>NC_136434.1:122305461-123000461 GCF_052849685.1 Lactuca virosa
GGGTAAAATTTTCGGGTAGAACTGGTCGGGTAGAACGAGTATTTCCTTAAGAAAATAATACCCGATACCCGACCTATATTATAATTCGGATTTTCGGGTTTGAGGTCGGGTCGGGTAATTATCGGGTATACCCGAAAATTTCTTAAATGACATTTATTGATAAATTTCATATAATTAACAAGTGCATATATAATAACAATACAAATCATTATAATATGTTATGTACTTTTTTTAATTATATTCCGTGCGATAGTGAGAAACTGAGAATTGTGATGACGGTTCAGGACTTCAGCTTCAGCGTTGTATTCCCTTTGCAAGTTTGCGTCGACTGTCGAGTCGTCGTTCATAAGAAGGAAACGAAGGGTTTTGTTTTATTTGAAGTGTGCGTACGTGACTGCATTGTATATTTGGTATTATTTAAAAAACGAATTCGGGTATACCCGAAAATAAATATTCATACCTAAAACCCGACCTATATTATTATCGGGTTAACCTATTACCCGAATGTTCATACCCGTTATCCGTTCTATCCGACCCATTCTACCCGAATTCGGAACGGGTCGGGTGGGTAGAACGGGTTTCGGGTATTTTCGACAGGCTTAATAGGTGGAGCTTCAAATACTATAAGAGTTGCGCACAAAACAATTGTGAATACTAATTTAATTGTATATAATATACATACAAAAGAGTTGTTAATATTGATTTAATTTCATACACATTAAATTATAAAATAGTAATTCAATTTATACACAAAGGGCGTGTTCGGCAAAAACTAACTGGTAGCGGGTAGCGTTTTGATAAACGCTACGTGAAGTAACTTTTTGTCACACCCCCGAACCAGGACGGCGGAAACGTTTGGGGGCGGATGATGTCATTGTATAGTATCACAACAATTAAATATGAATGAAGCATAGCAACCAACAACATACATTGAGATAACAAGCATAGCAACCAACAACATACATTGAGATAATACACTTACATTGTTTACATATTGTATCTGTTCATGAAATTACACAAAAATGACATAAAGTATGAAGTTTCAAAATGCAGCGAATCCGGTTCTTAGGTATCTGCTTACTGGTTTCCTGAGAATACAAGTCATTTGAAAATCGTCAACATTGAATGTTGGTGAGTTCATAAGCATATTTGTATGAAATGGTTTGTAATATCTTTGTCTATAATAATTTGTAAGACTCCAGAAAATCCGATATTTTCTATGAAAAATGGTTTGTAAGTCTCGTTCTAAAACTGTGAATAATTGCATGTATGTCCTTTATTTTCTTTTGTTTGTAATTGAAAAGAGTGTGTGTTCCCATAAAACCCCATATTTTCTGTTGTATGAAAAATTGTAGTCTTAAAACCCTAAGACTGGAGTGGTGATAATGATGTACAAAAAAAGTGAAGCGTAGTTTTGTATTCTATAAAACTAGTGAAGTGTATATTCTCCGTAAATCCAAAATAATGTTATTAATCCCTACGTGAGTCATTATAACCATGTTTGATGTGACTGATATGCCTGTCATGACGTTCTTCAGGCGTCGGTTTCGGTAAGATATTTGTCACCTTAGACTGGCCTCGTCTAGCTGTAGCGAACAACATAGGTGTGGGGGTGTCAACCCTGTATAGATTTATACACAATTACCTCGCTCTCCCTCCAGGAGACTCTGGTTATAACTACAGGACTTACGGTGTACGCTAGGTAGGTACGGTGAAGGAAAGTCTCACAAGGGCCTTAACAAATTTATGCGAACTTTGAGTTCCTTTTTCGGATAAGGAAATAATTTTTCTATTGCAAACTTGTGACAGATGTTTTATGACACGCGGTTGGTAGGTTTCATATTATTCAGATTATGACACGCATTTTACAGCTTTATGACATACAGTTTATTTCTCATACTTTAAAATCCTTATGATAAACAGGTCGTGACACGCAAATTTTTCTGTCATAACTTCTGTTGTGTATATTATTTCTGTTAGATTAATTATAACACTTTTTGCAAATAATCCTTAATTAACATGTCATATAGCATAATTTCTCAAGTTTTAAGCCATCCAAAAATAGTGACAACATAGTTAAGAATATTTTACTAATAAAATTAATATTAGCAAAATATCAAGTTTTTGTAGTTTGTTTAACACACAAAAATTGATTTGAGGGTTTTGCAACTCAAAATATTCTATTTTGTTGTGACTCTAACATGTCACGTTTTCTACAAAACACATAAAATAACTTTGAAATTTATTTTATATAAATATTTGTGTAGGTATAAGTGTTAAAAATATATGTCCCAAAAGTTAACATGTTTGAGCACAACACTCATATTTTGCCATTTTTGAATGTACAACCCATATCCACAAGTTTTCATGCAATATATATGTAATCAAGCAAATTACTCACGATTTATATGGAGAAACATTAGATAAATCCTTTTTACACAAGTACCAGTTCTATTTTCAACACACAACTAAGATGCATGCTACTACCCAAAGGTTAAACACATAACACATCGGTACATGCAATTATCCAATGGTTAAACGAGATTTGACTTGTATCCCCCCCCCCCAAAAAAAAAGTATGAAAAACACGAAAATAGTGGGGTATGAAGCTCACCTTGAAGATTTCGAGTGGTAGAAGAAGAAGAAAGAAGTTGTTGAGCCTTGACTTGTGTATTTTGGAGGTTACTCGAAATAGTGGTGCTCTAAGAAGCTACACACGAAATGGTGTGTGTAAACATGGAGTTTTAGTTTGAAGTGATGCAAAAATACTTGAAGTTTACAAGATCACTTACCACGTTTTTATGAGTTTTTGAAGGAGGTCCCTTGAAGATGGCACATAAACACAGATTTTTGAGAGAGGATTTGGAGGGTTCTTGAGAGTAAAATGGTGTAAAAAAAGATTTTGGTGAGGGTATGGTGGGGGGGGGGGGAGGATCGGCCGATGTATAAGAGAGGAGGGGGAGAAGATGGTTGACTTTTTTATGGGAAGTTTGCATGGGAGTATGTTGGTTTATGGCCTTGTTGTATGTTAAACAAAAATGAGGTGGAAACCCATTTTCCCATTCCTTTTTCCTTTTTTGTTCAACCCCAACCAAACCTATAGGGTTTTCGGTCCTCAAGGCTTTTAAATGGGTTTTCGGTTTTAGGGTGGCCGAAAACACCCTAATTCCATAAAGAGTTTGTGGTTTTTGATGTGTGTATGGGTCTTTTGGGTTTTATTTGATCCAATAAAATGGTTTTCGGCCCAATGGAAGCCCCAAAAGAATTTTTTGGCCCAATAAGGCCCAAGCAAGAGTTTTCAGCACAATAGGGCCCAAGAAAGAGTTTTCGGCCCAATAGGGTGTTGGGCCTAGAATTCTTGGACCAAGGCCCAAAATTGATTGCGCTTAGCTATTGGATCGATTTTTTGGGCTTGCATGAGGCTATTTCAACTTAAATCACAATGTATGCACGTATGAATTTAAATAACATTGTAGTTTGAATTTTATTAATAAGATGCAACAAGGTTACATAGAGGAATTTGTTGTGAACAAGCTTCACATCTTAAACCCTAAATTGCTAGTTGTGACATCATCCCCCCGTTAGAGGGAATTTCGTCCCGAAATTCGTTCAAGAAGATATGGGGGTACTTTTGCATCATTTGGTCTTCGCGCTCCCAGGTGAATTCCGGTCCTCTTTTGGAGCTCCATCGAACTTTCACAATGGGAATGCAGCTTTGTTTCGTTCGTTTCACTTCTCTATCCATAATTTCAATTGGTTCCTCGACGAAATGGAGATCTTCATTCACCTCAATTTCGTCAAGCGGGACCATATGAGTTTCTTCAGATAGGCATTTCTTCAAGTTTGACACATGAAAGACCGGGTGTACGTTGTTGAGCTCTGGCGGTAGCTGCAGCTTGTAAGCCACCGAACCGATCCTGGCAAGGATCTCGAATGGTCTGATGTATCTTGATTCAACTTTCCCCACTTTCCAAAGCGTATCATCCCTTTCCAGGGAGAGACCTTTAGCAATACGCGATCGCCGACTTGAAATTCCAGAGGCTTCTGTCGTTTGTCAGCATAGCTCTTTTGTCGGTCTCGGGACGCCTTGAGTCGTTCCCTAATCTGAACAATCTTCTCAGTTGTTTCCCGGATAATTTCAGGACATGTGAGAGTGCTGTTGGGTACCAGTCCCTTTGCCAGTTGTGTGTCTCCTACCTCCGCCCAACAGAAAGGTGATCGGCACTTTCGTCCATAAAGGGCCGTAAAGGGAGCGATTTTGATGCTTGTATGATAGCTATTGTTGTACGAGAATTCAATCAGTGGTAAGTGGACATCCCATTCCTTGTCGAAGTCTATCACACAGGCCCTTAGCATATCCTCCAAAGTTTGGATGGTCCTCTCACTTTGCCCATCTGTCTGGGGATGGTAGGTGGTGCTCATATCGAGCTGGGTTCCCAATGACCTTTGTAGCGACTGCCAAAACCGAGAGGTAAACCTACTATCTCTGTCCGAGATAAGAAATATTGGCACGCCATGTAATCTCACAACCTCCTTTATGTAGATCCGGGTCAGCTTTTCCATTTTATACGTTTCCTTTATTGGCAGGAAATGGGCGGATTTGGTCAACCGATCGACAATTACCCAGATGGCATCCAATCCGTCTGCCGTCTTGGGCAATTTGGTTATAAAATCTATTGTGATTCGCTCCCATTTCCACTCAGGTATCTCCAGTTTTTGTAGGAGACCCAAGGGCTTTTGATACTCTACCTTAACGTTAGCGCAAGTCGGACACTTGCCTATGTAGTTAGCAATTTTGGCTTTCATATTCGTCCACCAATATTGTTGTTTGAGATCCAAATACATTTTTTCGGAACCGGATGGAAGGAGTACTTTGTCTTGTGTGCTTCATTCATGACCACATCCCTGAACCCACCAAATTTTGAGGTCCTGATTCGGTCCATGAGGTAGTAGGCTCCGTCCTCTTTGATCGTAAGATTCTTGTCCATCCCACGCAAGGCTTCGTTTGCAATGTTTTCCGCCTTCAAGGCTTCCAGTTGAGCCTCCTTAATTTGTGAAGACTAGTGAGAATGGATGGTCATCGTTAGTGTTCTCACTCGGCGACCCGAGTATTCTTTTCTGCTTAGGTCATCGGCCACCACATTGGCCTTGCCCAGGTGGTTTCGGATCTCACATTCATAGTCGCTTAGCAGCTCAACCCATCGCCGTTGTCTCATGTTTAGCTCTTTCTGGTTCAGGATATGTTGGAGGCTTTTGTGGTCTGTGAAAACGGTGCACTTCATCCTATAGAGGTAGTGCCTCCAAATCTTTAGCGCGAAGACCACAACTCTCAACTCAAGATCGTGAGTGGTATAGTTGTTGAAAATAGCTTCGCATAGTGCTCTTTCATCTCCTCCTCAAGTTCCCAAGTCCACTCTAAGCCTTTCTAGTGCCACCATTGCACCTTCACTAGGTTCACCACCTTGTTTCTTAGGGCCTTGGTATTCTTTTCGAGGATCGCAACTGGCCTCTCGATGTAATTCAGGTGCTCGTCCACATGAATATCCTGCAATGGCACCACTCTGAAATCATCGACCAAACACTTCTACAGTTGAGAGACGTGAAAAATGTTGTGAATGTGAGTGAGCTCCTCGGGCAGCTCCAAATGATGTGCTACCCTACCCACCCGGGTGATAACCCTGATAGGACCAGTGTAACTGGGACCCAACTTACCTCGGTTTTTGAACTAGATGACACCTTTCTAAGGTGACACCTTCAAGAGTACCATGTCCTTAACCTGAAACGCTAAATCCGACTTCTCGTGATAGTTGTTGTTGTAAGAAAACTTGGCCAATGGGAGATACGTATCCCAGCTACAACCAAAATCTAGTACATATGCCCTCAGCATATCTTCCAACGTATGAACAGTCCGCTCACTCTGCCCATCAGTCTGTGGATGAAAGGTTGTACTGAAGTGTAGTTGCGTACCCAACTCCTCATTAAATCTCTTCTAGAATCTGGAAGTGAACCGAACATCCCGATTAGAAACTAGAAAGATTGGGACCCCACGTCGTGCCACCACCTCATGGATATATACATCTGTTAATTTCCCTGCATAGACGCTCTCCTGGATAGGAAAGAAATATGCAGTCTTTGTGAATCGATCCACGATGATCCAAATCGAATCTACTCCTCACACATTCCGCGGTAACTTCGTGATAAAATCCACCGTTATCTCTTCCTATTTCCAAACGGGAACACCCAACGGCTCCATCTTGCCGTGAGGTCGCTGATGCTCGACCTTGACTTTCCTGCAACTCAAGCACCTCTCCATATACCATGCCACATCCCACTTCATATAGGGCCTCCAATAATCAAGTCGGAGGTCTCCATACATCTTTGTCGCACCCGTATGAATAGAAAACTTCGACTTATGCGCATCCTCCATCAAAATCTATCGCGTACCTCTGAAATATGGAACCTAAACTCTCTGATGAAGGGTCAATAATCCCCAGATATCATAATCAAAAGAGGACACCTGACCCACTATACTCTCACTCTTCCGATGCTCCTCTTTCATAACCTCAACCTAAGTCCCATGAATCTGCTCTATGTGTAGGGTAATCACCGTCATCCTCAAACATACATCCCTGATCAGAGTACCAACTGCCTTGCGGCTAAGAGCATCGAACACCACGTTGGCCTTCCCAGGGTGATAGAGGATTTCACAACCATAATCCTTCACTACATCGAGCCACATGCGCTGCCTAATGTTCAGATTTGGCTGATCCATCAAATATCTCAAACTCTTGTGGTCCATGTAGATGATACAATGAACCCCATACAAGTAATAACGCCAAATCTTGAGGGAAAAAACCACCGCTCCTAGCTCCAAATCATGAGTGGGATAGTTCGTCTCATGAGGATTTAGCTATCTTGAAGCATAAGAAATAACATGACCCCTCTGCATCAGTACCGCACCTATACTTGTGATTGACGCATCACAGTAAACCACAAAATCATCCACGCCCTCTGGTAAGGTCAAAATTGGAGCCTCACATAACTTCTGTCTCAAAGTCTCAAACACCGCCTGCTACAAAGGCCCCCAACGGAAAGTGACAGACTTCTTCTTTAACCTGGTCAACGGAACTACGATCCTATAGAAATTCTCAATAAATCTCCGATAATACCTAGCTAGACCAAGGAAACTTCAAATCTCAAAAGGAGACCTCGGAACCTCCCAGTGGATCACGACCTCAATTTTAACCGAATAAACCAATATACCATTCTGATTGACAAGGTGCCCCAAAAACTGCATATCGTGCAACCTAAACTCGCATTTGGAGAATTTGACTTATAGCCTCTTCCTCCTTAGAGTCTCCAGAACCTCTCGTAGATGATCCTCATGTTGCTCCTTGGTCTCAGAATAGACCAATATATCATCAATAAACACAATGACTGACCAATCCAACATCTGTCTGAAAACCCTGTTCATGAGATCCATGAACGTCGTTGATGCATTGGTGAGCCCAAAAGGCATCACTACAAACTCGTAATGACCATAACAAGTCCTGAAAGCCATTTTATGAACATCCTCTATCCTAACTCTCATCTAATGATAGCATGAATGCGAACCGATCTTGGAGAACCAAGACACGCCATGTAATTGGTCGAAAAAATCATCATTCCTCGAAAGTGGATAACGGTTCTTCACCGTTAACTTGTTCATCTCCCAATAATCAATGCACATCCTATGGTAGCCATCCTTCTTCTTCACAAACAAAATCGGGGCTCCCTAGGGTGAACTAATCTGTCTGATAAACCCCTTATCTAACAACTCTTGTAGCTGTGTAGACAACTCCCGCATCTCCGACGATGCTAACTGATAAGGTGCCTTGGATATCGAAGCCGCACCTGGAACCAAATCAATATAGAACTCCACTTTCCTCTCCGGAGGCACTCCAGGAAAGTCCTCCAGGAACACATTCTAATACTCTTGAATGACCGACACATCCTCAATCGTCCTATTTCTCTCTGTCCCGGTGTCCAATACATAAGCCACAAAACCCGAACAACCTTACTGAAGATATCTCCTAGCTCTCACAGCCGAATAGAGAGTCGGTCCGCACTGAGCACCCTTGTCATGAATAACTAGTTCTCCCCCACTTGGGGTTTGATCCTGAACTAACCGGTAATCGCAATCAATCATCGCCCCATTAGGGCTCAACAAATCCATCCCCATGATCACCTTGCTCTCACGCAAAGGAATAGGAACCAAATCAATCAGATAACGCTCACTAAATAACTCCAAAATATAACCTCGATGAACCCTTGATACCCGTACTGGACGATCGTCGGTGATCTCTACCTCTAATGGATAATCAAGCGCCCCAGGCGCATCGTTAAATCTCTTGATGAGCGCAAGGGATACAAATGATTGAGTGACGCCCAAATCAAATAGAACCAAAGTCGGAACATCATTTGTTTGGAACGCCCCTGAATGGAAACATAAAAAATAAGCATAATAAACAAATCAATAAAAGAGATATGGATAAAATACATACCCGTAATCACATAAGGTGCTCCATGAGCCTCATCGGATGTCAGCTGGAAAGCTCGACTCCTCACAACTGGCGCATCCACCTTGCCCTGGAAGCTGTCAGTGATCCTCAGTGTTGCCGGAGTTGGTGCTAGAACAGCTCATCCTGCTAAGCTGAGACAATTGGACCTTTTGTGGCCCCTACGGTTGCAATGAAATCAAATTAGATTAGATACCTGGGTGGTGGCGGTGGCAGTGCAATCCATTCTGTAGTAATCCGTCTTGTTGCACTTGAAGCAGCTAGAACCACCCACCCTACAAACCCCATCATGTGCCTTGTCGCACTTGCCACAACGGCCCTGGCCCTGCTGGCCTCTCGATCACGAATCAACAACCTTTGGCTTCTTACCCAAGTCCTCTGATACCTACGCCTGAACCAGATTCCTTTTCCTCACAGTCTCTAGATCAATATCCTGCTAGCGAGCCCGAGCTATCATTGATGGGTTTTGCGCATTCTAACACTCCTAAGTGTACATGCAACCCTAAATACCTTGGATCTATGTTTTCTCTATTATACATGCAATTATGAACTTTCGAAGGTATTACCCTATCTAGCATACAATACTTGATACTTGGGTAATCAAATGGATAGAATACATACCTTTGTTTGGTGTAGCTTGTCTCCATGAAGCTTGAGTGCCTAGTGCCCCAAGTGTGACACCTCAAATGGTTCACACAACACCAAATGCACATGGAATAACTTGAGAGAAATGGAACACTCCTTGAAATCGTCTAGCCCTCATATTCACACATTAGTGCACGATTTCTTGAGCCATGGGATTCTTTTATATGGTGGCTATTAGGGTTACACCATGTAACTCATAACTTTACCCATTCCTTATGCTCCATGGATTTTAACCTCCATGGAGTATCCATGGGTCACCCCATGGACTTAGTCCAACATAAGAAATCTTGGATCACAAGCCCACATATATAAGAATGAATTATTTACACAATCAACCCATATATTTAATTAGTCTTCTTTTGATCACTTAATTAATTCCAAATTAATTCTTGATCAATACTAATTAAATAACCTTATTAATATATTAGAACTTATAATATATTAACCAACCTTAAGTGTTATTTCTCTCATTATAGTCTATCCAAATGCATGATGCCATGCAACCCAAATGGACCATGTCGGGTCGGGTCAAGTCTTACCAATTATAGTTATGGACTTAGACATTAATCCAACAGTCTCCCACTTGGATAAGTCTAAAACTATTATTGCGTATGACTTCAGGAACCGATCAGCAATCGTAGCTCTCAAAAGCTTCTGTCGAACTCTGACCTTGTCGATGAACTCTGACCTTTGTCAATGACTTGTCCATTAGATAAGGGATCATATATTCCTCCATTCTAGATATCATATGGACTGAGACATGGATTATCAATCATTCTCTCTATCCATTTGTTGTTTCCCGATTTCCGATTCATGATGACTGACTGATTGAACAAATCAAATCAGTCCTGGCTTGGCCAAGCACTCACATGTATCATCTTTAAATCATCGAGGGGCCCACAGATATCGCTTTTATCCCGAAGGTAAAAGGAATGGATAAACTTCGACTCATATGGCTTGTTCTACTACTTGTTGAATCATACACAAAGGCACGTTTTATAACATCGAGTTACTGAATGCGTTTTCGTGCAATCAATGTACAACCAACTCATAGTAACAACTCATATCTCTAGGTTTGAAGAATATAAGATATTATCGTCTCATGATCACTCGTGATAAAATCCATGAAGTGATTCAAATGAGCGCGGGTTGAATCCAATACTCAGAACTTATGAGCACTCATGAGTGTTGTAGCACCACTTTGTCCACCAACTTGGACCTCTACAAACCAACCCATGACAGTCTTGATTCATATCTACTTCCAACATATGACCGACTGTGGATGGTTTGAATAACTTAATCATTCAGGAAGAGCGACTTAGTTATTCTGGAAGTCAAAACATGCAAAGTGAAACACAAGAATAAATGAATCAAATATGGTATCAAACCCTATGAATATAAATAAACACTTTTATTTATCACCATACTGATTACTCATTATTCATTGTTTCGGTTTTATCAACTTTATACTTGAATTAAAAACACTAGTTGTCCCATGCTCCAAGCATGTACACTATGTTTTTCTTAAACAATAGTTTTGCCATACACCAAGTATGCACTCTATGTTTGTCTATGATCCTTACTTTGTGAAATAAACCAATTGAACATAATTTCAATGATTCTAATTTCACACTCCCAAATCCTTATCGAAAAATGTGAGAATTTCAAATTCCTATCATTTATCGAAATTTGTTTAGATTTTAAACTTATATGCACTGACCCTCCTGTAATGAATATGTACAAAGTCACAAAGACTTGTCAACAGTCATTATAAGGTATTCCAATGGAGATCAACTCCATGGAAACTAAGTCTCATATTCAAAGTACATTGCTTTGGACATGCTTCTTGCATTAAGTTTTCTAATCTTACACAGATAACTTCCACCTATGGAGACAACTCCATATTCTCATTTTGACTATCACTTCTGAATAAGAGATGCCTCTTTTCAGAATATGTCAATATGGTCCTTCCAAAATTAGCACTATACTTCCAACTGTCCCTGAGCAACCAATCTTTGGTAAACCTCAGATTGTCCTCGACAATTGCTTAATCATTTTAGTCATATCCAATTCTAGACCTTTTCCCTTCTTAATGCCTCTGGGCATTTGGAAAAATTTAGAAATGACAAATATTATAGCACATGCAATCGATCCTGTACCCAAAGCAAATGGTACACGATTCATGATGTCTCACATAAAGACATGATTCTAGATCAGTCTTTTGCTACAATATTTTTATTTGCCATGTTTTCAAAATTTGACTATGAAGAGGGATGCCGTAATCATAATCGAATTTTGAGAACGCAATATATAGAATTTCCTTAAGTTGAACCAATCCAACATGAAATTCATATATATATTCTTGACTAAAGATGATTAAGGTCTCAATCTAAGCCTTTAGAACTGAAATGAAGTATATCCTCTCCCTTAATTATAGCAAAACAACTTTTTCAATCCCTGCAGCCTCACGAATTGAAACTTTTGTTTTCTATAATTAACATTGCTAACTTGCAACACTAACAATAATTATCATGCTCCCACTAACATGATGATTATTAGCATAACACTTATGCTCTCACTAGCTTTGACATGTACTCAGAAATCAGCTGGACTTCTAGAAATCAATACTTTATTGACTTTCTTACCAAAGTTCAGATTTCTGATACGAGATGCTTTGATAAAACTTTATCAAAATCATACACCTTTCCTTAGATAGCATGCATGTGTGTCTAAACAATTTCAGAACTATGAAAAGGGATGCCGTAATCATAGTCTCAATTGTTTAGACCTTTTGCCATCTGCTTCAAATCTACTTGGTGGAAGTGTTTCCTCACCATCATTTTCATGAATCGGAGAGAAACCTTATGACCCTTAGATTTTATGGTGTATGTGTTCTTATCCATGTGAATCGTCAAAACCATAGTCACAAGACAAGGATAATGACAAATCCAAACTCATATGGACTGAACATATGCAATCTTAACTTCTTGCCACCTGGCAGTACAGGGCCTGCCATTGCTTCCAAGTTGTTATGCAACCAATTGAGAATTTTCAGAACTCCTATGCAAAGCCAACTTTAACTGGAATGGGCACATAATATGTCAACACGATAGGTTATAAACCTCAAGTCGTGTGCTAGTGAAGAACCTCAGGTTTTATTCTTGATTAGTTCTTGAAATTCTTTTTAGGATCTTTAAGACTCCCACTATCCTCTTGACATATAAGACTATCTTGCCAAATATTCAAGAGATAGTGCGGATTTTTTTATCAAGACAAACACTTCACACAATTGGCCTTAGTTGGTCTTTGTTTTATCCAAAACATCACAACTTATCAATTTCAAATGTACAAGAGTAGGACACTTTTACTCTTACATTTGACAAGTGTTTTAAACCTTTCTTTAAGATATGTCACTCAAGTTACAATCTTGGAGTATGACTCTAAGAATTGTTTTGGAACGAAGTATGACTCATCTTCCTGATCTAACCATTTCAACAATTCATGACTCCTCTTCTTAGTCATAAGAATGCACTAAGATGACCTTTAGAGGACTAATTGTGATATGGTTTCTAAATCATTAAGATGATCACAAACATGATACTAAAGTACTCTCCCATCTTTTCAGATTTGAGAAACTTTTATCTGTCTGCCTAATTTGATTCTTCCCATTCGTTCTACCATACATTGAGACTTTTCCAATGTTTCAGAATTATACTTAAACTTGTAAGTATAACCATATTTACTAAAATTTAGTAAATCATGACGAATAGTCTTAACGAGCTTTGTGGTGGACTTGACCAGTGCACAAGAATGTGTACTCGATCCCTTTAGTCCTTAACTTGACTCACACATCCATGTGAACAAGTCTTAATTTTCCAATGCTTGAAAGTTCTCATTCATCATACTATTCAACTTGCATGATTTCTAGTTTCTATCCAACTGAAGCCTTGGGAATGAGAATCTTTCCTTATTTGGTAAATTATGACACTACCACAAACGAAAGAATCAAGTCCATTTTTTTTAAAATATTGCTATCAATGGAATCATATAAACAACCATTTTTCACAAATGCCACTTGTAAGGATATTTAAAATAAATATAAAATTAAAAACTTTTATTTTATTTCAAAACTTTGCGGAAAAAACTTATCCTTATAGTGCAAATGCATACGGAAAAACTTGTTGTTATCTATTCCTAAGCAATATATCATAACTCCTAAGTAACAGCTTCAAAATTCTGATGCGATCGAAATCCACCTACGCGATCAGAATCAGCATATACTTCCTTTAAGCTTTCTCTCTATTCTTTGATTCTTAAAACATCAACATGTGACCCAGTCACATCATGTAATGAGGATCTTAGAATAGAAAATTAACAGAGTTAGATAATGGGCTCTACCTGATGTAGAGTCAAACTTATTGACTTTAACATCCTTAGGTAAATTTGGCAGCTTTGCAATCAACGCCCCTTCCTTTGGCAAAATAAACATATGGACCCTTTGGTAATGGGACTATCTCAGACTTAGCCTTTCTCTTTACCATTTGGTCAACCGGGTTGACTATGGCCAATCCCTTTCCATTGGGAAGAGAATGCTTTTTCTGGATTTCTAGTGTCACCATTGTCACTGTCCATAAATTTTTTTTTTGGAAGTTGATCTTCTAATCAAATTTGCTTTACTATCGTTCCAAATCATTGCTGATTCAGCAGCACCAAGCAAATAGATATGATCATTAAGGTTCATGTCATAGTCTGTTTCATAGTAGTCCCAAAGGAACTCACTATGTGACTTAGAAAGTGATTGAACATCGAACTTTCTCAAGACTTTGACACCCAACTCTCCCGGCTTGTCAATATGTGACTTCATCTCTAAGATGTGATCACACATAGACCTTGCTTGCCATTAGGGCTTGAGTGACCTTGAACTTGTGGGTTAGGGAGAATAATTGGAGGAGGTGGAGGAAGTAAAGTTCCAAGAGATTTGGGAAGATCATAGATGTCTGAACTAGACATCTTTTGGGAGATATTCAAGATAGTTGATCTAAAGTCCTTAATATAACACCCAATATGAAATATTAAGGCTAGGATCCAACAACCTATTTATAACTGGAAGAGGGATGCCGTAATCCGAGTTATAAAATAGTTGAAGGTAGGTAAATGACGATTTACCAATTTCCACCATGAAAAACGAAATAATGTAATTAGGTTTTTAATTGGATTTGAAACTCCTAGATCTTTTGAGATTCATTGAACTTTTCAATGGCATGTTTCAATCTCGAGTGTGCCCTTCAGGTTTTGTGACTGGGATGCCGAGGATCACAAAACAAGGTGTGAAGTAACCATACAAATATACTTGGTACCCTTAATATTTACCCCTCAATCGATGTGCCGGTTAACCACACGAGCTCCACCGTTACTATGATAAATATTAAGTTACCCTTTGCCTACTTTGTTAAATCCAGTTTAGTGTGCCGGTTAACCACACACGCTCCACTAACGGTTTAAACAAAGTGCAAAGTGTAATTTCATGGATTAGCACCTTATTCACATTTTCCTAAGTAACTAAGATTGGGAATTTATAAAAAGTTTAGTTACTTAGTATTTATCATTAATACTTTTAATGAAGGGAGAATTATAGTCCTTGTCCTACCCGTTCGGCTAACGACCCTCCACCAGTCAAGGAAGCGGTGGGTGAGAGTGGACACCCATTAAACTGCCATTTTATAGGCAGTAACCTTATACCCCCTTATAGACCGGCTTCGTGAATGAGGCCTACTAACGGTAAGACTGACTTACTCTTATACATATATTTATTATTAACTTATAGTACTATAAAGTATAAGGGTTGAATTTTAACTTTTAAAATTCTAAGGGCTAACTTGGAATTAAAGTATTCATGGGGAAAACTTTACAAATTCCAAAACTTGAGGGCAAGTTTTGAAAATATTCAAAACTAATTAATTCCATAACTTATGTGTTTAAAGTAGTTTTAATTAAAAAAAAACTCTTCAAGTTCCATAACTTGAGGACAAGTTATGGAAGACTTTAAACTAATAAAAGAATGTAACTTTTCTTTATTTTTGTAACTTATGGAACTAATTAAGGTTACACATTTTATCATTTAATGAAGTGACTCTTGAACCTCTATAACTTGAGGACAAGTTATGGAGTCATAAAACCATTTAATGAGGACAAGACTCTTCATTTTTGTAACCATTACCAACTTTTTATGAGTTTTATGAAACTTAAATGTGACTTTTCATATAACTTGAGGACAAGTTACAAAAACACATTTTAGAATCAACTCTTAGATTAAAATGGATTGAAAACACATAATCAATTAACTTTTCTATTAATCTAATAAACTCATATGAACAAAGATAATTCACATCAAATTTTTTTTCAAGTAATTAGCATAACTTTTAAACTAATACAATTCGATTTTTCAGCTAATTTTGCAAGTATAACAAGAAAACAAGCCTTGGCTCTGATACCACTGATGGGTTTTGCGCATTCTAACACTCCTAAGTGTACATGCAACCCTAAATACCTTGGATCTATGTTTTCTCTATTATACATGCAATTATGAACTTTCCAAGGTATTACCCTATCTAGCATACAATACTTGATACTTGGGTAATCAAATGGATAGAATACATACGTTTGTTTGATGTAGCTTGTCTCCATGAAGCTTGAGTGCCTAGTGCCCCAAGTGTGACACCTCAAATGGTTCACACAACACCAAATGCACATGGAATGACTTGAGAGAAATGGAACACTCCTTGAAATCGTCTAGCCCTCATATTCACACATTAGTGCACGATTTCTTGAGCCATGAGATTCTTTTATATGGTGGCTATTAGGGTTACACCATGTAACTCATAACTTTACCCATTCCTTATGCTCCATGGATTTTAACCTCCATGGAGTATCCATGGGTCACCCCATGGACTTAGTCCAATATAAGAAATCTTGGATCACAAGCCCACATATATAAGAATGAATGATTTACACAATCAACCCATATATTTAATTAGTCTCCTTTTGATCACTTAATTAATTCCAAATTAATTCTTGATCAATACTAATTAAATAACCTTATTAATATATTAGAACTTATAATATATTAACCAACCTTAAGTGTTATTTCTCTCATTATAGTCTATCCAAATGCATGATGCCATGCAACCCAAATGGACCATGTCGGGTCGGGTCAAGTCTTACCAATTATAGTTATGGACTTAGACATTAATCCAACAATTATGTCCTCCAATGTCTTGCAGCTAGACATGCTCACAAACTCCCATATCTCATCCTTCAACATATCATGGTACCTGGCCTTCTTCATCCCTTCATCTGCCACATATTGTGGAACCAACAAATCCGTATCTCGAAACATGGCTGTAATCTCTGCCACTTACTCATTACTCTGATGGAGGTCCTGAAACTCTCTTGCCAGCTGCTAAACCTCGATACTGGTGCAAACTCAGCTCTGAACCTCGTAACAAAATCATACCAAGTGATTGCCTCAACAGCATCACCTCCCAAGGCATGACCTACCTCCTCCCTCCAGTCATGGGCTCTATCCGTCAGACGATAGGAAGCAAGTGTGACCTTCGCCTCCTCGAGGCAGAAGCTAGTTCGGAAAGCATTTGCGATGTCTGCCAACCATTGTCTGCTAACAATGGGGTCCTTATTCCTTAAGAAATTAGGAGCCCCACATGCACGAAACTCTTGAAAAGTCAGAGAATGTGTACCCACCATAGCCACCATCTCGGTACGGAATGCGCCCAGGCGCTCATCCAAAATCTCCATAATGCCCACCTTGATTGTACCAAAGATCACAGGAGTCTGCTCCAAAATGCTTCATATAAGATCAGACGAAATGAACTCTTACAACCAAGGTTCTAAAAAGCTCGTCATGGCTCCGCCATGGCGTGCCATGGCTCCAAGGCTTGTATGTGCCGCCAAGCTTTACCAAAACGCCCCCTTGACTCATATATGTGTATAAAAATAAATAATAGTTGAAAATCATACAAAAATATGAATTATATACAAAATTGCCGCCTTAAGTCACACCTTACAAACGACGTGGCTCGCCAAGGCTCGGAAAAGCTTGAGGCTTGACATTGCCGCCAAGTCACGCCTTACGTTATTTAGAACCTTGCTTATAACTGATCATCCAAGGGTCCGACTCTAGAGCTCGAACCCGATCCCTCACCAGGACCTAAACCACCTCGAGTGACCACCATACTTAACAGAAAATAAACAATGCGAACCATCAAAAAACACTCGAAGAATATCACACTCTGCAAGTTCCTTAGCAACCTCATGAATCCCCTTGACTCAAGTACGGATCCGGTGCTTTCAGCAGTACAGGCCCAATACTAACTTCCACACCTATCCGTACTTTCCTTAAGAGTCATCCTGACTCCCCTAAGTAACCCCCTTAATACCCAACATTCTACATTCCCGCAAAACAACACATCTGTTAATGCTAACATGCTCCCTAAGTTCTCCTAGGATTCCCTTCATGCCACTCTCTGCCATCATTTGTAGAAGGAACTCCCACTAACACCCGCTAACTACCTTATGAATATAATTACATACAACAAACACTAGATAATTATTTGACTGCAAGGTCTCACACTACAACGGTTGGACTCAAACAAGAGTTGCACAATAGAGTTAAACCTAACCTTCTAAAATTATCTAATTTCTGTAACATGTAACCAAGCATATTCGCTTAATAGTTAACTAGTATTAATAGTAGTTCATAAAAGCACAAAGCAAGCAGCATTCGAGCATCGAGTTCTAACCAGTGCTCTCCCTAATCAGGCCACTCTATCATCATCTGAAATCCATACTAGCAAGTAGTTCTAACAGCTCATACAACAAGAATTCAAAGGCATCTCCCCTAGCATCCCATCATGCGATTCTGAGCAGATCTTTAGCCCTAATATAGCATGCTATTCACATATACCCATAGTGGAACAATAAACAGGTATGGGTAGTTTGGGAAATACTTACTCGAGTTCGGACAATTGCACGCATCACACCCCTTCTTTTATAATTTTTTTGAAAAAACTTTTAACTTTTTACCAATTCCTCAGTTTGAGTTTTTACTCACCCGAAAGTGTGTCTGAATCCCTCAAACCAAGGCTCTGATATCAACTTATAAGATCCCAAAAATACTAAGTAATTTTTTTTTAAATCAACCAAATAATTTAAAAACCATCAAGTATGTCATAGTAGAAAAATAGTTATCAGCGTACAATCCCAAAATCATAAAGTTCCAAACATAGGTGGATGTGATGCGATCATGTCGGGGCCTTCCCCTTTGAACTGGGAGTACCTGAAAACATTTAAACATAAACTGTAAGCACAAAGCTTAGTGAATTCCCTAAAATACCACATACCATACATACACACATAGGGCCCCGCTCGGTATAGATCTGTTAGTCATATATGGTGGGCCCCACCCAACACATTCATCAGGCCTTGCCGTATATCAGGCCCCGCCCGATATACATACAAACACATGAACGAGTCATACAGACAACTAGCATCATATAACATAACAATGAGCCGATATTGGTGCCTTCGATCTGCAAATACTATGAGGATACTCACTTATCAAACAATGATCAACTACTACCGCTCCTACTGCGACGAAAACAGATGCTATATACCACCTATACAACCATACAAAGTACACCCAAGCTTACCTTCCAAGACTAGGGGTTTAACCAAAAGTCAACGCAAGTCAAAAGTCAATGGTCAAAACTCAAAAATATTTTTCTTTTTTTCGTCTTTTCATTTTCACATAAGAAAAAACCCCGAAAAACCCAAAAAGAATGTGTTTTTGTTTGTTTTTTTTGAGATGTACTGTTCATAACCAAAATGCTATTGTACAAGTGTGATCGATCGGAGCGAGTCGTAACCGATTAGATTTCGTTGTGAAAATGGTTCAGATGCAAACGGAACCGTTCGAATGAGAATGTGAAACCGTTCAGATATGAACGAGAGCATTCAAATACGAGTGAGAGTGTTTCGATCCGAACACATTTTGGTTTTGTTGCGACAGGTCGTAGTGGTTCGCAGTTAGTTCTTTTACCCATCGGTTAATGCTATTATCCAGTGGTTACTTTCATATTTACTGATTATTCGTTGGTTCTTTGAAGATTTTGTTGTTTATGCAAATGTATGGGTACATAGCATGTGTTAAAGATTAAAGGAGGAGATTTGTTCGTTCAATGTGGAGTTCGATTTTACAGATCTATATGCTTAGATGGTGATATTTTTTAGATCTGTTCCTCTCCCTTTGAAGTCCTCAAAATGTTGATGCTTCTCACACTTTTAGGGGGAGAATGCCACAGGAGAAAAGTGTGTTGCTCGTCAGATCCAACATTTAGAGGGAGAATATTGAGTCAAGAAATATTAAATTTGATGATGTGACATTTCTGATAAAGAAGTTTGGAGAAATAGATAGAGAAGTTGAGGTGTCTATATTGAAGGTGAAGAACCTTTGACACATCTATCTATTTTAGTGTGAACATTGAGATTATACTTTATGCTTTAGTCACACTATATATTTTGGAGTTTGTTGAGGGCACTACTATATATACTTTTGTAGTCTGAAGTGTTAGATATAGAGAGAGTTCATACACTTCTACATTTGTACACTTAGGATTACCTTCCAGACTAATTGAGCTTAAACAAAATTATTTACACCTTATGTTGATTTTCTTATCGTTTGATTCATGTTTGATGCTCTTAATTCCGCAATGTCATCTCCATGGGATCCTACAGTTATTTATCTATGCTCTTCGACTTCTGGATGTGGTAATAGGATCCCTAATTCTAACAATGTATTTTGTGCTTGGTTTAACCATTAATAATTTTAGGGCAGTGTTCTCAACAACAACATATTGTCTAACCTCAACATGTATCCGATCATGTACTATTGGCCATTGTGGCGAAGCATTAGATACCAAAGAAAATTGACAATAAAAAACACATTTAAAAAAAATGATACACTTATAAAATTTAATTTAAAACCCTGATATAGTTAAAAAAAAGTTGATTAAATATATTATATTTTTGCATGAACATTAAATAGTTTCTTACCATTTGCTTGAGATAAAATTATGCAAATATGTAGAGTATAAACGAGAGTGTTCAAACGAGGTGTGAAAAAAAAATGGTAAATGTTAATGAGTAGTTATAGAAGATAAAATGTACAAACTAACCTACCGCCCGCCTGCCCTGAATGTTCCCATGAAAGTTTGACCACGATCTTGGTCATTTTGACTACAATTCTTGACATTTAACTGTGAATTTTGACACTTTGGTTGTGATTTCTAAAAGTTTGCCTGCGATTTCTGTCATTTTGACTGTGATTACTGACATTTTAACTAGAAAAACTACATAATTTTTTTAAAAAATCTTTACTACGATTATGAATGTTTGGCCACAGATTCTAAAAGTTTAACTACGATTTCTAAAAGTTTGGATGCGATTTCTAAAAGTTGAGATCACACATACCACCGTCCACCTAACAATTTAATAAGATACTAAATAACCCACATACCACAATCCAGATAACCCTATATAAATATCATCCCACTCGATAAAATTATAGATGATCATGCCATTTGCGAATTCTTCTCATTAGTATATGAAAAATTGAACTAGAGTATAAGTTTTTAAAAGCAATAACTATTAGGTTTCAACCATTTTTATAGAATACAAACAATAAAACTAATGATAAGATCACTTACAACGTTGTTAGAAGGAAATTCGGTTTCAACCATCAGAATTAACTCTTAAAGCTTGAGGTTGAAAACTTGTCTACGAGTTTAAAGATATTAGGTGATGGGTCATTAAATTACAACACATTAAGCAAAGCCACAGGCAAGCCCTTACTATTTGCAATTTTGTTGGCTAAAATGATCTTTTACTTAATCTTTTACTATTTTTTAGGAAATAATTTACAAAAATGAGCTAAATTGTTTTTTTTTTCTAGTATTATTATTTTGCAAACATTAGTGTGTAGTGTTGTAACCCATTGCCTAATCCATTACTTGTTTCTCCTCTTATTTCTGGATTTTTTTTTTCCATTTTCTACATTGTTGTTCTAAAAAAAGATTGTCTTTTGTTACAAACAATATCGCTTCGTTTTAAAAAATAAGTATATTTTTGAAAAAGATTTAAATTTTATTATTATTTTTCACATGATTCCGACATATATTCTTTCCTTTTTAAGATCCAATGATCATGTTGATTTTCTAAATATGAATAATGCACAATTGGACAAAGTGGCTTTATGGGAAAATAATTAAAAAATAATAATAATATGACGGGGTTTAAAAAAAATAAGAAAAATTTAGTAGCCGTTAAATTACTAGTTCCAAAAATAAACAAAATAAAAAATTCAAGGAATATTAACCACCGTACGTTGAAGGATCCGACGTTTTGTTGTTGTCTTGTCCCAAAATAATGGTAGCGAGAGGATGCAAAATAATTGTTAAAACTTAAAAGAGTTTATCTTTATAAATCATATATTAATAAAAAATATCATACATTTTCATAAAGAAACAACTAATAAATGGTAAATAGCTAACAGAGTGTTAGGAAATTCAAATGAGCTAAATTGCAAGTTAGGCAATTTTTTGTTCTATGTAGGTTGGTGAAATAATATTTTAGATTTTTTTACCTAAGTCTTTAAAGGTTTTTGTGGAGGTTAGAGGATAGTGCAAATGTATATGTTCGTCTAGTCGGGTCGAGGACGCGAAACACGGTGTTCATGAATTGACACGAGTTAGGTACACGACACACTGGTCTTTGTGGAGCTTCTGTTGTTAGAATCGAATTGTATCGACCCGATCAACGTGTTGACCACATGTTGACTTAGTGGATAGATACAAAGAAGCTTCTAGAAGTCATCAATATCATATAAGCTCCACCTTTTCTCTCTTCTCTCCATGCACCTATACTTTCTTTCGAGTTTCTGAATATTCGTTTTTTCATGTATTTGTTCTTACATAGTTGTTGGGGCGAACGATAAATTTGCTCATGGGTTTTACGTTGAAATTTTACATATTTCTTTATCTGTTCTTACATAGTTGTTGGAATGCACGATAAATCTGCATCAAATCATGTATTTCATGTTGAAGCTTACAACCATTAAACGACGTAAAAACCTTTAAGAATAAGAGTTTTGCATGCAATTTTACAAGTTAGGAATCATTGAACTATTTACACTATTTCATTTTAGGAGTTGCAACCCGTTTTTATTCACTTCCATCTTTCTCTTGCTTGTGTATTAATTTCTTCGAAATCTTCATCAATATAGTAGTATGGGAACCTCTTAAAGTGGTTGGACATATTTTCCGAAAATTCCTACTTTATTGCACATACTA
Organism: Lactuca virosa; assembly: GCF_052849685.1. Lineage (NCBI taxonomy): Eukaryota > Viridiplantae > Streptophyta > Magnoliopsida > Asterales > Asteraceae > Lactuca > Lactuca virosa. The sequence continues at coordinate 122,328,086 of NC_136434.1, forward strand.
CATTGTTCCTCTAACAAGTATTGGTCATAATTAATAGCTTGTAAATTGTGTATTTGCGAGGGGGCTTATTGTAAATTTATCACACACACACACACAGATATATATATATATATATATATATATATATATATATATATATATATATATATATATATATATATATATATCTCCTTCCATTCCTGGAGTGAGATCATTATTTCTTCATGGTATCAAGAGGCTCTTGATTTCTCTTGCCTCCTCCTCGATTCTTCTCCCTTAGTTCTTTCTCTTCTTCTTCCTCACTTATGTTTTTTTCCTATACCTGCTGCCATGGTTTCTTCCTTATCATCTACCCACAATTATGATCTTTCCATGAACATCCTTCTTTACTTAATCACCATCAAATTAAAATCCACAAATTACCTATTGTGGTCGAACCAGATGACGCCTCTTCTCACTTATCCGGGGCTGCTAGGGCATGTAGATGGATCATCCTCTCTCTCGGCCAAATTCACTGATGCAACAAAATTGGCTCCTAATACAGCCTATCATGAGTGGATTACAGCAGATCAATGCACCATTCATATCCTTCATGCCTCCCTCACGAAGGAAGCTTTTTCACAAATCGTGGGTCCCTCAACTGCGCGGACTATCTGGGTTGCTCTTGAACGGGCCTATGGGAACTCGTCCATGGAGAGAATTCAAACCCTACGTGATCAATTGCGCCATCTCACTAAGGGTAATCATACTGTTTCTGAATTTGGTAGAAGATTTAAAAACATTTGTGACCAACTCTCGGCTATTGGTCAACGTGTTGATGAATCTGCCAAGACCCATTGATTCATGTGTGGTCTTGGGGCTACAATTGAGACCTGCTCTACAGCTGTCCGCGCTTCCCGTGTGCCTTCTGCTTTTCATGATCTATTGGCCTAGGCTGAGGGACATGAAACGTTCCTCCAATCAATCCATGGATCATCCTCCCCCGTTTCTTTTGCTTCTCAACAGGCCTATCAGCACCCTTGATTGGTGTCTCCTTAGCCTAATGTTCAACCACCCTATTTACAAGCCCCATCCTTCACCCAACAAGCCTCTTTTTCTCATCCTGCTTTTCGTGGTAGAGGTCGTCGCTCTCCCCGGGGTGGTCGTGGTCGTGATCGTTGACCACCTCACTATCAACTTTGTCGTGTCAATGGCCACTACGCAAATTCTTTCCCTCAACTTGAATCCTTTGCTAATGCATCACATTCTCGTGATTCTGATCTTGCTCGTGCTTTTCATGCACAATGTCATGTGAATACTCCAGCACCGGATTGGTATTTGGATTTCGGGGCCTCAGATCATATGGTATCTTCTTCTGCATCTGTTACAAACTTCACACCTTCTGTTGCGGATGCCTCAGTTCGCTTTGGTAACGACACTTCTCTCGCTATCTCTCGTGTTGGTACTTCCTCCATCACGAATAATGTTGTTTAAATGATGTTTTGGTCGTTCCCAATCTTACCAAAAATTTATTGTCTGTTAGTAAACTAACTCGTGACAATGATGTGGATGTTGGTTTTTCCCGCAATCTGTTTACTATTCAGGATTGCCCAACGAAGGAACTGCTAGCTTAAGGAAAGTGTGATCATGGGCTGTATGTGTTATTCGCTGCTCCACAAGTTCAAGCTTTTTTTGTTCAACATAAAAATAAAGGTTCTTAAGAACTGTGACATTCCATATTGGGTCACACTTCATTTAATACTATTTCATTTTTACGTAATTTGGGACATTTGGAGGTTTCTACTATTTTACCAAAACCGGTTATATGTGCACCTTGTCAATCAGCTAAATCTTGTCGTTTACTATTTGCGCTTCACTCGAAACGTGCTTTACATATCTTGGACGTGGTCCATTGTGATTTATGGGGGCCATCTCCCATTCTTTCAGTTAATGCTTATCGCTATTATGTGTCGTTTGTTGGTGATCACTCAAGATTCACCTGGTTTTATCCTCTCAAAGCAAAATCTGATTTCTTTGGTGTGCTTGATAAATTTATGAAGTTTGTTCAAACACAGGTTGCCAATAAAATAAAAAAAAATTCAAAAGTGATGGAGGAACTGAATTTTTGAACAATAATGTAAAGACAATACTTAGTGACAATGACACGTTTCATCAGATTTCGTGCCCCTATACTCCGCAACAAAATGGTTGTGTCGAACGGAAACATCGACACATTGTAGAGACCGGGCTTGCCATGCTATTTCATGCTCGTATACGTGCCTCGTATTGGGCCCATGCTTTTGCATCCGCGATCTACATTATAAATCGATTACCTACGAAGGTTCTCTCTTCGAAGTCTCCATCTGAAGTTTTGGTGCTTATTGTAAATTTATTACACACACACACACACACACACACACACACTATATATATATATATATATATATATATATATATATATATATATATATATATATTCATCTCCTCCCATTCCTAGAGTGAGATCATTATTTCTTCAATAAGAACGATCACGTAGACGTTTCGGTGAGATGTCCCCTGGATTACTCATTTTGCGTGTCACTTTTCGCTTTCATCAACAAATCGAGCTAGAATAGCTTCGAGATCTGATTTCTTCTCTTGTGCACCTTGTTCTTTTAGGTAGTAACCTTGGCCTTTTTGTTTGTACCTGTCCTCTTTTTCTCCTTTTGTATTCTTCATATGGCTTCCATTCCTTGTTCGGCTGCCTCCAATCCATATCGTATTTATCCCCACTAGAATAGCATACTTGAGTCTTTTTTTTCGTTCTCATCTAAGTTTCAATCTTTTGTCAAATGTGTACCGCTATAATTGTCGCATCCGACTTGTATGGTGTGGATCGTCCAATTCATCTTCTTTATACTACGATCCATGTTGTCAAGTTTTGCATTTAGAGCGGTTAGACCAATGGTGTAACACCATACTTTTATAGCACCTTTTCTTATCAATAAAATATGCTTTTATAAAAACTTTTCAAATCAATATCATAGTTTATAGCTTTCGGTGTTACAAAGAAATATCAAAAACTATAGTTAAAAAGAAATGGTAACTACAACCTTCTTTGATTCTAGTTCTTATTATCAACGTTGTTTACTTCATTTTCCATAGTTAAGTATATGCAAAAACTTACGTAAGTCTGGAGACTCATGAGCTACATGGCTTTTGACCCAGACTTTAATGAATTTGAAGTACTTTCACGTGTATTGTATATATAGACTTCCACACATTAAGTCCTAACACATACAACCACAAGAGAACAAATAAATTGAAGGCCAACGGTAACCCTTATGGATCACATGTGATTTCCAACTGTTAGGAACTGGAGCCACATGAGATAGATCCATGCCACTACATGAAGACCTGAGACTATGAACCTTAAAACCATGGATGAAAATCCTTGTAAACTCACTATCTACATGGAGTCCACAATGGTGGTTGGCCAAGGCTTTCACCCATAACACACAAGGAAATCTAAGCCTTTCACACACACTCTCTATAGAGATTTAGCCTTTCATTCACTTCATCCCTCTAAGAGCTTCATATGTCTTTGTACACAATAGCGTATTATTTTTCATCATCATTTTCATATAGGTGTTTTACACCGTTTATCACAAATATTTTTTCATAGAGTTTTTAACACACATAAACATATAGCCCTTTGTCTAACCACTCTTCGTAGCGCTCACAATATTAGTACACATATATGTTTTTTTTCAAACGCATAAAATAATCAAATACACGGCTTTTAAGCATAACCGTAGATCTCGTTGCCCAATCATATAACATACTATCTGAAAATTGCATCAAATAGTTAGCAATGACCATTTTAAAATCATTTAAACATTTGGCGTGCTTGCTTTACCAAAACAATCTGTCTTTCCTTAACCAGAGAAACAAGGGTTTATTTTTAAAAACTTTAAAAATAAAACATTTTTTTGCATAATAAAGCATAGTCACACATAGTGACATATTCACAAGTTTTCACATAAAACCAATTACTCTACTACGTACTAAGAAAATCCACATATCACACCCTTATTCTGCTTCATGTATTAGATTTTACCACGTGTCATGACCTCCTGCCACGTGTCCCGCCAACCAGATGACTACATGTGTCGCGTTTCTTGGGTTACGCTTTGCGTTTGTCAACAATCTTATCTTAAGTTCGGATGACTATAACTTCCTCATATGCACTCGGATTTTGACAAACTTTATATCCATGTAACCATATCGGAGGGAACTACAACTTTATTGTAATATTCTTTGCTTATAACATATATATATATATATATATATATATATATATATATATATATATATATATATATATATATATATATATATATATATATATATATAAAGTTATGATGCAATAGTTATAAGGATATACATATTACATTACCAAAATTTTACCGTTTCATTACTTGAGTTCACCCTTGAGTGTATTTTGACCAAATACATCTTATAATACATAATTTGATATTTTTCTGTCATTAAAATCAGAGCTCTTGCCAATCAATCTTCCTCGTAATACTTCGTCTCTCGGATCATGCCACTCGTGTAAATGCTTCACGAGGTCTTTTATTATTTTTTTACTAGTTGCGCGATTCTTTTTAGTAATAGGCCCTTAGAATTCCACAAATTGTTTTGTGAAAATATTTATTCCATTGTAGATGGTTTGGACTTCTTGGTGTGTATTAAGATCGTGTTGCAAACAAATTTGGAGTAGCTCTTTGTATCGGTCGCATGCGTTGAATAATTCCCCGTCTAGTTGTTGAAAATTATGGACGTTCATCTTGAATTTGGGAATTCATGATGGAGGGATAAATTTTTGTATGAATTTTTCTTTTAAATCGTCCGATGTCGTGATAGACAAAGTTGGTAATGACTTGACCCATCTCTTTGTCGCATCCTTGAATGTAATATGGAACACTATAAGTATAACCTCGTCTTTTGTCACCCCTAGAATGTTGAAGAATGTTATCTTGATTACTTCTTGGATATGATTTGTGGGCATCCTTGTGGCCTTTTCTAAAGAAAGATGCTTCCTTTAGCAGATTCAGAAATTGGCCTTTAAGCTCGAAGTTGGTTGCGGTCAGGATTGTTGGATGAATGAGGTTTGGTCCCACGTATTATCTGGTACGGTTTGCATACCCCATTAGAACAAGGTCAGCGATATCCATCATGAAAATTCAGAATCAGGATCAGTGTCGAAATTAGATTTTGCCTCTTTATTCCGCTTGTGGAATTCTTTTTCGGGTTCTTTAAATGCATGTAATGTTTATGATGGGGAAGCTTAGGTCATATATCAACCGAAGCAAATAGTAAATAAAACAAAACATGTGTAAAAACGAAAAAAAATTAAACATAAAATAAAACTGGAAGCATCGAGGTCGTTTTACGTTAAGCAAGTGTTCGAGGTGCAAAGGCTCAATTTCAAGAAAATAAAAGCAGTAAAATAACTTTTTGTGGAATAAATCCCTCAAAAAAAGATCAAATAACTAAAGGCTAAATAACCTAAAAAAATAAATTGTTCCTCGACAACGACATCGAAAACTTGATCTGTGATTTTATATACCAAATATTTTTTGAAGTTTTAAATTTATAAAACCTGTTTATTCTCTCGCAAGACCAGGATCGAGCACAAAAGGAACGGGTATGATTTGATTTTTGATAATAAAGCTATTAATTAAACTAGAAACTGAAAAGTTAATTGGGGGGGGGGGGTGTTGTTTAAACTGAATTATGTGATTAACAACCTTGCAAAAGTAAACAAAAGCATAAAACTTGATTTAAATTGTAGTTTTAAAGTACTACAACCTAGATTCCAAATCTCCATATTCCTGTAGTTGATTGATTAGAAGTGCAATGGATTTAAAAAGTTAATTACCGATTCTTATAATGATTAACTATCTTGATTCGACTAACTAATACTAATGATTATAAAGTAACTAACACTATAATCATGCAATTAGCTAACTAAATAATCAATTAAATATTTAAACTATGAAAAGAGTTGATCTAATGATTAATCTCAATGGTCATGAAAATCAATCGAAAAAAAAGAATATTCATCTAATGCTCTCTTATACATTTAAAGTTCATGACTTTATTCACCTAACCCTAGGATCCATCTCTAATCATAATAGTTTGTTGTCATAAACTACTTAATATACAAGTAAATATAATCTTATTGGTCCTCTAGACAATATATAACTCAGTTACAGGTAATAAAAATCAAAACTTTAATACATATGGTAATACAATCAAACAAACATAATAAATAATCAAACTTTATAAATCTAAACAAACAAATCAAACCATAATATTAAGGTTTCATCTACATCTAAGCGGAAGCGAAGGGTATTAGCCCATTATCATAGCTAGAAAACAGAAAACACAATAAGGAAGTCCTAAACAAGATTTCTAAAACAAACCGAATAATTAAATGATGTTTCTAAGCTTCTATCTTCAAATCAATACTCTAACCGTGTTCTTCATCCTTGAATCCCGTCTGAACTTCTGATTTTTCGTAATAAAACTTGTCTCCATAGTTGGCACTTCAAAGAATTAAAAAACATCATGAGTTTGGAAGATGAGATTATATATTTATAGGAGTTTGGAGTACATCAATTTCGCATTGCATACATCCTATTCCCGCATCGCGATTTGCAATGTTTCCCATTTGTATTCGAGTTCTGAAGGTATCTTGTGGTGCAAACATGCCTTTTTCGCATCGCTACTTCTTCAATTTTGGCAAGTTTTAGTTTTCATTCATATTAGCTCAATTCTTGTCCCGAACTTTTCTTTTTGCTCATCAACTTTGATTTTAACTGTAACTATCCGATTCAAAGTATATTGAGTATCATTTATCCTCGAATATATATATATATATATATATATATATATATATATATATATATATATATATATAGAAGATTAATATTTTAATCATTTCCTGAAATATATGACTAACTATGACAATTAATGTGTGCAAAAGTATCACATATCTAGCTTTAAATTTATAACCTAACTACTTATCTACTAATAAACCTGTATGCAGTCTGCCTAGTCAGTTTATAGTACAGTAAAGTAAGTTGGGTATCGAACACAAGGAACGGATTCAGAATATTAAAATAACTACTAAAAATTTATCTAAAAGCAAATAATAATTAAAAAGGGTTTTTATCTGATTTTACAAGTTCAAAAAAACTTAAATTAAAATAACCAACTAATTACTAAAGTAAACAACTAGAAAGACGATTTTAAATCAAGAATAAAGGATACTTTCGTTTTGCTTCGAATCCCTCCTGTTTCCTATGGTTGATTTCAAGACAATGGATTAATTTCGTTAGTTACCAAATAAAAGTTACTATTCATCATGGTTAGACTAACTAGCACAAATCAATTTAACAACATTAACCCCAATGATCATGCAAGTTAAGGACGCTAAATTGATTTTAAAGATAATTTGGACTCAAAATGATAGAATCTACAAACTACTATTCTATGGTCAAGTCTAGTAATCAAGCAAAAATTATGCTCAAATACTGCTCTCTAAAACAGTTAAGCAACTAACTTATCACCTATAGTAGGATATGGTCAATCTCTAGCTCTAGCAATTCAATGGTCATAAACGACTAGGTAAATCAATTTTCATGCAATTAACTGCGGTTTAACTATATAAAACTTGAGACTAGGCAATAAAGATAGAAACTTTAACAAGCTAGGTTTAGATTTATCAAACAATATTTAAAGTAAAAACCAACTTCATCAATCCATCAAACAAGAAATCAACACATAATATTTAGTAGTTCATCTAATCTAAACGAATGAAAGGGTTTTTAGCCCATAATTATTGGGTTATGAGCATAACATCATTCCTATGGTGTACATGCAACCCTAATTGCTTTGGATCTAGGTTTTTCAAATTGAACATACAACTATGAATACCAAAGCAATAACCCTATGACTAGCATACATATTTCATAAAATCACATATGATTAGGGTTAGAAACTTTACCTCACTTGTTATATTGTAATAACAAGAATTCCTTGACCTTTGAAAGCTTAGTGCCCCAAGTGTTGCACCTCTAATGGAGTCACAAACACCACTAGCAACAAGGAAGAACTAGAGAGAGAGGAGGAGGCTTCAAAAGTCAGCTATGGTTCGTTCTAAAGGCATATGCCGATTTTGAGAGCCATTGGGGTTGCTTTTATAGTTGAGGATTACTAGGGTTTTCAACTTGGAAACCCTAATTCCCTTGCTTAGGCCCTAAGCAACATATCGACTCCTATTTGGCAAGCCTTGGACGAAATCTTTATGGACTCTCATATATATTTTGTCCACCTTACACCAATAAGGTCCATGAGCCCAAACTATAAATATTACTGATTTACATAATAAGTCCCCACTAATTTAATCAGTCTCTTTTGATCACCAAATTAATTTCTGATCAACAATAGTTAAATAATATGATTTCTCAATATATTATTCTTATAATATATTAATAAATCATAATTAATCCTCTTTCTCCATTATTCATCCTATCAGTTGCTATGGTGAAGGCAACCCAAAAGGACCATGCTCATAATCAAATCAAGTACATACCAAAATAGTTATGGGCTTAGACACCTAATCTAACAGTCTCTCACTTGGATAAGTCTAATAACTATTATTGTGTATGACTTCATAATCTGATTAGCAATCGTAGCTTTCAAAAGTCGCTGTCGAACTCTGATCTTATCAGCAACGTGTCCTTTAGATAAGGGATCATATATTCCTCCATTCTCAAGATATCATATAGACATGAGACATGGATTATAATCATTCTCTCTGTCTATGTGTTGTTTCCTGATTTCCGATTTAAGACGACTGACAATAGACTTCAATTGAACACGTCAACTCAGTCCAGGCTTGGCCAAGCGCTTAGGTGTCATCACTAAATCATCGAGGGCCCACATATATCGCTTTTATCCCACTTTGGGTAAAAGGAATGGATAAACGTCGACTCATATGCTTGCACTATTTACTCATCAAATCACACACAACAATACGTTTTATAACATCAAGTTACTGATGCGTTTACGCATTATCAGTGTGTAACCAACTCGCAAATAACAACTCATATCTCTTGGTTTCAAGAATATAAGATATTATCATCTCACAATCACTCGTGATAAAATCCATGAAGTGATTCACGTGAGCATGGGTTTAATCCAATACGCAAATCTTATTTCAGGAGCACTCATTAACACTCCAACAGACTTTTGCTATGTCTAAATGATTTAGACAATCTACAGTCGGATTCATGACAGTCTTACCTCATTACCTACTTCCAAAGTATGATTTACTGTGGATGTTTGAATAACCTATTTATTCGGGAAGTCAAAACATGCGAAGTGAAACACAATAATAATTGAATCCAATATGGTCTCAAACTTTTGAGTATAAATAAAACACCTTTTATTTAATCACCATATTGATTACACATTATTCATTGTATAATGTTTCGAGTAATCAACTTAATACTTGAATTGAAACAATAGTCATCCCATGCTCCAAGCATGCATACTATGTTTACCTATGGTCCTTACTTTGTGAAATAAATCAATTGAACAAATTTCCAATGATGCTCATTTCACAATTCCCAATCTTTATTAGAAGTGTAAGAATACAAAATTCTTTCCACTATTAGAACATGTTAGATTCTAACATTTTACGCAATGATCCTTTTGTAATGACATAGCACCCAAGTCACAAAGACTTTGCCAATGATATTACAAAGTGCTCTATTGGAGATTGTTACAGGACAACTCTATAGACATGAATTCTCAAATTCAAAGTACATTCCTTTGAACATCCTTCTTGCATAAAAGTTTCTAATCTACAATAATTCTTAATATCCAACTCCCATTATGGAAACATTTCCATATTTGCCATATGACAACTCATTCCTAGTAGAATCCTATCTATCTATAATAATGTCAATATGGTCCATCCATTATTATACTTCCAACTGCCCACAAGTGACCAATCTGTGGCGAACCTTAGATTGTACTTGACAGTTGTTAAACTTACCTTAGTCATATCCTTCATCAATCCATCAAACAAGAAAGCAACACATAGTATTTAGGAGTTCATCTAATATAAACAAAAGAAAGGGTTTTTAGCCATAATCACAGCTGGAAAATACATAAACATAAGGAAAACTACGCTAAACATGATTAAACTAGGCAAACTGAATGTGTAGATGCGAATCCTTGCTCCAATCTCTTTATCCGTTGATCTCTAGTTGAATTCTGCACTCAAAGGGGTATTGGAAGGGTATTTTTTCGTTAATAGTCGCAACCTTAAGTCCTCTCCCCTCTGGAATCGATGTAATGTCCAAGATATATATAGTTACCAAAATCTGGCCACCACGTCGTGGTAATGGCACCACATCGTGGTCCTCGAGTTTATCTTGTATTCTCCAAGTCAGCGTCACGAATCGCGAAGATTCCATTCACCACGTAGTGGTGGGATCACCATGTCCTGGTTATCGAGAACCAACTTTTTCTCCAAACACGAAATTGTCCGAAATTGTGTCTAGTTTTCAGATCATATTTAATCGCCTCAATTGGAGTTACGAGTCATGAGATAAGGTCAAAATACTGGCGAGGGGTTAAGTTGTCCAGCAACATCCTTCTTGTGTCTTATTCTTGTCTAAGCTCGCATTTTCCTACTTCCAGCTTCCATATTGCTTCCGAGCATGTCTTTTACGCTTCATAACAGCATATATAGATTAAGTACCTTTTGTTCTATAATAAGCATAATTATAGCTAAAAGTATGAAGATATGATGTAATATATATATATATATATATATATATATATATATATATATATATATATATATATATATATATATATATCAAAATACACCCACACTTAACCTTTGCTTGCCCCCAAGCAAACTGATTTTTAACTTACCAATATCGCATAAAACAATCCATTTTAAACCCATCCATTATCCCAAGACCGCAATGCATGTATTTGTGTCTATAATTCCTAAAAATTTCTCAATCCTAAATACTCACAATCCTTATGAACATTCACCCCTTAGTTTATACAACACTCATTTTTGCAACCCTCCGAATCCATCCTCAGAAATCTTTCTTAACCTCAAGGTATTTTTGGTTAAGCTTCCTAAGCATACATATGATCTAGAAAGAATTGAAACTTTGATACTAAAATGGAGCTATTCGATGTAACATCCTGGGATTTGCAGGTATTTCTGAATCCTCTTTTTTATTATTATTTTGTCATTTGTAGTCCCTGGGGACGGAAGAGTGAAGCCATGAGAAGCCTAAGGGCTAAAGTTGCAACTTTGGGATCAAGAAGAGTACGCTAAGCGTACATAAGGTACCTTGAGCGTACTAGGCATGCCCTATTACGCTAGGCATACTCCCGTAAGATGGAAACCCTAATATTTAGGGTTTGGGTGCTATATAAACGTCCTTATGAGCTCATAACCCTCTATTATTTCAGCCTCCATAGTTTTGAGTTGTTTTCCCCAAACCCTAACCCCTCTCTTGAGTGTGTGAGCTAAAAGTGTGTGTTTTGAGTAGTTGGAGAAGAAGGTATTGCATCAAGAAGTTGGAGAAGGAAGGCAAGCTTGTAAATATGAGGTTACTTTGTGCTCTAGAAGCTCCAGGAGGTAAAAAGCTCCAACCTTTATGCTTATATGATGTAGATATTGCCTTATTAGCTTTATGACACCTTCTTTGTCCCAAAAAGTCCCAAGTTTGTGCATGATGCGTTTTGGACGTTATAAGCTGTCCTTTCAGACTCTAGGAAGGGTTCTAAATGAGAAAAATGAAGTCCCAATGGCTAAAAGTGTCCCATGCAAGTAGTAGGAAGGTCTTAATGGATTAAGACCATGTATTAAGGGCTTTTTGTACATCCAAAGTCTTAAAGTTCGAGACTTTATGGTTTTGGGGCTCATTTAGTCAATGGATCTGGAGTTTGGGCTTAAGTGCTTAAGCCATTAAGAACTTATTAGAGTTTTTGGTAAAAATCATGTACGCCCCGCGTAAGTTTTTTACGCCCAGCGTACTGAGTCAACCATCCCGATTGTGGTCAACGCAAGGCGGAGTACGCCCAGAGTACCAGAGGAGTACGCCCAACGTGTGCCCTTTGTTGGGCTTTTGACGATTTGGGCTTCGGGATTGGGCCGCCTTTAGACCAGTTTGACTTGGGTCTTGCTGGACTTTCTGAATAGGTGTGTTTTGGGCTAGTTTTGGTAATGGATCTTAAAATGAGGCCCAATTAGGAAGTTAGGCCCAAGTTGGAAAAATGGGCCTATAATGGGCCTTGTATATGTGGACTTTTGGATCATGGATTTGGTATTGGGCCTTGCCTAAATTAGAGAAAAGGCAAAATGGACTATTATCCTATGTGGGGCCCTTGTTCAAGATTGATATCCTAATTGTTGACTTAGTATTCGTTATTTTAGATAGTTCGAGATTTTCGGTGCGACAACGGTCGGAGACTTTCAGTCTAGTTCAGCACTGCTTGTGAGGTGAGTTTTCCTCACTATAGTAAAGGGTCGAAGGCACCAAGGCTGGCCCTTTGGATTTTTATCCTGCTTTATTGTTAGTATGATATGTTAGATCAGAATCCTGGTAGATAGGATGTTTCTATGTGGTTATGATCAGTTAGATCAGTATCCTGGTAGATAGGATGTTGTTATGCTTAGTGATCTGTAGATCGGTTGTCTGTCTGTAGACTGTTATGTGATTATCTGATATATGTGCACATGATTGATTGGTGGTTGAGGCTTATCTGCTTTGTGCGATAGCCAACAGACCGGGGCATTCCAACCCGATGGTTGTGGGCTGATAGTATTCCATCCCAAGGATGATTGGACTCATAGTATGTAGGCATTGCAACCCGATGGATGTGGGTCGAGGGTATACCATCCCGAGGATGATTGGACCCATAGTATGTTGGCATTCCAACCCGATGGTTGAGGGCCTGGGGCATTCCAACCCAATGGTTGATTGGGCCCATAGTATGCTGTTATTATATGTGTGTTATTTGTTGTGCGGGTATTTTAGGGGAACTCACTAAGCTTTGTGCTTACAGTTTTGGATTTTGATTCAGGTACTTCGAATTATCACGGGAAGGCGAAGGCGTGATCGTGCACATCCTCACATTTTATGATTTTGATTTTTGGGATACTCTGATATGAAACTATTTTGAAAACATTTTGTAATGAATAATGATTTCTGGATGTTTGTAAAAGTTTAAAATTTTTGTGAAATTTATGGATGTTACAAATTGGTATCAGAGCCTTAGTTTGAGTGAATTGGAGGAACATTCATGTGAATCTAGTCTCAAACTAAGGAACAAATTTGCAAAATGATTTTCAAATGGTTTTCAAAATACTAAAGGATGATGCAGAGTGTACGATCAGCCGGAGCCAATATGTTGACCCTAAAATACCTTACGGATATTTGATATTGTGATATGTTAGAACATGATGCTAGCGATAGGCTAGGGATCTTCAGGAATTGCATGATAGAATTGCCTGATTATATGATGCCTGATAGCCTAGGGTTTCCTTATATGAAATTGACATCATTACTGTAGTTGCATAATGTATGCATCCTAGTTGTACATAATTAAGATGTTATAGCCTGAGAATGTTTGGTTTGGCCTTATTTCCTGTTCTTGTTTGATGAAGGGCTTAGGGTAGGATTAGATATTCAAATGTCTATAGGGTCCAGCGTTATGAATGGCTAGCATACACGAGTGCTGCAGGGTTGGTGGAAGTTTCATGGATGAGTTTTGCGGGGTCGTTCGGCCAGTTGTGAGAGATATAGCCTTCCTCTAGGAGTGAGGATTGAGCGCTCACCATGCTTATGTATATTGTTAGGGCGTTGTGATGATACTTGAGACAAATATGGGTAGGTGTGGAAGGTAGTATGGGCCCGTACTACTGAAAGCACATGACCCATACGCGTAGCAAGGAAGTCACAACCCCTAGGGCTTCGTTGGGAGTTGGTTCCCCATTGTTTATACGGTTTATCTGATATCTTCCTGACATATTTTCAGTATGGTGGTTACGAGACGATTCGAGTCCGGATCCAGGTCAGGATTAGGAGCTGGCAGCCAGGATAGGCCAACGTTGAGAGAGGATCGCGTCAGGGAGATCATCCGGGAGGATGTGGTCGAGATTGTTCGGGGTCAGATTCTGGAGATGATTGGGTCTACCAAGACGGCCATGATGGAGTATTTCGATGACAAATACGCAGCCATCGCAGAGACAGCTGTTGTTGCAGCCTCTGCAGCCATGGCGACTGCAGGTGCGGGGGCAGTTCGGGCCTTTCAGTACCAGGAAATCGATAACACGAAGCCCCCAACCTTCTATGGGGTCCAGGACCCGATCATAACCTTGAGGTGGCTATCTGACGTGGATGGGTGTTTCTTCACATGCTCATGTCCTACTGACCAGAAGGACAGGTGTGCTCTGAACCTGCTGAGGTCCGGAGCAAAGGATTGGTGGATATTGATGACAAGGTCATATTCTGATGAGCAGAGAGTTGCAGTTACTTGGGATCAGTTCAGGGAGATGTTCCGCGCTCGCTACATTCCACGGGTTGAGCGAGAGCGGATGGCACAGGAGTTTTTGGAGATAAGACAGGGTATTGAGATGGTGACGGAGATCACCCGCATGTTCACTGAGAGGGCGATGGTTTGCCCGGAGTTTGCATCCGAGCAGGCTTAGATGACTCGTTATCAGAGCATGCTCAAGACTGACATCAGACAGTCTGTTGCTACCCAGCGATGTGACACATTACTGGAGTTACAGGAGGCCGCTAGGTGGCGTGAGCTTGAGATTGAGCTGCAGTTGAGAGAGGAGAGGAAGGTCCCGGTGCAATTGCAGTCGGCGCCGAAGCGGTCCAAGACCGCTGATTCTAGGTTTGGAGGTCAGCACGGCCGCACTTTTGGGAAGTGCGGGAAGGCTCATTTTGGGGTTTGCCGATCTGGTAGCGGGTGCCACAAGTGTGGCAAGCAGGGCCACATTACTAGGGATTGTAGGTAGCAAACTCCAGCTTCTGGGGTCACACTTTGTTACCATTGTGAGCAGGTGGGCCATATGAAGGCCCAGTGTCCCCTACTAGCTGCCAGGTCGGCACAGGCTCCAGCACTGGCTACTCTGAGGTTTACTGATGGGAGTCAGGGTA
The DNA here is from genome assembly GCF_052849685.1 of Lactuca virosa. Classification (NCBI taxonomy): domain Eukaryota; kingdom Viridiplantae; phylum Streptophyta; class Magnoliopsida; order Asterales; family Asteraceae; genus Lactuca; species Lactuca virosa. Next base: position 122,343,313 of record NC_136434.1, read on the forward strand.
GAGCAGAGCCTCCGAAGGATCGGGGACGTGCCTTTCAGATTACAGTCGAGGAGGCCAGGACAGCACCGGATGTGGTGGCTGGTATGTTTCTTTCCTTTTATCTTATAGATTATATATGTTTTATGCTTATGTGTTTGTACCTACATTGGTATTATTTGACTCCGAGGTGAGTCATTCACTTGTCTCTCGAGAGTTTGGTTTGCTTGTAGGAGAGCTTCAGTGTCCGTTGCGAGTCTCTATCTCCAATGAACACGGGATTTCTACTTCTTCAGTTTATTGGGGTAGCGTTCTGGAGATCTTCGGGGTATCCTTCCATATAGACTTGATTCTGATTCCCATGGGGGATGTGTGTGTGATTATGGGTATGAACTGGTTGAGTCACTTCGGTTCCATGATCGACTGTGAGGGTCAGCGGGTGGTAGTTCGAATCCCAAGTGGGGGAGAACTGGTTATCTACGGCGAGGGCACCATATTGGGTTCAGTGTTTTGCTCAGCTGCCACTGCTCGGCAGTATATTCAGCACGGGTGTGCGGGTTACTTGGCGTATGTGGTAGATATGCGGTTCAGGGATCAAGTTTTAGTTTTAAACATTACGGTTGTCAGAGAGTTCGTTGATGTAATTCCGGAGGAGTTACCCGGAGTGCCTCCGAAGAAGCAAGTCGAGTTCAGGATCGACCTAGTGCCAGGTGCGGTCCCTATCGCTAAGGCACCGTACCGATTGGCACCACCCGAGATGCAGGAGATGTCATAACAGCTGAAGGAACTGTTGGGCAAGCAGTTCATCCGCCAGAGCAGTTCTCCATGGGGAGCACCGATTCTCTTCTTCAGGAAGAAGGATGGTTCACATCGGATGTGCATTGATTACCAGGAGTTGAACAAGTTAACGGTGAAGAAACGTTATCCACTCCAGAGGATAGATGATCTTTTCGATCAGTTGCAGGGAGCATCTTTGTTCTCCAAAATAGAGCTGAGGTCCGGATACCATCAGGTCAAAGTTAGGGAGGAGGATGTGGAGAAGACCGTTCCGGACTCGTTACGGACATTACGAGTTCGTGGTGATGTTGTTTGGGTTCACCAACGCGCCGGCATTATTTATGGACCTGATGAATCGGGTATGCAGACCGATGCTTGATTGCTCGGTCATTGTGTTTATAGATGAAATCTTGGTACTCCAAGACCAGAGAGCAGCATGAGGAGCATCTTTGTGAGCTATTGGGAGTTTTGAGGCGAGAACGGCTGTATGCCAAGTTCTCGAAGTGCAAGTTTTGGTTACGATAGGTTCACTTCCTTGGACATCTCGTTAACCAGGAGGGGATTTTGGTCGACCCGGCCAAGATCGAGGCGATTATGCAGTGGGAGGTTCCGAAATCTCCCTCGGATATTAGGAGCTTCTTGGGATTGGCAGGGTACGACCGGAGATTCATACCAGATTTCTCCAAGATTGCGGTACCTCTCACTCGTCTCACGATGAAGGGGGTGGATTTCCGGTGGGGCCCTGACCAGCAGACTGCATTCGAGACTCTGAGGCAACGACTCTACGAGGCGCCAGTGTTGAAACTCCCTGAGGGAGTTGAGGATTTTGTAGTGTTTTGTGATGCATTGATCACCGGATTGGGAGCAGTCCTCATGCAGAGGGGACGGGTGATAGCCTATGCTTCGCGGTAGCTAAAGCCGAATGAGACGAGATATCCCAGACACGACCTTGAGTTGGGAGCGGTAGTGTTCTCTCTCAAGATCTGGAGACATTATCTCTGTGGGGTCCGTTGTACGATATACACGGACCACAAGAGTCTGAGACACATCATGGATCAGCCGAACCCTAACATGAGGCGGCGCAGGTGGCTGGACATAGTCTAGGATTATGACTGCGAGATGGTTTACCATCTGAGTAAAGTGAATGTGGTTGCGGACGCCCTGAGCTGCAAGTCGGCTGGATCTTCTATACCAACGACATGTATGAGGATATCTGTGGATTCTCCACTTGTGAGCTTGATTAGGGAAGCTCAGGCTGAGGGTGAGAACTGGAAGCTTGAGAGGATCAGGGGCGAGAACACCTGATTTGTGCAGGATAGTCGGGGATTGTTGATCCGTTGTGGTCGGGTCTGGGTTCTGATGTCTGGTGGAGTCAGACAGATTGTACTAGAGGAGGCTCATAGGTCTCGCTTCTCTATTCAGCTGGGGGCCACGAAGATGTACCGAGATTTACTACTGAGTTACTGGTGGCCATGCATGAAGAGGGAGATTGCATGGTACGTTGAGAGGTGCTTGACCTGCAGAGTGGTCAAGGCCGTGCATCAGAGGCCACATGGCAAGCTGCATCCTCTGGAGGTTCTCATGTGGAAATGGGAGCAGATCACGAAGGATTCTATCACCAAGCTGCCAAGGACAGCGAAGGGATATGATGCCATATGGGTCATCATTGATCGATTGACCAAGAGTGCCCATTTTCTACCTATTCGGGAGGGATCATCGTCCGAGAAGCTGGCCGATATGTATATTCGCGAGATCGTTGCTCGTCACGGGGTACCGGTCTCCATTGTCTCAGATCGTGATGTCCGATTCAACTCCCATTTTTGGCAGAAGTTCCACGAGGAACTGGGCAAGCGATTGCATTTTAGTACAACTTATCATCCGCAGACAGAGGACCAGAGTGAGCGGACCATACAGACCATCGAGGATATGTTGCGGGCCTACGTCATTGACTTTGGTGGGAGTTGGGACTCCTACCTACCCTTGCAGAGTTCTCCTACAACAACAACTTTCATTCCAATATTGGTGCTCCACCATTTGAGCTGTTGTAAGGACGGAGATGTCACACCCCAGTCTGTTGGGGTGAGGTTGGTCAAAGGGTGATAGGACGGACCGAGGTAGTTCTGTAGACTACCGAGAGGATCCAGCAGATCAGACAGCAGCTACAGACAGCTCAGAGTCGGCAAAAGAGTTACGCCGACCCGCGCCAATCTGAGTTGGAGTTTCAGGTTGGCGACATGGTACTACTTAAGGTCTCACTCTGGAAGGGTGTGATTCGCTTCAGAAAGTGGGGGAAATTGGGTCCCCAACACATTGGACCTTTTCGGGTTATTGCCAGGGTTGGCAAGGTGACATATAGACTGGATCATCTGGTGGAGCTCCCTCATATTCAAAGCACTTTCCACGTTTCACAGTTGCGAAAGTGCATATTGGATGAGGATGCGGTAGTGTCCTTGGACGACATTCAGGTCGATGAACGCCTGAATTATGTTGAGCAGTGGGTGACTGTATTGGAGAGGAAGATAAAGGTTCTGCGCAACAAGGAGATACCTCTGGTAAATGTACAGTCGCGACATTGGAAGGGGTCCGAGTGGACTTGGGAGCCGGAGTCCGAGATGCGGGAGCATTATCCGGATTTGTTTGCTACAGTAGACTTAGAGGACGAAGTCTAGGTCAAGTAGGGGAGAGTTGTAACATCACAGGATTTGTAGGTATTTCCGAATCCTCTCTTTTATTATTATTTTGTCATTTGTAGTCCTTGGGGATGGAAGAGTGAAGCCATGACATGCCTAAGGGCTAAAGTTGCAACTTTGGGATCAAGAAGAGTACGCTAAGTGTATATAAGGTACGCTGAGTGTACTAGGCGCACCCTAGTACGCTGGGCGTACTCACGTCAGATGGAAACCTTAATATTTAGGGTTTGGGTCTTATATAAAAGTCCTTATGAGCTCATAACCCTCTATCATTTCAGCCTCCATAGTTTTGAGTCGTTTTCCCCAAACCCTAACCCCTCTCTTGAGTGTGTGAGCTAAAAGTGTGTGTTTTGAGTGGTTGGAGAAGAAGGTATCGCATCAAGAAGTTGGAGAAGGAAGGAAAGCTTGTAGATCTGAGGTTACTTTATGCTCTAGAAGCTCCAGGAGGTAAAAAGCTCCAACCTTTATGCTTATATGATGTAGATATTTCCTTATTAGCTTTATGACACGTTCTTTGTCCCAAAAAGTCCTAAGTTTGTGCATGATGCGTTTCAGACATTATAAGCTGTCCTTTCAGATCCTAGGAAGGGTTCTAAATGATAAAAATGAAGTCCCAATGACTAAAAGTGTCCCATGCAAGTAGTAGGAAGGTCTTAATGGATTAAGACCATTATTAAGGGCTTTTTGGACGTCCAAAGTCTTAAAGTTCGAGGCTTTATGGTTTTAGGGCTCATTAATGGATCTGGAGTTTGGGCTTATGTGTTAGAGTTTTTGGTAAAAATCGCGTACGCCCCGCGTAAGTTTTGTACGCCTAGCGTACTGAGTCAACCACCTCGATGGTGGTCAACGCAAGGTGGAGTACACCCAACGTACCAGAGGAGTACGCCCGACGTACGCCCTCTGTTGGGCTTTGGACAATTTGGGCTTCCGGATTGGGCCGCCTTTGGACCAGTTTGACTTAGGCCTTGCTGGACTTTCTAAATACGTGTGTTTTGGGCCAGTTTTGGTAATGGATCTTAAAATGAGGCCCAATTAGGAAGTTGGGCTCAATTTGGAAAATTGGGCCAATAATGTGCCTTGTATATGTGGACTTTTGGATCATGGATTTGGTATTGGGCCTTGTCCTAAATTAGAGAAATGGCAAAATGGTCTATTATCCTATGTGGGGCCCTTGGTCAAGATTGATATCCCAATTGTTGACTTAGTATTCGTTATTTTAGATAGTTCTGGATTTTCGGTGCGACAGCGGTCGGAGACTTTTAGTCTAGTTCAGCACTGCTTGTGAGATGAGTTTTCCTCACTATAGTAAAGGGTCGAAGGCACCAAGGCCGACCCTTTGGATTTTTATCCTTCTTTATAGTTAGTATGATCTGTTAGATCGGAATTTTGGTAGGTAGGATGTTTCTATGTGGTTATGATCAGTTAGATCGATATCCTGGTAGATAGGATGTTGCTATGCTTAGTGATCTGTAGATCGGTTGTCTGTCTGTAGATTGTTATGTGATTATCTGATATATGTGCACATGATTGATTGGTGGTTGAGGCTTATTTGCTTTGTGTGAGAGCCAACAGACCGGGGCGTTCCAACCCGATGGTCGTGGGCCGAGAGTTTTCCATCCCGAGGATGATTGGACTCATAGTATGTGGGCATTCCAACTCGATGGTTGTGGGTCGAGGGTATACCATCCCGAGGATGATTGGACCCATAGTATGTTGGCATTCCAACCTGATGGTTGAGGGCCTGGGGCATTCTAACCCGATGGTTGATTGGGCCCATAGTATGTTGTTATTATATGTGTGTTATTTGTTGTGCGGGTATTTTGGGGAAACTCACTAAGCTTCGTGCTTACAGTTTTGGATTTTGTTTCAGGTACTTCAGATGATCGCGGGAAGGCGAAGGCGTGATCGTTCACCTCCTCACACCTTATGATTTTGATTTATGGGATACTCTGATATGAAACTATTTTGAAAACATTTTGTAATGAATAATGATTTCTGGATGTTTTAAAAAGTTTAAAATTTTTGTGAAATTCATGGATGTTACATTCGAATTCATCTCTTCTTTGATATTTGCTCATCGTTTTTCTTTGAATTCAACACCTTTTTGTTCGATTTTTGGTATCTTTAATTTTAGATTTTTCAGAATTTTTGATCTTTTGATCTTCATACTTTCATAGCTCCAAAATTTTTACAACTTTTTTGTAATTTCTCTCTTTTTTTTAATATAACACACTTTTTTCTCTCACTTCCTACATGCTTAAGCAAGGGAGCTTAACTTCAACCTTTATTGGTTGGAGATATTAGTCTAAATGCAATGACTACATAAGCTCTTCTGGATGGATTTCAGGTACACGCAGCAAAGCTTATTACATTGTATAAACTATTAGATTACATTTCATATCTCATGATATTTCACTAAGAATGGTAAGCCACAAATACACTATAACATATATTGGCTCAGGTAAACATTTGGGCTTGCATCAGATTATCCCACACAATACTAGCATTTAATTTATTAATTAACACTGGATTTAATTTTAGATTATTATTTCAAATCTTTATAATAATTTTTTAATCCTAGTAATTTTTAAATTTTTTTTTAATCAGAATGGTTGTTTTCTTAGATGCAACCCCTACCCTACACTTAAATGATGAAATGTTCCCATTTCATACTAAAACAATTAAAGAACATAAAAATTAAAAAGGAAGAATTGGAACAGACTCCCCTTAGGTAATAGTGGCGATATCGAATTCTGAGACTTGTGTGGAAAGCTTAGACTTCTCGTATAATTGCTGGAAACAGTACTTCTAGACCTTCTTCTTGTGAATGCAAATGTGTCGGATCCAATGAAATCAAAGAACAATTCTTGAAAAATGTGTTGAACCGCTGCCATGACGTGGGAAAGCAATTCCACGTCGTGGTGTCGAGCAAATGGTCATCAAGGTCGAGCAAAATAATGTCGCCACGACGTGGGTTAAGGATGCCACATCGTGGTGTAGTCATATTCAGTCACGATTAAAATTTTTGCCACGACGTGTTGATGATGTCCATGTTGTGGTGTCTTCTCAGAGAATCTTCTAAGATTGAAACAGGTGGGCATCGATTCTTTGTAATGTGTAAGTCCATTCCCAGTCTTCTTTTCCAGTAAATATGCTTCAAAACGATTTCTCTTCATTATGTGGGAACCCCACACTTATTCAAAAACTTGTTCTTCAATTATGATCTTCAAAAATCGCACAATTTCTTCAAATTAAGCTCCTTCACTGCTTCACTTTCATTCAACACTACAAAATAAGATCAAGAACTAGAGAAACACATCATCATTCGGTTAAGGTAAAATAAAACTAAAACGAAAAATAAAACTAAAACTAAATCAAAAAGAAAAGAAAATGCAATCTCTAAAGACATTGGGTTGCCTCCCAAGAAGCGCTTCTTTTTTAAGAGTCGTGAGTCGGACTCCTTCCCACTCTACGTTGCGTCAGGTGGAAGTGTAACCTCCCCGTTCTCCATCATCTTGAGCCTTGTTCGTTTGTAGGCAACCTGTCATTTGAATTCCTTTCTTGGGCTTTCTTGCATTGTTGGGTTGACATCTTCTTTGTGTTTTCGCTTGGGTTGTTTCCTCATCCCCATGTATTTAGCTTTTGTCTTATCTCTTTCCAGGTTTTTCTTGTCAAAATAAGGCTCATCATATTCGTCTTCTTTTTCTACAATTGTCTTTGTGACTTGATATGGTGGCCAATGTTTTAAAAACCGGTTTTTTAGTTGAACCGGTATGGTGACTGATTCCCGGTTTAACCGGTTCGACCGCCGGGTCAACCGGTTTCTATAATATTCATCTTTTTTTATTTTTTTTTGCTATACATACATACATATATAAATCATGAATTTCACTTTTACTAGTTCAAACATTAGAAATATACATAAAAATAAGTTGTTGATCAATCAAAATACATTAAAATAACACATAACCATACGTTTTAGTGTTTTACATCAATCCATATACGTCAAGAGAAAAATAAAATATAATACCGAAACAAAATGTAGTTTTAGATGAATACAAACACATCAAAAAACATTATAACATTTACCATATGTTTATATTTAGAGAAACCTAATTAGATTTAAAAAAAAATCACCAAAGTTTATTATGCAAATGATTTTTTCCCATGTATTTTTATTCTGTTTAACCGGTTTATTTTGACCGGTTCAACCGGGTTTTTCTAAAAACCGGCCGGTTCAATCCGGTTCAGAAATCGACATAAAACCGGTGATAGTTGAACCGCTCTCTCCTCCGGTTCCCGGTCCAACCGGCCGGTTCAAACTGGTTTTTTAAAACATTGGTGGTGGCCTTATAAAAGCAAACACCTCAAAAATCATTGGCGTTGACATTGGAGGTTTCTAATGGTTTTCTTCTTTTTCCAATTTCTTTTCAATTTCGTTATGCTCCATGAACATTGCGTTTCCTTGCTTCACCATATTTTCCTTGGCACAAGATGAGAAAGGAAGAGGTGGTCGATACGACTCAACAACAGAAAAATCATAATCTTGTTTTATTGCCCACGGCGTGGCATTATTGCCTCCACGTCGTGGCGACTGGGCAGCTTCATGATACTCTTATTCTTCTTTCTTTTTTACTTTAAGTGACTGATTAGAATCCTCTTCAAGGTCCTTTATATACACCAATTCATCTTCTTCTTCTGTATCAACGGCCATGACTTGAGCTATAGGGATTGACTCGACTTTTCTTGAAGGTAGATCCGGTAGCTTTTCTTGTACAAGTTTTGTTAATTTCCCAACTTGTGTGTGGATGCTAAAAATAGATTCTTGTTGATCTCTAAGTGTTACATCATTTGCATAATGTCTTTTTTCGCTGACCTCCATGAATCTGAATAGCATCGACTCTAGAGAATCTTTCTTCTTGGATTGGACTCGTTCTAGTTGGTAGAGATTATGCTCTAATTGTTGGTATTTTTCGTGTCTTGAGCTCTCTTCTATTCTAATTCACAATCCCTTATAGAGTGAGGTCCTCCACAAGATTCACATCTATCGTGTACCACATTAATTGATCCATCCATCTTTGTGAGCCTATTTTCCATGCTGTCGAGTTTTGCCATTACAATCATTAAGACTTCAGAAACTCCATCTATATTCGCTTTTCTTCTTGTTATATCCTCCCCCTTGGGTTGTGATACTCCCTTGAATGCTTGGCGAATTCTTCAATTAAAGCTTTATTTGTTGTCAGATCCTTCTTTGTTATGGGCCTTTGAGAGTCTAGAAGTTGGCGAGTGCACACATTGACTCCATCATAAAATATCGAGATTTCTTATTGCACATTGAAGTCATGTTGAGGGAAATGTCGTAATAATCTCTTGTAACGTTCCCAAGCTTCGTATCACGACTCCCCTTCTAATTGTTGAAAATTTTGTATGTTTCTTTCAAGCTTCATCACTTTCGAAGGAGGGGTAAATTGGTTTATCAACTCAGTCTTAAAATCAGCCCATGTTGTGATTGCTCCAAAGGGAAGTGATTTTAACCATTCTTTTGCTTCACCCTTCAATGTGACCGGTAAAAGTCGAAGCATCACCGCATCTTTACTCTCGTTTGGAGCGATAAAATAATTTGAAATCTCCACCACCTCTTCTATGTGCTCGTAGGCATCCTCATGCTCCTTCCCATAAAAAGGTAGATCTTTTAGCATGCTAAGAATATGTCCCAGTAGTTCAAACTTTGTCGTGGTTGAGATTTTTGGTAGATCAAGACCCCATCTGTTTTCGTTCCTCGTATGTCGCTTGTACTCTTCCATTGAGATGGTTGTGTTGTCTCCCGTGTTTCCTCCTAAAAAAAACTAGAAAACACATGCGTAAAACGAACAAAAACTATAAACGAACCAAAAACTAATTGCAACGTGACCACGACGTGGTAAAGATGACCATGACGTCGTTAGAAATCAAACATAAAAAATAAATGCAGAAAAATAACTTTTTGTGGTTTTTACCCCACAAAAAGGATCGATTAACCAAAACCAATTGAATAAAAAATGAAATAAGTTATTCCCCGACAACGGCGCCAAAAACTTGATGTGTGCAAAAGATATCACCTATCTAGCTTTAAATTTATAACATGACTACTTATCTACTAATGCACCTATAGGCAGTGTACCTAGTCAGTTTATAGTATAGTAAAGTAAGTTAGGTATTGAACACAGTGAATGGATTTAGAATATTAAAATAACTACTAAAAATTAATCTAAAAGTAAACAATAATTAAAAATGGTTTTTATCTGATTTTACAAGTTCAAAAAAACTTAAATTAAAACAACTAACTAATTACTAAAGTAAACAACTAGAAAGACGATTTTAAATCAAGAATAAAGGATACTTTCGTTTAGCTTCGAATCCCTCCTGTTTCCTATGGTTTATTTCAAGACAATGGATTAATTCCGTTAGTTACCAAACAAAAGTTACTAGTCATCATGGTTAGACTAACTAGCATAAGTCAATTTAGCAACTTTAAAACCAATGATCATGAAAGTTAAGGACACTAAATTGATTTTAAAGATAATTTGGACTCTAAATAAAAGAATCTACAGAATACTATTCTATGGTCAAGTATAGTAATCAAGCAAATATTATGATCAAATACTGCTCTCTAACACAGTTAAGCAACTAACTTATCACCTATACTAGGATATGGTCAATCTCTAACTCTAGCAATTAACTACAGTTTAAATACATAAAACTTGAGACTAGGCAATAAAGATATAAACTTTAACAAGCTAGGTTTAGATTTATCAAACAATATTTAAAGCAAAAACCAACTTCATCAATCCATCAAATAAGAAATCAACACATAGTATTTAGGAGTTCATCTAATATAAACGAAAGAATAGGTTTTTAGCCCATAATCACAGCTGGAAAATACATAAACATAAGGCAAACTACACTAAACATGATTAAACTAGGCAAACCAAATGTGTAGATGCGAATCCTTGCTCCATTCTCTTTATCCTTTGATCTCTAGTTGAAATCTACCCTCAAAGGGGTCTTGGAGGGGTATTTCTTTCGTTAATAGTTGCAGCCTTAAGTCCTCTCCCCTCTGGAATCAATCTAATGTCCAAGATATATATAGTTACCAAAATCTGGCCACCACGGCGTGGTAAAGGCACCACATCGTGGTCCTCGAGTTTATCCCGTATGCTCCAAGTCAGCCTCAAGAATCGCAAAGATTCCATTCACCACGCCGTGGTGGGATCACCATGTCCTGGTTATCGAGAATCAGTTTTTTCTCAAAATACGAAATTATCTGAAATTGTGTCTAGTTTTCAGATCATTTTTAATCGCCTTAATCGGAGTTACGAGTCATGAGATAAGGTCAAAAAACTGGCGAGGGGTTAAGCTGTCCAGCAACATCCTTCTTGTGTCTTCTTCTTGTCTAAGCTCGCATTTTCCTACTTCCAGCTTCCATATTGCTTTTGAGCATGTCTTTTATGCTACATAACAACATACAATAGATTAAGTACCTTTTAATCTATAATAAGCATAATTATAGCTAAAAGTATTAAGATATGATGTAATATATATATATATATATATATATATATATATATATATATATATATATATATATATATATATATATATATATGCACATATCAACAACATCATTAAGAAATCAAATTTTCAAAAGAAAGCGAAGGGTACGGACTTAGGAGTTAAAGGTGGAACTTTCAAAAAGAACTTTCAAGGTCATTGCCATAACAGTAACCGACCAGGGCACTGACATGCAAACTACATGCATGCTTCCAATGTAACACCCTTAGATTCAGGATAGTCAAATATTAAAAGTTAAAAATGAAGTTTTTATAGAATATTATTTAGGAAAAATAATCTTCACCAAAGTCATAGTTGTTGGATTAGCTGTCTAAGCCAATAACTAAATTAGTATAATCTTGAATTATTAACAAAGTCCTTTTGGATTGCCCTAAAACTTAATAATAGACTGGAATGATATTTGGAGAGAGAGACTGATTTTTTTGATTTATTATATGATTAATAAATTAATTAGAAATCATAATAAATAATTTATTAATGTATTATGAGAATAATATATTAATTATAAATAGTTTTGTTTAATTAGAAATTAGTTGGAATTAATTTTAGGATTAATTGGAATAATTAAAAGTGGAAGGACTAAATGTGAAAATGTTCAAAAGTTGAGCATTGACCGATTCTAGAACCTCCCATATAGGGCGGACGAATTCTAGAAGGGTTCTAGGGTTTCATTGGGCAATAAGGGAGCCATGGATACCATATGGAGGAAGTTAAGGGATTAGGGCTTATATAAGGAAACTGCCTTATCCATAGCATCTCTTAGTCACCTATATAAACCCTCTTGGGGTTATGATTTTCGGTCATCCCTTTTCCAAGAGAGAAAACCAAAAATCCCTTCCTCCTCATCTCTCCTCTTTAGCCTCTAATTTGCTAGGGTTTGGGTGTGAGCCATTAGAGGCACGAGACTTCTGGTGCTTACTTTCTGAAGACCAACAAGGAAGGATTACTAGTTTATTTGAAATAATAAACTAAGATATGTATTTTCTAATAACCCTTTAGTATTTTCGAAAATAGAAATGTAGTCTAGGTTTCTTGATATTCAATAGTTGTTTGCAAATCATAGTGAGAACATAGATCCTTTAAGGTGCATGTGAACTTAGGGTTTACGTTTTTCCGCCAAAATAGTTTTTTTTATAGTTACATATAAAACCGATCATTGGTATCATAGCCATTGTTCTCATTGATCTTGCACAAAGTTGAATTAGATCAAAATTAGGGTTTATAGAAACTAAACCCTAAGGAGGTATTTTTTGAAAATTCCATAGGGTTCTTGAAACCGTAGCCTCCACCCTATATTTTCGAAATCTACAATGGTTTTAGAAACCCTATCCCTTATGCCTTATTTTCAAAAATTGTGTTAGGGTCGAAATGTTGTAATAGTCGAAGTTTGTATTTAGGGTCTTCGAACATTTTTGTAATGTATTTTACTAGGGCATAATATTCGAAGCTTCATGTTTACTCCTTAGTATATTTTTTGTACGCTTTTCACTTCTATAAAAAGGATTGGTTACTAGTGTCTTAGTAACGAAGTCTTTACAGAATATTCATTGTACTCTGTAAAATTTGCAAAAGCGTAATAGAGCCAAACAGATCATATTTACATCGGTGTTCAAATCTTTCAATTCTACTTTGAATTTACACTCTAATTCGTTCAATACTTGATTCATTGTCTCATCAATTGGTATCAGAGCAGGAATCATATCTCTGATCTGATTTTCACTTTGTGCAAAAAGGTTTTTGAGTCAACTTTTTGATTCAAAAGTTTTCGCACTTTTTGAAAGTGAAAAATTGTTTAGATCTAAGTCTGTGACTCGATTCTGCACTTAATTCATTGAATCGAGTGTTCTAAGAGTGATTGTGATTTGAATCATACAGTTTGTTGTCAAATTCTCAAAGTTTCTTCAAAAATTCTCAAGGATCTATTCCGTACAACAATGGCGTCATTCAATCTGAATTCCATGACTTCATTTTCTCATCTTCTAGGATCATCCACCAAAATTCCTATGCTCATCCCTGAGTATTACGATCAGTGGGCTGATCGTATGCAGGATTATCTCAATGGATTGGATGAAGAACTGTGGAATTGCATTTCTGGCAATCTCAATCCACCATCGAATGTTCAACCAATTGGTTCTTCCTCTGGAAACTCTGAAGTTGAAAATCAAACTGATCGTCTGAAAAAGCTGGAGAAAAGGTGTGTAAGAGAGCTAAGAGGAGCTTTGCCTCCAGTTGTTTACAACTACGTGAGGAGTTGTACAACTGCAAAGGAAATCTGGAACAATCTCAAGGAAAAATTTCAGGGAAGTGAGAAGACGAAAGTTAATTCTGTGAAGCAATGTTTAGTGGAGCTGAAGGACTTCAGACAGAAAGATGGTGAAACAATTGAAGTTTATTACGACCGTCTTAATGAATTGATATATCGATGCAATCGATATGGTATCACCAGATCAGCCATGGAATTCAATCTGATATTTATTATGGGACTTCGAAAGGAATGGCGTAGTGTGAGCATGATGGTGAAGAATCAACAGAGCTTTGATACGTCAACATTGAATGACTTGTACAACCAACTTAAGACTCATGAAAGCGAAGTGAACGAAATAGCTGAAGAATCGAAGGCTATGTTGGGAGGTCCACTAGCTTTGGTTTCGAAGATCTCTGAAAGAGATGCTGAGAAAGATGCTTCGGATGAAGATGAAGGGTTCATCATGAACTCAGATGATGAGGCAGTTGCCTATTATTCAAACAATCGTGTGAAAAAGTTCTTCAAAAAGCCTTTCAATCCGAAGGCAAAGTCGTCTGAGACAAAAGGGAACTTTCTGAGTAAAAGTGTTGGGGAAGAGAAAAAGAAAGATGAGATGAAAGATTCGAAGCCTGTTGAGGGAAAGTCGGAGAAGAAGCTAAAGGGAGATGCTGGGATTGATTGTCATTATTGCAATGGTGCTAATCACCTTGCTAATGATTGTATGCTTCGAAAGAAGGATGATAGAAAGAATAAGGTCAAGGATGAGGCGTACTATGCTGAAAAGTTGGAGGAGGTTCGTGCGAAAGCCAAGAATTTGTCTCTGGTTGCAAAGGGTGCGAATGAGGATGAAGATGGTACTTATCAAATCTGGTCATCTGGATCAGATGATGAGGAAATGTGAAATCCAACCCATGGAGCTATGTTTGCAAAAATGGAGGAAGAATCAGAGGAGGAAACATACGAAGTGCATGGAAGATGCTTCGTATCAAAAGCTGCTGATAAATCACCAATGACCACAAAGGTACGAAACATTCTTGAATCTTTTAATATTCCAGTACATGCTTATAATTCTGAATTAATATCTTTTGATGAAACTGTTACTTATTTTGATTCGATTGTGGTATCTGCTAGCAATGAGGCTAAGAAGCTGTCAATGCAATTGCTAGAGACACAGAAGAAATTAGATTCGAAAATCACTAAGATGGATTGTCTAGAACTTCAAATAACGAATATCATGGTTGATAGGGACAATTTATCTAGTGATAATAAACTGTTGTTAGCACAAAGAAACATATACTGTAATGCTGCTAAAAGATTATATGGGAAAATAACCGAACTTCATCATTCATGCGAAATCAGTAAAGAACAACATAGAAAATTGCTGCCATTTTTAGCTTATGAAAGAGCTAAGGTAGATAACATTTCGTATGACTGTGAAAAAGAAATAGCTGATTTTGACAAAGTTCCGAATGACAAGTATAGATATGGAATTGTCAAAGTTGATGAATGTCTTGATTCGAATGATTTAGTTAACATTGTAAATGATACTTTGAGTAAATCTGAACAAATTCACATTTTGAAAAAGACTGAGAATTCATCATCTGATTCTCAATCTAATTTTGCTGATATTGAAGATAATTCTGACAATATTAGTGAAATTAGTGAGCTTGAAGATGTTGATTGTTATCAGTTGTCTATTGTTAATGTTGCTTCGAATTCTAAAGGGAAAGAAAAAGTTAAGGATTTGATAGTTGAGAAAGAAACTGATATTCCCTCAACTTCGAAAGTTAGTGAAATGAACTTCGTGGATCTCAAAGATTACCAAACTGATGATAGTGATGATGAAGATGTAGAGAAAGTTTTGAAAGAAAAGAAATCTTCAAAGAAAGAAGTAATTCCACGAATAGTTGTTGACCAAGTGTATGGTGATACACAAAAGTTCGAAAAAGTGATGAATGAAAAAGGTGAACATTATCTTGAAACAAACATGGTGGTTTTTCCAAATTTCAAATGCACAGATGATGTCATTTTTCCAAATCAAGTTTTCGTAACTACCAGAAATGTTGAGAATATCAAACCAGAGTTCAAGAAGATGGTTGAGGAGGATAATTCAAAAACAACTGAGGAAGGTTTTTTTGCAAATCAAAACACAGTTGAAAACAACTTAACAAAGAATTCATATGTTTTTCAACGACAAAAACCACAAAAACAATGGTTTGAAAAATCAAAAGTTGAAAAAGAGAAAGTAATTCGTGCTGAAAAGGAAAATGAAATAGTTGTCAAATTAAACTCTAAGGAATTTAAAGATCAAATTGACAAATTTTCGAAGGAAAACAACATTTCAAAAAGACAAGCACGAAAGAAAATATTTTGGCAAAATATTGAGTCTCAAAAGATGTCTGAATCACAATCCATCAAAAAGATTTTCAACGTTAAAAATGATTCTTTTTCAAAAACTCAACAATCATCTCAATCAAATCAAACAAGGTCTGAAGTACATAAGCAAACAAAGTTTTCGAAAGTTTCTGAAACTAACAAAACAAGAGATTTTTCAGAAAGATCCAATTCAAATCAAAAAGTTTTTCAACGTCAACATTTTAAATCAAAAATTGATACATCCTATGCTTACTCTTATGTTACCAAACCCAAAGTTGATTTTGTACCTCAAAAGCCAAATTTTCCTAATTACACAAAGAAAGAAACTATGAGGACGTCACGGGAAAAAGGAATGACTTCAAGGAAGAACATTGATCATTGGCTTGACGGAAGAGGAAAAATGTATCAGTCAAATAAATATTCAAAAGAGCAAATTCATGAAGCATACGAAAAGTATGTCCATACTTCTTCGAATGGCAGCTCATCATCTAAGGATTCGAATATCTCAGTCAAAACATGGAGACCTGTCACAAAAGCGAAGACTGTTCAATCTCAAACTCAAGATGCGAAGGGAAAAGTCAGTGAACATTCGAAACTATCAAACACTTATATTTCAGTTCCTTTAGATGATGAAGTGAACTTAATTGATAGTCTCAAAACCAAAGTTTGTGATTGGGTTAAAAGTTCTTCATTTCATTCGAAATTGAAATCTAATTTCCAAGGACCCAAAAAGCCTTGGGTACCTAAAATTTTTCATTGATTGCAGGTATTGTGTGACGAGCAATATGATAACAAATGGTACATTGATAGTGGTTGCTCTCGTCACATGACTGGAAAGAAGGAGAATTTAAGAGATTTTCGAAGTCTCAAAAATGCTGGAGTAGTAAAGTTTGGGAACAATCAAAAGTGTCAAGTCATGGGATATGGAAAAATCACAAATGGACAATTCACAGTGAATCGTGTTGCATATGTTGAAGGTCTTCAACATAACTTGATTAGTGTTTCTCAACTTGTTGTGGGCACTGGCAATCAAGTTCTTTTCAACGAAGAAGGAAGTGTTATTTCAAATGTTAACATAAACGAAATATTACTGAAATCTAAAAGGAAAGGTGACATGTTCACTTTGGACATCCATCCAATTATAGGCAAACCAGCAGTATGTCTTCTTTCGAAAGCTACAACTGATTTAAGCTGGTTATGGCATCGAAGACTTTCACATCTCAACTTTCGAAACATAAATAAACTTGTGGTACAAGATCTGGTAAGAGGTTTACCTGTACTCAAATTTGACAATGATTCTTTATGTGCAGCTTGTGAAGTTGGCAAGCAACATAAACAAGGTCATCCAATCACAATTGATTCGAAAATTGTTGCACCTCTTGAGTTGATACATATTGATTTGTGTGGTCCTTCGACTGTTTCAACTCTCAACAATAAACGGTACATTTTAGTTATTGTTGACGATTTTTCCAGATTTACGTGGGTTTATTTTCTCAGGCTCAAATCTGAAGTTGCACAAATTATGATGGACTTTATCAAAAAGATGGAAACCACGTTGAAGAAGACTGTTAGAAAAATCAAGATTGATCATGGAACTGAATTTAAGAACAAAGTTCTTGATTCATTTTTGGTGGACAAAGGAATTTCGCATAATTTTTCATCTCCATATACACCACAACAAAATGGTGTTGTAGAACGAAGAAATCGCTCATTATGCGAAGCAGCAAGAACCATGTTGGCATATGCGAATTTACCTCAATATCTATTGGCTGAAGCTGTTTCAACTGCATGTTTTACTCAAAACAGATCGTTCATTCATCGTCGATTTAATATTACACCATACGAAATTCTGAATAATCGTAAACCTAATGTGAAGTTTTTTCATGTTTTCGGATGTAGGTGTTTTATTTATGAATCTCAAGGATCATCTTTCAAAGTTTCAAGCAAAAGCTGATGAAGGAATTTTTCTTGGATATTCGCACAATTCAGTGGCATATCGAGTGTTAAATAAGCGAACACGAAAAGTGGAAGAAACGTTCAATCTCACATTCGATGATTATTATGTTAAATCAAATGAGCATAGATTTACGAATCATCCAATTTTACAAGAAACACAAGTTGAAACTGAATATATACAAATGGATGATACTAATTATGATTTGATTTTTGGAATTTCAGATCATGCAGTTGATGCTGAAGTTCATGCTCCTGATAATCACATACCTGAATTTTCAAAACTTACTGATGATTCACCATCGACTCCTCAAGAAGGCGAAACTATGAGTGATAGTCCACTGGAGGGGGAGCAATTGTATTCGAATACTTTAGATGATGAAGAGCATTCTTTCGAGGGGGAGAAAGAACAATTGAATGCTGAAATTGAGGGGGAGCATGTTGTTGAGGGGGAGCATAATGTTGATGATGCTTGTTCGAATGCAGGCTCAGAAAATGATGAAATATACGAAGATGCCCCTTTGGAATTTGATCCAACATATCCACCCATGGAAAAATGGACAAGAGACCATCCGAAGGATCAAGTTATTGGGAATCCACAAGAGGGAGTTCTGACAAGAGCTCAAATTCGTGCAAAGAATGAGGTATTGAATACTCATCAAGAATTTTGCATGTTTAATGTTTTCATCTCTAAAATTGAACCAAAAACAATTAAGAAGGCAATGGAACACTCAGATTGGGTTGTTGCAATGCAATCGGAGTTGTCTGAATTTGAACGAAACAAGGTTTGAAGATTAATTCCTAAACCTGAAAATGTTTCGATTGTCGGGTTAAAATGGATTTTTAAAAATAAAACCGACAAAGATGGAAACATTAATCGAAATAAAGCCAGACTTGTTGTAAAAGGATATTCACAACAAGAAGGAATCGACTATGAAGAAACTTTTGCCCCTGTCGCAAGACTCGAGGCGGTTCGAATATTTTTGGCTTATGCAGCTCACAAAGATTTTGATGTTTATCAAATGGACGTGAAATGTGCATTTCTCAATGGAGAGCTTGAAGAAACAGTTTATGTGGAACAACCCCCAGGTTTTATTAACGAAGAATATCCTAATCATGTTTATATTTTAGATAAGGCAGTTTATGGTCTGAAACAAGCACCAAGAGCATGGTATGCAACACTTACATCATTTTTGAAACAATCTAAATTTAAACAAGGATCAGTTGATCCCACATTATTTCGAAAGAAAGTGGGGAATCATCTCATGCTTGTTCAAATTTATGTTGATGATATTATTTTTGGCTCGACTGACCCTGCTTTGTCTAGAGAATTCGAAGAATTGATGAAAAGCAAATTTGAAATGAGCATGATGGGAAAAATCAATAATTTCCTTGGATTGAATATTCGTCAAAACAGAGAAGGGATTTTCATTAATCAGGAAAAATATACAAAAAATCTGTTAGAAAAGTTTGGATTGACGAATAGCACAAAGCTTCGTGTACCAATGGCAACAGGCATAAAGCTAACACCATCGTTGGACAAACCTGCTGTTGATATAACGTTGTATAGGAGCATGATTGGTTCATTACTTTATCTAACAGCAAGTAGACCTAATATCATGTTTTCTGTGTGTAATTGTGCTAGGTATCAGTCTAATCCACGCGAACCACATCTTACTGCAGTGAAGAATATTTTTCGTTACCTTAAAGGCACAATTTCGTTAGGATTGTGGTATCCTTCGAAAACTGGATTCTTCGTTCAAGCATACTCAGATGCAGACTTGGGTGGTTGTAATCTTGATCGAAAAAGCACAAGTGGAGGATGTCAATTTCTTGATGGCAAATTAGTCAGCTGGCAGTCGAAAAAGCAAATGTGTGTGTCAATTTCCACAGCTGAAGCAGAATATGTGGCTGCTGCTGCTTGCACTTCGCAAATAATATGGATCCAAAGTCAATTGCGTGATTATGCAATTAATATGAAAAAGATTCCATTATATTGTGATTCTCAAAGTGCAATAAGAATTTGTCATAATCCTGTGCAGCATTCGAAGACTAAACACATAGCTCTTCGTTATCATTTCATTAAAGATCACGTGGAGGATGGAAACATTGAAGTACATTTCGTGAAAACAACTGATCAGTTAGCTGATATATTCACGAAAGCTTTGGATGAAAAATCTCTAATGCGAATAATAGAAGGTCTTGGAATGATCGATGGCAATTCTGTTCCATGCGAAAAAGAAGAATGATAGGCCAAAAAGAATGAATCAGAGGCGCTGAAATGTTTCGTATGAAAATTTCTTCCCAATCAGGCTTATATTCACATTAGTCTCTGAGCTACCTTACTCTTCTCACAATGAGTTAAGAGTTTCCTGTTTGGTCCAAAACATAACAGAGGTACTTTTCGTGTCTTACACCAATCTTTTTCATCCAAAACATTCTTACACGATCAAACACAAAGACGTATATCCGAGAGGTCTCTGATCAAACCCATCGAGACTTAGATATATAAAAACTCTGTGTTTATGATCTGACATCATGAGTCCGTGATGAAAGTGAAACCCAAAAATCTTACAAATTAAGGAATTGACAGGGAACATTGTTCCAGATATATACGAAACTTTTGTTTATGTAGCAATGTTCGAAACTCCAAATCATATTCATTTCGAATGAGTGGTCTTGATCAAGCATTCGAAACCCACGATGTTTGTTACCCAACAAGATCCAGTATACAAATTTTTTATGAATATGATTTTCGTGTGAGTTTCATTCGAATGTCCTAGTCATGTTAAAAATTTTCAAAGCCGACTTGTCACTGACTACACTGGTCATACAAGTAATTTCTGTTACACTTTATCACCTTATGTTTAGGTTGACATGTAACGAAATTTTGAACCTACCCACGAAGCATTCTTAAAAGAAGCCCTTTGATACTTATCAAAAAGTATTCGATTGTAATTCACGGGAACATACACAAGCTGTTGATCATCTCTCTTGATGATTAACGAAGCAACCTTTGCCCGGGGTTTAACTGCCTTCGTGTCAAATTAAATTTTTGACATCACAAAATTTAAAAAAAAAAAATTTGTTGTTTCTTGTCTAAACTTTCTTTGGCACACTACACACACGAAATCCTTGAGGTTCTTAGTAATACCAACTCAGGCTGATGATTTCGAACATCTGGCAAATGACTTCGCTTTTTATCCCAAAAGTGAAAGAGCCTTGCCTCCATTCGAAGGGTTCTAACGGTTACAATTCTATTAAGGGGATAATGACAGGCTGTGTATACGTGACGTATGGTATTCTGCCCGGTTTTCTAGGTGAGGTGACAGACACTTTTTGACGCATGGCTACCTTTCCGCTGTACAGGTCTGATTTTCAAGGTGCCACGTCGGATCTCATTAAATGCATCCCGCTTCAAATTCAAATCATTTAGGGTTACATATAAAAGGGGGTTCAAGAGTACTTTATACGTTTACGCGATCAAAACTCAAAACTTCCCAAATTCTCTGTTCTTCATCTTTTTCAAACCCTAACAATGGCGACTACTGCTCATGTCGATCCTTCTACTGAAGATACTTCTTCTACACCAGTTATGAAGATTCAATCTACCAATTATTATGTGGATGGTGAACTTTCTCAATGTCCAGAAGAATTCAAGATGCTTATTGTTTCTTTAAAACACTCTGTTTTATCCAAAGCAATGTTCAATTCCTTTTTTGTTCCGGTATCCTGGCTTTCTCAAGCAGGATCTACTGCCACTTACAACAAAGCCTCTGATTCGATTACTTTTCACCTAATCAATGACAAAAAGGTTAGGCTTTCCCAGAAACTGTTTTGTCAGATTCTTGACATTCCAAATACACCTCCTTTTGTTGAATTTCAATTCTCCCAAATAATTCATATGTTTAATGAAATGGGATATCAGCCCCCATTGTCAAAGATAAGTGACTTTAAGAAGTCTGGTCTTCCAAAAGTATGGAATTTTTTGTTTGGGATATTTTTGCGTTGTTTAACCGGAAGAACAGTTGGATTAGATAAAGGAAGGATGGAGGTTTATGCCATGGTGGCTGGTTTATACTATGATCTTCCAGCAGACTACTCTACACAGCTATGGAAGGAATTCCAAAAAGGAGTAGAACATACGAATGTTGTTCATGGCATTTCGTGTGCTAGGTACTGGAGTCTAATTCTGCAACATTTTTACAACAAGGAAGGCATCTTGGTTTCAAATGAAGAAGAGAAGGTTAGTTTTCAATCTTATCACTTTCCGAAGGAAGTTGTTGACAATGATGATGAATTTCCAAACGTTGCTCGGATTCCAGACGCGATGCTTAAAAGGGTGGATCCTACGAATCCTGTTTTGATTGCATATCTGAAAACATTCGATTCTTCTATTCCTACGGGAATTTTGTTGCCACGCGACGAAAAGAAGACCAAAAAGTCAAAGAAAGCTGATCCTGCTTCACCTGAAAAGAAAACGAAGGGTTCAACATCCTCTAAATCTCCAAAGAAGAAGACAGAAAATGTTGCAGTAACAGTTGAAGCAACACAAGTGATTGAGCCAATAGTGGAAGAGACTCAAGAGAACGTGATTATTCCTTCGAAAACAGGGATGTTTCGAAGAATCAAGATGAAATCCACTCACAAACGAAAGTCACCATCACAGAAGTTGATTCGCAAGCCTCAAATTACTCACCAAGGAGTTTTAATTCGTGAGGTACCTGTTCCTGTTTCTCCCGGATCCAAGAAAAGAGCAGCAGAAGATATGGCAAAACACTTGTCACAACCGAAAACGAAGAAGACGAAAAAGACTCGAAAGATTGTTTTATCTACTGAGTCTACAGAAGAGGATGAACGAATACCAGAAACTCCAGAGTTCACTTCTATCATTACAAGTTCCATTCCTGAGAAGACTGTTATCATACCACCCGAAGTTTCGATTGCCAAGTCAATTTTTGAGGAGGTTCGAACTTCAGGCATCCCTGCACACGTATCTGATACGGATGCAAATGTCAACATGGGTGAAGGTGGTTCGAAAGATGCAGATCAAGGTCCAATTATCTCTAGTTCTTTCGAATCATTGGTTTCTTTTACACCAACATCTACTATTCCTCTCACATCAACCACTGTTTCACCAACCTTTGAACATATCATCAATCAACCAATTACTTCCATTTTTTCCTCTCAATCCACTGATACACCCAAACCATCTTCACCCACTGAAACTGATAATGAAGGGTTTGGTGGAACATTCGAAGACCTAGAGTTTCATGATGAAGAAGAAGAATTTCCTGATCATATGTTAATGACAATGAAGCAATACAAAATTCTTAATCAAAAGTTGAACTCCATCATTCAATCCCAAGCTGATCTTGGTGGAGGTTCATCTATTTCAAGTTTGGAGGTTGATTCTATGCTCAAGATGTTTGAATCAAGAGTAATCAACAAAGTTTCTGGAATGATGAAAGCCTCAGAGTCTGTTATTTTAGAAAAGGTTGATTACACAGATCAGAATTCTGAGCTTCGTGTTAAAACTCTCAGATCTGATTTTATGGGAGAAGTTAAGGATCTGCGAAGCATAACAAAAGAACGACATGTTCTTTTTGTTCAGGAAGTCAAGAAAGTGAGGGAGGATGTTAACTCTCAAATTCACGAACTTCGTGAAGACATGAAAAAGGAAATTCTATCTGTTCAACATGATTATGCGTCCTTGAATCAGAAGGTCAATATCATTTGTAATGTTGTCACTCGATTTGTCAAGCTATACGAAGGTTTGAGTCCTCAAATAACTCAAATCTCCAAGTCTGAAAGTGAAAATTTTGAAGGTGTGATCAAGTTGTTAAAGGAGTTGAAGGAGGTCTCAATGAAACCGGTTTCGTCACCGTTGATTACTCCAGAATTTTTATCCCAGAAGTTTGTGCAGTTCGAAGCCATACTTAACAAGCAACTTGCTCCACTACTTCGCATATCCAGTCTTCTTCCCACAACTACTGCCCCTCCTGTTTTCACAGGGGTGCAAGGGGGAGAAAGGAAGTCAACAGAAGAAGAAGCGAAAGTGGTGGGCAAGGTATTTTCATCTAGCATCCTTTCAACAAAACCAGTAATTGTGTCTGCTCAACCAGTGACCTCAACAATCGTAACAACATTACCAATTACAAGAACAATTTCGAAAGGAATTGTAATTGGTAAATCTTTGGAATCTGGTGGAAGTAGTTCGAAGCTAAAAGACGTAACTGAAAAATCTGCTTCGAAAGACAAAGGAAAATCAATTCTGGTTGAAAAATCTAAAGAAGAAAAGAAGGCTGAAGCTGAAGCTGAACTCGAGAAAATGAGGCTTATTCAAAGCATCATGACTCAGAGGGAAAGTGATCCGAAGGGCATGAATAAAGGTGATCCAGCAAAACATTACAACTATGAAACAATCGAAGCCTTGGTTGCCTTTAATCACATGTACTCATTTGATAAGAAGCCAAAACAGAGTTATGTGGTTACAAACACTGATGCATGCCAGTTGGATTTCCCTATAAATGAGATGATGTTCATCATGCCTCAGTTCAAAGCTGAAGGGAATTTCAAAGAAAAAGATGAAGGGACTCATATGAAAATTCGTTTTCATGCAGTACTTGGCAAAGCCCCTGAGGATGTTTGGTCACTGATCAAGATCAAGAAGGTGATAAGCATGAAAAAGGACGTGGTCTTTGAAAACATTGTTCAAAATGTTAAATATGTTGTGGCCAGGGCAAATGGAAAAACATGCGAATTCACTATTGCAGATTTTCCTCTGATGAACTTGTATGACCTTATACAAGTGGCATTGCTTCTGAAAGACAAATCCTTTTCATTTCTGCAAAACACAGATCCAGAGGAATTTCAAACTTGGAGTTGCTCACATCAAAATCTTCATTGAGAATTATTATGAGTGCCTAGCACTGACTGATGTGGAGTTGGCTACTGCAAAGGGAATGGAAGTAAAAGTTCCAATGGCTCCTTCGTTGACTCAGACTGAGTTAAAGAGATATGTTGATGGAGAAATATGTTTAAAGCCATTTGGAATAGTTTTTGCTGGAAAGGATAAAGCTGGAAAAGCGAAGCGGTTTTTGTTCCAAGCTAGCGAAGTGGAGAGATATTCTACATCTCAATATACGAACTTGATTGTTCGTATGAACCACTGCAAAAAGAACAATGAAGGAGACAAGAAGGAATTGAAGAAAATTATTTCTTGGTATACTGAGGTTCGAAGAGTTTTGCTGTACTCCATTACTCTACTTACAAACTGAAGACTTCGACTTTGATTACAAAGGGGGAGATTGTTAGGGTCGAAATGTTGTAATAGTCGAAGTTTGTATTTAGGGTCTTCGAACATTTTTGTAATGTATTTTACTAGGGCAAAATATTCGAAGCTTCATGTTTAGTCCTTAGTATATTTTTTGTACGCTTTTCACTTCTATAAATAGGAGTGGTTACTAGTGTCTTAGTAACGAAGTCTTTACAGAATATTCATTGTACTCTGTAAAATTTGCAAAAGCGTAATAGAGCCAAACAGATCATATTTACATCGGTGTTCAAATCTTTCAATTCTACTTTGAATTTACACTCTAATTCGTTCAATATTTGATTCATTGTCTCATCAAATTGTGGACCCCTTTTAGTGTTTACCTTGTTTCCTTATTTATTATTTTAAAAGCCTTAAAATTTGAACAATTAAAACCTAGTAAACCCTAGCCTATTTTCGAAAACTAGAAGGCTTAGGATAAGGATTAAATTGAATTATTTTATTAATTGTTTAATTGTAAATAATTATTTAATTCATATTGATTAAATTAAATTAATTAATTGTTTAATTAAAAGATAAAGATTAAATGAAAATTTCGTTTATTTTTAAATTAAATTAATTTTATAGTAATTTCGAAAATTTAAACTTAAACCTAGTATTTTAGAAAAGTTTTAAAATACACCTTATACTATACATAATTAAAAGATTAATATAATATATGTATAACACAAGTCATTCAAATGGCTAGTACGCCTCATTCACGAAGCTATACTATAAGGGGAGTTAAAGGAAGCAACTTTTAAAATGAATGTCATTAGGTATCCATTCTTACCCACCGCTCTCTTGTATGGTGGAGGGTCGTTAGCCGAATAGATTCCGTAGGACATAATCTCATTGATAAGTATAATGCTATAAAGTAACACAACCATTTTTATAAAATCTCACACTTAGTTACTTTAGGAAAATATGAAAAGTATACTAATCCATAAAATTGCACATTATACTTTATTAGTAGTTAGTGGAGCGTGTGTGGTTAACCGGCACACTAATAGTGACTATAAAGTGTAATAATGGGCATCTTGAAAATTATCATTCTTAATGGAGCGTGTGTGGTTAACCGAGACATTAATGAGAGATGATAAATGACATCGAGAGTACCAAGCATATGTGTATGTTTATTCACATTTTGTTTATGATCCTCGATATCCCAGTCACAAATAGAAGAGCATAATTTGAGATTAAATATGCCATTGATAGATTCAATGAATCTCAAAAGATCTAGGAGTTTCATAGTTCGAAATTGGTAAATTCCTTTAACCTACCTTCATAAATTCGCAATAAGATTACGACATCCCTCTTCTTAGTTGTGAATTGTTATTTTGGATCCTAGCCTTAAATATTAATTATGGGTGAAAATATTATGGACTAGTTGTGAGACCCATGTATTACATGGGTTAATTTAAACAAATAATTTAAATAAATAAAAGAAATTACTGAGGTTTAATTTTGGAATTTTGAAATTAAAAGGTAAGTTCATTAATGAAATTGATATATATTTATTACTATATTTATTATAATTATTACATTAAAATATTATGTGAAATTTAATAAAATAGAAAAATTCATAAAATGACATGTGAAAAAAAATTAATTCAAAATAACCATAAAATGACATTTGGCAAATTGAATGAGAGTGTGACAAGTGGCAAAAAAACCTTCATTTATTAGGGAGGATTATTGCCATCTAACTAAAACTTTTTTTTCTCTATAGATGTCTACTTTTGGTGATGCTTTTGCTCCTCAAAACTCGTCCCACAACTTCTCCCTACTCTTGATCGTGTCCAAGGTGACATTGTATGGCACCAAGGTTCTAAATGGTGTGAGACATGGCGTGGCGGCAAGGTCAAGCCTCAAGCAATG
Source organism: Lactuca virosa (assembly GCF_052849685.1). Taxonomy (NCBI): domain Eukaryota; kingdom Viridiplantae; phylum Streptophyta; class Magnoliopsida; order Asterales; family Asteraceae; genus Lactuca; species Lactuca virosa. The sequence continues at coordinate 122,370,137 of NC_136434.1, forward strand.
GCGAGCCATGGCGTTTTTCCAGGCGTGATAAGTTTTTATACATTAAAAAAGATAAATCATAAAATTATAGAATTATATCAAATATAACAAGTTTTTAGAAGTGTTATATCAACACTTAACATGAAAAGGTTAACAACAACTTAGTTCTTTCATGTCCGATCCGGAAAAAAAAACTCGTGCCTTGAAAAAACTCACGCCATTACGCAATAAGGCGCGCCTAGCCACATTATTTAGGCTCCATGCCTCACAAAGACGTTTTGCATGTTTTCTTAACGACTTCTTCACGCCATGGCGTGTTATTTAGAAGGCTGGATGGCACCAACTACAATGATTGGATGCGTAACATCAAGATGGCTCTTCCATACAAGGGAAAAGTGTATGTCCTCAAGAAACAACTTATCAAGATCGATGAAGCCACTGCTACTCCTGAAGAAATAACCTCCTACAAGAAACATTATGATGACATGACTAAGGTTGCTTGCATCATGGTTTCCACCATGATCCCTGAGTTGCAAAGGTTCTATGAGGACTATTGGCCATACAAGATGAAATTAGATTTTGTTGAAAAGTATCACAAGAGAGCTCGTCAAGAAAAGTATAAAGTCGTCAAAGCTCTTATGGCATGCAAGTTAAAGGAAGGAGAGTCAGTCTGCAACCACGCGCAAAGAATGCAAAGATACATGGAGCGCCTTGAAAAAGTCAATGTGAATTTCGATGAGGAGTTGGCCATTGAAATGGTCCTTAACTCCTTACCACCTTTTTATGATTAGTTCATCTTGACTTATCATTTGAACAACATTGAAACCACATTGGCGCAACTCCACAACCTATTGCAGACAGCAGAGTCAGGGATGAAGAAGAGTCACACCCCAACTGCTACTAGTACTCATGTCCTAGCCATTGGGCAAAGAAAATGGAAGAAGAGGAATGGTGCTTCAAAGCAGAACTGGAAGGGCAAGGCCATATTGGGTCATCTAGCAATGGCCCAAAATCAAAGCACAGTTATGATATCCCTCATGTGAGAGATACCAAAGAGGCCAATTGCTTCTATTGTAATGATAATGGCCATTGGAAACGAAGTTGCCCAAAGTACTTGCAGGACATCAAGGATGGCAAAGTGAAGCCATCTTCGGCAGGTATTTACACTATTCAAACTAATAACCCACAACCTACTCATTATTGAGTCCTTGATACAGGAGGTGGTTTTCACATTTGTTCTCATTTGCAGGTACTAAGAGAAAGTGAAGAGGTGGAGCATGGAATGACGAATCTAATCATGGGAAATAGGCTATCTGCTCCTATTACCAAGATTGGAATTTATATTCTTGTGCTTAGTAGTGATGTTATATTAGACTTGGTTAATTGTTGTTATTCGTCAAAAATGAAGCGAAACATTATTTATTTTCATGCACTATTTGGACAAGGTTTTCGATATTCATTTAATGACATGAATGGATCGATTTTGGTTTATAAGAATGGTATCTTTATGTTTGAAGCTTTACCTTGTAATGGTGTGTATGAAACTATGATTTGTGTTGATAGCTTAAGTAATAGTGTATTTCAGATTGATTCGTTTAATGGTTTAGACAAGGCATGCTTGTGGCATTTTCGTCTTGGGTACATTAACAAGAAACACATCACCCAACTCCAAAAGGATGGAGTGTTGGAATCATTTGACTTAAGGCCAGATGATGAATGCGAATCTTGTCTTTTGGGGAAGATGACAAAGTCACCTTTCACTGGATCTTGTGGAAAAAGGTGAAGGTTTTTGATCTCATACACACAGATGTGTATGGACCCTTCAGATCCACCGCAAGGGATGCTAATTGATTTTATGTGACCTTTACTGATGATTATAGCAGATATGGTTATTTCTACTTAATCAAGCATAAATCAGAGACCTTTGAAAAGTTCAAAGAGTTTAAATATGAGCTCAAGAATCAATTAGGCAGGAAGATAAAGATGCTCCGATCTGATAGAGGCGGAGAGTATCTTAATATCGAGTTCCACGACTATCTTAAGGAATGTGGAATAGTTTCATAGTTGACTCCTCCTAGGACACCACAACTTAATGGTGTAGATGAGAGGCATAATCGGACCCTGCTGGACATGGTTCGTTCCATGATAAGTCGAGCTTTTCTTCCCATTTCTTTCTGGGGGCATGCCTTAGAAACATCTGCCCATATCCTCAATCTTGTCCTTACTAAGAAGGTTGCCAAAACACCTCACGAGATGTGGACATGGAAAGTTCCCTCGTTAGCACATATCAATGTTTGGGGTTGTGAAGCTTTCGTTAGACGATAAACTCACAACAAGCTAGAACCTAGAAGTGAGTGATGTATTTTCATTGGTTACCCACAAAAGTCCTTTGGATATTTGTTCTACATAACTAGTGAGAACGTGGTCTTTGTAGCACAAAGAAGAGTCTTTCACGATTGAGAGCTCATATGAAAATATTACAGTATGAGTACATTTGATCTTGAAGAGATTCAAGAGTCAACCATTGAAGGAACCTTAGATGATACTAGCGCTCAACCAGAGGAGGAGATTCATGTTGAACCCATTGAAAATTTGTTACCTCTTAGTCATTCTAGTAGAGTTAGCATGGCACCAACATTCTATGGTTTCCATATAACATCAGATGGTGATACGTTTAACAGTGATCAAATGCTGGTGAATTTTGATGAGCCAACTAACTACAAAGAAGCGATGGTAGGTGATATGTGCTTATCTACATATATATTTTACATCATATCTTAATATTATTATCTATATTTATGCTTATTATAGAACAAAAGGTACTTGTATGTTTAATATTTGTTATGAAGCGTAAAATACATTCTCGGAAGCAATATGGAAGCTGGAAGCAGAAATGAAGAGCTTAGGCAAGAAGAAGACACAAGAAGGATGTTGTTGGACAGCTTGACCCCTCGTCAGCATTTTGGTCATATCTCATGAATAGTAACTCCGATTGATGTGATTCAGAATGATCTGAAAACTAGACACAATTTCGGACAACTTTCATGTTTTGCGAAAATGCTGATTCTCGATAACCACGACGTGGTGAATGGAAACTTCGTGATTCTTGGCTCTGACTTGGAGAATACGGGATAAACACGAAGACCACGACATGGTGCCATTACGACGTCGTGGTAATCCAAACATTATGATGAATTGAGAGAATTGGAGGTGACTTTCTAGAGAAGTATTACAAAAAAGAATCTCTGGAAAACCCTAAGAATAGGTGGAAACGACTTGAGCTCAAGAGTTGAAGAGATCTAGGAGAAAACATCATCAATTCATTCGGTTTGATCATGTCACTTTTCCACGAGCTTGTGTGTTTGATTTTAAATATGAGTAGCTAAACTTCTTTACTTTCGTTTAGTTAGATGAAACCCTAATAACTACGCTTTAGTTTATTAGTTAATGAATTTATAAAAGTTGGTTTGGAGCTTGTGTTTGATTAACTTACCTAGCATGTTAAAGTGTTTCTCTTTATTGCTTTAATTCAAGTTAAGTGCAACTTAGTGACCATTAAATTACATGAACTTGTTTGCCTATTTATTTAGTGACCATTAAATTTCTAGAGCTAGGATAGACCACATCTTAGTTAAGTGATAAAACCAACAATTTCACTGTGTTAGAGAACATAATTGTGACCATAATTGTGTTTAACAAATCTTACATAGCCCAATTATAACTAATAACTAATTTTGTGTTTGCTTGTGTAGACCTTACAAAGTAGTACATGAATTGGTGAAAATATTAGTAGATTTGACTAAATTTCTAATTACATATAAATTGGTAACCAACTTTATTAATCCATAAATAAGAGCTAACCATATGAAAAAGGTGGATTCGAAACTAAACGAAAGTGTTGTTAATATATTGATTACAACCGTTTTTGTTGAGTGTTTAAGTTTGTCTGAACTTGCAAAATCAGATAAAAACCTTTTAAATTATTGTTTGATTTTAGATTAATTTAGATTAATTATTTTAGTTAATTAAATATGTTCCTTGTGTTTGACCCCAACTTACTTTACTACACTACAATCCGACTAGGTACACTGCCTAGGTGCATTTTAGCTAGTTAAGTTCGTTATAAATTTAAAACTTGTGGGTAATTTTAGCACATCAGTAGGACTTAAGGCTTCCAAGTGGAAAGAGGCAATGGATAGCGAGATCAAGTCAGTGTATGACAATCAAGTTTGGAATTTGGTTGATCAAGAACCTGGTCAAAAGATAGTTGGTTGCAAATGGATCTTCTAGAAGAAGACTGACATGGATGGAAATGTACACACTTTCATGGCTCGAATGGTTGTGAAGGGATTTACTCAAACCCCATGGATTGATTATGATGAGACCTTCTCACCAATAGCTAAGATAAAGTCTATCAGGATAATGCTCGCCATAGCTGCCTTTCATGATTATGAAATATAGCAGATGGATGTCAAAACCGCTTTCCTTAATGGAAAGTTGGTTGAAGATGTTTACATGAGTCATCCAGAGGGTTTTTTAAATGCAAAGTGTCCTAGTAGAGTGTGTAAGCTTGAGAAATCCATTTATGGATTGAAACAACCGTCTCATAGTTGGAATCTTTGCTTCCATGAGAAATTCAAAGAATTTGGTTTCTCTAGGAGTGAAGATGAGTCATGTGTGTATGTGAATGCTAGTGGGAGTGTAGTAACTTTTCTAGTATTGTATGTTGATGAAATATTCCTTATGGTATATGACATTCCAACCTTGAAGAAGTTAAGTCTTGGCTTGGAAAGTGTTTTGCTATGAAGGATCTAGGAGTGGCAGCCTATATTCTTGGGATAAGGATCTCAAGGGATAGAAAGAAAAGAGTCTTAGTCAAAGTAGAAACTTGGATAAAGTACTAAAACATTTTGGTATGGTAAATTCCCAAAAAGGAGAGCTACATATTAAGAATTAATGGCAAATTGAGTAAGACTCAAAGTCCTAGTACAGATGAAGAGATAGCGAAAATGAGTCGAGTCCCTTATGCTTCGACAGTAGGATCGATCATGTACACTATGACATGTACTCGCCCTGATGTGTCTTTTGCTTTGAGCATGGTTAGTCTATTTTAGGGAAATCCTGACAGAGCTCATTGGACAGCAGTAAAGAACATTCTCAAGTATCTGCGAAGGACAAAGGATATGATTCTAGTCCTTGGTGGCAGTGATACGTTGAGAGTGACTGGGTATAGTGACGCCAGCTTTCAAACAGATAGAGATAATTTTCGTTCTCAAATTGGTTGGGTGTTTCTATTCAATGGTGGAGCAGTAACTTGGAAAAGTTACAAGCAGGACACAATGGCTGATTCTACTTGTGAATCAGAGTACATAGCGGAAATTGAAGCATCAAAGGAAGAAGCTTGTATGAAGAACTTTATCGGCTATCTCAGAGTAGTTCTGACCATTCAGGAGCCAATGGAACTTTTCTGCGATAATAAAGGAACGGTTTGTTTGACCAAAGAATCGAGAGATCATGGTAAATCAAGACATATCGAATAAAAGTACCGTTATATCAGACATAGAGTTGAAGAAGGTCATCTCATAGTGAAGAGAGCTTCGTCATAAGATAATCCTGCACATCCTCTCACAAAGGCTCCAAGTAGGATTAAGCATAGTCAGCATGCTAGGAGCATTGGTTTGAGAGATGACATTATTTTTAGTAGTTAGATGATTAGTTTGAAACTTGTAACAAAATAAATGTAATTGATTTTTGGTGATTGAATAATAGAGATTATTTATGGGTATTGTTTACTGCCTTTGTCAATTATTTATACTTGTGTTTCGTTTTGCATGTTTTACTTCCTGAATAATTTGATTATTTGAAGCTCCACGGTCGCTCATACTTTAGGAAGTAATTAGTGAATGAATACTGTCATGAATTGAATTGTATATTGTCTAAGGAGTTTAGACATAGCAATTGTGTTGCTACAATGTTCATGAGTACTTCGAAAATAGAGATTTGAGTATTGGATAAACCCACATTCAGAGAATTACTTCATGGATTCTATCATGAGTAATTATGAGATGATAATATCTTCTATTCTTAAAATGGAGATAAATGAGTTGTAATTTACAAATTGGTTGTACATTGGTATTGTGTAAACGTATCAGTAACGTGATGTTATAAAACAAAGTGTCATGTATGATGTGGTGAGTAAATGATACAAGCATATGAGTCAAAGTTTATTCGTTCCTTTTGTCTTAATGGAAAAAGCGATATATGTGGGTCCCTCGGTGATTTGGTGTTGACTTATAGTGTTGGGCCCATCCAGGACCAAATTGATGTGTTCAATTAAAAGTCTTATATCGTCATAACAAATCAGGAAATTGAGAAACAAAATTTTGGACAATGAGATTGATTTTAATCTATTTCTCATGTCCATACGTTATCTAGAAGAACGGAGGAATATTTGATCACTTATCTAAGGCAAATATCCAATCGGATCAAAGTTCGACAATTGCTTTGGAAAACACCATTTGTTGTGTAATTTAGAAGTTATACTAGTAATTTAGTTTTAGACTTATCCAAGTGGGATACTGTTGGATTAAGTGTCTAATCCAAAAACTAAATTAGTATAATCTTGAATTATTAGCAAAGTCCTTTTGGGTTGCCCTCAAACCTAGTAATAGACTGGAATGCTATTTGGAAAGAGAGAGAGAGAGAGAGAGAGAGAGAGAGAGACTGATTTATTAATTTATTATATGATTAATAAATTAATTAGAAATCAAAATAAATAATTTATTAATGTATTATGAGAATAATATATTAATTAGAAATAGAATTGTTTAATTACAAATTAATCAGGAATTAATTGGAATTAATTGGAATAATTAAAAGTGGAAGGACTAAATGTGACAATATTCAAAAGTTGAGCATTGACCAATTCTAGAACCTCCCATATAGGGTGGACGAATTTTAGAAAGGTTCTAGGGTTTCCTTGGGAAAGAAGGGAGCCTTGGATGCCTTAGGGAGGAAGTTAAGGGATTAGGGCTTATTTAAGGAAATTGCCTTATCCATAGCATCCCTTAGTCACCTGTATAAACCCTCTTGGGGTTATGATTTTTGGCCATCCTTTTTCTAAGAGAGAAAACTGAAAATTCCTTCCTCCTCCTCTCTCCTCTTTAGCATCTAATTTGCTAGGTTTTGGGTGTGAACCATAAGAGGCACGAGAATTCTGGTGCTTGCTTTCTGAAGACCAACAATGAAGGATTACTAGTTTATTTCCAATAATAAACTAAGGTATATATTTTCTAATAACCGTTTAGTATTTTCGAAAATATCAATGTAGTTCTAGGGTTCTTGATATTCAATAGTTGTTTGCAAATCATAGTGAGAACATAAATCCTTTAGGGTGCATGTGAACTTAGGGTTTATGTTTTTCCGCAAAAATAGTTTTTTTTGTTACATATAAAACCCATCAATAGTATGTGTGACAAGGATTTTGTACATATAAATAACGTTTAAATCCAACTTCTTATGAAGAAGTTATGCTTCTTCGAAGTTTCGCGATCAAACATGCATGGCTCTACATATCGTAAAATTTGAATTTTTGATAAAATAATTTTAAGCTAAGAGATATAAACAAAATTCATAGTAGTCATTAAACTGAGAGTGTGCATAGAAAGAACGCCCAAATCTGATTTCGTGAGAGGATGTTATGATTTTTCGAAGATTCTCTGCGATCTGGTATGACAGTATGCGACACAGAAATCAAAATTCTAATCGGTTGATTTTTAGCAGATATAATCTAAACAGGAATCTAATATCTCATGAATATAAACCCATCGATAAAAAGACACTTGAGAACGGAGTTCGTATGATAAAGATATGAATTTCGCATGAGCTTTAACAGTTTAAACCAGTCTAAGTATGAATTTTTGTTAGAGTAAGAATTAGATGTTATGACCTAATGAAAGTTGTAGAGCTCATCGAGAGGATTCCGGGGATATATAGAACATCGAAAACGGAGCTCGTATGCAAATGTTATGGCCTTCAGAAGGTTTTAGGAAAGTACATGTGTTGATGACGTGGCAGCACTGAAGTGCGCCACGTGACAAGCCGACCTCTCACTTCTCAAAGAGACGCGGTGACATGGCTCCACAAAATTACAACACATGGCACCACTACATGGTGACATGTGGCACCTTCTAGAAGGGGGTTGGGTGGCTTAATCTGAATGTGACACGTTTCAAACAGCCATAGGATCCAGCAAGGCTGATGTGCACGGCGCGAACCATGACTTGCGCGGCACGCATGCCCGATATTCTGCCTGTAAATAGCGCTTTAAGCCTCATTCACCTCTCCACATCTCCTACATCTTCTCTCTCGAACATCCATTCACAAAACACGAATTCCTCTTAGTATTGTATTTTGGCTAGATTAGAGTTCCATGAGAGCCCGACAACTAGAAGCTATCAGGCTAGAGTCGTACCAGTGCAATTTCTTGGTTTTCGCTAAAACCTCTGTAAGTTAAGCTACACTCTATTTCTTTTAGTGTAACTTATATTTATAATCATAAGTCGTTATTATGAACCTATAAATAAGATTTATCGGTGATTCGAAGTCATAGTACTGATTAATCTACTTATATGAGATGTGTCTAGAATGGTCACATTGGCTTAGTTGTTGGATTTCAGAAATGTTATATGCCGAAATGGCCATGCCTCCCAATTGTCCTACATGGTAGATCCTTACTTGATAGATCTTGATGTAGACATTAAGATTAGTGAGGAATCTAGACTATAATTATAGTCACTAGGATTACGAAACTAGACTAAGGCTTTGTACTTTATGTGTCTAGGTCTTTCGAAAGTACGAAGCGAAGCGCCACCGAAATTTCCAGTCACCCACCTCTATCAAGTGAATGCATAGTTACTTTCAAATTTACACATAGATATAGGTATTCTAATTGGTTAAATGTTGTGTGTGCTATTTTTGCTGTGTTCAATATATAAGTACAACATAATTGAATAAACTAAAATATATTTTATCGTACTTAAAATATGATTAGGTAGTGAAGGGTTGTGTGAAATATTAAAGGAGAGATTAAGATAAGTTAGGGCTATGCGAAAGAATAGCCTGTGACCCGTTGTGCTTACCCAAAAGTTCTATCGTAGTGTGGCGCCTAGTCATTTAGAAAACATTACTTAGAAAAGTGTTATGCAAAGTAATAAGTTGTGACTTGATGTGTTGATCTGCTGTGTTGTGACCAAAGTACTATCGTATTGTTGTGTTTGCCCAAAGTACCAATGTACTGCTGTGCTTAGATGTTTTTAGAAAAATAGATGAAGACCACTGCTCATAAATAGATCCTTTAGGAAGGGATCCCTCGAGATCACTATTTAATGGATTAGGAAGTGAGAATAACGAGAATGGGTAATTGGGCTATTTTTCTGCAGATATATATATATATATATATATATATATATATATATATATATATATATATATATAATTAAAGCTATAATATTGTGGGTTGAAAACCCTTTGTACTTACCAGGTTTCCCAACCTGAACCACTCAGTTTCATTATATCATAGGTAATTATATATGGATAATGATGTATGTATCCGCTGAGAGATTCAAGGAGATGTAGACCATTAGTGTAATAAGATTTTGTAAGTTTTCGTTTATGCTTATGTTTCTTGTATCAGTTATAACATCCCGAGTTTTAATAATCAATGAGAAACATTTCTTCGGAAATACTTTTTATGAGAAAAAGTTCCGCATTTACAAATGAAAACTATGATTTTATAATAAGCATAAAATGGTTTTTTCTGGCCGTGAAAATGACGATGTCACATCTAAAGCAAGACAAAGAAAAATTGGCATTTACTTAATCGGGTATTTCTTCTTTATAATATATAATCGTTTTGCCATTAATAAAAAAACTTCATTAAGCATTAGATAAGCATTTTCTTATATATATATATATATATATATATATATATATATATATATATATATATATATATATATATATATATACACACACACACACACACACACACACACACACACACACACACACACACACACACACATACTAGGTTATAACCCGTGGAAACCACGGTCGGTATATTTAAAATTTTTATATAGATAAAAAAATAATAAATGTAAAAAAAACCAAGATATTGTCGATTGTAAGTAATTATGAATTAATTTGTTAAGCAAAATAAACATAATAATGTTATTAGGATATGATTTTCTATTTTCAAAATTTGAATTGAATTTGATTTGTTACCAAAAAAAATGAAATAATAAAAATCATAAAAAAATGTCACGTGTCAAAGAAACATTCTAAAAAACTGACACGTGTCATTTTTAGGTTTCATTTATTAGAAGAGTTAGATTAGAAGTTAGATTAGATTAGATTAGATTATATATATATATATATATATATATATATATATATATATATATATATATATATATATATATATATATATATATATATATATATCATCTCACACACCTTTTAACACGCAATGTCATGCCTACATTTTTGACAAAGTATAAACTTATAATGTTCATATATATGTAAATATATATCACATTACTATAATCAAAGAGATGGTTTATCATCTCCGATTTACGAAACCTTGGCGACTTTAACTTGAAGGTGCATTTACTTAGAGATGATAGTACTTTTCCAGACTCTCAAACCAATTGATTATAAGAGACTTACTTTCCAAGTCAATCACGATTGATAATGACCTTATGTTGTTTCATTTTATTTGAAATATTTTTTAGAAGACAATCTTCATATTTATGTTCGGACTATGTTACTAATGATGAACTAATGTAAACCGGCAAAGAGAGAAATAATGAGCCCTTGTGCTATTGCTTTCTTTGGCAGCTCCTCGATGCATAATATATGTTCTTAGAATTGTCGGATATATATTAAGCATTTTGCACCGAATACATGCTACGCCGTGTGCACCGAACATATGTGGTGTCCAATACACCAAATACAATTGGTGCTATTAAAATTGAATCAGTATTTACAAACAATTTTTCATACATGCATGTCTATTTGGAGGCGGAGCGACAAAATGTTATGCACTATACGACAAGTATTGTGCATTAATTTACCTAAGGTTGTTGAGCTAAAATCCACATTGGTTGTTTGAATAATTTATGAATCTCAACTTTTATAAACTTATGCGTAAGGTCAATATTGTTATACCCGTGTATTGCCAAACATACATTATGTCTTATACACTAAACATAATGTACATGTTGTTCACCAAACATATGATGTACCTTGTTCACCGAAGATTGTGGTGTACAATACACCGAACATAATTGGTGCTATAAGTTTGTCTATGTGGAGCTACAAAATGTTATACATTATATGACAACTTTTATGTCTGAATTTACCTGAAGTTGTTGAAGTAATATTTGTTTCAATAATTTCCGAATCTCAACTTTAAAAAACCTATTTGGAAAATCAATACCCTTGTGTCCGTGTTCGCAAATCACACGTGCCTATCACCTAGTTTTAGTATTATTTGTCGATTTTGTTTGCGTTTGATTATACTGACGATATTGGATATTAGTTTACAATATTAATCTATTAATCTTCGGATTGTTTGTTTGTGAATATTCTGAAATTCTGTTGGTTTAAACTTCTTAAACAATGATAATTTTCTTATTTTAATCTACTGCTATTAATCAGGAATAAAGCAGGAAGAAAGCAAAAAAAAAAAAGCCAAGAAGGAAAAGTGACAGCAAAGGAAAAACGTGCAGGAAAAATATGAGGAAGTAAGGAGAAAACTTTACTGCAACTTTATTCTCAAACTCATCATCAAAAAAGAAAAGCAAATAAATACACATATTTATAGGAAACTAAAAAACGTGACCTGTTACCTAAACTCTAAACTTGCTGACCAAGAAAAAGCATCCTAGTTTGACTCTATTACAAACTTTCCATAATTAAATTAAAGTCTCCTAAATGTCCTTCTAAGCTTCCAGATTACTCCTAACATTCTCCCCTTAATCCGGAATCTTCACGTCTTTTACTCCAAACAACTTTCGCATTGCTTCAAACTTCATTCTGTTCATAGGCTTGGTTAAAATATCAGCTTTCTGCTCATTAGTATTCACATGCTTTACTATAACATTGCCTCTTTCTATATGATCACGAATGAAGTGATACCTTGTGTCAATATGCTTACTTCTTCCATGAAAGACTGGATTTTTCATCAAATCCAAAGCTGACTTGTTATCCACATTTAATTCAAATGGACCAAGTTTTCTTCCAGTCAACACACCAAACAACCTACTTATCCATATGCCTTGACATGTTGCATTATTAGCTGCCATAAATTCTGCTTCACATGATGACAATGCAACACACTTTTGCTTTTGTGAACTCCAAGTAACAAGATTGTTGTCTAAGTAATACAACATTCCACTTGTACTTCTTCTATCTTCAACATCTCTTGCTAGATCACTATCAGTGTATCCAATCACGTTATTCTTGCCACCTTTCGTATATGACAAGCCATAGTCCACAGTTCCTTTCACATACGTTAGTATGTACTTTCACAACTACTTGATGTTGCTTGGTTGGTTTCTCCATGAAGCGACTCACAATGCCTACATAATAAGCTATGTCGGGTCGTGTGTGAGTAAGATATCTTAGCCCTCCTATGATGCTTCGATATGAGGTAGGTTCCACGAGTTCACCTTCTTCATCCTTAGTCAATTGTAGCTTTGACTCCATGGGGTACATGCAAGGATTACAATCAAACATCCCGACCTTCTTTAGGATGGTGTTAGCATAATTCGTTTGTCTCAATGTGAGACCATTTTTATGTTGATTAACCTCGATGCCTAAATAGTAAGTTAGCATCCCAAGGTCACTCATTTCAAACTCCTTGCTCATTTGTTGTTTGAACTTGATTATCTCATCCTTGTGACTCCCGGTGACAATTAGATCATCAACATAGACACCAATTATTAGTATTCTCCCCTTCTTTTTCTTCGTGTAAATTGCATACTCTTGTAGACACCTTTCAAACCCCATCTCTTTAACGCATTGGTTTAAACGAAAATTCCAAGCTCGTGGAGCTTGGCGCAAACCATACAAAGCTTTTGCTAATTTGTACACCATTTTTGGTTTATCTTTCTTCACGAATCCCTCCGGTTGTGTCACATAAACTTCCTCTTCTAAATTACCATTTAAGAAAGCTGATTTTACATCAAGGTGATGTACATTCCATCCATTTAAAACAGCAAGATCAAGTATGATTCGAATGGTTTCCAAACGAGCAACCAGTGCGAACACTTCATCAAAATCTATGCCTTGTTTTTGTACGTAGCCTTTAGCGACTATCCTTGCTTTATATTTTAATATTTTTCCATTCGGGTCTAGTTTGATCTTGTACACCCAGTTTAAGCCAATGGGTGTTCTATCCTTTGGCAACTCGACTAAACTCCATGTTTTATTTTTCTCAGTTGCACTTAACTCACTTTTCATAACTTCCATCCATTCTTCACTTTCACTTGCACTTGAGAAATTTACCGGTTCTTCTTCATCTTGTAAAAACATAAGTTCATCACTTTCTTCATAAATATCGGCCAAACTACGATATCTTTGTGGGCTTCGCTTTCGGATGAACTATCCAGTGATGATTGAGGTGTAACCGGGCTACCTTGTGGTGTATAGTCTTCATCAAATTTTGGATGGCTATATTCTTCCTGTTCAGCTTCAATATCAAGCATGATATCAAAGGTGAATGTTCCATTTGTCATGGCTTTGAACTTTGTTGTAGGTCCCCACTCCCACTTAGCATCTTCTTCGAAAATCACATCTCTTCCCACTCGACTTGCTCCGGTTTCCGGATCAAGTAGTGGATAAGCTTTGTACCTTTTTCGACTCCCAAGTGTACTAGCTTCTTACTTCTATCATCGAGTTTTTTTAGATGTGTGCCTACTATTTTTGCATAAGCAACACACCCAAAAACTCTCACATGATCAATGTTTGGCTTCCAACCGGTCAATAGCTCGTACGGTGTTGACTCCTTTAAGGCTTTTGTGATTATACAATTTAGGATGTAGACTGAGTGACTTACAGCTTCACCACATAGGACTTCTGGAACATTCGTCCCTTTTAGATTGCTTCTCGCCATCTCTACTACTGTTCAGTTGCGTCTTTCTACAACACCGTTTTGTTGCGGGGAATAAGGTTTTGTGTAGTGGCGTTTCAACCCGGTTTCTTCACAATATGTAGTGAATTGTGTTGATAAAAATTCACCGCCCCGATCGGTTCGAAAAACTTTTAATTTTAAACCCGTTTCAACTTCAACTTGTGCTCTAAATTTCTTAAAAACAATTAAAGCGTCATCCTTGTTTTTCAACATATAAACCCACATAAATCGTGTATAGTCATCGACAAGTAACATAAAATATCTATTTCCAGCTGGTGTTGGTGGTGTGATCAGACCACAAAGATCTCCATGCACGAGTTCTAGTCGTTCTTTAGCTCTAAATTTGGTGTGCTTTGGATAGGATTTCCGAGCTTGCTTGGAGATCAAGCAAGCTTCACACAAGCTTGTAGGAACTTCAATTTGGGTAAGCCTTCCACCATACTTGTATCATCCATGTTTTTTAGTGCATTGAAGTTAACATGTCCAAACCGCTTGTGTCATAGCCAAGATGCCTCGCCTTGTTCTGCAAGTAAGCACTTCGAAACTTCTTCTTCAAGTATGGACTTGTACAAACGATTGCTTGATGGTTGAACTTTCAATAATAGTTTTCCTTGTGGATCATGAATCCATAAATACAATCCAAGCATCATAATTCGATCTCCATGTTGAGCTAATTGTCCCAAGCTAATAATATTGCTACATAACCTTGGTATATAGTATACTTCTTTCAGCAATCTACTTTCACCATTCTTGCATTTGAACATGATTGAACCCTTCCCCTCTATTCGAATTCTAGATTCATCACCAAATTTCACATAACCTCTAGTAAACAGATCAAGGGTTCGAAATTTGCCTTTTTCGCCAGTCATGTGGTTGCTTGCTCCATTGTTGAGATACCACACTTTTGATTAGGTTGGAGTTTGTTCACTTGATCTTAGCTTGGGATTAACTTTTTCCTCATTCAAGTAAACTTCATCGTTTATTTGGGATGCAAGCAGAAGTGCCGACTCATGATCATTATGTGCTTGAGTTAGGTTGGCTTCATGATTCCTCTCACGACGTGGGTTCTTACACTCAGCAACGTAATGACCAAACTCCTAACAATTATATCATTGAACTTTAGATTTATCACGAGGTTGATACGAGTCATTCTTTCCTTTGTTTTGTTGATTACCACCACCTCGTCCTTTGCTGGAGTTGTTGGAATTGTTGTAACCGCCTCTTCCTCGTCCTCGTCCTCGTGTTCCACCACCTCGATTATTATTATAATTGTTGTTTCGTTGTTTTGAACGATCTTCATTATTTTTCTTCTTTGCCCGTTCCGACCACTCTTCATGTGTTAACAATAGCTTCTTCTCCTCGGGTTCTTTATGAACCCCAATACGAATCTCATGAGCTTTTAATCTTCCGACCACCTCTTCAAAAGTCATCTCATCGAGATCTCCAAATTGTTCAATTGTTGATGCAAGTTAAACAAATTTGGAAGGTACGACTCGTAACAACTTTTTTACTATGTAGGATTCTTGAACGGTTTCACCAAGAGCACGAATATTGCTCACAATACCTCCAAGGTTGGAGTTTGTTCACTTGATCTTAGCTTGGGATTAACTTTTTCCTCATTCAAGTAAACTTCATCGTTTACTTGGGATGCAAGCAGAAGTGCCGACTCATGATCATTATGTGCTTGAGTTAGGTTGGCTTCATGATTCCTCTCACGACGTGGGTTCTTACACTCAGCAACGTAATGACCAAACTCCTGACAATTATAGCATTGAACTTTAGATTTATCACGAGGTTGATACGAGTCATTCTTTCCTTTGTTTTGTTGATTACCACCACCTCGTCCTTTGCTAGAGTTGTTGGAATTGTTGTAACCACCTCTTCCTCGTCCTCGTCCTCGTGTTCCACCACCTCGATTATTATTATAATTGTTGTTTCGTTGTTTTGAACGATCTTCATTATTTTTCTTCTTTGCCCGTTCCGACCACTCTTCATGTGTTAACAATAGCTTCTTCTCCTCGGGTTCTTTATGAACCCCAATACGAATCTCATGAGCTTTTAATCTTCCGACCACCTCTTCAAAAGTCATCTCGTCGAGATCTCCAAATTGTTCAATTGTTGATGCAAGTTGAACAAATTTGGAAGGTACGGCTCGTAACAATTTTTTTACTATGTAGGATTCTTGAACGGTTTCACCAAGAGCACGAATATTGCTCACAATACCTCCAAGTTTTGTAGAAAAATCGTCCACAGTCTTTGATTCACTCATGTTCATCATCTCAAATTCAGCTTTGAGAGTTTGAACTTTGGCTGTTTTGACTCGATCTGCTCCCAAGTACATCGTCTTGAGTGTTTCCCAAGCTTCCTTTGTCATTTGCTTCTCCGCAATCGTCAATAGAACATCCTCATGGTAGATGGCAGCCATCGCCATCTTGTCTCTCTTCACACCCACCAACTTTTGTGGGTTCTTCGGCTCTATGGCTTCCCACACCTCTTGAGCTTGCATATAAATCTTCATCTTTATCGACCATGCTGCGTAATTCGTCTTAGACAACATTGGGTATTGAAGAGTAACCGAGCCTTCTTTGTTCGACATCGCACCAGATTCGCTCTGATACCAAATGTTGGTTTAAACTTCTTAAACAATGATAATTTGCTTACTTTAATCTGTTGCTATGAATCAGGACCAAAGCAGGAAGAAAGAAAAAAAAAGCCAAGAAGGAAAAGTGACAGCAAAGGAAAAACGTGCAGGAAAAATATGAAGAAGCAAGGAGAAAACTTTACTGCAACATTATTCTCAAACTAATCATCAAAAAAGAAAAGCAAATAAATACACCTATTTATAGGAAACTAAAAAACATGACCTCTTACCTAAACTCTAAACTTGCCGACCAAGAAAAAAACATCCTAATTTGACTCTATTACAAACTTTCCATAATTAAATTAAAGTCTCGTGTCCTTCCGGATTACTCCTAACAAATTCAACATAAAAATGTTAAATCATACGAGTATCATATTGTATAGATAATAGATTAAACAAGTTTTGGATCGACGCCGGCAATAAGCATTATAATATTTAGTTATATCATCGTTGTCAATTAAGGATAAATGTATAATAGCGAGTATTAATTATAAATCGAATGTAAGATATCATCACAGTATACATGCACGAGACGACGAATGAGACATTAACATTGGGGTCGGCCTATTTTAAAGCTAAACACCAAGTTCGACCTTTTATTTAATGCATGGTAGACAAATGTTATACATTCAAGATTACTACTTTTATTATATTTCCTCAATAGTTTATATTTTAATATTATTTGTTTATCTTTTAATAATAAAAAAACAACCAATGCCATTGTGTGTGGGGTATAAGATTTTGATATATATATCTTCATTAAATAATATTTAATAATAATCAAAAGCAACCAATGCCCAAGGAAACGACAAAACGCGCCTTCTTATGGGGTTAAGGGGCAGAGCATCTGATGGGTTAGTGTAGAAGGAACATATTATAGTTAGGTAAAATATGCTCAAGTGTTGATGATTATCTTGCGAAATTATTTAAGAAATTATATGTGGATTCTTAAACTTATGAAGCTAATAATTTTCAACATAAAATGATTAGACGATCTTATATTACCCAATCAATTTAATTGCTGAAACATTATATGCCTAAAAAATTCGGTGCTAAATGATATGCCTAAAAAATATACAACATTTTGTATTTTGAACTGTTCTAAAAATTTTGAATTCAACTTTAGAGATATTCTCATGTATAACCGTTAAACTGGAGGGAGTGGAGAGGCAAAGATTTCAACAACTCCTACATGGAACTCGACATACCGAGGGCACACCGTCCCTCAAGCTAGACAAGTGAAAAAAAATGTCTTCCTCGACATTAGCCTACCAAGTCTCTCTCTTCTCTATAAAGGTTGGTTGTTGACAAGGGAAGAGAAATGCTCAAGTGGCGCTTGACATCCTCAACATCACTCCCGTCAACCTTATAACGTATTAACTACTAGATATAGTATTTCATATCATGTTTTAGAATATACAGGGGCGGACCTATAAAGTGTCTTGAGGGATCCTGCGCAGTCTGCAGACCATATCTGTGCACCTAAAAAATGATTATATTAGGTGTTGTTTTCTTTTTAAAAGGTAAATGTTTGCAGTCTGCAGACCATATCTGCAAACATCTGCGGCAGAAGAAGTGTGGATTAAACGTCTGCAGTCTGCAAGAATAAAATTGTTTAAAAGTTAAAAAAGTTTTACAATATTAACATTTAAATAATTAAAGTTTTATACTTCATACGACCACAATAACAATTTCTTTTTTAAAGAAAAAACATTCATTTATTGTTTAAATTAAGGTAGAAATAATAGTAATAATAAAACATGAATAATTGGAATGATACTTATACTGGGTTCGAATTCATCACTACTAGCATTACACAAGTAACATTTGACATAGTGGCGAATGACAAACGAATAACATGCTTCAACTTTTGACTAAAAATATAGAAAATGTCACCCAAAATATAAAATATAGAAAATATCACAAAAAATGTGAAGAAAATGGAGAATGAAATCAACCCAATGTAAATACTGCAACATCATGTCTTTTGTTCTCATATGGACAATTTATTGTTCTATTTTCGGAAGATCCATTGCACTAAATCAACGAAATATGTTCACAACAAATAATCATCAAGTAAAGAAAACATCACCTCAAAACAAAACTTTTTATGGTTATGAGATCCTTCATTGCTTGCTGTCTTCTTAAAACATCAACCAACTTCAATCTCATGTCCTTTCCTCGTTTGTTCTGACAATAGACTTCGTTGTTGCCTTCTCGCATCATCAAATCACCAATGTTATGATTTGGAGCAAAATAAACCATATATCGTTCGAATATGCCAGCAAATCATCAAGAACTAAGATAGATACTTGATGTCAATCGATTAACCAAACAATTATATGGCTTGAAACTGGAACTTGGTAAACTTGAATTTCAATTGTAAATTCAGGTTTTATACTCCCAAAGATAGAAATAATAAATTCAAGAGTAATTCATGTGCAAAATTAGACTTTAAAATACTTTTAACCGTATAACTCACTGTTAGTATTGTAGATGATCCTACTTCCTTAAATGTCAAAATAGTCCCCATCCCCCTGTTCGATTTTCATTTTATATCCACAAGACATATACACAATTCCCTCCGATTCTAATCGTTTATACCAGAGACAACACCACATTTACTTCACAAAGTGTTTAACTAATAATTCATCAATTTATTAGTTTGAGGAACGTACCATAAATTTCCAGAAATGCCAAACTTTAGCAGACTCCCTTTTTAAGCTCTTTACTTTGAAATCAACGCCTATACATAAGATTTCATAGTATTTCTTCTTTAATTTCTTTCTTTCAACTGATGGGTTTTGAGCACTATAACATCCCTATGGTGCACATACAACCCGAATGCTTTGGATCTAAGTTTTCTCAAGTTATACATGCAATAAAATTATCCAAAGCATGAAACCTAAAACTAGCATACAACTTTGATATTTGAAACATAAAAAACTAGTTAGATGAATACCTCTTTGTTGTAGTTTGTAGAACTTGGCCTTTCAAGAGCTTAGCACCTCAAATGTGATGCCTCTAATGTGTCACAAACACCATAAGCAAATGGAGGATAATGAGAGAGAGGCTAGGAGGCACCAAAAATGGCTAGGGTTCTTCTTGGAACTCTTAAGGGGCCTTTTTGGTGATGCTAGGGGTTACATTTATAGTGTGAAATTCCTAGGGTTTCACTTGTAAACTCTAATTCACTTCCTTGGGCCTTTAGTGCAATAATCCATATGATAAGCCCTTTGGACTAACTCTTCATGGACTCCCACATAAAATTAGTCCATCCTAATCAACATGGATCATTAGCCCAAACTATATGTATTACTAATTTACTTAATCAGTCCCCGTTAATTTAATCAGTCTCTTTTGATCACTAAATTAATTCCAAATTCATTCTTGACCAATACCAATTAAATAATATGATTTCTCTATTAATATATTATTCTTATAATATATTAATAAATCACAAATAACCTCTTTCTCAAATATCCATCCTATCAAATTGCTCTGGTGAAAGCAACCCAAAAAGACCATGCTACTATCAGGTCAATATAATTATGGGCTTAGACACATAATCCAATAGTCTCCCACTTGGATAAGTCTAATAACTATGACTGCAAGTACGACTTCAAAAACCGACTAGCAATCGTAACTCTCAAAAGCCGCTGTCAACTCTGATCAATAACGCGTCCTTTAGATAAGGGATCATATATTCCTCCATTCTTCAAGATATCGTATGGACTGAGACATGGATTATAATCATTCCCTCTGTCCATGTGTTGTTTCCCGACTTCCGATTTATGACGACTGAAAACAGACTACATTGAACACATCAACTTAGTCCAGGTTTGGCCAAGCGCTTAGGGTGTCATCACTAAATCATCGAGGGGCCCACATATATCGCTTTTTATCCCACATTGGGTAAAACGAACGGATAAACTTCGACTCATATGATTGCTCAATTTACTCATCAAATCACACACAACAATACGTTTTATAACACCAAGTTACTGGTGCGTTTACGTATCATCAATGTGCAACCGACTTGCAAACTACAACTCATATGTCTCTGTTTCAAGAATATAAGATATTTTCGTCTCACAATCACTCGTGATAATATCCATGAAGTGATTCAAGTGAGCGTGGGTTTAATCAAATACTCAAATCTTATTTCAGGTGCACTCATGAACACTGCAGCAAACTTTTGCTATGTCTAAACACTTAGACAATCTACAGTCGGATTCATGATAGTCTTACCTCATTACTTACTTCCAAAGTATGATTGACTGTGGATGTTTGAATAATCCTATTATTCGGGAAGTAAAACATGCAAAGTGAAACACAAGAATAATCGAATCCAATATGGTCTCAATACTTTTGAATTTAAATATAACACTTATTATTTAATCACCATATTGATTACACATTATTCATTGTATAATGTTTCGACTAATCAACTTAACACTTGAATTAAAAGCATGCACACTATGTTAACCTATGGTCTTTTCTTTGTGAAATAGATCAATTGGACACATTTCCAATGATGCTTATTTCATAATTTCCTAATCCTTATTACAAGTGTATCAATACCAGATTCTTGCCACTACTAGAATCTGTTCGAGTCTAAACTTACATGCAATCATCATTTTGTAATGTCTAGGCACAAAAATCACAGAGACTTGGCCAATGATATTAAAAAGTATTCAATTTGAGAATGTTACAAGACAATTCCCTAGAATTGAAGTCTCACATTCAAAGAGCATTCCGTGAACATCCTTCTTGCATTAAAGTTTCCGACTCACACAAAAAATTCTTAATATCCAAATCCCATTATGGAAACATTTCCATAATTGCCATATGACTATCTATTCTAAATAGAATCATATCTATTCCAAATTATATCAATATGGTCCATCAATTACTATACCTCCAACTGTTCACAAGCAACCAATCTTCGGTGAACCTTAGATTGTCCTTGACAGTTGTTTAACAACTTTAGTCATATCAAGTTCTGGTCCTTTTTCACTCTTAATGCGCTAGGCATTTAGAAAAATCAGAACAGGCCCCGAAGCAATTGGGATACGATTCCTAATGTCTCACATAAAGACATGATACTAGACCAATCTCTTACTATAATATTTCCATATATAGAATTTCAAATGTTGAAATATTTCAACATGACATTCACATATATCCATGACTAAGTTCCATTAAAATTTCAATCTAAGCTTTTAGATTTGAAATGAAGTACGAGTATCTTCTCCCTTAAATCCTACTATAGCGAGACAACTTTTCAAACTCTTCAACTTTGCAAATTAAAACTTTTTTCCTATATATAGCATTGCTAACTTGAAACAATCAATGTAATAATTGTGCTCCCACTAGCATAATGATTACATACTTACAAGCATAACACTTATGCTCCCTATAGCTTTGACATGTACCTAGAAATCAGCTGGACTTCTAGAAATCAATACTTATTGACTTTCTTACCAAAGTTCAGATTTCTGATACGAGATGCTTCGATAAGCCTTTATCTACGCTTCTCAAGTTCATACACCTTTCCTTAGATAGCTCATATGTGTGTCTAAACTATTTCAGAACTTACAGCAGTAAGTCCCGAATGTTCAGACTATTTGTCATTTCTCACAATTCGAACTATGAAGAGGGATGCCGTAATCATAATCGAATTTGAGAATGCAATTAACACAACTGCTATCACTTTAAAACTCTTAGTGAAAGTGTTTCCTCACAATCATTTTCATGAAGGAGAGAAACATTTTGCCACTTAGATTTCATAGTGTATGTGTTCCTATCCATGTGAATTTGTCATAACAATACTTATAAGACAAGGTTTGTGACAAATCCGAACTCATATGGACTGAACTTGTTCAATCTTAATTTCTTGCCTTCTGGTAGCACAAGGGCCTACCATTTCTTCCAAGTTGTTCAGCAACTCACCCTTACTGATCAATGTACTTTCACCGATCCACGTGCTTTGCCTTATGCAAACAATTAAGAACTCACATGCATAGTTAACTATAACTGGAATGAGCACAGAAACAAGAATATGTCAACACGATAGGTTACGAACCTCAAGTTGTGCGCTAGTGATTAACAATAGGTTTACTCTTGATTAGTTCTTGAAACTTTTAAAGATCTTTAAGACTCCCACTGAACTCTTGACATATAAGATTCTCTTCTCAAGAAACATTTCTTGACAACCATATATTCAAGAGTTAGTGTGAGACCTTATCAAGACAACACTTCATGTAATTGGTCTTAGTTGATCTTTGTTTTATCCAAAACATCACAACTACCAATTTCAAATGTACATGAGTAAGAAAAATTTTCTACTCTACATTTCATGATGTGTTTATAAACCTATTTAGGATATGTCACTCAAGACACAATCTTGGAGTATGACTCTAAGACTTGATTTTGGAACGAATTATGACTCACATTCTTGATTTAACCATTTCAACAATTCACGATTCCTCTTCTTAGCCATACAAATGCACTAATATGTCCTTTAGAGGATCTATTGTGCCATGGTTCCATAATCACAAGGATGATCATAAACACGATACTAACGTACTCTCATTTCCTTTCAGATTGGAGAAACTTTCATCTTTTTTGCCTAATTGATTCTTCTTATTCGTTCTGCTATACATTGAAACTTTTTAAGGTATTAGAATTATACTAATCTTGTAAGCATAACCATATTTACTGGACTTCCAGTAAATCATGACAAATAGATTTTATCGTCCTTTGTGGTGGATCTGACGAGTGCACATCAATGTGTATTAGATCCTTTATTCCTTCACTTGACTTACATACATATGTAAACAAGGAATTAATCTTAATTTCCCAAAGATGAAGGTTCTCATTCATCACATAATACAAGTCGCATGATTCCAAGTTTTTGACAAATTGAAACTTGAGTGATGAGAATCCTTCCTTATTTGGAAAAATTACGACACTACCACAATCGATATAACTAAGAATCCATCATTTTCAATATTGCTATTAATAGAAACATACAAACAACAATTTTCACAAATGTCATTGCAAGGAAACATAAATAAGATAAAATCAAAAGTTATTTATTTATAATATGCGGAAAACTTGTCCTTACAATGCAAATACAAATGAAAACTATGTTTCTAAATATTTTTAAGCAATCAATAATAACTCCTAAACAACAGCTCAAAAATTTGATCATCGAACCATGCAATCGAAATCCATCTCTTCGCAACCAGAATCAGCTTACTCTTCCTTTAAAGCTTCCTTTCTTTTCTTCGATCCTACAAAACATCAAAATGTAATCTTATCACATCATGTATTAAGAATCTATAAATAGGAAGTTAATAGAGTTAGATAGTGGACTTACCTGAAGTAGAACCATACAATTTGATTTTACCTGAAGTAGAACCATACAATGTCCCTTTAAATGGCAGTAGAAACAAGTGGACTCTTTGGCATTCACACATGAAACTATCTCAGAACTGGCTTTTCTCTAATGGTCAAATCTTTTGACCATGGCTAATTCCTTTCCCTTTGGAGAAGGAATCATTTCTGTGATGTCTATGGCATTGCCTATGTCCATGGTAATTTGGGATGTAGATCTTCCAATCAAATCCGCTTGACCAGTACGCCAAGTCATTGCTGATTCAGCAACAATTAGCAAACATGTAATATCAATAAGGGTCACGTCTTGATCTGCCATGTAGTAGTCTTTAACAAACTGACCAAACGACTCGGGAAGTGACTGAAGAACCAATTCAACAGCCAACTTCCTTCGGAAAGTGACACCCAACATTCCCAACCTGTTAATATGCAACTTCATCTCCAAGACGTGAGCACATACAGACTTTCCATCTGCGTGTTTACTGGCCAATAGGGCTTGAGTGACCTTGAACTTTTCAAGTCTACGAACATGTGGGTCAGGGAGAATTATTTGAGGAGGTGGAGGAAGTGAAGAATGATTTCTAGTTCCTCGATCGAAACGTGGAACATCATCTTCATGAGGAAAGCTTTTTCCAAAAGGATAAGGTAGACCATAGTTGTCAGAACTAGACATCTACCAGGGGAGAAATTCAAGTTAGTTGATTCAATCCTTAATATAACACCCAAATGAAATATTAAGGCTAGGACCCAACATAATAATTCACAATTCGGAAGAGGGATGCTGTAATCCAATTGTAAACTATTTTTCGGTAGGTAAGTGACGATTTACCAATTCCACCACGAAAACGAAATTTTAAACTAATTAGGTTTTTAAATGAAACTCCTAGATCTTTTGAGATTCATTGAATTTAATCTCGATTATGCCCTTCAAGTTTGTGTCTGGGATACCAAGGATCACAAACAAGGTGTGAATAACCATGCAAATTAGCTTGGTACTCTCGATGTCATTAATCACCTAATCAATGTGCCGGTTAACCACACACGCTCCATTGATCAATGATAATTCACGAGCTACCCATTGTCATCCTTTATTAGTCCCATATTAGTGTGCTGGTTAACCATACACGCTCCACTAACGACCAATAAGGTGCAATGTGTAATTTCATGGGTTAATACCAAATTCACATTTTTCCTAAGTAACTAAGATTGGGAATTTATAAAACATTTAGTTACTTGTATTTCATTATGATTATTAATGAAAGTTTGTGTCCTATCCTACCCGTTCGGCTAACGACCCTACACTGGTCAAGGGTGCGGTGGTAAGAGTGTATACCAAATGGCGGTCATTTTAGAGACCGCTTCCTTAAACACCCCTTATAGACCAACTTCGTGAATGAGACCTACTAACGGTAAGACTGACTTTTAACTTATACATATATAATATATTAGACTTTTAATTTTATATAGTATAAGGGTGTATTTTACACATTTAAAATACTAAGTGGTTTAATCTATTAATAAATTAAACTTTTAATTTAATTAAACTTAAATCATGTCATTATGGATTTATTAATTCTCTCTTTTAATTAAACACTTAATTAATTTAATAAATCCATAACGGTGTAATTTGAACTATTCAAAATATCAAGGTTCTAAATTTAAGATTTCAAAATTAAGGCTAATTAATTAAATTTTAAGTTACAAATACAAGAGGTGAATTTTTGAACCTTTTCAAATTACTAGGGTTTTTGGAATTTAATGTTTCATAAATGAGACTTTTCAAGTTTCAAAACTTGAGGGAAAATTTTGAAACTCTTTAAAACCTTTTGAATTCAATAACTTAGAATTTAAAGTTCCATAAATAAGACTTATTAAATTCCAAAACTTGAGTGCAAGTTTTGAAACCTTTCAAAATTCTCTTGGATCAATTTGATAACAATTAAATTAATCATATAATTAATTATATCACAAAATTGACCTAATATAATTTCATATAGCAAGATGATTCAAATCAAATTCTACAAATAATTAACATTTCACAAAATTAAATAATTATATCAAAAAATTGACAATCATCATTCAATTTGGATGAGGAAAATGATTACCTTATCAGAAAAAAAAAACAAATTTTATCATTCAAAACAGTTTGTGGTAATGATCCTAATCCAAAACTGTCCAAAAAACCTTGAAAATCTGCAAACAAGGGATCTTACTCGTCGAGTTCCCTTATGGGACTCGACGAGTCCAGCAGTCTGTGGCCAAAAATGACATTTTTTTCAGCTTTGAAAATCAAACAATTGCATCAATATAACAGAAAACACCCTAGGCTCTGATACCACTGATGGGTTTTGAGCACTATAACATCCATATGGTGCACATACAACCCTAATGCTTTGGATCTAAGTTTCTCAAGTTATACATGCAATAAAATTATCCAAAGAATGAAACCTACAACTAGCATACAACTTTGATATTTGAAACATAAAAAACTAGTTAGATGAATACCTATTTGTTGTAGCTTGTAGAACTTGGCCTTTCAAGAGCTTAGCACCTCAAATGTGATGCCTCTAATGTGTCACAAACACCATAACCAAATGGAGGATAATGAGAGAGAGGCTAGGAGGCACCAAAAATGGCTAGGGTTCTTCTTGGAACTCTTAAGGGGCCTTTTTGGTGATGCTAGGGGTTACATTTATAGTGTGGAATTCGTAGGGTTTCACTTGTAAACCCTAATTCACTTCCTTGGGCCTTTAGTGCAATAATCCATATGATAAGCCCTTTGGACTAACTCTTCATGGACTCCCACATAAAATTAGTCCATCCTAATCAACATGGATCATTAGCCCAAACTATATGTATTACTGATTTACTTAATCAGTCCCCGTTAATTTAATCAGTCTCTTTTGATCACTAAATTAATTCCAAATTAATTCTTGACCAATACCAATTAAATAATATGATTTCTCAATTAATATATTATTCTTATAATATATTAATAAATCACAAATAACCTCTTTCTCAGATATCCATCCTATAAAATTGCTCCGGTGAAGGCAACCGAAAAGGACCATGCTACTATCGGGTCAAGTACATACCAATTATAGTTATGAGCTTAGACACCTAATCCAACATCAACTTGGAGCGATTTGAGGACGTGGATACCTTCCTCAATCATTGACTAATCTGAAACCATTATAACTTGCTGAAATTATAACAAGAAACCTAATATGAAACCAATTCATATAGCAAATTTGAAATCATTATAACTTCATATTTGTGCACCTAAATGCCAAAACTTACCGAATTAAAATCCAATATTTATAAAAACCCAAACTGCCACTTTATGATTATACCCTTGGGCTCCAAATCACAAACCGGACTCCTGGATCATCTAACTTACCTTCCCCAAACCCAATGGGTCTAAATCCCTCTTTCCCAAAGGCCCTAAGCCTTATGATAACCGATCTTCGGGTCACAGCCCCAAATTAGGAAACGATTCGGAACAGGGTGTTACAACTCTCCTATATTTAAACTAGATTTCATCCTCGAAACCACTCCTTACCACTCTTCTGAGAAACAAAGCTCCGAACAACACCTCCTAATGTTGAACAAGTCACTCCTGCTTTAACTGTCGAACCAAAATATTACTGCTATAATTCTGAAGTCCCATAACTTGCCTGACCTCCACACAGGTAGAACCATTTCGAAACACAATCACAGGGGCCTTTTTCCACCATCAGAACTGAAAACATCCTTTTTGACCCTGAACCTTCCAACTGATATCCTGGGCATACAGATTCCCTAATCCATAACTTGATGACGTGAAGATCTTGCATGTATACACTAACGACTCCCAACGTGATTCTCGACCAAAATCCAACTCATTACATAACTCATAACCTAAGATCCAAGGATTTGTACTTGCATTTCACCCGAAATCTTTTGAGTCACAATGACCGTTCACTAAACTGGAATATAAAAATCCCTATTCAACCGCTGAGACTGCCAGTGTCACACTTGGTTCAGCCACCAGGTTCCTGAGCGTCCAACTAATAAGGCTACCCTAGCCTATGCATCACTCTTATGCGACTCCTTAACCACATCATCATCCCATTCTAACCATGATCCAATACCTTGGCCCAACCGATCCCTACCAGGTCTCACATGCACTACCATAACCATACGGGCCTCGCCCACAAGTCTCACCCAGTCTATACCTGTTGGATTAGGTGTCTAAGCCCATAACTATTATTGGTATGCATTCGACCCGAGAGTAGCATGGTCCATTTGGGTTGCATATCATCAGGACAATTTGTTAGGATGGACCTTTGAGAGAAGAGTATATATATGATTTATTAATATATTATAAGTTCTAATATATTAATATGAAATCATATGTTTTAATTAGTATTGGTCAAGAATTAATTTGGAATTAATTTAGTGATCAAAAGAGACTATGTAAAACTATGGGGACTGATTATGGTAATTAGTTATATTTATATGTGTTGGGCTTATGATCCATGTTGGACCAAGTTTATGTATGGATACATAAAGAGTTGGGCCATATGAACCATGGATCATAAAACCCATGGATATGGGTTTGGGTTATACCCATGACACTTAGAATTCAACACATATAAATACATATGTTGTGACCTAAAACCGCCACCCACTAGTGTGTGTGCATGTTCTTGGAGTTCATGAAGGTTTTAGAGTGCATGGAGATTCTCTCTCAAGTCCTACCTTTGTCCTTGATGTGTTGTACCTTCATTTGAGGCTTCCACACTATTGGGGCTAAGTTCTTAAGGCCAAATACATCAAGACTTCCAGCCATACAAAAGGTATGTTACTCTATCTAGTATTTTATGTAGTTTGTATGACAATTGCATGCTAGCTATAGGTTCAATACCTTGGAAACCATTTGCATGTATAATTAGTGAAAACATAGATCCAAGGTATTTAGGGTTGTTTGTGAACCATAGGATGTTGTATTATATCAAAACCCAACAGTGGTATCAGAGACAAGGCTTGTTTTCATGTTGTACTTGCTGAAATGGCTGAAAAATCGAAAATTTTGGTTGTCTGAGCACTGGACTCGCCGAGTCCATGAAGAAATTCATCCAACTCGTCGAGTTGGTTCATGCACTCGACGAGTTGGACCCCCTGACAACATATTTTCGACTTTTAAGCCTGGAATTGGACTAGAAACATTACCCTAAGCTGTTTTTGATCTTATAAACCTATTTTTTTATGTGGTAATGTTCATGCTAATCTAATTCAAAAGATATTTGTCAATAGATTCATGTTTTGTATTAGTTTAGTGGTTAGGCTAATTACATGAAAATGGTTTGACTTGAATTATCTTATTCTTATGAGTTGCTTAGATTAATAGAAAAGTTATGTGAAATTGATGTTTTCAATCCAAATTAGTCTAAGAGTTGGTTCTAAAATGTGTTTTTGTAACTTGTCCTCAAGTTATATGAAAAGTCACATTTAAGATTCATAAAACTCATAAATATTTCCATAGGTTATGAATAAAGAAAAGTCATATTCTTTTAATAGTTTAAAGTCTTCCATAACATGTCCTCAAGTTATGGAACTTGAAGAGTTTTTTGAATTAAAACTACTTTAAACACATAAGTTATGGAATTGAATAGTTTTGAATAGTTTTAAAACTTGCCCTCAAGTTTTGGAATTTGTAAAGTTTCCCCCCATGAATACTTTAATTCCAATTTAAGCCCTTAGAGTTTTAAAAGTTAAAATTCAACCCTTATACTATTATAATATTAATAGTTAATAGTTATATATATGTATAAGAACAAAGTCAGTCTTACCGTTAGTAGGCCTCATTCACGAAGCCGGTCTATAAGGGGGGTATAAGGTTACTGCCTATAAAATGGCAGTTTAATGGGTGTCCACTCTCACCCACCACTTCCTTGACTGGTGGAGGGTCGTTAGCTGAACGGGTTTGACAGGACTATAATTCTCCCTTCATTAAAAGTATAAGTAACTAAACACTTATAAATTCCCAATCTTAGTTACTTAGGAAAATGTGAATTTGGTGCTAACCCATGAAATTTACACTTTGTACCTTACCAAGTCGTTAGTGGAGCGTGTGTGGTTAACCGGCACACTAAAATGGACTAGTAAGAGTGGCAAAGGGTAACTTAATGTTTATTATAGATCGGTGGAGCGTGTGTGGTTAACCGGCACATCGATTAGGTTATAATATTAAGGGTACCAAGTGAATTTGCATGGTTATTCACACCTTGTTTTGTGATCCTCGGCATCCCAGTCACAAAATTTGAGAGGGCACAATCGAGATTGAAACATGCCATTGAAAAGTTCAATGAATCTCAAAAGATCTAGGAGTTTCAAAACCAAATAAAACCTAATAAATTATTTCGTTTTTCATGGTGGAAATTGGTGAATCGTCATTCGCCTACCTTCAAATATTTTATAGCTTGGATTACGGCATCCCTCTTCCAAGTTGTAAAATATTGTGTTGGGTCCTAGCCTTAATATTTCATATTGGGTGTTATATTAAGGACTTAAATCAACTAACTTGAATATCTCCCATTTTAGATGTCTGGTTCAGACAACTATGATCTTCCCAAATCTTTTTCTCCACCTCCTCCAATTATTCTCCCTAACCCACAAGTTCTTGAATAGTTCAAGGTCACTCAAGCCCTATTGGCAAGCAAAGTCTATGAATGCTTACATCTTGAAGATGAAGTCACTTATTGACAAGCCGGGAGAGTTGGGTGTCAAGGTCTTGAGGAAGTTGGTTGTTGACTGGGTTCTTCAATCACTTTCTAAGTCACATAGTGAGTTCCTTGAGGACTACTATGTGACGGACCATGACATGACCCTTAATGATCTTACCTATTTGCTTGATGCTGCTGAATCAGCAATGATTTGGAGCACCGGTAAAGAAAATTTGATTGGAAGATCGACTTCCCAAAACTTCCATGGACATTGACAATGGTAACATTGGAAATCCAGAAAAGCTTTCTCTTCCCAATGGAAAGGGATCGGCCATAGTCAACTCGGTTGACTAAATGGTAAAGAGAAAGGCTAAGTCTGATATAGTTCAATGTACAATTACCAAAGAGTCCATATGTTTCTATTGCCAAAGGAAGGGGCGTTGGTTGCGAAGCTGTCCTGTTTACCTGAAAGTTCACTATGGTGGTAAAAGTCAAAAGTTTTGACTCTGCTTCAGGTAAAGTCCACTATCTAACTCTATTAAGTTCCTATTTGGAGATTCTTATTACATGATGTGACTAGATCACATTTTGATGTTTTAAGAATCAAAGAAAAGAGAGAAAGCTTACAGGAAGAGTAAGCTGATTCTGATCGTAAAGATCAGAATTTTGAGCTGCTGCTAAGAGTTATGATAGATTGCTTAGGAATAGATAACAACATAGTTTTCATTTGTATTTGCATTGTAAGGATAAGTTTTTCCGCAAGTTTTAAATAAAAGAAAAGTTTTTGATTTTATTTATTTTAAAATATCCTTACAGTGTCATTTGTGAGAAATTGTTGTTTATATGTTTCATTGATAGCAATATTGGAAAATGAATTTGATTCTTTCGACTGTGGTAGTGTCATAATTTACCAAATAAGAAAAGATTCTCATCACCCAAGTTTCAGTTAGGTAGAAACTTGGAATCATGCAAGTTGTATGATGAATGAGAATTTTCATCCTTGGAAAATTAAGATTAATTCCTTGTTTACATGTATATGTGAGTCAAGTGAAGGACTAAGGGATTGAGTACACATTCTTGTGCACTGGTCAAGTCCACCACAAAGATCGATAAGACTATTCATCATGATTTACTAAGGTTTAGTAAATATGGTTATACTTACAAGTTTAAGTATAATTCTGAAACATTGCAAAAGTTTCAATGTATGGTAGAACAAATGAGAAGAATCAAATAAGGCAGAAAGATAACAGTTTCTCAATCTAAAAAGATGGGAGAGTACTTTAGTATCATGTTTTGTGATCATCTTAATGATTAAGAAACCATATCACAATTGGTCCTCTAAGGACATCTTAGTGCATTCCTATGAAACTGTGTCGGTTGCATAACAACTTGGAAGACATGGTAGGCCCTTGTGCTGCCAAGTGGCAAGAAGTTAAGATTGCACAAGTTCGGTTCATATGAGTTTGGATTTGTCACTAACCTTGTCTTGTGATTATGGTTTGACAAATTCACGTGGATAGGAACACATACACCATAAAATCTAAGTGTCATAAGGTTTCTCTCTAATTCATGAAAATGATGGTGAGGAAATGCTTCTACTAAGTAGATTTTAAGTAGATAGAAATTGTGATATTTGCATTATCAAAGTCGTTAGTGGAGCGCGTGTGGTTAACCGGCACACTAACATGGACTTGTGAGAAATGGCAAAGGTCTAAACAATTGAGACTATGATTACGACATCTCTTTTCATAGTTCTGAAATTGTTTAGACACACATGTGTGCTATCTAACGAAAGGTGTATGATTTTGATAAAGTTTTATCAAAGCATCTTGTATCAGAAATCTGAACTTTGGTAAGAAAGTCAATAAAGTATTGATTTCTAGAAGTCTAGCTGATTTCTGGATACATGTCAAAGCTAGTGGGAGCATAAGTGTTATGCTAATAATTATCATGTAAGTGGGAGCATGATTATTATGTTAAGTGTTAATTATAGAAAAACAAAAAGGTTTCAATTGGGAAAAGTTGTTTTGCTATAATTAAGGGAGAGGAAATTATACTTCATTTCAATTCTAAAAGCTTAGATTGAGATTTTGATCATCTTTAGTCAAGGTTATATATATGAATTTTATGTTGGAATGGTTCAACATAAGGAAATTCTATATATATTGCGTTCTCAAAATTCGATTATGATTACGACATCCCTCTTCATAGTCAAATTTTGAAAACATGGCAAATAAAAATATTGTAGCAAAAGACTGGTCTATGATCACTTCTTTATGTGAGACATCATGAATCGTGTCCCATATGCTTCAGATATAGGACCGATTACATGTGCTATAATATTTATCCTTTCTAAATTTTCCGAATGCCTAAGGCATTACGAGGGGAAAATATCTAGAATTGGATATGATTAAAATGATTAAGCAATTGTCGAGGAAAATTTAAGGTTTACCAAAGATTGGTTGCTCATGGACAGTTGGAAGTATAGTGTAAATTTTGGAAGGACCATATTGACATATTCTGAAAAGAGGCAACTCTTGTTCAGAAGTGATAGTCAAAATGGGAATATAGAAATGTTTCCATAGGTGGAAGTTATTCGTTAAATCTGTGGAAGATTAGAAAACTTACTTCAAGAAGGATGTTCAAAGCAATATACTTTGAATTTGAGACTTCGTTTCCATGGAATTGCTCTCCATTGGAATACTCTATGATGTCTGTTGGCAAGTCTTTGTGACTTTGTGCATAGTCATTACAAGAGGATCAATGCATATAAGTTTAGAATCTAACAGATTTAAGTGGCAGGAATTTGGAATTCTTACATTTACAATAAGGATTTAGGATTGTGAAATGAGCATCATTGGAATCATGTTCAATTGGTCTATTTCACACAGTAAGGATCATAGACGAACATAGTGTGCATGCTTGGAGCATGGCATGACTATTGTTTTGATTCAAGTATAAAGTTGATTATTTGAAACATTATACAATGAATAATGAGTAATCAATATGGTGTTTAAATAAAAGGTGTTTAATTTACTCTCAAAGGTGCTTGGGACCATAGAGTGATTAGTATTATTCTTGTGTTTCACTTTGCATGTTTTGACTTCCAGAATAGCCAGGTTATTCTTTCCGAATGACTAAGTTATTCAAATTCTCCACAGTCGGTCATATGTTGGAAGTAGGTATGTATCAAGACTGTCATGAAGCTGGTTGTAGATGTCTAAGGTGTTGGACATAGCAAAGAGTTTCTACAACATTCATGAGTGCTCATAAGTTCTGAGTATTGGATTAAACCCACGCTCATTTGACTCACTTCATGGATTTTATCACGAGTGATCATGAGACGATAATATCTTATATTCTTCAAACCTAGAGCTATGAGTTGTTGACTATGAGTTGGTTGTACATTGATTGTACGAAAACGCATCAGTAACTTGATGTTATAAAACGTGCCTTTGTGTATGATTCAACAAGTAGTTAGTACAAGCATATGAGTCGAAGTTTATCCATTCCTTTTACCCTTAGAGGGATAAAAGCGATATCTGTGGGCCCCTCGATGATTTAGTGATGACAAACGTAAGTGCTCGGCCGGGCCTGGACTGATTTGATTTGTTCAATTAGTCAGTCGTCATAAATCGGAAATCGGGAAACAACAGATGGACAGAGAGAATGATTATAATCCATGTCTCAGTCCATATGATATCTAGAATGGAGGAATATATGATCCCTTATCTAATGGACGCGTCATTGATTTGTTCAGAGTTCGACAGCGGCTTTAAGTGCTACGATTGCTAGTCGGGTTTTGGAATCATACGCATTAATAGTTTTAGACTTATCCAAGTGGGAAACTGTTGGATTAGGTGTCTAAGCCCATAACTATTATTGGTATGCATTGGACCCGAGAGTAGCATGGTCCATTTGGGTTGCATATCATCAAGACAATTTGTTAGGATGGACTTTTGAGAGAAGAGTATATATATGATTTATTAATATATTATAAGTTCTAATATATTAATATGAAATCATATGTTTTAATTAGTATTGGTCAAGAATTAATTTGGAATTAATTTAGTGATCAAAAGAGACTATTTAAAACTATGGGGACTGATTATGGTAATTAGTTATATTTATATGTGTTGGGCTTATGATCCATGTTGGACCAAGTTTATGTATGGATACATAAAGAGTTGGGCCATATGAACCATGGATCATAAAACCCATGGATATGGGTTTGGGTTATACCCATGACACTTAGAATTCAACACATATAAATACATATGTTGTGACCTAAAACCTCCACCCACTAGTGTGTGTGCATGTTCTTGGAGTTCATGAAGGTTTTAGAGTGCATGGAGATTATCTCTCAAGTCCTACCTTTGTCCTTGATGTGTTGTGACTTTAGTTGAGGATTCCACACTATTGGGGCTAAGTTCTTAAGGCCAAATACATCAAGACTTCCAGCCACACAAAAGGTATGTTACTCTATCTAGTATTTTATGTAGTTTGTATGACAATTGCATGCTAGCTATAGGTTTAATACCTTGGAAACCATTTGCATGTATAATTAGTGAAAACATAGATCCAAGGTATTTAGGGTTATATGTGCAGCATAGGATGTTGTATTATATCAAAACCCAAAAATACCAACGAACGTGCCACGCCCATGGGTCTCACCCCATCGAGAGGTACACAAGCCTAACCTCACCTCGGACCCCAATGATCCTCCTCCCATAACAGAGAGATGCTCCCTGACAACACTGTCCGCGTTGCCCTAGGCACGAGCTGATCCTCCCTTATACCAACGACCACCCAACGATGGTCTATCTCAATATGGCAAATACTAAGATCCCATCGCAGAATTACAACAATTCCACAACTTTCTAGTATCCTGGTGAATGCTACGGCTACATCGTAGCCTTACAACACTTCCACACTATCTTCCAATCAATTGAATATTACAGCCACCCCGCAGTCTTACGACACTCCTATTCCGCCATGGTCACCGCCCATGGTCTTACCACACCTATACCATACAATACAAAATCATCCTGAGTTGAACCCGCATCTAACTAACTCCCAACCAAGTGTTCGGGTCATGCTTCAAACCCCAAATCCTTAATCAGATAAGAACATGTAGAGAGGCCCTAAAACCACCCTCGACCTGGATCCATCCACATATCCATCATGCGTCTCTATTGACGTGCAACGAAACACGAATATCCTTTCTTGTACAATCCCTTAGACCAAATGATTCTCCCCCACTTTGATTCGACTACACTCATCTAACCTCAAGATTTGATGAATTTCCAATTCATCTCGCAACCTTACAATTCAAACTATTGACAACCTGAGCTTCCAAGAACTAACATTCCATTAGTAGCCAATCTCGATGATCACGCAAACACCCGAAATCCAGATGAACTTCTTGAAATCTCAGCAAGTCTAACAACCCCACCCGTTTTCATGATACAACACGACCTCCTTAAGTCCTTTATGCTGGTGACAAAGAATATAACCCTTGCTCTGAACTGGCTACCCTTCACTTCGACTTCCTATCCTCAGAAGGATCTCTGCATTCTAACCATTTTCAACCCTTGCGATTATGAAATTTCCCCCTGGCACTTCCAATGACCAAACAACCTCATGCGAGTGCCACCACGATCTTCTTGCTGCCGCTCCTTCCCTAGTAACGGTAGTGATCGGACTCAAGGGTCTTTGCATAGACGACTACCAATCCTACCGAAGCAAATGCTAACACGACTAAACTTTGACTTCATTGATGAACTAATCCAATTAATTCGTCCATAGACCTTCCAAACAGTACACCTGAATTGACCCCCATCAAAGAACTGGAGCAACAACCGAAAAACTGAATCCCGCTCAACAAGATACGACCCACTAACAACTCTTGGAATGCAAAAATGGCATATAACAGTTCTTGATGATATAACCCATGCAATAACAGAGAACTAAACCAAAGATAATGCCTACCAATACCAAAACAAGATTCTATGGCAATATAAATACTG
The DNA here is from genome assembly GCF_052849685.1 of Lactuca virosa. Taxonomy (NCBI): domain Eukaryota; kingdom Viridiplantae; phylum Streptophyta; class Magnoliopsida; order Asterales; family Asteraceae; genus Lactuca; species Lactuca virosa. Next base: position 122,407,094 of record NC_136434.1, read on the forward strand.
ATAATAATCATGAAGAAAGCAAAAGATAACATACCCTCTATAGCATCCGATGAAACTCCGACCTCCCCTGACCGACACTGCAATTGTCGGCTCCTCGTTGTTGGGGCTCCTGCCCTACACTCACGATCGTCAGTGATCCTCAAAGTAACTGGAGCGGGTGCACTCACCGGTCCACCCCTCAACATCGGACAATCGACCTTCTTGTGGTCCACCTGGTTGTAATGAAAACACATCGGAAACGACCGACAAGGGCAATCCCTACTAAAATGAACCATCTGACCACAACTAAAACATCCTCGACCTGTCTCCCAACATCCTCCGTAATGGGTCCTCCCACACTTGGCACAACGGTCCCAAACCTAATGGCCTCCCAAACGTAAGTCTTGAGTCTTGGGCCTCTTCACCTGACCCATCTTAATCTGAGCCTGCTCTGAATTCCTCTTCCTGATGTGCTTCAAATCGATCTCATGCTCCCAGGCTCTAACAATCATATCATTCAGGGTCTCGCACCCCGAAAATCTCACAAACTCCCTGATGTCATCCCTCAACATGTCAAGATACCTTACCTTCTTCATCTCCTCGTCTATTGCATACTGCGGAACCAACAAACCTCTCTCTCGGCCTAGCCCTGCCAAACCAATGGGCCCAGCCCAATCACACAAATGCAAAAGTCACAAAGACAGTTAGCATATACATAACATACAATGATCCTAGCCCTTCCGGATCTATGGGCCTAGCCCAGCATACAAATGGGCCTATCCCAATATACCTATGGGCCTAGCCCAACATACCATGTAAGAGTCACAAATACATGTAACATATTAGAACCTAGTGGAACGACATTGGTGCCATCGACCCCCGAGTATAGTAAGAAGACTCACCTTAATCCGCTGATAACCAAATAACTGCTTGGGTCGCTGAACCGGATAACCTCCCACCAACTAAAAATAAATACAACCTTAATTAATAATTAACCCGATAACCTAAAATCCAAGGCCCACTCCATAATCCAACTTCCTAAAGGTTAAAAGACCATTTTACCCTTTTCTTACTTGGCCCAAAACCAAGGCCCATACCATTTGCTCAAAAAGCCCAAATCCCTAAATGGCATCCCAAGGCCCAATATGGCCCATCTTCCTAATTGTCCCAAAACCATCATGGAACTAATTCCAAGAAAGCCCTCAGTGTATCCATGGCCCAATTTCAGAAGTCTCATGGCCCAACAAGGCCCGAACCTCAAAAAGCCCAAAATATCCATTCCGGGGAGTACACCATGCATGGTACGCACCGCGTACTCACCCTCGAAGCACAAGGTACCATCCGCTAAAGTACGTTAATCTCATTATACTGAGCGTACTCTTGTACGTCCAACGTACTCTTCAGAAGGCTAAAATCCCACAAAAGCTCTTAATGGTTATGACAAGGACTTCCAAACTCAGATATGGCCCTAAGGACATATCTTAACACGTAAAGTTGGCAACTTTACTCCTTTGCATGTCTTAATGGGACCAAAACCTCTATAAAATCCATAATAATCACCCAAACTCATGCATGGTCCAAAATAAATCATTAAGATGACATTTTTATGAACAAGGGACCTCCCAAATGCCAAGATCCAACATTCTAAGTTCTTGGAGTAGCTTATACTCACATGGATGACTCTAAGGACCAAAATGAACCCAAAATACTCCTTAAACTAGATCTAACACCTAGAGTCATCAAGTTAGAAGTTTTATACATCCAGAAGATAAATCAAGATACACAAAGGCTGGATCCAAAAGCTCCAAGCAATCCCACACTTCTCCAAGAAGCTCTTTTTTCTTTAATGATCACCAAAAAGCATGAAAACACTCCAAAAGTTCAAGAACCACACCAATGGAGGCTAGGGTTTTGATTCTAGGGTTTAAACGGATGGAGGCTGAAGATAATAGGGTTTGGTGTTGAGTTAAGGAGCTTAAATAGATTACAAGACCCTAAATTAGGGTTTGGGTCTGACTGGAGTATGCCATGCGTAACACCGGTACACCCAGCGTACTCCAAGGAGCACCCGCAACTTCCTTGCCTGGTACGCCCAACGTACCTCCCAAGTACGCCCCGCGTACTAGGATGGCCCTTAATCCTCAAACTTCCGAATGCAGTATATTCTTCATTCTAATGTCTGATTTCGACGATCCTTATATCCACAGAAAGGTAACGAGAAGCTCTACACTTCTATCAACTCATCCTTGCCTTAAAACTTCCCGAACTAAAATCTGATATTCATAAAAACCCGAACTACCACTTTATGATTATACCCTTGGGCTCCAAATCACAAACCGGACTCCTGGATCATCTAACTTACCTTACCCACACCTAATGGGTCTAAATCCTTATTTCCAAAAGTTCCCGAGCCTTATGATAACCGATCTTTGGGTCATAACCCCGAATTAGGAAACGATTCGGAAAAGGGTGTTACAATATCTCTTGATTGAAGGGATTGTATCTAATCTATACTAAGAACCAATCCTTATCACAAAGATATCATATCTACTATCTATTCTATACTTATCTATATCATTACCTAATATACAAAAGATTACATAAAATAACAATCTTAACGCTGACACTGATAGAATTGATACACTGACATTGATAGTGATGTAAATGTTGATGCTGAAAAATAGCAGGTAGAGTGTTTGACTCATCAGATCGTAAGGCGTGACCTTACATGTGGGCTTAGGGTAGAATCAAATATTCGTTTGTCTATCGAATCCGACATTATGAATAATTGTGATGTATAACCCTAACAACTACAATAATAATGTTTATTGAAGTGATTGAAATTGATCTAAGAAATTGTAAGCTTACGAGAGAAACAAATTTATAATTGAGTATGAAAATGGGTCTGGAGAATGATCAGTTAAAATGATTAATTAATAATTTGAGTAAATAATTCGAGTAATTGATTAGATTGAATTGAGTCAATGATCCGAGAATGAGTGAGATTGAACATAACGATTAATATTGATCAGGGAGATTGATTTGAGTGCCTTGACTAATCTAAGTAATTTAAGTGATTCAGTCGAGTGATTTATAGTGATCGAAGAGATACATATGAACGATTGATATTGATCTAACTAATTGAAATTAATCTGAATAATTGATATTGATCAGAGTCACTGATTATAGCAAATAATTAGAGCGAATGATCTGAGAGATTGTCCTAGTTATATAAGAAATTAAATTGAAAAATAGATCATTAATTAGAAAAATATGGGTGATAAACCCGAGTAATTTGAGTGATTTATATATATTCGAGTGAAATAAATATTGGATTAAGGTGTCTAAGATTATAACTAAATTGGTATAAACTTCAAAATAGAAGCAAAGTCCTTTTGGGTTGCCTTCATAACCAGAAATAGCTTGAAATGATATTAGGAGAGAGAGAGAGAGAGAGAGAGAAATGTATTGTTAATATATAATGTGATTAATATATTAAGTGGGAATGGATAATTGATATGTTAATATATTAACATGAGATCAATAGTTAAATAATCGCTTTGTTAATTTATATGGTTAATAAATTAATAAGAAATCAATTAGAATTAATTAATTATCAATCATAATTAATCTGGAATTAATTTGGGATTAATTGGAATTAATTAAAGGTGCAAGGGGTGAATTGTAATTGTTTAATAGTTGCACAAAAGAAGCAATTCTAGAAACCTCCATGGCATGGTCGGTTTTGGAGACTCCTCTAGCGTTTCTGGAAGCCTCCTGGTTACATAAAAGGAAAAGAATTGAATTAGGATTAAATATATTATTTAATCAATTTAGATTATGATTTTCTTGCAAGTTACCTAAACTATAAATAGGACCCAAGGCCATCAAATTTCGTTCATAACCTTCCTACGAAGCATAAGAACTTTATTCCTCCCTCGTCTCTCCCCTCTGCACTCTAGGGTTTTGGGTGTGAGCCATTAGAGGCATTAGATTTTTGGAGCTTGCTTTCCAGGGTTTTCAAGAAGGATATTGGTGTGATTATTTGCTACAATAATCAAGAGGTATGTAAACCCTAACTCTATGTAAATTTCAATTATTATAGAGTTCCCTTAGGGCTCTTGATGTTCGTAGGTTATTGCTATCAATAGAGAAACCTTAGATCCAAATAGGTTGCATGTGAACTTAAGGGTTAAGTTTTTTCACCACATGTTTTTAATTATAACCTATAAAACCTATCAATGGTATCAGAGCCATAATTTTTTGTTTGATTGTGTATAATAGTGAATAGATCAAAATTTTGGTTTATAGAAATTAAACGCTAATGGCCATAATTTTCGACTTTGCTAGGGTTTCTTGAAACCCTAGCCTCCCTAACCCTATTTTAGAAAATGGGGGGGGGGAGCCTTTTTAGGGTTTTATATTGTTTTCTTAATTATTATTTTCAAAGCCTTAAAATTTGTATAATTAAAACCTGATAAACCCAACCATATTTTTGAAAATTAGGAGGGTTTTGGATTAGGATTAAATTTGAATTATTTTATTAATTGTTTAATTTAAATAATCATTTAATCCCTAAATGATTTAATTAATTATTTAATTAAAAGATAAAGATAAATCATAATTGGTTTAATATTAATTAATTAAAAGATTTAATTTAATAATTAATATTTAAACCTTGTATTTTGAAATTTTTTAATATAACCTTATATATACTATTAAAAGTTTAATATATTATATGTATAAGACAAGTCAGTCAAATCGCTAGTAGGCCTCATTCACGAAGCCATACTATAGGGGGGATATAAGGAAGCGACCTATAAAATGATCTTCATTGGGTGTCCACTTTCACCCTCCGCTCCCTTGTATGGCGGGGGGTCGTTAGCCGATTGGATTTGACAGGACATAATCTCATTAAAAGTATAATGATATAAAAGTACTAGAACCTTCTTTAAAAAATCTCACTCTAGTTACTTTAGGAAAGATGTGAAAAGTATGCTAATCCATGAAAACACACATCATGCTTTATATGTCGTTAGTGGAGCATGTATGGTTAACCAACACACTAATGGGGACTATAAAGAGATATGATGGGTATCTCGAAAATTATCATTTTTTATGGAGTGTGTGTGGTTAACCGAAACATCAATGTGAGATGATAAATGACATTGAGGTTGTCAAGTGGGTTAGCATGGTTATTCACATCCCGTTTGTGATCCTCGGCATCCCAGTCACAAAAGTGAGAGCATAATCCGAGATTAAACATGTCATTGATAAGATTCAATAAATCTCAGAAGATCTAGCAGTTTCATAAGTTTGGAATTGGTAAAAGCCTTATCTACCTAAAATAGATTCGAATTTGATTACGGCATCCCTCTTCAAAGTCTGAATAAAAAATATGGATCCTAGCCTTAATTTAATTTTGGGTTAAAAATTAAGGATTAAAATCCACTAAATTGAATTCTCTTTTCTCCTAATTTTAGATCTGTTATGAAGATAGAAATGGTCTTCCTTCTCCTTTTGGAAATGGTTTTCCTCTTCCTTTTGAAGATGATCGTCTACATTTTGATCAAGGTGAAAATGTTTTCCCTTCTTTGAGAATTGATGGAACTAGACATCGTGCTTCTTCAACTCTTCCACCTACTCCTCATATGACTCTCCTAATGTCATGTTTTCCTCAAGTTGAAAGATATGATACAACACAACCCCTATTGGCATGTAGACCTCAAGATGGAAATTTTGTGTGTGCGCATGTTCTACAAATGTAATCGTACATTGACAAGTTGGATAGAATGGGTGTCGTTTTCCCATGGTAGCAAGCCATTTATTTGGTTCTTCTTTTTCTTCCAATGGAAATTGGTCATCCAAGATCAAATCGTTTGATCGTATGGTAAAAGGAAAAGCTATTTATGGGATAATTCCATGTGTTAACCCCAAAGAGTCCATTTGTTTCTACTACAAATTGAAGGGGCATTGGAAACGAAGTTGCACAGTATACATGAAAGATCATAGAGATAGTAAAGTCAAGTCGTGTGACTCTACTTCATGTACCCCCGTTATCTGCCTCCATTGTTTTATAAGTTCATATTCATAGACTCTTAATACATGATGTTATTATCACATTTTGATGGTATTAAAGGAGTTAAGAGAAAGAAGGAAACTTGAGCAGGATTAGCTAAATCTAATCATCAGAAATTGTAAGAACAATAAATAATATGATCGATAGATTCTATATTAATGATATGAAATAATAACAAGAAACAGTAATCAAAAGTGTGTCGAATGATTAGATTCAAACAGCTCTAGAAGAGTTCACACTGATGGAACTTCTCTGTGAGAGCGTACAAAAAGGGCGTTTAGGATTTACACAAAATGTAACCCTAAAATGTTACATGCATGCGGTATTTATAGAGACATGACAACTCAGTAATTCCGAACCTGGACAGGCCCATTTCGGAGTTATACAAAACGATAAAGCATACATTTGACACATTACTTTCTAGACCTAACAATCTCCCCCTTTGAGCATTAACGCTACCAGTTGATCTAAAACCAATTGGTGTTAGAAAGGGCGAAACCTAACCTATATAACGCATTCAGCCCTCCAGGACTAGGCATTCGATTGCGGCACTCCAGGCCATCGTGCGAGGACTTGGTCGATGCCATTTCTGACCCCCAACAATCCCCCTCAGAAATTACTCCCTGAGAGAATCGAACCCTCGCCACTGGCTCTGATACCACTTGTTGAGCATTAGCGCTACCGGTTGATCTAAAACCAATTGGTGTTAGAAAGGGCGCAACCTAACCCATATAGCGCATCCAACCCTCCAGGACCAGGCATTCGATTGGGGTACTCCAGGCCATTATGCGAGGAATTAGTCGATGCCATTTCTGACCCCCAACAGAAATGGACTTTGGTCACACAATTCAAATATCAGAATTTGGAGCTACTACTAAGGAGTTGGAATAATTTAATAAATTGATATTACTCTTCGGATATATCTAGAAACATAGTTTTCATTTTATGCGTTGTAAGGACAAGTTCCAACTTTTTGTTTATTTTCAAAAAAAGTGAAATTTTGGTAAATCTGGTTGCCTTATTTTATATTTCCTTGAAATGACATTTATGAAAGTGTTGGTTACGTTTCTAATATTAGCAATATTAATTGTGGATTTCATTCTTATGATATCGCTTGTGGTATTGTTGTAATTAACCAAGTGAAAAGAATTATGATCACTAAGTTTCAAATTGGACAGAAACTTGGAGTCATGCAATTCGAATTGTGTGATGCATGAGAATCTTGGTCATTGGAAAATTATGACTAATTCATTGATCACATGTTTATGTGAGTCAAGTGAAGGACTAATGGATCTAGTACATGTTGATATGGACTATATAGATCCACCACAAAGGACAATATTCATCATGATTTTCTGATGTTTCAGTAAATATGGTTTTGTTTATAAGATTAAGCATAATCTTGGTACTTTGAAAAAGTAGCAGAACGAATAAGGAGAATCTATTAGGTAGAAAGATAACAGTTTCTCCAATCTAAAAGGAAAAGAGAGTACTTTAGTATCATGTTTTATGAGCATCTTAGTGATTGTGGATTTATATCACAAATGATCCTCGAAGAATATCTTAGTGCAATTGTATGACTAAGAAGAGGAATCGAACTTTGTTAGAAATGGGTTGATCATAGATGAGACATATATTGTTCCAATCAAGTTTTAGAGTCATACTCTTGTAACTACAAATCATATCTTGAAACTCTTTTTAAACTAAGAAGGTTGAAAACACCTAAGAATATGTGGAGTAAATTGTTTTCTTACTCTATCAAATATAGAATTGGATTTGTGATGTTTTCGTTAATAGAGAAACAAAATATAAACTGAGACCTATTCTATGAAGTGTTTTCTTGTCGGGAATCCACACAAACTTTTGAATATATGTTTTCGCTCATCAAGGAATATTCCTTAAGAGAAAACTCATATGTCAAAAAGTCAGTGAGAGTCGTATTGATCTTGAGAGTTTTAACAGTCAGTCGACAATAAACCTTTTAGTTATCACTAGCACGCGACCTGATGTTGATAACCGATCGTGTTTGGTTGACACATTCTTATTTCTATGCACTTCAAGTTGAGTTGGAAATGGTTTTGACTTCTATGTTTTCATTTAACTACAAAAGCAAAACCTCGTTGGTCAGTGAAAGTACATTGATCAATACGGGTGAGCTGCTAACAACATGGAATCACCAGTAGGCCATTGTGCTACCAGAGGGCATGAAATTTAGAAATAGCAAATTTTATTCCCATGAAGGAAAGCTACAACTGAATTTGGTTTTGATCTAAAGTTTGTCTTATGATTGTAGGTTGGAAATGATAAATTCACATTGATAGGAATGTATGCACTATAAAATCTAGGTGGCAAAGGCGTCACTCTAATTCATGAGAATGCTTGTGAGGAAATACTTTCAATGATAGATGATAAGATTTGATAAAGATCAATATGGATGTTGGTTGTGTTAATTGCATTCTCAAATTCACAATATGATTACAACATCCCTCTTCATATTTTGAATTGTGAGGAATGTCAATGAATTGTTTGAACTTTCAAGACATATATCTATAAGTTCTGAAAGGTTTTAAACAAACACATATGTTATCTAATTAAGGTTTATAAGCTTAAAAATTCTAGTTGGAGACTTATCGAAGCATCGTGTAACATAAATATGTACTTCAGTAAGAATGTCAAGAGTATTGATTTTTGGGTACATGTCAAAGCTAGTGGGAGCATAATTGTTAGGCTAGTATTGCATGTTGATAATACTGTTCATAGGGAACAAAGTTTTCAATTTGCAAATTGAAAATTTTGGGAATTGTTTCACAATAATAGACTTAAGGGAGAGGGCACTCATACTTCTTTTCGAATCTAAAAGGTTTAGATTGTATAGTTTAATAGAACTTAGTCATAGACATATTTGAATATCATGTTGAAATGGTTCAACATAGGAAATTCAATATATGGAAATATTATATTAAGAGATTGAATATATATCAGATCCTTATATAAGATATAATGAGTCAAGTCCTATATGCTTCGGATATAGGATCGATTATATATGCTATAACATTCACTTATACTAAAATTTTCAAATTCTCATAGAATTGTGAGAAAAAGGACTAGAATTTTGTGTGACTAAAGTTGTTCAAAAATTCTCAAGAACATTCTAAGTTTATACCAAAGACTAGTTGCTTGTGGACAATTAGAAGTATGATATTAATTTGGACGGACCATAGTGACATAGTTCTGGATTGAGATGATTCCTAATCCGAATTGATGGTCATATGGGAATATGGAAATTTTTTATAATGGGAGATGGTTGAACATTCTACATGTGAGTTGGAAAAATTAATGCAAGAGAAGTATTCAAGGAGTGTACCTTGAATTAGAACCTTCACTACCATGAAATTATTTCTAGTAACAAAGTTCTAATGAGATATTCTGTAATATCAAAGACTCAATCTTTGAGACTTTGAAATCTTGATATCATAGGAGATTAAGGCATGTTAAGTTGGAATTCCATCATATATTGGATAGTGATAAGAATTTGGAATTGTGAAATGAGTATCATTGGAATATTGTCCAGTCGATTTGTTCACAAAGGAAGGACTATTGAGAGGCATAATATGCATGTTCAGAACTTGGCATGACTGATGTTATTTAATTCAAGTGGTTAGTTGATTAGTCGAAATATTATACAATGAATAAAGTCGTAATCATTATGTTTATAAAATAGTAGAGATTATTTATATTCAATAGTTTTGAGACCATAGTTAATTAGTATAGTATTGTGTTTCACTTTGCATGTTTTACCTCCTGAATGATTTGCTAATTCAAAATTCCATAGTCGCTCATACTTTTGGAAGTAAGTAGTGAATTAATACTGTCATGAATTGACTTGTAGATTGTCTATATGAATTAGACATTGCAATAAGATTGCTACAATGTTCATGAGTACTTAAAAAAATGTGGATTTTGAGTATTCGAGAAAAACACATGCCCAAAGAATTATTTCATGGATTCTATCATCAGTAATTGTGAGATGATAATATCTTTTATTCTTAAAATGGAGATATATGAGTTGTAATTTGCAAGTCGGTTGTGCTTTGGTATTGAGAAAACACATCAGTAACATGTTGTCATAAAAAGTAGTGTCATGCATGATTTAGTGAGTAAAAGATACAAGCATATAAGTCTAAGTTTATTCGTTCCTTTTTCCCTAACAGGAAAAGCGATATCTTTGGGCCCCTCGATGATTTAATGTCGATATCTCAAGTGCTTGGCCGAGCTTGAACTAAGTTGATGTTTCAATTCGTAGTCTGAATTCAGACGTCATAAATCAGGAAATTGAGAATTAGAATCTTAGACTATGAGATTGATTGTAATCCATGTCTCATGTCCATACAATAACTTGTAGAACGAATGAATATCTGATCACTTATCTTAGGGTCAATGTCTGATTAAATCAGAGTTTGATAGTGGCTTTGGAAAGGATTCTTTGCTGTTTGGTTATACTTGCAATTGTAGTTATAGACTTATCCAAGTGGGAGACTGTTGGATTAATGTGTCTAAGCTCATAACTAAATTCGTATAAACTTGAAAATAGAAGCAAAGTCCTTTTGGGTTGCCCTCATAACCAGAAATAACTTTAAATGATATTATGAGAGAGAGAGAGATAAAAAGATAGAGAAATGTTTTGTTAATATATTATGTGATAAATATATGAATTAGGAATAGATAATTGATATGTTCATAAATTAACATGAGATAATACTTAAATAATTGATTTGGTAATTTATATGGTTAATAAATTAATAAGAAATCAACTAAAATTAATTAATTAATAATCAGAATTAATCTGGAATTATTTTGGAATTAACTGGAATTAATTAAAGGTGCAATGAGTGACTTGTAATTGTTCAATAGTTGAACAAAAAAAGCAATTCTAGACGCCTCCATGGCATGGACGCTTTTAGATGATCCTCTAGGGTTTCTGGAAGCCTCCTGGTTGCATAAAAGGAAAGGTTTTAAATTAGGATTAAATCTATTATTTAATCAATTTAGCTTCTGTTTTGCTTGCAAGTTACCTAAACTATAAATAGGACCTCAAGGCCATCAATTTTCGTTCACGGCCTTCCTAAGAAGCATAGGAACGAAATGTATTCCTTTGTCCTCTCTCTCCTCTTCATTCTAGGGTTTCTAGGATTTTGGGTGTGAGCCATTAGAGGCATTAGATTTATGGTGGTTGTTTTCAAAGGTTTTCAAGAAGGATATTGGTGTGATTATTTTCTACAATAATAAAGAGGTATGTAAACCCTAACTCTATGTAAATTTCGATTATGATAGAGTTCCTTTAGGGTTCTTGATTTTCAAAGGTTATTACTATCAATAGAGAAAAATTATATCCAAATAGGTTGCATGTGAACTTAAGGGTTAAGTTTTTTTTTTTGCCACATGTTTTTAATTATAACCTATAAGACCTATCATTAACTACACTGTAAGTACTGTAGGGGATACCAAGATTAATTTTAGTATTATGAGAACTAGTAAAACTATTGAGAAGTGAGTGATAGCAGTTGATATGTGATTCGCCATGGATCAATATGTGAAGTGCTTAATCGATATTCATTATGTGATAAACTTAATAAATTTCTAGTGTACATGTTTAATAATTAATAATACACTTGTAGCTTAGAAATGAGCTATAAGGTGAGTACCAGACGATAATTTAGAAAATGCTAAGACAAATAGCCGACTATGAATGATAATAAATGAACTATTACCGATTGAGAATAAGATGATTAATCTTTTAAATAATAGTAGGAATATTGATTTATCTTGATAATTTTTAAAATTGTTAATGGTTAAGAGGAGTATCAATTTGTAATTGTCAGACTATTTTCCATAGAAATTCTAATCGATAATTACTAAAGAGTTAAATAAAAAGGATAGCAAATTAAAGATGCAAGAAGTTTCTAAACATGTGAAAATTATGTGAGCTGTTTACACTAAGAGGATGCGTGAGAAAATAAGCATGAAAAGAAAATTTTAAATACAGGAAGAAGATGAGTTTTTAGTTGAGTATAAAGGGATACGATATATAATGTTGAGTCCTTTTGTTTTAAAAGTTTGAATAACATCTTCAACGAGAAACATATGATAAGTTGATATGAGAGATTAATTATGGTTTGAGACTATGACAAATAAGCTATTGGAGAAGATTTAAGAGAAATATTAATTTAAAATACTTACGAGTATTTCATACAGAAAAGAGACTTAATTAATACACCCTTACTTAGTGAGACTCCAATGACTGAATCTTTTAAGCGGGAGAGAACTTTTAATACCTGTCTTCTGTGACCAAATATCATTCCAGAAGATATAAAATGATATGAGGCGAGTAAGAGAAATAGAGTGTGGAGTTACTTTAAGTTGAGAAATGCTATTTAGAAAAAGATAATTTAGAATTTTGTAGAGCATGTTGATAGGAATTCATGGATATAAAGATCATCAAAAACGGAGTTTGTATGAGAAAGTTATCGTTGTTTGAAGTTTAGATGAAAGTACATTGCTATTTTAAGAAAGTCAACGAAAGTCAATTCAGTGGTCAACTTTTGACCATCACGACATGAGGATATATTGCATACGAAGTGATAAGAGATATCTCATGACATGAGATGAGACAAGCCATCAGGACACTTGGCGGAAGAGTGCGACACATGGCGAGAAGGTGCGACACGAGGCAGAACCAGGTCTAGACGCATCTCATGACGTGGATAATAGTGATCACGATGTGAGACACCCTAGAGTATAAAAATTAGAGTTTTTGAGTAATTTGAGCGAGCTTTAGACGCGTTTGATTGAGGTGCTGTCGGGAATTGTATACGGGACATTACACCATAGGGGTTATGCTGATATACATGAGATACAGGATCAAGTACAAGATCCGTTAAGGTATATTTTACCCCGTTAATTAGTAATTTTGATATTAGATTATTTATAATATTTGATAAATCTGAGTGTATTACGGGTATCCGTGATACGGTGCAATTACAAACCTGTTAGTAAGACCAGTGAGTAAATCTTACGATTAAAGATTTAGTCGAGACTGTAAGGGTTATATACCATGATATTTGAGAAATAGCCATTACTAGAGATTTAGTTGATGGCTTAAGGGTTATGTCAATTGTGCTACCACATTACGAGCTGGTAGGCAACGAATGATTGAATCCGATACTGGAATTAGTATGCTAACTAGCCAGGTGAGTAAAACTAATCTAACATTCATTAATGTACTATCTGTGTTATACATTACATGATTTATATGAATAATTGTTAAAGAGAAATTAATTGATATTGGAGGAATCGATTATTCTGAAAGATAAATATCTGATTAAAAGATTGATTTTGATTGATGAGATAGATTATAACTGAGAGATGGATTACATAAATAAGTAGATTATTTGTGAGTAGTTGCTTATATTAGATTTGTGATATATGTGATATTTATGATATCTGTGATATGCAATATATGAATTGTACAGAGATTTAAATATATTGATTTTGTTGAGAAATTATTCAATTCTATGAGTTAGAACATTATTGAAAAATACATTGTAATTGGTAGATTAATTATAAATAACAGATAGATCATGATTGATGGATTATTCACGAACAAGTGATAGATTTAGATAGAGAGAGAGAGAGAGAGAGAGAGAAGGAGAGATCATGATTGGGAGAATGATCACGATTGAGAAATAGATTAATGACTGAGAGATAGATTATTAATTGAGAAATATATTATCATTGAGAGGTTGGTTATGATAACACCATTAATTACATAAATTAATTGTTACCTAAGAGAGAAATAAGTTATAACGTGATTTATATGATTTATCTGATTATGTTTTAGTGGTTGTTATTCACCAAGTCGTGAGGCTTATGTTGTTATGATGATTTATTTTGTAGGTTTATATTTTTGATGCCCGGCTCGATCCTGTACTTGAGGTCAGTACGATGATTGTGATAACTACTTCTATTCTGGAGTACTAATGTACACCAAATCTATTCTGGAGTACTAATATACACCAAATCTATTGTAAACTTCTTCATTTCAAACCTGTTTATGGTTATCTATATATCCACAGAAAGGTATTGACGAGCCCTACACTTGTATCTAGTTAATGTTCGTTGAACACATGTCGAACTAAAAATCATAATCCATGAAAGAAGCCTAACATATAACTTTTCCCATTTTACCCTTTGGCTCCAAAACACAAACCAAGAGCTTAGATTACATAACCAATATTATCAACATCCAGTAAGGTCTAAACCATATTCCCTTGAAGCCCAAATCATTTACTTGATCCATTTCTTGTCCACAACCCCAAAATAAGAAACTTCTCAAAAAGGGATGTTACGAAAACGGAGTGATCATGTTTACACTTAAATTCCAAATGTAATTTAAATGCACATTACACATATTCAAATTTAAGTATTTATATTAACATAGTTGTTTATAACTGCTCCACTATAGAACGTGTGATTATGATTATCTTTATAATTGTTGGCTACTGCTAAGAACATTAAACTATAAAAATTCTTACAAATAAAATGAATGCTATCCGCCTAAATTTAAAAGAAAATTTTTAGTTCAAGTTTCGAAATGAAATGGTGTCAACTTCAAATGAAAGGTAAGTATGTAATCAATTTGAGTTTTCTTTAATAATAGTATTCAAAACATATTTATCAGAAAGTTAACAAAGTATGATTTCATATATTTATGAAATTAATGTTTTTCTAAAAGAGAATACGCTTACAAATAAATAAAAAGGAAATTTATCACTTTGATTATACTATACACAAGGAATATACTATGTACTTTTAACTTTGTTTTTTTATTGTTTATTGTTGGTATAATATTTCATAATGTGATATAATTGTTGAACTAAAACTAAGTCAACTTTTAATGGTCTAAGTGATATTTTGGATATAATCTATTCTTGTAAGCGTTTTATTGTTTGAAGACAAAGATTTTATATATTGCACTTAAATGTGTATTCTAATCAGGAAACATTTACACTTTATGTGTGACAAATATGATGCTCAAATTACATCGTTTAATACAAAGACAAATCAATATATACAGTGGATCTTAGGAAACATATGCAAGTTGAAAAATAAGCTCATTATTTCAAAGAGAAAAAAAAGATGCACTGTTGTATCAATTGGAGACATATCCTGCAAAAGAATTTATAAATAAAAAAATTTCACATATGGATGACGCAAATGAAAAAGAAGAAATTTTGAACAACATAATGAATGTTCTGATTGCAAAGCTTCAAAGTAAAAACAAAATATATGACAATTATATAAAAAGTTACATGAGCCATTGAAGATGTTATTTGATACTCCCTGCGTCCCAAATTAATAATCCATGTTTCCTTTTTGGTTTATCTAAAAATAATAAACTACTTCTAAAAATAAATATCCCTTTTACCAAAATACCCCTCATCTACCATGACATTAAATGTAACAAAAGGATGGAATTAAATGCAACAAAAGGGTATGATTGTCATTTCATTTAATAAAGTTGGTGGCAATTGATGTTTCTTTAATCTATGTGTTTTTTGTCTGTGTAAAATAATTTTGGGACATAGGGAGTATTTCATTTGGATCAATTTATCAATTACGTTTAATTTGTACTTTTAGTTTTGCTAAACCAAAATGACCGTATGTATTGGACTTAAAATGTGAGTATAGTTTTACTTTTAGTTTTGCTACACCAAAATGACCATAGGAATGGAGTTGGCTCAAAACATTTTATATATTTTTTGGTTTTCAGAACGATAAGTATGTTGCTACTAATGAGTGTGATCTATGTTGCACTTTCAAACACTTTCAATGTTTAATATTAAATATCCATGTATTTTGTATATTTTTCCTCTTAATTTTTATTAAAATAATCACAAACTCTAACATCCAGAATTTATTCAAGATCAAAATAATAAATTTTTAACATATATCATAAGTATCAAATAAATAAGAGATTAAAAAACAATGTAGATGAATGTCTAGGAAACCAATCAAAATTTTCACACACAATTAAAAAAAGGTCCAAACACACTACTTGGATTTGCACTTTATTCTTTTGGAATTTGGGATGTCAATATATTTTATCAACATTAATGTGATTTGCATAGCATAATTAAAATTAATATTAAACATAGAGATAAGAAACCGTACCCTTTTTTATCCAGGATTAAGGTAAAAGATTTCCACCGGGAATCGAGTCACGTTTCAAGAAAAAGTATCTCTGTTTCCAAGCACCATCGTTATGCTTGGACTTCAAGATAAGGGATGATTTTCTAATCTTTTTTTTAACAGCTAAAAGATGAACTTTCTTGAAAAAAAAAACTAGCAAGAAGCTAGAGGAGAAAAATTACAAAACATTACAAAGCAATGGGTTCTGTAACCATGTTGTCCAATTGAGTCTACTTTTAGAATTCCAATTCGAAAACCAATCAAAAGAATACATTGCAATTTTTTCAAAAATACTACTTCTTTTAATTTTGGACGATTGAAATATTTGATTATTTCGATAAGTCGAAAGCATCCAGATAGCGGTCAATATAATCACCTCCAAAACCTTCCTCTTTGCAACCGCCATATTCACTGTATCTGTCCACGTCAACAACTCAGCAACAGTGATCAACATAGGTAAAAGGAACATCAAGCCATAATTCAATCCGAGACCAAATCCGGGCAACAACCTCACAGAACAGAAACACATGATTTGTATCTTCAGCACACCGACCACAAGCCGGGCCTAACAAAGAATGAACTTCAATACCTCTTCCACTGAGATTCAACCTAGTGGGAATTTTATTTAAAAGGACACGCCAAATCAAAACATTAACCTTTATAGGAGCATATCTATTCCATCGAGTTGGTATATTACTCGGGTGAGTAATAACCTCATCAATATAAATCCGAGAACTCTTGACCGTGAATTTGCCCTCAGTATCAAGATCCCAACTCCAAGAATCACTACCATTACCGATATTAACATTTTCAAGTAAGCCACGCAACACCAATAACTTATCAGCTGTATGCCCACCATTTATTTGTCTAATCCAAGACCACTGCCAATTACCATCTTGACATTTGTCAGCGATAACACAGTCTTTATTAACTTCCAAAGCATACAATCTAGGAAACTGGTCCATAAGATTTGTATCTCCATCCCAAATATCTTTCTAAAACCGAGTCAAGACACCATCACCAATGTTTTTGCGCATACAAGCATGGGGTAAGATATGTTTAGTATTTAGCTTATCAAACAACCGCACTAAACTTAACCAAACTCCTCCCACTCTCGGTTTTTCATCAAAACAACCCAACCCCCCAAACGTCCCATGTATACTTTTAATCACCTTAACTCATATGGCTCCATTATATGTTAGAAACTGCCACTTCCATTTTTGAAGGAACGCTAGATTGAAAGCTTTCAAGCTCCCAATCCCCAATCCCCCACTGTCCAAAGACGTCAGAGTTGTATCCCATTTAATCCAACGTATTTTCCTTTCCGTCTCATCCCCTCCCCAAAAGAATCGAGCTCGTAACATTTCCAAGGTATTACACACCGTATCTGGAACTTTAAACAACGACATAAAGTAAATACCCAAACTCCCAAGCACCGATTGAATCAATGTCAATCGGCCGCCAATCAAAAGCATTTTAATTTTCCAATTTGCAAGTCTTTTTTTAAAATTTTCAACCACCATTTTCCATCCCTCCACCTTCCCCATTTTTGAACCTATAGGCAACCCAAGGTACAAAAAAGGTAATTTTTCTGTAGAGCAACCAGTACCAACCGCAAGGTTTTCCACTTCAGCACTAGGCACTCCAATCCCAAAAAGATTAGACTTTTGTAAGTTAATCTTTAACCCAGACACCAGATAAAAGCAGTTTAGAATTCTAACCAAGTTAGTGATATTTTCCTCATCCCATTCTCTCAAAAAAAGAGCATCATCTGCATAAAAAATATGAGAAAAAACTAACCCATCTTCTCCAACTAGGGCACCACGAAAGAAGCCATGCACCACCACATCTTCCATGGCAACATGTAACCCTTCCATAGCTATGATAAATAAGAAAGGGGATAAAGGGTCACCTTGTCGAAGACCTCTTTGAAGATTAAACTCCACAGTAGGGCTACCATTAACCAGAACCGAAGCGCGAGAAGAATTCAAACATGCACTTGTCCAACCAATCCACTTATTATCAAATCCCATAAACTCCAAAACTTTTAAAACGTACTCCCAACTCACTGAATCATACGCCTTTTCTAGATCTTCTTTGAAAATCATCAACTTTTTCTTTTTTTTCTTATACCAGTCTTTAATTTCATTTACTATAAGAGGGTATTCCAATGTTTGTCTACCTTTAACAAACGCAGACTGTTCCGAGCTAATAATGCTATCAATCACCACCCTCAACCGATTAGCTAAAAGTTTTGCAATAATTTTGAACACCGAAGTTAAAAGTCAAAAGATCATAGTCTTAACTTTCAACAGGAAACGAGAGTTTCGAAAAGTCAAAAGATCATAGAAATAGGCTAGCTCGTTTAAACCAATGTTAAATTCCATGGAATGATTCAGACGATCAATCCTGTAAAGGATCCTCCAAACCGCCGACATGGCCTGGATATATGAGATTCTAGTAATTTCGAAGAATTTAGAGATAATCCCGGGGAAGCGATAAGAAACACCTAGGGTGAAAAGATACACAGGAAAGCAAACCCCAAAAGAGAGAAATAAATTTCGGTTGAATCCTGGCATCAAAAGGTTTAAAAAACAGTACCAGCGGGAAAGGTTCCAAATGAATTCAAAGCTTCGATACCGTCGTCGTCGAAGGTACAAGTTTCCTCATAGGAAAGGATTTTTTAATCTACAAAATCAGCATCACGTATAGCTATGATGTATTCGCGAGAGCGAGCTTTTTTTTTTACCATATTTAAAAGAAAACGAAGAAGGATAAAAATAGACAAAGGTAGTACCTTCGATGATATTCGGTGAATGTCCGGAAGAAAGTAAGACGAGATTAAAAGACTGAATAACCTGTTTATATAGGAATCATGGAAAGGTAGAAGTTTGATTTGACCTATTCCAACGACTAGAAATCTGTTCGTTGAAATTTAAATTACCCGATCCATTAGAACTTTTTACTTCATTTTTTACTTTAAAATTATACCTATAAATATCTGGAAACTAACCTTAATATTTTGCAGGTACAGTTTGGGGGCAATTGTTAGGGGCAGGATCCCAGAATCATATTCATGATCCTTAATATCCCTGAACTCTCAGGATCCGTAAACATATCTCAGGATCCTGATTATCATCACTAATATTTCCTAACAATTATAATGACTATATTCTTTATTCTTTTTCTCATATGTGCAAAATAAGTCAACACAAGACTCATTCTCAACGTAGAATTACTTCAGCCAAGCTTAAGACCCGAGAATACCAACTCAAACAACGTGCAAACACTTGTTCAAGGAGGATCCCGAAAATTTCAGACTTCTTGGTAATTAGCTTAGACTATAAATAACACTTATAAATCGCACAATACACACACGATTAGCTCTTTCGTTACACTTGTACTCATTATCTTTATCATCTCCGTATTCTCATATTAAAATCAATAAAAAGCAACAAGGCAGATGATTAATATCATCTCCCAAGGTTTTATGTCGGAGATCCTATAAATGATCAAGGGCTTTCCTTGTAACTCGCTTGTCTCACTATGATCACTATTCTACACTTGTATTACACTAACACCACAGGCTCTCATACAATTTAGTTGGATTGCACTTGATCGATTTTTTGACCTATATATATATATATATATACATATATATATATATATATATATATATAACCAAAGTAGGTAATAAGTACATTTATATAACATATCAATTGACATAGCTAAAACATTGTCATACATAAACTCTAATAACAATACACAAAAAAATTACATACACTACTCAAAGGACACATCGACACCCTTTGCAAATGAATTGGTAACAGATACACAAAAATCCACACCTACACTGAAAAAAAAATATACAAAACAGTAATTAGTAAAATGTAGATCACAAAAACAAAATTCTACACAGTAACATTTTTAATTACCACTTATAGATGTAGTCATCAACATTCGATTCTGCCAAGATAAACTTAACTCTATTCCTATTATATATCAAAAATTGAGTTTTTTTATAAGTATAGATGAGAATGCTAGAAATAACAATCAACCATCACCAATGAAGTCGTGTTTAAGAAATTTCTATAGAATAAACAAGGTTTAAGGTCAAATTAAAAAAAATCCATGTGAAAGTAGTTTGAAGATTCAAAGTACCATTAATGACAACCAAACTTACAATTTATATCTATGAGCATAATTGTTTACTTTGGCATAATTACGAAAGGATTCTCAATTCTAAAATCCTCAGCTAATCTGTACACAAAATGACACTAACAAGACCACCAACTCAACATAATGATTAGAATCAATATAAAATTATGTACCAATTTATTGTTAAATGAACGATGATTGTGCTAAAAAATAATTGTTCGACACTTTCACATAAAAGAACATAAAAACATATTGTTAGGGCTAGGATCCTCAAAACATCCAGGATCCTCAAATCTCATCAAATATTCAGGATCCTCAACTATCTCAGGTCCCCGACTATTATCGTTATTATTACTTACTAACATTTATAACGGTTGTATTTCATTTTTCATTGACACATGTGCAGAAATAGTCAAGAGAAGACTTATTTTCAATAGAGAGTCGTCTCAACTATGCTAAAGACCCGAAATACCAAGTCCAACAACGTTCACAAAGCCGGTCATAGAGGATCCCGGGAATATCGGACATCTTGTTAGCTAGTTTAGACTATAAATTGACACATGTATCTCGCACACGACACACGACTGACTCTTAGCTTACTCTACGAACTTTTTCACTTGCTCTTACTGAAATACTCTTTGTAATCGTTATTTTATATTACTAAAATCATCAAGGCAAGTGATCATTATCACCTCCCAAGGTTTTGTGTCGGAGATCCTAGCAAGGATCAAGGGCTTTCCTTGTAAACAATCTCTATTGCCCATTTTGAACATCACAACCTCCCATTCAACTTGGCTGATTTATATTTGTGTAATTTTTGACCAAAACAATTTGGCACCCATCGTGGGGGTCGTGGTGTTCAAAATCCTCGAAAGATCATGTCTACACAACCAATCCTTTCTTCATCCTCCGCTCCTTCCATTCCAACCAAAAACCTACCACCTCCTTCGAGTGGACCCCCTGGTAAGAGGAAAGCACCTGATACTTCCAAGAGAAACACCCCTCCGGTCACTAACCAAGGAAGTTTGGGATCTTCGGGACTCCAGGACCCGACTGCTCTGGTCACTACTGCTGAACACTTTGCTATGATGAGGAAAATGACACAACAGATAACTCAGCAGCAAGACGACAATAGAACACTTCTTAGAGAAGTAGAGAGGATGAAGGCGGAATTTCATTAATCCCAAGAAACGATGCCCACAATTTTATAACCAAGGATCCTGAACTTCGACAATGCGGGATCCTCAGGAAATCAACAGGGGAACACAACTCCTGCTACTGCTGCATCACCCCTGGGGACGACTATGAACAATCGAGCATCTATGATCAATGATCTCGATGAGCCTTTCAATACTCCTAGAAACCTTGATTCTAGTAACTTCTTAAACAGCAATACTATCAATACTAACTCTATGAATGTTGATGCAAGAATAAGTCCAAACATGGCTACGAAACTTCAGCAGTTGAGACAGATGATCTCAAGCGTACCCGGGGTTGTTCAACCCATTCCAGAATCATCTCCAACAAGTCACAAGATCTCAAGATTTGCTCCTGCAATAGCCGATACCGAAGTTCCTAAACGCTTCCAGACTCCTAGCATGAAGCCTTACGATGGAACTACGGATCCTGAAGAGCACGTAGCACAATACCGAGAAAGGATGGAGATCATTCCCATCCCAGTGCACTTGAAGGAAGCTTGCCTATGCAAAGGCTTTGGTTCAACCCTCATGGGATCAACTCTTAAATGGCTGCTAAACGTTCCTCCCTATTCTATCACTTCATTTGCACACTTAGTCAATATTTTCAATAACCTGTTTTCTTGTAGCAGAACCTTCGAGAAGATCACTAGTGATCTCTATCGGGTGGTTCAGGATCCTAAGGAACAACTTAGGGATTTTTTTAATAGGTTTGGTAGGGAAGCTCTGAGCATCCCCAACATTGATATGACGACTGCTGTCGAGGCCTTCAAGATGGGTATAAGGAAGGATTCACCCTTCTATGAAGATCTCGTGATGACTCCATGCAAGAGATTGGACGAAGTTAGTGTTGGATTAGGATTCTAAGCCCAGAACTATAATTGGTATGTACTTGACCCGAGAGTAGCATGGTCCTTTTGGGTTGCTTTCACCAATGCAATTTGATAGGATGCACTCTTGAGAATAAGGTTATTTGTGATTTGTTAATATATTACAAGTATAATATATTTATATGAAATCGTATTATTTAATTAGTATTGATCGAGAATTAATTTGGAATTAATTTAGTGATCAAAAGAGACTAAGTAAATATATGGGGACTGATTTAGTAAATCAATGATTCTCATAGTGTGGGCCAATGATCCTTGATTATTTAGGATGGGCTAAACCAACATGGATAGTACATGGAGGTTTAACCCATGGAGCCTAAGTAATATGAAGAGTCATGGTCCATTAGGGTTTGCATGGATGTAACCCTAGCACTTGTCACACTATAAAAGGAACTCCCTAGAGCTAAAATCGGTTGCCACATACATTCTTGGAGAGTGTGAATCCATTTTGTACAAAGAAACTTATTCTCTCAAGCCTCCTTTTGCACTTGGTGTTTGTGACACATTAGAGGCATCACATTTGAGGTGCTAAAGATTTTGAAGGCCAAGAACTACAAGTCCTACTAAGAGGTAAGTTATATAACTAGTTATTTTGTTTAATTGTATGCTAGTTAGGATGAATGCTTTGGAAAATCAAATTGCATGTATAATTAGAGAAAACATATATCCAAAGCATCTAGGGTTGCATGTGCATCATAAGGTTGTTACAGTGCTCAAAACCCATCAGTGGTATCAGAGCCTAAGATTGTCTTCTGTTATAATTAGAGAAAGCATATATCCAAAGCATCTGATGAACTCGCTGAGTCCACTGGCTGAATCGACGAGTCCACTCAGTAAATGACCAACTCGACGAGTCAGGTTCATGCACTCGCCGAGTTGAAGGCTCTGGCCAAAAAAGATTTTATGTTCCAAAAAATAGTTTGTGGTAATGATGCTCGGCATCCCAGTCACAAACTTGAGGGCATAATCGAGATTTAAACATGCCATTGAAAAGTTCAATGAATCTCGAAGGAATCTAGGAATTTCAATCCAATTAAAACCTAATAATCAATTTCGTTTTTCATGGTGGAAATTGGTAAATCGTCATTTACCCACCTTCAAATATTTTACAATTGGATTACGACATCCCTCTTCTAATTTGTAAAATATTGTGTTGGGTCCTAGCCTTAATATTTCATTTGGGTGTTATATTAAGGACTCTTATCTAATCTAAACTTTGTCTTTCTTTTTCAGATGTCTTCCAACACTGCTTCTGGCTCAAACCCTACTGGCTCTTTCTCCCTAAATGAACTTGTATGGGAGAGTTATCTTTGATGGTTCCAACTTCAATGATTAAATCAGGAACATCAGGATGGTTACTCGCTATGCGACAAGGAATATGTCGTCGACAAAGAGCTTAAGGAAATTGATGAGTCGTCTGCTACTCCTGAGGAGATCGCTGAGTTTAGGACTCATGAGAAGGATACCACCAAGATGTCTTGTATCATGTTGGCCACTATGACAGCTGAACTCCAAAAGTCCTATGAGGACTTCTACCATTATGAGGACTTCTACCCTTTTGAGATGCACCAAGACTTGATGGAAATATACCATCAAAGTGCTCGTCAAGAGAGGTATGAAATCATCGCCTCCATGATAACAATAAAGATGAAGGATGGAGAACCCATCACGGCCCACTTGCAGAAAATGCAAAGGTTTGTGGACCGCTTGCTGAAGTTGAATGTGAACTTCGATGAAGAGTTGGTCATAGAAATCATTCTATGCTCTTTACCTCCATGTTATGATCAGTTCCGTATGACCTATCATATGAACAAGGAGGAGGTAACTCTTAGCAAGCTTCAAGGCCTTTTGAGGACTGCTGAAAGTAGTCTCAAAGGTAAAAATGTTGTTCGTACTCCTACTACTACTACCCCTGTCTTGGCAATTGGACATGGGAAAGGGAAGAAGAGGAAGGCTCCCTCTAAGAGCCGCAAAGGAAAGTCTCTTGATGGATCCTCTTCTAGTGGAACCAAAGTTGGTCCTGCTGCTCCCTCTACCATTCCTAAGGAAGCAGAGTGTTAATATTGTCATGAAAAGGGGCACTGGAAGCGAAGATGCCCCCAAATACTTGCAGGATGTCAAAGATGCGAAGGTTAAGGCGACCCATGCAGGTATTTATAATATTCTATCTAATAACTCATCACATTCTTGTTCTTGGGTCCTTGATATAGGTTGTGGATTTCACATTTGTTCTGATTTACAGGGACTAAAAAGAAGTAAGGATGTGGAGCATGGGAAGATGAACTTGATCATGGGGAATAGGAAGGTTTCACCTGTCACCAAGATTGGAGTTTATTCTTTATTGCTTAGTAGTGGATTAGAATTAGATTTGAATAATTGTTGCTACTCATCTGAAATGGCGAGAAATATCATTTCCTTCCATGGTTTGTATAAACAAGGTTTTAGTTTTTCATTTGATAATGAAATTGGTGCTATTAATGCTTTTTATAATGGTGTTTTTTATTTTAAAGCATTACCTTGTAATGGTGTATATGAAACTGTGATGGTTGTAGACAACGTAGGAAATAATGTGTTGCACATTGATTCTTCCAATAGTTTGGATAAGGCATGCTTGTGGCATTTTCGTCTTGGACATGTCAGCAAGAAGCGCATAGGTCAAAACCAAAAGGCTGGAGTTTTAGAGTTATTCGACTTAAAGTCGGATGACACTTGCAAATCTTGTTTGCTTGGAAAGATGACCAAGTCACCCTTCACTGGTACTTGTGAAAGGGGTGAAGTTTTTTCTTGGATCTCATACACACCGATGTGTGTGGAACATTCAGAACCACCACAAGGGATGCTAACCGCTTCTATGTGACTTTTATTGATGATTACAACAGATATGGCTATATCTACTTAATCAAACATAAGTCAGAAACTTTAAAATATTCAAAGAGTTTAAACAAGAAGTGGAGAATTAGCTAGGCAGGAAGATAGAGATGCTCTGATCTGATCGGGGTGGTGAGTATCTTAGTATCGAGTTCCAAGACTATCTTAAGGAATGTGGAATTGTTTCACAATTGACGCCACCTAGGATACCACAGCTTAATGGTGTGGCTGAGAGGCGCAATCGAACCTTGTTGGACATGGTTCGTTCCATGATGAGTCGAGCATCGTTACCTATCTTATTCTTGGGATATGCCTTAGAGACTGCCGCCCATATCCTTGATCTAGTCCCAACTAAGAAGGTTGCCAAAACACCTCACGAGATGTGGACAGGGAAGGTTCCCTCGTTAGCACAAATCAAGGTTTGGGGTTACGAGGCTTTTGTGAGACGCGAGACTCACGACAAGCTCGAACCTCGTAGTGAGCGGTCTATTTTCATCGGCTACCCACAGAAATCCTCTGGATATCTCTTCTATAGATCGAGTGACAATGTTGTCTTCATTGTGAGGAGAGGAGTCTTTCGCGAGAGAGAACTCATAGGACAAGGGGACAGTGGGAGGCAAATTAACCTTGAAGAGCTTCAAGAGTCAAGCGGTGAAGGAACTTCAAACACTAGCAACCAACCTGAGGGGGAAACTCCTGTTGAACCAGTTGATGAGTCCGTACTTATGAGGCGCTCCAGTAGAGTTAGTGTTCCACCTGTGTTATATGGTTTTCATATAACATCTGAGGGTGATACATTTATCAGTAATAGCACACTGGTAAATTGGGATGAACCTAACAATTACGAGGAAGCCATGGTAGGCCCCGAGTCTGCAAAGTGGAAAGAGGCTATGGAAAGCGAGATTCAGTCCATGTGTGATAATCAAGTTTGGAACTTGGTTGACAATGTACCGGGTCGCAAGACAGCCGGGTGCAAATAGATCTTCAAGAAGAAGACCGGCATGGATGGGAATTTACACACATATAAGGCGTGACTGGTTGCGAAGGGCTTTACTCAAACTCATGGAGTTTACGATGATGAGACCTTCTCACCAGTAGCGAAGATTAAATCTATTAGGGTTATGTTAGCGATAGGTGCATTTCATGACTATGAAATATGGCAAATGGATGTCAAAACTGCTTTTCTTAATGGGAAGTTGGCTGAAGATGTTTACATGAGTCAGACATAGGGTTTTGTCAATGGAAAGTACCCTAATAGAGTGTGTAAGCTTGAGAAATCCATTTATGGATTGAAACAAGCGTCTCGTATATGGAATCTTTGTTTCAATGAGAAAGTCAAAGAGTTTGGATTTTCGAGAAGCGAGGATGAGTCATGTGTGTATGTCAAGGCTAGTAGGAGAACAGTTAGCTTTCTGGTGTTGTATGTAGATGACATACTACTCATAGGAAATGACATTCCAGCCTTGCATGAGGTAAAGTCCTGGCTTGGGAAGTGTTTCGCTATGAAGGATCTTGGAGAAGCTGCTTACATCCTATGGATAAGGATATTGAGAAACAGGAGTAAAAGACTAATTAGACTTAGTCAAAGTACCTACTTGGACAAGGTGTTGAAATGATTCAACATGGAGAATTCCAAGAAAGGTGACTTACCCATCCAAGGCAATACCAAACTGAGTAAGACTCAGAGCCTGAGTACAGAGGCCGAAATAGCTGAGATGAGTCGAGTGTTGTATGCTTCCGCAGTTGGCTCGATCATGTACGCTAAAATTTGTACTCGCCTTGATGTGGCCTTTGCTTTGAGCATGGTCAGCAGATATCAAGGGAATCCTGGTAAAGCTCATTGAACTGCGGTAAAGTACATTCTTAAGTACCTACACAGGACTAAGGATTGGGTCCTTACTCTTGGTGGGAGTGATGACTTAAGAGTCACAGGGTATAGTGACGCCAACTTTCAGACCGACAGAGATAATTTCCGCTCTCAGTCGGGCTGGGTTTTTAGCCTGAATGGAGGAGCAATAACTTGGAAAAGTTCCAAACAGGAGACTATAGCTGATTCAACGTGCGAATCAGAGTACATAGCAGCAAGCGAAGCGTCGAAGGAGGCATGGCTGAAGAACTTCATCGGAGACCTTGGAGTTGTACCAGCTATAAAGCATCCTATGGAGATTTTTTGTGAAAATGAGGGTGTGGTGGCCTTAACTAAGGAACCAAGGGATAATGGCAGATCCAGGCACATCGACAAAAAATATCACTTCATAAGACATCGGGTGGAAGAAGGACTCCTCTTGGTAAAGAGGGTATCATCAGATGAGAACCCAGCAGATCCCCTCACGAAGGGACTGAGTAGGGTCAAGCATTTGCAGCATGCGAGGAGCATTGGGCTGAAGGATGATATTATTTTTAATGATTAGATAGCTATTTTGAAACTTGTAATAGATAAAATGTAATTGACATTTGATGATTAAATAAAAGGTGTTTTTTATTTATGAGTAAAGTTACTATCTTGTGTCAATTGTTTACTATTGTTTCATCTTACATGTTTTGATATCTAGAATAATTATATTATACAAACCGTCCACAGTCGATCATACTTTGGAAGTAGCTATTGAGGCAAGACTGTCATGAATTTGGCTTGTAGATTGTCTGAAGTGTATTAGACATAGCAAAGTTTGCTACAACATTTATGAGTGCTCATAAGCTCTGAGTATTAGATTAAACCCACGCTCACTTGAATCACTTCATGGAATTTATCACGAGTGATCGTGAGACGGTAATATCATAGAAGTCTTCAAACCAAGATATATGAGTTGTTGACTATGAGTTGGTTGTACATTGATAGTGCGAAAACGCATCAGTAACTTGATGTTATAAAACGCACTGTTGTGTATGATTTGATGAATAGTTAGTACAAGCATATAATGTCGAAGTTTATCTGTTCCTTTGAAAACTTGGAGGATTAAAAGCGATATCTTGGGCCCCTCGATGATTTTGTCTTGACTTATGTGTCGGGCCTGGTCGGGACTAAATTGATGTGTTCAATTAAGTTCTCTATAAAAAAATCAGAAATCGAGAAACAAACTGCTGGACAATAAGTATGACAATAAGTATGACAATAAGTATGACAATAAGAATAGAGGATTATATGATCCCTTATCTAAAGGACGCGTCACTGACTGGGTCAGAGTTCGACAGCGGCTTTTAAGAGCTACGATTGCTAGTCAGTTTTAATTCGTACTTGCAGTTATAGTTATTAGACTTATCCAAGTGGGAGACTGTTGGATTAGGTGTCTAAGCCCATAACTATAATTGGTATGTACTTGACCCGAGAGTAGCATGGTCCTTTTGGGTTGGCTTCACCAATGCAATTTGATAGGATGGACTTTTGAGAATAAGGTTATTTGTGATTTGTTAATATATTACAAGTATAATATATTAATATGAAATCATATTATTTAATTAGTATTGATCAACAATTAATTTGGAATTAATTTAGTGATCAAAAGATACTAATTAAATATACGGGGACTGAATTGGTAAATCAACGATTCTTATAGTGTGGGCCAATGATCCATAATTATTTAGGATGGGCTAAACCAACATGGATAGTTCATGGAGGTTTAACCCA
Organism: Lactuca virosa; assembly: GCF_052849685.1. Taxonomy (NCBI): domain Eukaryota; kingdom Viridiplantae; phylum Streptophyta; class Magnoliopsida; order Asterales; family Asteraceae; genus Lactuca; species Lactuca virosa. The sequence goes on from NC_136434.1 coordinate 122,436,137, forward strand.
TGGAGCCTAAGTAATATGAAGAGTCATGGTCTATTAGGGTTTGCATGGATGTAACCCTAGCACTTGTCACACTATAAAAGGAACTCCCTAGAGCTAAAATCGGTTGCCACATACATTCTTGGAGAGTGTGAACGATTTTGTGCTAAGCAACTTATTCTCTCAAGCCTCCTTTTGCACTTGGTGTTTGTGACACATTAGAGGCATCACATTTGAGGTGCTAAAGCTTTTGAAGGCCAAGAACTACAATTCCTACTAAGAGGTAAGTTATCTAACTAGTTATTTTGTTCAATTTTATGCTAGTTAGGATGAATGCTTTATAAAATCAAATTGCATGTATAATTAGAGAAAACATAGATCCATAACATCTAGGGTTGCATGTGCACCATAAGGTTGTTAGAGTGCTCAAAACCCATTAGTTAGGTGTCGAGCATTGAGGTACATAAGGCTTGAAGAGGAACAACCCTTCACGTCAGTACGAGAATCCAAATAGTAAGGCTGAATCCTCAACAACAAGATCCTATAAAGAGAAGCCCTATTCCAGATCAGATCATCACATGGTTAATGCCCTTGAAGATGAAAGGGAGGAAGAGGAACCTCCTAAGATCACTGACTATTGTTTTTCTGTGGATGTTTCAGGTTTAATCTATGCTATGTAGGATCTCGGAGATAAAGCAAGGTGGCCAAAGAAGGAAAACAAGTCCATCAGTTGGAAAGACAAGTCCAAATGGTGTGCTTACCACGAAGATTTCGGTCACATGACGGAGAATTGCATATCCCTAAGAAAGGAGATCAGCTATCTCCTTAGCAAAGGGCATCTTAAAGAGATGCTCGGAAGAAAGAAAGAAAAGCCCATGGAGAACAACCAGGATGGTCACAAGATCCCAGAGAAACCTGGATCTCCACCCCCAAACGCCAAGATAATTAACGTTATCTCAGGCCGATCTAACATTTGTGGTACTTCTTATTCTCAAGCCAAAAGACACACCAAGTTCTCTAAAACAAAAAAGGAGGATAGACCATGGAAGAATACCTTGGTTAGCAATGAAAAGGAAATCACGTTTGACGAGAGGGACATGGAAGGGATCCATGATCCTCACCATGATGGACTCGTGATAACATTGTACATTACCAACCAGTTTGTCAGAAGGATCCTTGTTGACAGAGGATCCTCGGTCAACATTGTACTCTTGGACGCACTGATGAGGATGAACATAACGGAATCATAGATAATCAAAAGATCCTCGGTCCTCATAGGATTTAGCGGAGAAACAAAACACGCCATTGGGGAGATAAAGCTAACAAATATACGTAGAAGGGGTAAACTCTATACAAAATTTATGTGTTATTGACACTTTATATTCTTATAATATGATATTAGGTAGACCGTGGATCCATGAAATGAAAGCGGTTCCATCAACATATCATCAGTTTGTAAAGATGCCTACTCTGTGGGGAACAGTGAAGATCATGGGAGATCAACAAGAGTCAAAGGAATGTTATAAAACCTCTATGAAGCCTACGACGAAACCCCAACAAGCATAGCAATTAAGGCAGGGGCACAACATGTTCTAGAAACGAAGGAGCAAGACGTGAAGGAAGTGCTCCTGAGCATCGAGGATTCTAAAGCCAAGGTCCTCATAGGATCATGCATACCTGAGAAAATTGAGAAAGACCTGTTAAACTTCCTTCGAACCAAAAGCAAGACGTTCACATGGAAACACGAAGATATGAAAAGCATAGACAAAAGTATTATCACTCACAAACTTAATATTGATCCTTCTTTCAGACCGATACATCAAAAGAGAAGGAAGTTTGCACCCGAAAGGAATCAGATCATCCAAGAAGAAGTGGAAAAGCTCCTCAAGACAGGGATGATCAAGGAAGTGAAGTTCCCGAGATGGCTAGCTAATGTAGTTTTTGTACAAAAGAAGAACAACAAGTGGCGAGTATGTGTAGACTACACGGATCTTAACAAGGCTTGTCCTAAGGATCCTTGCCCTCTACCACACATTGAATCCATAATAGATGCAACGGCTGGCCACAAATTCTTAACCTTTATGGATGCTTCAGCAGGATTCCAATAAATCCAGATGGAATCATCCGATCAAGAAGATACAACATTTATTACACCACAGGTATATATTGTTACATTGCAATGCCTTTTGGTCTTAAAAATGCAGGTGCAACATATCAAAGACTGGTGAACCGGATGTTTAAAGACAAGCTGGGGGACACCATGGAGGTCTACATTGACAACATGGTGGTGAAGTCCATGAAAGCTGAAGATCATTTCAGGGATCTCAAAGAAGCCTTTGACATTCTAGACGAATACAACATGAAGTTGAATCCGTTTAAATGCCACTTTGTGATGAAGTCGGGCAAGTTCCTTGGGTATATGGTAACCAAGAGGGGAATAGAAGCAATCCTGGAGCAGATCAAAGCAATCATCAAGCTGAAATCTCCATCTTCAACAAAAGATATCCAAAGGCTAACCGGAAGAGTAGCAGCACTCAACAGGTTCATTTCAAGATCCTCAGAAAGGTGTAAGCCCGTCTATGATATCTTGAAGAAGAACAAGAAGTTTGAATGGACCGAAGAACACGAAGAAGCTTTTGAGGAACTCAAAAGATACTTAAGTTCCGCGCCACTGCTGGTGAAGCCTATAGATGGAGAACCACTTATCCTCTACCTCTCGGTATCCTCAAGTGCGGTAAGTCCTATCCTCGCCAAGGATCTTAACGGAGACCAACATCATATCTACTATGTAAGTAAAAGTCTTCCGGATCCTGAAACCAGGTATTCTCATCTCGAAAAATTAATTCTTGCATTAGTAACCGCTTCTACTAAATTAAGACATTATTTCGAGACACATACTATACATGTGAAAACTAATTATCCTATTAAGAAGGCGATGAGAAAACCAGAGATGTCAGGAAGGATGGAAAAATGGTCAGTGAAGTTAAGCACGTTTGACATCAGATATGAGCCAAGATCCGCCATAAAGTCACAAAAATTAGCAGACTTTATGGATTAATTTAGTGATGATCTACAAAACGAGACATTGAAGGTAAACAACTCCTAGAAGATGAAAATTTGGGAAAATTGACACAATTCACAGATGGAGCTTCATACCAAAAAGGAACTGGGCTAGGGATCATACTAACATCACCACAGGGGGACATCCTACCCCAGGCAGTTAGTTGCGAATTCAACGCAACCAACAACGAAGCGGAATATGAAACACTCATCATAGGACTACAACTGGCTAAGGATCTTCAAATCAAGGATCTTCAGGTATTTGTTGATTCTTTATTATTAACTAGTCACTTAATTGGATCTTATGCAGTGAAAAGGTGAAAGATTAGCATTATACCTAGAGATCCTTAAAAAATTAGTCTTGATTTTGAAAACTTTAGCCTAACTCAAGTTACCAGGGAAGAAAACACAGAAGCGGATGCATTGGCCAACTTAGGATCCTCTCTAAGGATCCTACCAGAAATGAAGATCACTATAACCCACATAATAACTCCAGCTATAGAAGCCCTTTCCGACAAACCGACGATCCTGAACAACCAATAAGTGTAGTAGCCATCAGAGATCCTAACCCTTAGATCCCTCCTCAAAGGGATCCCAATGAACAGGATCCACGAAGAAGTCCACGATCATGGATCCAACCCGTTATGGAGTATCTCCAAAATGACACGATCCCAACAGAAGAAAAAAGCGAAAGAGCATTCAGAACAAGAGTCTCAAGATTCGTAATAATTTAAGGTAAACTCTATAAAAAGTCTATGGTAGGTCCATATCTCAGATGCTTGGAACATCCTGAAGCTACGGAAGTCTTAAAGACATACATGAAGGAGACTACGACAATCACACTAGGGGCAGATCCTTATGCTCCAAGGTATTGAGAATAGGATACTACTGGCCAACCATGAAGAGAGATTATTTTCTACATGCTAAAAAGTGTGATGATTGCCAAAGACATAGCAACATCCTACATCAACCGGAGGAACCTCTACATCATATTATCTCTCCATGGTCATTCATAAAATGGGGAATGGATATAGTAGGAAAATTACCAATAGCTTTAGGAGGAAAAGTCTTCATGTTGGTGATGACTGATTACTTCTCGAAGTGGATCAAAGCGGAAGCCTTTGTTCAGGTTAGAGACAAAGAGGTAGTCTCATTTATTGAATGTAATATCTTGACCAGGTTCGGGATCCCAACTGAAGTCATATGCGACAATGGATCCTAATTCATAAGCAATAGGACAAGAAACTTTTGCACGAGTTGGGGAATCAAAATGATAATGTCCACTCCTGTTCATCCTCAAGCTAATGGTCAAGCAAAATCTAGCAACAAGATCATAGTAAACAACTTGAAGAAAAGGCTATATGAAAAGAAAGGAAGATGGGCAGAAGAGCTTCATTTCATCCTATGGGAAGATAGGACTACTTCCAAAGTAGCCTCAGGTCAGACCCCCTATTCCTTGGTGTTTGGGATAGAAGCAATGATCCCTACCGAAGTAGTGATCCCGACAGCAAGATACTTGCTCCAAAATCAAAAAAGCAATAACAGGATCCTAGCCCAGGATCTTGACACTGTTGACGAACTTAGAGATCTTGCCAAGATACGCAATGCTGCTCATCAACAAAGGATCACCAAGGCTTACAACAAGAACATAAAAGTCAGAAGATTCCAAATAGGAGACTGGTATTAAGGAAAACATTCCAAAACACCAAGAATCCTAGTGCAGGTAAATTAGCTCCTAAGTGGGAAGGACCATATCTCATAGATGCTGAAGCAGGAAAATGAGCATATTGGCTAGCAACACTCGAAGGAGACATTTTTCCAAGATCCTCGAATGCTATACATCTCAAAGCATACTATATGTAAACAAGATCGATTGATCTTCAACAAAAACAAGGTGCACATGTTCTTTACCTTAAACATTTCATCATTACTTATTTTCTCCTCGAATACATTACTAACTTAAGCATTGGAGGGGCGTTAGCTAGGCTAATTCCCACCCCTAGCTAAAACTTTCTATGCAGAACAATGTACAACTAAGGATCTCCATAAGCAATGATCCTGAAGCATAACGATCCTCAAGGTTAAAGACCCTGAAACATATGGATCTTGACACACGAAGATATCAACATCTTAACACTTGAACGATTCCATTATATCAACTGTATGATATTTAAACTATCATATACAAAAGCTAGAGACTGAGCATCTCTCCTACGCTTAAGGGTACTTAATCCCCTCTAAAGTTTAAAGAGTTAATTACCTCTTTCACACGAACTAAGGTTTATACACCTCGCTTGAACGCACGATGTCTAACTATGGGATACGAATAAGGGGATCATTTTACGATCCAGTGGCTTGGCAAACCTCTTATCTTTGAACATAAGTTAAGATCGTTAAGGTTTATAACATTTTAATGTTATCTAAATTTGGGATTTTACCTCAGAAATTACATAAGGTTTATAACATCTTCATGTTATCACACGTTGGGATTTTTCCCCAGAAAATATGCACGAATCATAGCATTTTCATGTTATCATAAGTAGGGATCTTTCCCATGAAATATTTCACAAGTTGGGATCCTCCCCACTACATAACATTAACATGTTATCAATTGAACTTATGATGTTACCCAAGAATTTTGTCAAGGTTTGTAACCTAAACAGGTTATCCTAAGAAGGGAATTCCCCCGTATGATCTAATGATTAAGGATCCTTATCATTGATGAGGATCCTCATCGGTATGGATCCTCATCAGTAAGAACTTTATCATCAGAAGTTAACATCAATCCTAAGTTCTTTTCTAAGTTGAGATTTATCCTCAGTAAATTCTAAGATTGAAAAGCTTATGAAGCTTCAGGAAAAACTTTAAGACAATCAGGTTCCATCTATCCTTATTCTCGAAAAACTTTAAGTAAAGTTTAAGGATTCTGAACTTTCTAGGATCCTAAGCAAAAATAATTTGATTATCAGAATTCAAGTAAACTAAAAATGATTCAGTAAAAGAATTTTGTCTAAGGATTGTTTGTAGGAACCAAGTTTTCTGGGATCCTGATTATTTAAGGATCCTAGTATCTTAACAGTCATGCAGAAAAATCAAGTGAGAGATATAAAAAGAAGACACAACCATTGCATTCAAAAGAGGTTACGCACCAAACCCAACCAAAAGATTAATTGCTTTACATTACTGATGAAAACAAAACCTACCTTAACTAACTTCTTACAGGTCTAGACCTTAGCCTGGTCATTATCGGCTGCATCCTTCTTCTCCCCTCCTTCGGTCAGCCACAGTACAGGATCCTGATTGGCGGTAGCAGGCTTGCCAGTCAATTTGGCCAGTGACTCGCGCCAACCGTCCACATCCCAGGAACCTGCATTCTCTAGATCCTCCGCAAGACGGATCATGGCCTCCTAAATAGCCACTGCATCACTGACCTTCGCATCAGAGATCACTTCCTTCATCTCGAGCAAGTGCTCCTCCTCCTTTTCAGCCTTCTCCTTGCAGAGCAGCTCCACTTTCCTTAACAGATCCTTGTTGGTTGCTTTCCACATCCTCTCCTATCCTGAAGGGTTTGTTCAGCCCTCTCCGCTCGGATCCTTAGATCAGCGGAAACATGATCAGAGACCTAAAAGAAAGACATAGTGGATCAACAAAAGGTAGAATAAAAGATAGAACGAGAATAAAATCAACACTTACAGCTTGGGAGAAAGAGACCAATTTCTGGAGCGCTTCAGCCCCAAGGCTCTCCAAAGATAGACCTGTAGACTCAACAGTTTTCCTTTTCCGGGATCCCGGGGTCTTCATTGTCAAGTCAATGGTCGATCTTTTGGGAGGAAGAGAAGATGAAATCATGTCCTTTTTCACCGTCAGTTGATCCTTCAACATGGTTGTGTCAAGATCAGCGCATGTGAAGCAAGCACTGGAGCGAGTGACTTTGGATCCTATATAACAGAAGACTATTAAAAACCTTCATCACAAGAGAAAGGAATCAAGGGTCCTTACCTGTCGACATGAGGTCAGTGGCAGAAGAGCTTTCTTACAGAGTGGCTTGATCAAATCGAAAGGATCTCTAAGATTCAGACAGGGCCAAGAACTTCTCGATCTTCTCTTCAGATTCCTCAACAACAGGGACGAGCTCTTCAAATTTGAAAGCTGCAAAAAAGCAAACACAATAAGAAGATGTGAATTCTAGGATCCTTATATTAATATAAAAGAATCCTACCCTTCTTGACCCAGGCATCCAGCAGGAGATCCCCACTAGGAACAGAGTCACGTCTCACAAAAAGGTATTTTTCTTTCCAAGCTCCGTCATTATGTTTGGTTTTCAAGACTAGAGGAGATCTGTGGGTTTTGACTTTGAGGAGAAATCGAGAATTCCCGAAGGTTGTGAGATCATACATGCATGCCAGTTCATGAAGACCTATATCAAGGCCTTTTGATTAATTTACTTGGTCAATCCAGTATAGGATTCTCCAAACAATCGGCATGGCCTGAATATACGAGACCCCAGTCACCCTGAATAATTTAGAGATAATCCCAGGGAAAGGGTATTTCAAACCCAGGGAAAAGGGGTATTCGGCGAAGCACACCCAGGTAGAAGAAACAAAGTCAGGTTGGATGAGAGGGTCGAAGGGCCTAAAAACGGCTTTAGGAGGGAAGGGTACATTGAGTCTCAAAGACTCAATATCATCGTCGCCGAAGGAACACGTCTCCTCGTAGTAGAGAATCCCTTGGCCGATGAAATCGTCTTCAGGGAGAACTAAGATGTTTTTTGCGAGAAACGACCATTTTTCTAACCATGATAGAAGAAGTAAAAACGTAGAAGAAAAAGAGATAATTGCCTTCTAATAAATTGCCGGTAATCGAAAGATAGCAATGGAGAGTAAATAAAATCATGAGACAAACCATCTCTATTTTTACTGAACCCACAACTGATTTGACCGCTTGATAACGACTAGTTATTCATCCGTTAGAATTTGAATTATTCTAGCCGTTAAGGGTTAAAATTTAAAAATTACTATTATCTCTTTTCATTTATTTACTTTAAGTTATTCCTTCAATATTATCTAAACTAAATCACTTATTTTCAGGAATAACTTGGGGGCAATTGTTAGGGCCAGGATTCTCAAAACATTCAGGATCCTCAAACCTCATCAAATATTCAGGATCCCAACTATTACCGTTATTATTACTTACTAACATTTATTACGGTTGTATTTCATTTTTAATTGACACATGTGCATAAATAGTCAAGAGAATACTTATTCTCAACAGAGAGTCGTTTCAACTATGCTAAAGACCCGGAATACCAAGTCCAACAACGTTCACAAAGCTGGTAATAGAGGATCCCGAGAATATCAGACATCTTGTTAGCTAGTTTAGACTATAAATTGACACATGTATCTCGCACTCGACACACGACTGACTCTTAGCTTACTCTACGAACTTTTTCACTTGTTCTTACTGAAATACTCTTTGTAATCATCATTTTATATTATTAAAATCACCTCCCAAGATTTTGTGTCGGAGATCCTAGCAAGGATCAAGGGATTTCCTTGTAAACAATCGTGTCATTCTCTTTACCTTTCTCTATTGCACATTTCGAACATCACACTCTCTCATTCAATTTGGTTGATTTATACTTGTGTAATTTTTTACCAAAACACATAGGTAAACAAATTCAAAAAACTGATAGAGATTATAAAAAGCGAACCTACTTATCCCAACCACATGAAACTACCGTTCGGAGGAGAAGACAGGATTCTCATGGCCTCTTGCTTGGTTTTCTCATCCAGGATATACAATTCCAACACGACTTCTGCAACGATCAACAGAAACACAAAAAACAGAGGAGACCGAAAATTCAACTATGTATAGGTAAGGTGGTTATACATTCACAAAATATGTTATTTAAATTACCTACCATGTTGAGCGACATGAATTATTTTCGAGCTAGGGTGCATTCTAGGATCCGTGGATTTTATCTGGGAATTAATAACAAGAAAAAGATGGAGATGGAAAAGAAACACAGGAGAGAGGCGATTAAGTTATCAGGTTTGATGAATTCTATGAACAAAGCATTTAGTGGATAGCTTAATGCAAGAAAGTGCAATAGAGATTTGATGTCATCGAGCACCAAACATCTTCAAATTACCTCAGACTTGCAAAAACAAATAAAATCAAATTAGGAATAGCAGAAGAAGAAGGAAAATTAAGAATAAAGAGTCGGGATTTGGATGACTTTCTTATACTCCTTGACAAAAAATAATTTAATAAATAAATAAATAAATAAACTTTTAGACGCAATCAAACAATTGTGGGAAAGTAAAAACGCGGGGAAGGAGATGGAAATGGAACTGATTGACACTAAATTGGAAAAGAACCCGACTTATCCCAACTGCCGCTTATATAGATCTAAAATTTGTAACCATGTTTTTTTTCATAAAAAGCTTGTCCGATCAGGACAAAAAATAACCGTATATTGTTCAATATGTTTTTCTTTATATATATATATATATATATATATATATATATATATATATATATATATATATATATATATATATATATATATATATATATATATATATATATATATATATATGGTGAGTTTCAATAGAGAACCATAATTAACCAAGAAACCAAGGAACCAATCGTGAGCGTCGGAAATCATAACTATCAACAGTTAAGGAAATAGATGTACATTTTTACATTTGACACACACACACCGGATTATACCAAAAAAATCCACCATTTACAAAAAAACTCTTCATTTTTTTTCGTTTAAATTTTTTTAGGCCATGTTTTTTATCAAAAAAAAAAAACGAATATACCGTTGTTCACGATTTTTCGTTCTCTTTCCATAGAGATCCATGATGATATATAAAAAATTATTTTTTTTTTCAAAAAAACCCACTTCATTTTTTCTTTAATGAAAAAAATTAAGGTCTATTTTTTATAGAAAAAAATTAATAAATATATCAAAATTCATATTTTTTGTACTTTTTAAATATAGATTCATATTCATGTTAAAAAAAACGATATTTCAATTAAGATTCATATTGTAAACCTGTTCAGATTCACATTGTGAACCTCCTCAGATTCACAGTGTGCATAATAATAAGTCAGATTCACAGTGTGAATCTGAACTGATCGGAGTTTTTTTGTTAATCGCTGTTGATGTTTATTAATAGAGTACAAAAAATTAATATTTTTTATATAATTAGTTTTTTTTTTGATAAAAATAAACTTAAATATTGAAAAAATTAAGAAAATTAAGTGAGTTTTTTTCGAAAAAAAAAAGTTCGTTTTTTATATATCATCATGGATGTCTATGGAAAGAGGACGAAAAATCGTGAACAACGGTATATTCGGTTTTTTTTTTCGATAAAAAACTTGGCCTAAAAAAAATTTTAAATGAAAAAAAAGGAAGTGAGTTTTGTTATAATCCGGTACATGTGCGTCTATTATAAAATTTTATAACTCTTCCTTTTTGCCGTTGATCGCTTTAAATTCCGACGCTTTGGATTGGTTCTTTGGTTCCTTGATTAATAATGGTTCTCTATTGAAATTTTTCCTATATATATATATATATATATATATATATATATATATATATATATATATATATATATATATATATATATAGGAGCGTACCCGCGCGATGCGACGGCGCAAGATTGTTCCTTACGGCTGATAGTTTCAATGCGACGATTAGTTTCCTTTTCGTATCAGCCTTTTGGCGGGTTGTTGTGTGTCAGATAATCATTCCCAGCGATTGGTTTCCTTTCGACGAGCATCTAATAGATTACGATCAGTCAATAGTTTCTTTTTTGTTATGAATAGTCTCTTTTCGGTGAATAGTTTCATTTTCGTGTCAGATAGTTCGTTTCAGCCTTTTGACGGATTGTTTTGTGCTGGATATTTCTTTCGCTAGATAGTTTTTAGCTATGTACGTAGATGCAACGACAACAAATAGTTTCTTTCAGCGGTTAGTTTTCTATCGCTAAGCGGTTTCAGAATAAAAATTAAAGTACGTTGCTATTATGGACTCTTTTAGGCTCTTAATTTTTAAGGTTGTAAGAATGATTTTAATTTATTAGCCTCTTAATTTTTAAAGTAACTATAAATTTGTAAGATTCATTTTGATTCAGTGACCTCTTAATTTTTCTATAAATTTATAGACTCTAGTCATCAAGTTTCTTTATAAGTTTAATAGGATATCTTTTATTTACATGGTTTCCTATTTTAATAAATTTTACAAATATGTTTTTGAAAAAAAAATATTATACAAATATTAATTTTGTTTAGTTGATAATTATGACACAAAAACTAATAATTGTTTTGAAAAAGATGTAATATTATATGAATATTATTTTTTGTTTAGTCAAAAAGAGCAAGCTCCCTTTTTTATAATATAAATTTTACATAACATAATAAAAATCCATTACATGTCTTGTCATATTGTAGATGCTTCCTGCTTTCATTCAAGTAAATTTAATACATGCAATCTGCACATAGGAGTTTACACTCAGATTTGAGAGACCAAAATCTACATAGAGGAAAGTAGTACATTTCTTATAACCAAAATATATGTGTAGATGGCTTCTTTTTTTATGGGAGAATTTTGTATATACCCTTTTTAAACCTCTAAATATTGTATTTGTCTGACTCAAACTCTAAATATCATATTTGCTATTTTTAATGTTTTAAAATATCGGATTTGCCTAAATCTATTTTTTAAATAGCTTTTATTATTTAATAGTTTTCTTTTTATATTTTAAAATTATTGAAAATAAAAAAAGTAACTAAATGGACCTTAATACCCTTACCTTCTAAATTAGATTCCCCTTGCCTACTTCTATATTGACTACACGATCATCATCTTTAACCCTACGTCTTTTTTTTCCGCCTTCTCACAAATTCTTTGTTGCAGTCGGCTACACTATTAGGTAATTATATGAAAATGAAATTGGGAGCAGGGATATAGAAACACGATGTTCAAAATGAGATATGCTTGTTAATTTGAATGCCCCTTTCAATAATTTTGTGGATGAGAACGCAATAGTTAATGAGTATCAAGAACCTGGAGAATCATCAGAAGCCGATACATTGGACTTTGTGGATCATTTTCTATTAGTTAGTGTTGTAAACTTATTTCCAAAAGTCAAAATTCTGAAATATGATGGGCCAAGATCATCTTATAGTTCATGTGCAAAAGGGTCCCAAAAATCGGCAATGAAGACCAGATTTATGACCGAAATTGGTGTTTCAACCTTCGATTGGGATAGTGATCATGAGAAGGGGGGAGGGCTCTTTTTGAAAAATAAAACAGAACTTGACATATAATAGATAACATTTTAGTGAAAGATGTAAAGAGGTACTTCAAGATTCATCCAAATTGTTGTCTGGAAATGACAACAATGAGAGGGATGAACCACGAGATATGTTTGATGTTGGTTTTAGAACTCAAATGGCAGTTGAAGTTATGGAAGCCTTGCTAAATGCTCAAGAATCCACCAACTGTTAAACCATACAAACAGTTCTCATTTCCTATTAGTGCTAACTGTGATTTACAAACCAATGGAATAAGTTTTAAGCAAAAAAGAGTTTCTAACAAAAAAACATAAAATGTCTATTTCCTCTCACAGTAAAAACCAACGAGTGTTGTCTCTTGAGTTACCGAATCTAGGAAAGGGTAATTGAGGGGATTCCCAGAAGGTAGCAGCAACAACAAGCCCTTATTCCAATAAAAAACAACCAAGCCATCTGATAAAAAAAACTTGAGTGATCTGCCTCACCAAACTCAGCAGCAGCAGTAGCATGTGTCACACCCCGAAACCGATGGCGGAAACGTTCCGGGGCGGAGGACGTCATGTGTAGTATCACAACAGTTGTATGATAGTAAGCGAAGTAAACACAACCATTACATTATAATATGAGTATTTACATTGTTCAAAAACATGGTTTATACATAACAGTATATGACAAAAGTAAAAGACGTGACTCCAAAACGCTCCGTCTTCTCCAAGAGTTGACAAGAGTACATGTCTAATGTTGCCCTGAGAATACAAGCAGTTTTGAAAATATCAGCATAAAGCTGGTGAGTTCATAAGCGTATAGTTCTGGTGAAAGAAATGTTTCTTTGATCCTTTGAAAAGTGTTTCCCAAGAAAATCCTATATTTTCTTATGAAAAGATGTTTGATTATCCAATCGTTATTTGTTTAACAGCCTATTTATGAAAAGTTGAGTTGTCCCCGGAAAATCCTATTTTTTTCCTTAGAAATTGGTAGTTGGTTATCGGTACTGAAACGAAGTGTACAAGTATCTACCATACTTGTATCGTTAGATGTAGGTTCCTTGAAAAACCTTGTTTGCTCCCAATGAGATGTATTAGCCTTATTACATAAATAAAACTAATAAAATAAGTAGTGAACTAGATCCTAAGGGTATTATCAATACCCTCTAGTAATCAAATCGGCTATCACTTTGAGGTTAGTTCACTTGTTTCATTATTACAAAAGTAAATTTTCGCTACCTAAGTTGTGAGTGTCATAACCATACTTAGACTGGATAAGGCACGTAACGGGGGCCAGTATCTTTTTATGACTTTGTCACCCCTGAACCTAACGGTCCCGCTGTAGCTAGCAGCGAAGGTGCGGGATAGTCAGTCCCATATAGATCGATACACAATAGTCACGCTCTCCCTCCAAGAGATTCTGGTTACAAGGGGTAGTCCTACACTCGCGTATCCGGTGGAGTGTTACCAAGGACGTGTCTCAAAACCTAGCCTAACAAATTTACAAGTAATAATACTGAAAATCCTGTTTATGTTTGGTATGAATCCTTTTCAAAACATCACATTTTATGATAAGATTCACAAGTTCCTTGCTTTAGTTTTGAAAACTGTTTCTACGAGTTGACTTCTTAATCGTTTGGTAAAACGGTTTTCTGTGTTAAAAGCATATTGAACATATAATTATTTTAAACAAAATAATAATACTTGAGCACAAGTCTCCTTGTACTTTTGCTTGTATTCCCCCCCTGAAAACATGAAAAGCTCGGAAAAAGCGTAGGGGTATGAACTCACCGTTTGACGTAGGATCTGGGTGTATGATCGGTTACGAATGCTGAGTGTCTACCGATGTTTCGTACGCAAGTGGATCCTATTAACACGTGATAACACATATGTGTGTTAGAATTAGGGTGTTTCACGACTAAACATGACGGGAAACCACCCTAAGGACTTGGAAATGCTTGTCGGGACCCTATATGATCAAACAAGGGAGGTGTACGGCCAAAAGAGTGTGTGTGCGGCCAGGGTGTGCGGCCAGGCTGTGTGTGCGGTTGCACACAGGAGTGTGCGGCCGTACAGAGGGCGTGTGCGGCCGTACATGAGAGTGTGCGGTCGTACATAGGAGTGTGCGGCCATACACTCTTCATTCATGCTCAAAATGTCGATTTCCGGGTGTTTCAAGGCCAAAACCAAGTCCAACTAGCAAATGAAGGCCAAACTCTTCACCTTGGAGAGTGTTTGAGGTGTGTACGGCCACCTTATGAAGGTGTGAGTCCGTACACCTTCAAAGGATGAAGAACACGAAGAACACTATGAGTTTTAGGCTTAGATTCAAGCGTCTTACCAATAAAACAAGCTGAATGATGAAGTAGTTCACGTTTTTGAGGCCTTTAGAGTGTTCTTGGATGAAGTTTTTAGAGAGAGAAAGTAGTGAGAGAAAGTAGAGTGCAGCCAAATGAAAGGAATGAATGAAGAGGGTCACCTTATATATATAAGGGTGAGTGTGCGGCTGGAGGGTGGGTGTGCGGCCGTACACTCATGTGTGCGACCGTACACTCATGTGTGCGGCCGTACACACCCTCCAAGAGGGTGTATGGCCCGGTTTTCTCACTATGGGACGTGCTGACTCATTCCTAAACTCAACCTTGGTCAAATGCTAGCTTAGAACACTTAAACGGACCCTTAAACGGTGATAAAAGGTAACGGAAATCAAGTTCAATGTTGATAAAGTTGACCAAGTGTACAGAATAAAAGTTTCAGGTTGTCACATTATCCCCCTGTTAGAGGGAATTTCGACCCGAAATTTAAACATAGAATACAAATCATGGAATAGAAAATAGATGTGGATGCTTCTGTTTCATCTGATCTTCGCGCTCCCAAGTGAATTCAGGTCCCCGCTTGGCATTCCAGCGAACCTTCACTATCGGGATGCGACTTTGTTTCGTTCGTTTGATCTCTCTATCAATGATTTCGACTGGTTCTTCTACGAAGTTCAGGTTCTCGTTGATCTCAATCTCGTCAAGAGGAATCGTAAGGGTTTCATCAGAAAAACACTTTTTAAGATTCGAGACATGGAAGACAGGATGAATGTTGCTAAGTTCTTGCGGTAGACGAAGTTTGTAGGCTACGGGACCGATCCTAGCGAGGATCTCGAAGGGTCCTATGTATCTTGGATTTAGCTTTCCACGCTTTCCAAAGCGTATAATGCCTTTCCAGGGTGAGACTTTTAGCAGAACATGGTCTCCAACCTGGAACTCCAAGGGTTTTCGTCGCTTATCTGCGTAGCTCTTTTGTCTATCTCGTGAGGCCTTAAGTCGTTCTCGGATTTGTATGATCTTTTCGGTGGTTTCGCGGATGATTTATGGGCCAGTGAGAGTGCTGTCAGGGACTTGCCCTTTGGCTAGTTGCGTGTCGCCCACCTCAGCCCAACACAGAGGGGATCTGCACTTGCGACCATAGAGGGCTTCGAAAGGCGCAACCTTGATGCTGGTATGGTAGCTGTTGTTATAGGAAAACTCGACCAAGGGCAAATGGGTGTCCCACGACTCACCGAAGTCAATGACACATGCTCTCAACATGTCTTCCAAGGTTTGGATGGTTCTCTCACTCTACCCATCTGTCTGAGGATGGTAAGTTGTGCTCATATCCAGCTTAGTCCCAAGAGCCTTCTGTAGTGACTGCCAGAACCTTGAAGTGAACCTGCTATCTCGATCGGAGATAATGGACACAGGCACACCATGCAGTCGAACTATCTCTCGGATGTAGATTCTCGTGAGTCTCTCCATTTTGAAGTTTTCCTTGATTGGCAGGAAGTGGGCGGATTTAGTCAAACGGTCGACAATTACCCAAATGGCGTCGTGCCCACTCGGAGACCTGGGTAATTTGGTGATAAAGTCCATAGTAATTATCTCCCACTTCCACTCAGGTATCTCCGGCTGGTGGAGTAGACCTGAGGGTTTCTGATATTTTCGACCTTCACCTTGGCGCAAGTCAGGCACTTGCCCACGAAGGTAGCGATCTCTGCTTTCATGTTCGGCCACCAATATAGTTTCTTGAGATCGAGGTACATCTTGTCCGAACCTGGGTGAACGGAGTATCTAGTCTTGTGAGCTTCGTTCATTACAACCTCTCTGTAACCACCGAACTTTGGGGTCCAGATCCGGTCCATGAAATAATAGACTCCGTCTCCCTTGATCTCTAGGTTCTTTTCCATTCCTCTCAGGGCTTCGCTCGGCATGATCTCTGGTTTTAAGGCTTCCAACTAAGCCTCCTTGATTTGCGCGGATAAATGGGAATGGATAGTCATGGTCAGTGCCTTCATTCTACGACCTGAGTACTCCTTCCGGCTGAGGGCATCTGCCACCACATTGGCCTTGCCGGGATGGTAGCGGATTTCGCACTCGTAATCGCTGAGTAGCTAACCCATCGTCGTTGTCTCATGTTCAGCTCCTTCTGGTCAAAGATATGCTGCAGACTTTTATGGTCAGTGAAGATAGTGCGCTTGGTTCCGTAGAGATAATGTCTCCATATCTTCAATGCGAAGACCACTGCTCCCAATTCCAGGTCGTGCGTTGTGTAGTTGACTTCGTGTGTTTTCAGCTATCTTGAGGCATAAGCAATGACTTTTCCTCGTTGCATGAGCACACAGCCTAGGCCCTGATTGGATGCATCACATTAAACAACGAATTCCTCTGTCCCTTCGGGTAGAGACAAGATAGGTGCGCTGCATAGGGCCCGCTTCAACGTTTGGAACGCAGTGTCTTGCTTCTCACTCCAACAAATGGGTACGCCTTTCTGAGTCAGAGTGGTTAAGGGTTTGGCAATTCTGGAGAAATTTTGGATAAATCTGCGATAGTAGCCAGCGAGACCCAAGAATTGACGGATTTCTGTGGGTGTCTTCGGTGCTGACCAGTTCTCTATCGCTTTGATTTTGGAGGGGTCCACGTGTATGCCTTCCTCGCTTACCACGTGACCTAGGAAGGTTACTTTTCGAATCCAGAATTCACATTTGGAGAATTTCGCGTACAACTTCTCCGTCCTTAAGGTTTCCAGTACTGATCTCAAGTGCTGTCGATGATCTTCCTCACTTCTGGAATAGACAAGTATATCGTCGATTAATACGATTACGAACTTGTCCAGGAAAGAACGGCACACCCGATTCATCAAGTCCATGAATACCGCTGGTGCGTTGGTTAGACCGAAGGGCATCACTACAAATTCGTAGTGACCATACCGAGTCCGAAATGCTGTTTTAGGAACATCACTCTCATGGACTCGCAGCTGATGGTACCCTGATCTTAGGTCTATTTTGGAAAAGTAGCTGGCTCCTTGAAGTTGATCGAAGAGGTCGTCGATTCGTGGAAGAGGGTAACGGTTTTTTACTGTGAGTTTGTTCAGCTCTCGATAATCAATGCACATTCGAAAGGATCCATCCTTCTTTTTCACAAATAAGATCGGGGCTCCCCAGGGTGAGGAACTCGGTCTGATGAACCCTTTGTTGAGCAGCTCATTGAGCTGACTGGATAATTCCTGCAGTTCTGCCGGCGCTAGTCGGTATGGGGATTTAGCTACGTGGGTAGCTCCGGGGATTGAGTCGATGCGAAACTCGACTTGGCGTTCGGGAGGGATTCCAGGGAGATCTTTGGGAAAAACATCGGGAAAGTTGCAGACTTCGGGGATGCTCTCGAGGTCTTTAACTTCTTGCTTCTCGTTAATAACGTGGGCTAGGAATGCATAACACTCCTTTCATAGGAGTTTCTGGAATTTGATGCACGAAATGATACGAAGGTTTGAACTGAGTTTATCGCCGTAAATGACAAGAGTTTCATCAGAGGAAAGATTGAGATGGATAGCTTTTTCGTAACAAAGGATATCAGCATGATTGGGGCTCAACCAATCCATGCCGATGATGACATCGAAGATTTTTATGGAAACTGGCATAAGGTCGATAGGAAAAGAATGATCGTTCAAGGTAAGGGTACAGCCTACATATATATCATTAGTGCTCTCTTTCTCACCGTTAGCCATCTCAACGGTAAATGTTTCAGTTAGGGGTTGAGGTTTATGTTTGAGAAGATGTTTAAATGCATGACTAACAAAAATCCTCTCCGCACCAGAATCGAAAAGAATGCATGCATAAGAGTTGTCGAGGAGGAACGTACCCGAAACAACTGTGGGATCAGCGACTGCCTCCTCTTGCCCTATCGTTAGCACTCTCCCCGTGCCACCTGCTGTTGTTGCCTTGGGGCAGTTTCTCTTGTAGTGCCCGAGTTCTCCACAACCATAACAGGCTTGACCGACGCCTGCTCCAGATGCCTGATTGGTTGGTTGGACTGGTATTTTGCAAACTCGAGCTGTGTGCCCCTTTTTGCCACAGCGGGTGCATGACATTTCTCGGCATGGGCCGGGATTATGATGATAGTTGCACTTGTCGCACCGAGGAAGGGTACCAACATATTTACTGGTAGGTGCTTGAGTGGGAGGAGCAGCGACAGGAGTAGTAGCAACGTGGACTGCCACCGTTTGCTGTTTCTTTGAGGGCTCCTGCGAAGACTGACCCTTGCGCTGCTTCCAGAACTTTCTTTTCTCACCACTCCCTTTTACTGGCTTAGGAGTGGCCGTCACATTATCGAGATCAACTCCGTGATCTATGAGAGTTTGCGCCAGGCACTTAGCGCTGTCAAAGGTGTTTGTCCTAGCAGCCAGGACGTTTCCTTTGGTGGGTTGTGTCAGTCCCCATATGTATCTCTCTATTTTCTTGCTTTCCGGGGTGACCATTCCCGGACAAAGAAGCGCTAGGTCTTCAAACCTAGAAGTGTAGGCAGCAATGTCGGATTCCTTCATCCTTAGGTTCCAGAGTTCGTGCTCCAGTTTCTGCATTTCGCCCCGTGGACAGTACTCAGCTAGCATGAGTTCCTTTAGGCTTTCCCAACCCATAGCATTTGCCACTGGCAGGTTTAGGGATTTGACCCGACCATTACACCAGGTCAGTGCCCTGTTGGCGAAAGTGCAAGCGGTGAATTTTACTTTGTTGGCCTCAGAACAGGAACAGATTTCAAAAATGGACTCGATTTTCTCGAACCATTGAGTCATGGCAATGACACCTCCTTTGCCGTCGAAAGATGTGGGTTTCGCATTCATGAAGTCCTTATAAGAGCACTCCTTTTGGTGTCCCTGACCACCTTCATGATTTTGGGGATGAGTACCACTTGCTTGCCCACTAGATCCGCCAGAATTCATCTGTGACATCGCGGCAGCCACATCAGCAGTAACAGCTGCGTGGAACATAACGGGATCGAACTGAGGGGGCGGTGGTGGTGGTGGTGGAGTGTCGTCATTTCTTCTGATGGGTCTTTTTCGGGGAGGCATCTCGTTCTAAAAAGGATCAGGAAGAAGAGGGTGGTAAGTCCTCTGAATCGAATCGAGAGATATGAAGCAAGAATATATATCTCAATATGATAGCTAGAGTGTTCTACTAAGCGATAAGCAAGGAAAAGCTACCAATGCAAATAAGTTATCGCTAAAAGGAATGAGTAGCAACACTTGGAAGCAAATTTCTACAATGAATTTGACTGTAGTAAAATACTCCTATAGTATATTAAGTTTTGTTCTATCGACATCTTGTTGTATGGATACTTGGTAAGTTTTACGCCTGTTGCAACACCACAATCACTCCCAAGCACATGTTGGTCATGTCTCGAATGAATATAGTTGATCAGGCTATATTGACCCTAGACATGATTACATAACTGCCCAGGTTTAACCGTAGTGTTCAACATCCAAATACTTTTGTTTTGTTCTACTCATGAGACTGTTTTAGTACGTAGGTATACTTGTATACTTTTTGTAAAAATACTTATATTTTGAAAGTATACTTTTAGTTTAGAGCACTTAGTCCCTTTAATGTTTATAGTTGTATACCATGTAAGGTTCGGTATACTTAGTTCACTATAAACAATAGCTCTGATACCAATCTGTCACACCCCGAAACCGATGGCGGAAACGTTCCGGGGCGGAGGACGTCATGTGTAGTATCACAACAGTTGTATCATAGTAAGCGAAGTAAACACAACCATTACATTATAATATGAGTATTTACATTGTTCGAAAACATGGTTTATACATAACAGTATATGACAAAAGTAAAAGACGTGACTCCAAAACGCTCCGTCTTCTCCAAGAGTTGACAATAGTACCTGTCTAATGTTGCCCTGAGAATACAAGCAGTTTTGAAAATATCAGCATAAAGCTGGTGAGTTCATAAGCGTATAGTTCTGGTGAAAGAAATGTTTCTTTGATCCTTTGAAAAGTGTTTCCCAAGAAAATCCTATATTTTCTTATGAAAAGATGTTTGATTATCCAATCGTTATTTGTTTAACAGCCTATTTATGAAAAGTTGAGTTGTCCCAGGAAAATCCTATTTTTTTCCTTAGAAGTTGGTAGTTGGTTATCGGTTCTGAAACGAAGTGTACAAGTATCTACCATACTTGTATCGTTAGATGTAGTTTCCTTGAAAACCCTTGTTTGCTCCCACTGAGATGTATTAGCCTTATTACATAAATAAAACTATTAAAATAAATAGTGAACTAGATCCTAAGGGTATTCAATACTCTCTAGTAATCAAATCGGCTATCACTTTGAGGTTAGTTCACTTGTTTCATTATTACAAAAGTAAATTTTCGCTACCTAAGTTGTGAGTGTCATAACCATACTTAGACTGGATAAGGCACGTAACGGGGGCCAGTATCTTTTTATGACTTTGTCACCCCTGAACCTAACGGTCCCGCTGTAGCTAGCAGCGAAGGTGCGGGATAGTCAGTCCCATATAGATCTATACACAATAGTCACGCTCTCCCTCCAAGAGATTCTGGTTACAAGGGGTAGTCCTACACTCGCGTATCCGGTGGAGTGTTACCAAGGACGTGTCTAAAAACCTAGCCTAACAAATTTACAAGTAATAATACTGAAAATTCTGTTTATGTTTGGTATGAATCCTTTGCAAAATATCACATTTTATGATAAGGTTCACAAGTTCCTTGCTTTAGTTTTGAAAACTGTTTCAACGAGTTGACTTCTTAATCGTTTGGTAAAACGGTTTTCTGTGGTAAAAGCATACTGGACATATAATTATTTTAAACAAAATAATAATACTTGAGCACAAGTTTCCTTGTACTTTTGCTTGTATTCCCCCCCCCCCCTGAAAAAATGAAAAACTCGGAAAAAGCGTAGGGGTATGAACTCACCGTTTGACGTAGGATCTGGGTGTATGATCGGTTACAAATGCTGAGTGTCAACCGATGTTTAGTACGCAAGTGGATCCTATTAACACGTGATAACACATATGTGTGTTAGAATTAGGGTGTTTCACGACTAAAAATGACGGGAAACCACCCTAAGGAGTTGGAAATGCTTGTCGGGACCCTATATGATCAAACAAGGGAGGTGTACGGCCAAAAGAGTGTGTGTGCAGCCAGGGTGTGCTGCCAGGCTATGTGTGCGGTTGCACACAGGAGTGTGCGGCCGTACAGAGGGCGTGTGCGACCGTACATGGGAGTGTGCGGTCGTACACAGGAGTGTGCGGCCGTACACTCTTCATTCATGCTCAAAATGTCGATTTCCGGGTGTTTCAAGGCCATAACCAAGTCCAACTAGCAAATGAAGGCCAAACTCTTCACCTTGGAGAGTGTTTGAGGTGTGTACGGCCACCTTATGAAGGTGTGCGGCCGTACACCTTCAAAGGATGAAGAACATGAAGAATACTATGAGTTTTAGGCTTAGATTCAAGTGTCTTACCAATAAAAGAAGCTGAATGATGAAGTAGTTCATGTTTTTGAGGCCTTTAGAGTGTTCTGTTGGATTAATGTCTAAGTCCATAACTATATTTGGTATGTACTTGACCCGACCCGGCATGGTCCATTTGGGTTGCACTTCACCGGCACAATTTATATGGATAGTCTTTTGTGATTTATATTAATATATTATAAGTTCTAATATATTAATATGGAATCATATTATTTAATTAGTATTGATCAAGAATAAATTTAGAATAAATTAAGTGATCAAAAAGAACTAATTAAATATGGACTCTTATATATATGAAATGGGCCAAGTTCATTTAGGTTGGGCTAAGCTTTCATGGATGGTCCATGGAGCTTTTAACCCATGTATCCTATGTAAATGAAAGGTCATGGGTATTAGGGTTTACATGGATGTAACCCTAATCCTCCATAATATATAAAGGGGTCCTCGACTCACAAAATTGGCACAAGTGTGTGAAAATAAGAGTGGGCCAATTTTAGTGTGCATACATATTCTCTCAAGTTCTTCCAAGGTGTTTTGGTGATTTGTGATTCCACTTGAGGCTTCCACACTATTGGGGCTAAGCTCTTAAAGTTCAAGACTTCAAGCTTCATTAAAAGGTATGTATTCTAACTTGTTATATTACCCAAGTATCAAGGATTGTATGCTAGATAGGGTAATACCTTGGAATATTCATATTTGCATGTATAATAGAGAAAACATAGATCCAAGGTATTTAGGGTTGCATGTACACTTAGGAGTGTTAGAATGCTCAAAAACCCAACAGTGGTATCAGAGCCATGGGTTGTTTTCTGTTATATTGATGCAAATGTTTTTTTTCAAGTTGAAAAAAAAAAGGAAAAAAAAACATGACGTTTGTCAAATTTTAAGATAATTACTTGTTTTGTGAAAAACGAATTATTTGTAAAATTTGAATCATTTGTTATATGAGTTGAATTTGGTCAAATTTAGTAAAAGATAAAATGATATGATTATTTTATTAGTTTTAAAAGTTTGATCTAAATGTTTTAAGGAGTTACATATTTTGTCATAAAATTTTGGTGCTCAAAAGTTTTTTTTTAAAGTTGTGATCTTAAGGGTTTTTGAAACTTCCATAAGTTATGGATATGAAAGTTTTTTTTTTTTAAAAAAAAAAAATTGATTCAAAATTTTTATGGAGTGACAAAATTTGGTGTTAATGTTTTAAAGAATTCCATAACTTGTTCTTAAGTTATGGAACATGGAAAGTTTCATCATAAAACACCATTAATTCCATAAGTTATGGAATCCAAAGGTTTTCAAGAATTACAAAACTTGCCCTCAAGTTTTGGAATTTGAGAAAAGTTTTTTTTTGAAAAAAAAGAATTGAATTCTAAAACTCTTGGGTTTATAACTTAAACAATTAATTAAATGGTTTTAATTTTGAGTTTAATAATTGGAATTATGATGTTTTGTTGAATAGTTCAAATTAACTCTTATGGACTTTATTAATAGTTAATTAAAGCGTTTAATTAAAAGAGTATTATTAATCCATAAATATATGGTTTGAGTTTAATTAAATTAAAAGTCTAGTTTAATTAATAGATTAAACCACCAAGTATTTTAAATGTCTAAAATACACCCTTATACTATTATAATATTAAAAGTTTAATATATTATATGTATAAGAGCAAGTCGTCTTACCATTAGTAGGCCTCATTCACGAAGCCGGTCTATAAGGGGGGTATAAGGTTACTGCCTATAAAATGGCAGTTTAATGGGTGTCCACTCTCACTCACCGCTTCCTTGACCGGTGGAGGGTCGTTAGCCGAACAGGTAGGACAATGACTATAATTCTCCCTTCATTATAAGTATAATGATAAATACTAAGTAACTAAACACTTATAAATTCCCAATCTTAGTTACTTAGGAAAATGTGAATAAGGTGCTAATCCATGAAATTACACTTTGCACTTTGTTTAAGCTGTTAGTGGAGCGTGCGTGGTTAACCGGCACACTAACCTCGACTTAACAAGGTAGGCAAAGGGTAACTTAATGTTTATCATAGTATCGTTGGAGCGTGTGTGGTTAACCGGCACATCGATTGAGGGGTAAATATTAAGGGTACCAAGTATATTTGCATGGTTACTTCACACCTTGTTTTGTGATCCTCGGCATCCTAGTCACAAAACCTGAAGGGCACACTCGAGATTGAAACATGCCATTGAAAAGTTCAATGAATCTCAAAAGAATCTAGGAGTTTCAAAACCAATTAAAACCTAATAATACATTTCGTTTATCTTGGTGGAAATTGGTGAATCGTCATTCACCTACCTTCAAATATTTTATAGCTTGGATTACGGCATCCCTCTTCCAAGTTATAAAATAGTTTGTTGGGTCCTAGCCTTAATATATCATATTGGGTGTTATATTAAGGACTTAAATCAACTTTACGTGAATTTCTCCCATTGTTGATGTCTGGTTTAGACAACAATGATCTTCCCAAACCAAGCTTTCCTAATGAATATGACTTCCCGAGTTTGGCTCATGGAAGTCATACTTCTCTTCCTCCACCTCCTCCAATTGTTCTCCCTAACCCACAAGTTCAAGGTCACTCAAGCCCTAATGGCAAGCAAGGTCTATGTGGGATCACATCTTAGAGATGAAGTCACATATTGACAAGCCGGGAGAGTTGGGTGTCAAAGTCTTGAGAAAGTTCGATGTTCAATCACTTTCTAAGTCACATAGTGAGTTCCTTTGGGACTACTATGAAACAGACTATGACATGAACCTTAATGATCATATCTATTTGCTTGGTGCTGCTGAATCAGCAATGATTTGGAACGATAGTAAAGCAAATTTGATTAGAAGATCAACTTCCAAAAAAAAAATTTATGGACAGTGACAATGGTGACACTAGAAATCCAGAAAAAGCATTCTCTTCCCAATGGAAAGGGATTGGCCATAGTCAACCCGGTTGACCAAATGGTAAAGAGAAAGGCTAAGTCTGAGATAGTCCCATTACCAAAGGGTCCATATGTTTATTTTGCCAAAGGAAGGGGCGTTGATTGCAAAGCTGCCAAATTTACCTAAGGATGTTAAAGTCAATAAGTTTGACTCTACATCAGGTAGAGCCCATTATATAACTCTGTTAAGTTCTATTCTGAGATCCTCATTACATGATGTGACTGGGTCACATGTTGATGTTTTAAGAATCAAAGAATAGAGAGAAATCTTAAAGGAAGTATATGATGATTCTGATCGCAAAGGTGGATTTCGATTGCATCAGAATTTTGAGCAGTTGCTTAAGAAGTTATGATATATTGCTAAGGAATAGATAACAACAATTTTCCATGTGGATTGTAAGGATAAGTTTTTCCGCAAAGTATTAAAATAAAAGAAAATTGTTTAATTTTATTTATTTGAAGTATCCTTACAATGGCATTTGTGGAAAATTGTTGCTTATATGATTCCACTGACAGGAATATTGGAAAATGGATTTGATTCTTTCATTTGTGGTAGTGTCTAAATTTACCAAATCAGGAAAGTTCTTCATCACCCAAGTTTCAATTGGACCGAAACTTGGAATCATGCAAGTTGAATAGTATGATGAATGAGAACTTTCAAGCATTGGAAAATCAAGACTAATTACTTGTTCACATGGATGTGTGAGTCAAGTGAAGAACTAAAGGGATCGAGTACACATTCTTGTGCACTGGTCATGTCCACCACAAAGCTCGTTAAAACTATTTGATTTACTAAAGTTTAGTAAATATGGTTATACTTACAAGTTTAAGTATAATTCTGAAACATTGGAAAAGTCTCAATGTATGGCAGAACGAATGGGAAGAATCAAATTAGGCAGAAAGATAAAAGTTTCTCAAATCTGAAAAGATGGGAGAGTACTTTAGTATCATGTTTGTGATCATCTTAATGATTTAGAAATCATATCACAATTAGTCCTCTAAAGGTCATCTTAGTGCATTCTTATGACTAAGAAGAGGAGTCATGAATTGTTGAAATGGTTAGATCAGGATGATGAGTCATACTTCGTTCCAAAACAATTCTTAGAGTCATACTCCAAGATTGTAACTTGAGTGACATATCTTAAAGAAAGGTTTAAAACACTTGTCAAATGTAAGAGTAAAAGTGTCCTACTCTTGTACATTTGAAATTGGTAAGTTGTGATGTTTTGGATAAAACAAAGACCAACTAAGGCCAATTGTGTGAAGTGTTTGTCTTGATAAAGAATCCGCACTATCTCTTGAATATTTGGCAAGATAGTCTTATATGTCAAGAGGATAGTGGGAGTCTTAAAGATCCTAAAAAGAATTTCAAGAACTAATCAAGAATAAAACCTGAGGTTCTTCACTAGCATACGACTTGAGGTTTATAACCTATCGTGTTGACATATTTTGTGCCCATTCCAGTTAAAGTTGGCTTTGCATAGGAGTTCTGAAAGTTCTCAATTGGTTGCATAACAACTTGGAAGCAATGGCAGGCCCTGTACTGCCAGGTGGCAAGAAGTTAAGATTGCATAAGTTCAGTCCATATGAGTTTGGATTTGTCATTATCCTTGTCTTGTGACTATGGTTTTGACGATTCACATGGATAAGAACACATACACCATAAAATCTAAGGGTCATAAGGTTTCTCTCCGATTCATGAAAATGATGGTGAGGAAACACTTCCACCAAGTAGATTTGAAGCAGATGGCAAAAGGTCTAAACAATTGAGACTATGATTACGGCATCCCTTTTCATAGTTCTGAAATTGTTTAGACACACATGCATGCTATCTAAGGAAAGGTGTATGATTTTGATAAAGTTTTATCAAAGCATCTCGTATCAGAAATCTGAACTTTGGTAAGAAAGTCAATAAAGTATTGATTTCTAGAAGTCCAGCTGATTTCTGAGTACATGTCAAAGCTAGTGGGAGCATAAGTGTTATGCTAATAATCATCATGTTAGTGGGAGCATGATAATTATTGTTAGTGTTGCAAGTTAGCAATGTTAATTATAGAAAACAAAAGTTTCAATTCGTGAGGCTGCAGGGATTGAAAAAGTTGTTTTGCTATAATTAAGGGAGAGGATATACTTCATTTCAGTTCTAAAGGCTTAGATTGAGACCTTAATCATCTTTAGTCAAGAATATATATATGAATTTCATGTTGGATTGGTTCAACTTAAGAAATTCTATATATTGCGTTCTCAAAATTTGATTATGATTACGGCATCCCTCTTCATAGTCAAATTTTGAAAACATGGCAAATAAAAATATTGTAGCAAAAGACTGGTCTAGAATCATGGCTTTATGTGAGACATCATGAATCGTGTACCATTTGCTTTGGGTACAGGATCGATTGCATGTGCTATAATATTTGTCATTTCTAAATTTTTCCAAATGCCCAGAGGCATTAAGAAGGGAAAAGGTCTAGAATTGGATATGACTAAAATGATTAAGCAATTGTCGAGGACAATCTGAGGTTTACTAAAGATTGGTTGCTCAGGGACAGTTGGAAGTATAGTGCTAATTTTGGAAGGACCATATTGACATATTCTGAAAAGAGGCATCTCTTATTCAGAAGTGATAGTCAAAATGAGAATATGGAGTTGTCTCCATAGGTGGAAGTTATCTGTGTAAGATTAGAAAACTTAATGCAAGAAGCATGTCCAAAGCAATGTACTTTGAATATGAGACTTAGTTTCCATGGAGTTGATCTCCATTGGAATACCTTATAATGACTGTTGACAAGTCTTTGTGACTTTGTACATATTCATTACAGGAGGGTCAGTGCATATAAGTTTAAAATCTAAACAGATTTCGATAAATGATAGGAATTTGAAATTCTCACATTTTTCGATAAGGATTTGGGAGTGTGAAATTAGAATCATTGAAATTATGTTCAATTGGTTTATTTCACAAAGTAAGGATCATAGACAAACATAGAGTGCATACTTGGTGTATGGCAAAGCTATTGTTTAAGAAAAACATAGTGTAAATGCTTGGAGCATGGGACAACTAGTGTTTTTAATTCAAGTATAAAGTTGATAAAACCGAAACAATGAATAATGAGTAATCAATATGGTGATATTTAAAAGTGTTTATTTATATTCATAGGGTTTGATACCATATTTGATTCATTTATTCTTGTGTTTCACTTTGCATGTTTTGACTTCCAGAATAACTAAGTCGCTCTTCCTGAATGATTAAGTTATTCAAACCATCCACAGTTGGTCATATGTTGGAAGTAGATATGCATCAAGACTGTCATGGGTTGGTTTGTAGAGGTCCAAGTTGGTGGACAAAGTGGTGCTAGAACACTCATGAGTGCTCATAAGTTTTGAGTATTGGATTCAACCCGCGCTCATTTGAATCACTTCATGGATTTTATCACGAGTGATCATGAGACGATAATATCTTATATTCTTCAAACCTAGAGATATGAGTTGTTACTATGAGTTGGTTATACATTGATTGCACGAAAACGCATTGGTAACTCGATGTTATAAAACGTGCCTTTGTGTATGATTCAACAAGTAGTAGAACAAGCCATATGAGTCGAAGTTTATCCATTCCTTTTACCTTCGGGATAAAAGCGATATCTGTGGGCCCCTCGATGATTTAGCGATGACACATGTGAGTGCTTGGCCAAGCCAGGGCTGATTTGATTTGTTCAATCAGTCAGTCATCATAAATCGAAAATCGGGAAACAACAAATGGACAGACAGAATGATTATAATCCATGTCTCAGTCCATATGATATCTAGAATGGAGGAATATATGATCCCTTATCTAATGGACAAGTCATTGACAAGGTCAGAGTTCGACAGCGGCTTTAAGAGCTACGATTGCTAGTCAGGTTTTGAAGTCATACTCAATAATAGTTTTAGACTTATCCAAGTGGGAGACTGTTGGATTAATGTCTAAGTCCATAACTATATTTGGTATGTACTTGACCCGACCCGGCATGGTCCATTTGGGTTGCACAATTTATATGGATAGTCTTTTGAGAATAGTATATTTATGATTTATATTAACATATTATAAGTTCTAATATATTAATATGGAATCATATTATATAATTAGTATTGATCAAGAATTAATTTAGAATTAATTAAGTGATCAAAAAGAACTAATTAAATATGGACTCTTATATATATGGAATGGGCCAAGTTCATTTAGGTTGGGCTAAGCTTTCATGGATGGTCCATGGAGCTTTTAACCCATGGATCCTATGTAAATGAAAGGTCATGGGTATTAGGGTTTACATGGATGTAACCCTAATCCTCCATAATATATAAAGGGGTCCTCGGCTCACAAAATTGGCACAAGTGTGTGAAAATAAGAGTGGGCCGATTTTAGTGTGCATACATATTCTCTCAAGTTCTTCCAAGGTGTTTTGGTGATTTGTGATTCCACTTGAGGCTTCCACACTATTGGGGCTAAGCTCTTAAAGTTCAAGACTTCAAGCTTCATTAAAAGGTATGTATTCTAACTTGTTATATTACCCAAGTATCAAGGATTGTATGCTAGATAGGGTAATACCTTGGAATATTCATATTTGCATGTATAATAGAGAAAACATAGATCCAAGGTATTTAGGGTTGCATGTACACTTAGGAGTGTTAGAATGCTCAAAAACCCAACATGTTCTTGGATGAAGTTTTTAGAGAGAGATAGTAGTGAGAGAAAGTAGAGTGCAGCTAAATGAAAGGAATGAATGAAGAGGGTCACCTTATATATATAAGGGTGAGTGTGCGGCCGTACACTCATGTGTGCGACCGTACACTCATGTGTGCGGCCGTACACACCCTCCAAGAGGGTGTATGGCCCGGTTTTCTCACTATGGGACGTGCTGACTCATTCCTAAACTCAACCTTGGTCAAATGCTAGCTTAGAACACTTAAAAGGACCCTTAAACGGTGATTAAAGGTAACGGAAATCAAGTTCAATGTTGATAAAGTTGACCAGGTGTACATAATAAAAGTTTCGGGTTGTCACAACATGTACTTTTAGACAGCAACCAAGGGTTACACGGTTTGCACCAAAATACCCCTGGCATATTTTCTTGAGTATTCCTACCATTTGAATTTCTTTTGTTTATATACCACATGACTAATTTGGTTCCAAGCAACTAACCCATGATGAGTTCAAGCCCAGGTTATGGACTCCAAGGGCAAAATTATCAAAAGTTGACAACAGCAGAGCTTTTAAACCATGAACTTTTACACGGCAGCAACATCAAACTGTGGCATTTCACTACGAGCAGATTACTACAGAATAGATTCACAACAGATTCCTTGTTGACTTTGTAGATCCTGCACAAAGAGGAAAAAAACACACTCCAAGAAATACCCCCTCTCCCAAAATAACACCATACATATGAAGAAATATAAGAACACGCGAAAGAATTAATAAAAACAATTTTGTTTTCTTTTATTTTTTGATTATTAATAAAAAGTAAATTAAAGTTGCTCTGTGTCACATATTCAACATAGGATGTGATAAAAAGTAAATCAAAGTACCTCAATGATGTACGCATTATGTGCTAGATATCCAACATGATGGAGGTCCTCAAGCATGTTAATAGTTGTGTTCATCACTTCATCCTCCTGAAGAGCATTTACAACAATATAAGCATCTTCAAGGGCTTTTCCCAGCAAAAAGGCAAATATCACCTACATGTCAAGATAGATATTATTTTTTGCTTTTGATCTAAAACCATTACAAAAACTACACATGTCACAATAGAGAAAAAAGAGAATTACACAAGTCAAGATACAAATTATTACATGCTTTTCCATGTAAGTGGCTTGTTTATTTGATTTGGTTATTCCTTGGTTTTGATTTGGTAAAAAAATGCCTAATAGCTTCCTGTAATAGAAACAGAAGAACACTTTAGACCTGGGTTATTTTTACTCTTTATTAAAGTGTAATGTTTAAAGATTTACCAAATTACTCTTGATCTTGGATAGGGGTGTCCACAACTTTCTGTCTCCAATCAACTAAACCTCATCATTCTTTATATATATCCAAGCTGTTCAAGTTTTCCCCCGTTTTTGTTTTTATCTGAAGGATTGAAGGATTAAGGGGTAAATATCAAAAATAGCAACTTACCCCCCTTTATTGACCATGTTAATGATATCATGTAAAAAAACTTTGCAAATATGTGAAGAGTTTAAAAAAAAGCCCAACTACCTTCAATAAGTATTTCTATAACATTTAATCACACCCTTTCATCATATCTAAAAAAATAAACATAAACTTTGAAGTTAATAATGAAGAAATATATATATATATATATATATATATATATATATATATATATATATATATATATATATATATATATATATATATATATATATATATATATATATATATATATATGCTAGATGTGCAATTTGATGTTGTTTCTCTTTTGTGATTTTTTTCTTGATGAGTGTAGATAGACAATTTGATGTTTGGTATATGGCAGATGTGCAAACTCTAGATGCTGAATGGTAGGATTTTTTTTTCTTTTATGATTTTTTTCTATGAAAATGATATATATTGAAGCATGATTCAACCAAACCAGCAATGTTTTCGGCCAAACACCATCAATGAATCATGCTTCCATACCACATTCAGCAATATTCAGGATTCCATACCTGTAATTCCATATACAAAACTCGGGGGTCATATTTATGATAGAAAATAAGAGGTTCCATGTATACACTTCGTTAAAGGCTTCCATACCTGCACCCAATTAATACCAACACAGCTCTTAATGGTCAAATCTAAGGCTGAAAATAAATTAGGAATGGTAAAATAGATAAGAAATTATGAATTTGTAAATACTACCTTTGATTTGACGATTTTTTAATTCTCTCTATCAACAGATAACAACTTGAAGTTCATGACCTAATTAAATTACTAAGAACCGAATCCAAAATAATGGTTAAAACTAAGCTTCAAATCAAATGTGAGTGTAAGAACAATAAGAAAAAAAAGGCTAGTGAGACAACCTACAACAAAATCGAAGAGGTTTCAGAAGCTAGGAAGGCGTTTCCTCAGCCCCTCAAAATCGCAAAAATTGTGCCAGGAAGAAACAACATAAGTTGGAATTTGTTAAAATAATTAGAAATCACAAAAGCTATGAACAATCAAAAGCCATAGAACCTGGGGAATTTATGGAAGAAACATAACATACCATTAAAAGTCACAAAATATAATCAGATAGAGAAGATGGTTCGACGATGGAGAAGCTAGGTTTTATGATTTAAAGTGTCTTTGCGTTCTTCCATCTAGGGTTTCGACGTCTTCTTCCAAACCTTAAAGCTTTTCATGATGATTAAAGGTGAAGATGACGTTGGCGTTGAGGGCTTTTCTGGGAGAAATATAGGAGGATGACGATGGAGTTGGAAGCATCAGGCGGTGAGTGATGTGCGATGTTCCGCCTTTGGCTAACATCTCGAGATGAGTTTCTTAAGAACAATGAAGAGAGACAGAGAGACGCCTTTTGGGTTCATTCAGATTTCAAAAAAATTTGAATTGCCCGCCTGGTTACAGTCGTGATGTCGATCCGTGTGAGTGTGGGTATGTAACTTAGACCATTGGATTGATAATGGAGGGTCAAGATCTTATCCCCTTGTTTTTTAAGATAACATGCATAATTATTTGTACCTTAGGCTTTACAATTTGTAATTAAGACATTGATTATGTATGCTTTATAAGATGGTATATATATATATATATATATATATATATATATATATATATATATATATATATATATATATATATATATATATATATTCCAATATACTTATTTTTTGAAATATTTCTTTTAACAAGTTATATAAGAGATGTACAAAAAAGGTTTTAATGATAAATTGTATATCAAAGAATTTAATAGTAAAATGTGTATATCATAAACAATAAATCTAGCTTTCATATGGTTGGTAACATATTACCTCCGATAACGTCAATGATATTTTTTGAACAAAATGTAAATTTTAATGGTCACAGGTGTACAAAAGTTAATGCCCAGATGATCGATGATCAAATTGAATGACAAAGTACAACCAACAATAACACAAATAACAAAAGATAACTCAAACACTGAATTCTTAATTAATAATCGAAAAAACTATCTCACAAATAATGAAAACGAGATACTTAGAAGGAGGAGACTATAAGTTCCACTCCTTAACCCAAAGAGATTATAATTGATTAGGTTAAGATCCCTAATCAATTATCTAAATCAAAACTCAAAATAAAAAGTTGTTGTAAATAATAAAACATAAAAAACACGTTTTGAGGCCCTAAACGATTCTGAATGGCCGAAAATCACCTCACGTCATGATGAATCTATGCGTTCTCTTAATTGGTCCATTTTACATGTGTGCGAATTTCGTCTAATTCTAAGCTGTTATATTAGTTCTGCGAATTTGTCGCTGATGTCATATTTTTATTCCTACTAGTACCAATGGTACAAGTAGGAATATGTGTATAAAAACTATAGTTTGTTTGATATTACGTGTATAAAAAGTTTTCTAAGAAATTTTTTGTATAATTTTGATACTTTTTATTTTCCAAAAAAGAAATAAAAACGACGGCAAATGTATTTAAATGAGAACTTGCATAGAACTGCGTAACAACAATCGCAAGGGAGACGATTCAAACATTGCACCTCTTGCTGCAAAACCCATGCACTTACCATTGTGCCACTGCTACACAACTTTTTTATTGTGGCAGAGAATATTATATATATTAAATAAAGTTAACAAAAAATATTAAAATTATATTCACATGTTGTAAATTGTTAGAGTATATAATCGTTTTCAATCCAGAGTTTTCTTAAATTTTCCTATTATAAGTTATTTAAATTATCAATAATTTTTTTTTGTTAAAGTAAAATATGATATAAAAGAGTATTTTAAAAAAACTAAACTGCACAAATGGTCCTTATGGTTTGCTCAAAATTGCCACTTTGGTCAAAAAAAGGTTTGGACTAGCACCAAAAGTCCAAAGTTTTCATTTTGTTGTGAATTTAGTCCAATTTGCATGTAACTTTTTTATAATGACGATATTACCCTTACTATTATCTTTTTTAGTTTTTTTATTTAATTAAAAACTTTTCTGATTGAAAGAAAAATAAAAAAATATGATTTTTTTTTATGATTTTTAGATTTAAAAAAATAAAAAATAAAAATAAAAATAAAAATAAAATAAATAAAATAAATCTCTCTCTCTCTCTCTCTCTCTCTCTCTCTCTCTCCCCCCCCCCTACGATTTCTCCTTCCTTCTTTATTTGTTCTTCATTGTTCTCAAGAACCTCTCATCATCGACTTCATCATAGGGTACACTTTAATCACTGATTAATTGGCTACCTGGAGGTCTGAAACGACATCCACCTTCATCGGCTTACCCAACTACCAAAAGACTTGAAAGTATTCAAAATCAGAAGGGGATTACGCAAAGGGTAGAACGAGTTACAGATCTGTACAGACGAAGCTCTTTGTAGCGGCTTAACCATCGTCTTCGTCGAATTACAAATCGAAGCGGCGGTGGTTTCCAGTTGCTAGTTTTGCAGCGGCAGATCGAAGTCGATATGTAAGTGAGATGAAAGGGGGGCGGAGTCATCCTTCTTGTTTGAGCTTGCAAACCCTAGTTTCAGAGATATAAGCGACTGAAACCCTAAATGGAGGTGGATTTGAAAAACAGTTTGAGCTGCCATACGATGATTGTCTCTCTCCTCTATCTCTGAGAAGGTTGTTTGGTGACCTCGTCAGATCTTGGTCCGATGTCATCTCCTCTGGCTCCAATGAATGCTCCGGCAAGTGAGAGACTAAAGGTGGGTTTCAAGTTCAAGACATTGTGGTGGATTTGGGGCTGGAGGATTGACATGGATTTTGTGGATTTGTATTCACACAGTAAACACACACTCAAATACGAGAGAGAGAGAGAGAGAGAGAGAGAGAGAGAGAGAGATTTATTTTTTATTATTTAAAATCGGAAAAATAAATAAGAGAGAGAGAGAGAGATTTATTTTTATTTTTATTTTTTATTTTTTTAAATTAGAAAAATAAATAAGAGAGAGAGAGAGAGAGAGAGATTTATTTTATTTTTCATTTTTTTAAATCTGAAAATCAGAAAAGCAAATAAGAAAAAAAAGAAAATCATATTAACAGGGGCAAATCCATCATTTTGAAAAAAAATCAAAACATATTGGACCAAACAAGCAACAAAATGAAAACTTTGGACCTCTGGTGCTAGTCCAAACATTTTTGGACCAACATGACAATTTTGAGCAAACCATAGGGACCATTTGTGCAGTTTAGTCTTTAAAAAAGAGTGGAGTAATAATTAAAGAACAAGAAGGTGACATGGTTCTGACAATCCACTAAACAGGATTTGAGCAATCCGTCGACACTTTTTGCCTATTTTTAATTTCAACTTTACATTAAGGTTACTATAATTAAAAGTTTTAGCACGTTTATAGAGTATGAAGAGTATTTTAGTATCAACTCCAATAATATGACAATCCTCATTTTTGTAGAGTATTGAGAGTTCGAAGACAAAAAATTGTTTTGATACAAAAGTAAAGTGCGAGCATTAAGGTAGTCGTAATCCAAACATGAGCACCAAGCACAACAAAAAATCTCACTTTTAGCGACGACAATAGTTGTCGCAATGGATTCCAGAAATCGTCGCTAAAGGTATTAGCGACAACATGTCGTCGCAATTGGTCGTTGCTATTAGCCTTGTCGCTAAACTAGGCCATTGTCGCTAATGGTGTCGTCGTTATTATCAATCCAATACACCGATCGAAGTCTTTTCGGCCAAAGCTAAAATAGGCCGTCGTCGCTAATGGTCGGAGTCACAAGTCGTCGCAAATAAAACATGTCGTCGCAAATGTATGCCGCCCCTAATGTTTTATTTTTTTTAATATAAAATTTTATATAAGTTATATTATAAAAATGCAAAAATAATAAAAATGAAAAATTAGAATCTAAAAATCGCATTATATAAACAATCAAATAACATAAAACAAAATATACTTCATTTTTTTTTTTGGAACGCCAGGAATTTTATTAAAAAACTAGCAAGAAGCTAGAAAAAGAACATTACAACAACTTACAAGCAGAGACACGATTATGAAGCCAATTAGTCCTTCCTACATTAGCTTTGCTACACCTATTAAAAACCCAAAAATAAGAGTTTTTGACCACGTCATAAAAAATAACTGATTTCATAGGCAGCACCGTCCCAAAACGAATGGAATTACGAAAATTCCAAATGCACCATAAGGTCGTCATAATCATTGCGTCATTACATAAACATAAACGATTTAATCCAATGCATAAACGATCTAATAAATCTATAATAATATCACCCGTTACATAAAACAAGAAATACTACTCGTCTTCCCCATCGACGTCTTCCTCGTCCTCGTTGCTCATATTGCTGACTTAGTTATTAAACGAGCGGATAACATCTCTAATTTCCGTCACAAATGCCGAGTTTTGAAGAAAAAGTATTAACACCCATGTCCTAAAAAGTAAGTATATAAGTTTAAATAACAAACTAAGAAAAAACAAACTATTACTTAACAATTAAGTCACACACATTAAGTCATGAAGAGTTTAACAAATTATGAAATTACCAAATTAATTAAGTCATTAACAATTTAACAAACAATCAAACTACCAAATCAATTAAGTCCTTAACAATTTAACAAACAACCAAACTACCAAATTCATAACAAATGCATTAAGCAATTAACAAATAAGCAAAGTACTAAACTACCAAAATTCACTATAAAATGCATCAAGTCCTTAACAATATAGCATAGTTGTAATGTATCAATTTCATAATAAACGCATTAAGAGTTTAATAAGTACCCGAGTTTGTTGTGTTGCTTGTAACTATGACTGCCACTATGAGGGAACATTAGTACCTGCTGCAAAAGGATGTTAAGGACCAATACCTCTCATATGCCCCTTCGAGCACCTAATACCTTCTCAAATATGTTTATCCAATCAATCGAGCATGGATCACCATCAGAGGAGGTTATGAGTTGAGTTTGTAGAGCAATCTCACAAACTAAAGCATTTTGTATTTTATGAAGAGTGTTAATATACTTTAAAACTAACACAAGAAACAACAATCGACTTCATGTTTAAGTAATAAAAACTTATGTATTGCTCTTCAACTAATAGGTCAACGAATTCCCCTTGTTTATTGACGTGCGCACTGTGATATGCTTTGAGTCTATTCAAATTTTGTTAAACATTACAAAATATGTTATATTTGAATGAACATTACAAAATATGTTATACTTGAATAAACATTACGAAATATGTTATACTTGAATAAACATTACAAAATATGTTATACTTGAATAAACATTCTTGTAACTTACTCTCTTGAAACAAGCACTACTGTAGGTTCTCATCCATCCACGATTCGTAACTACTTGCTTCTACCGATATTCTGTGTTTTCATTAGATTGTTTTTGATGCTTAGCATTCCAATGTCATGCATCCATACCATTAGGGCTTGAGCCCTTTCTCCCTCCACATCCGTATACCCTTGCAAACCTTTAAAATGTTTTTTTTTTGCATCATATTTGTGGATTCTATACCATGTACATATCAAGTGTTCAAGGATGTCCATAAGATTGGAGCCTCGGGATCATTTGAATCGCTTAAAAATCGAACCATGTCTACAAAAAAGTAGAAAAGTTAAAATAAATCAAAATTAAACATATTAAATATAACTTTATAAATAATTTATTGAAAGATGTTGGAACATGTTGTTCTTTTGTATTTAGAAGCTTCTTTCCAGTCGTCCTTATCAAAAGCGATGTCGTGCCACATATAATTTCCAACCTCTCGATTGAAACAATCGTATATAGGACCAACCGTCATGTAAGTAGCCTTGCCAAATACCAAATGAAGAGGCTACTTAACGTTTGCATCATATAGCCTGTGCATTTTTTGTTTGTGCCCCACCTCTTCATTTTGGAAGTACATCCGCATAAAACGATATTACTCACGATAATTTTTTGATAAATGAATCTAAATAAATCTTAATTACCATCGAGTTGGTAAACACCAAAGGCTCCACTGAACGGATTTTGTGGCTCCTCACCATCGTCACTCTATGGCCCATCACATCAGCCTTAAGATGGAGCAGAAAAATCCAAAAAAGAAATAACACATCCTCAAAAGTTATAACAAAATATGAATATTATATATATATATATATATATATATATATATATATATATATATATATATATATATGTGTGTGTGTGTGAGACTCGTGTGAACTATAGTTACAAAATTAATTAAGCTTTCATTGTAAAAACATAAAATTATTAATCAATTATTTTAAATAAGTTATTTTACATAAATTATTAATCAAGAGATGTTTTTAGTTATATAAAATTATAATCGTTGATTTAAATAAATATGTGAAATTATGCCACCTTATAATCTATATTAGTTTTATTTTAATTTTTATTCTACTGTTATGTTATTAATTTAATGTTATTAGAGTGAGAAATTTAAAATTTGAAATTTAAAAGGGAGAATCAATAGGTTGACAAGTGGCATGACATTAATTAGGAGACCTAATAGGGTGACATAAAGCTTTCTATTACAACAAGTGTGATATGATTACAACAAATACAAACGGTATATTATAAGTCAAATGTAAAGTTGTTTTAATCGTTCTCGCCCTTGTTCTCGCCCTCGGACACTTTAGCATTACTTCAGACACATCACTATCATAATCTGGATCCTCCTCATCATAATAAGTCTTATAGTCAGACACATTGACCATAACCATTGGCGGACCAAATTTAATCTCATCTTCAACCAATTGGGGATTTTGAAAGTATTGGCCAAAGTGAACTGAAAGAGTGAAATTAGAAGAAGCATTACTAAGAACAATTTCGACTGAGTCATTGTCGACATTTTCGAACTGATCATGGTCGACATCATTCATCAGTAGATCCCAAATTCTTCCATGATTAACATTTTCAACAGCCTACCGTTGGTTGTTATTTTGGTCACTTTGAGAAGGTTCTTGCATGTAAAGTACCTGTTTTGCCTGTGTAGAAAATATCAGTTAATATTCGCTAAAAAATTCGCTTTGTGGCTCGATACTACTGAAATTATTATTAGATAGAACTCTTTTAGTGTCGAACTAGTTGCAACGAAAAAGTACAATAGAAAATTTATGGGGATAATGCACCTCGATAATCTCTTCTAGCCGAACATAATATTTTTGCTAATTCTCTTTTTCTTTCTTTCTTTCTTTCTTTCTTTCTTTCTTTCTTTCAGCCTGAGTTTGTATTGTTCGTTGGGCACAGATAGGTACCATGAAACTAACATCGTTCAATATGCAAACGGTGTAAGTAAAGGCATTCACATGCGTATAAAAGTTGTGTAACACCTGGTTTGGGTATTGGTGGGAAAGTTGCCAAATTAGGAAGGATTTTTGCATGGACTCGGCGAGTTGGGAGGTCAACTCGTCGAGTAGGGTCGTGGCATCTTGGACACGGCTCGGAACTGACTCGGCGAGTCGGAAGGCCCGACTCGGCGAGTCAGAGCTGTTTAGAGAAAACCGTAGTTTCGGGGTTTGCCCCTATATAAACATCATTATCAACCCTAGTAGCCTCCCTTAACACCATAGAAGAACGTTCTCGGCCGCAAACACTCTAGTGTGTGAAGTAAAAACAATTGGGAGCTTATCTTTGAGAGTGGGGAGGATTCCAAGTTTGGAGAAGAAGTATCAAGGGAGATGTGACATCCCCAAATTTCTCGGACAGAAAAGACCGATTTAAGTTATGCTTTTAAAATAAAATTAGAGTAATCTTTTTAAAAGATGTTGCGGAATTTGTTCCCAAAACAAAACATGATAAACGTTTGTCAAAACCTTTCTTTAAGAAATATATAATTTCCTTTAATATCAAAACCTCGGGATGTCATATTCCGATACAGATCAAAAGCATAAACAAGACATTATAAGTCTTACAACAGTTATTTACAACTACTGGCCTATAGTCTAAAAATCACTCATCATCATCATCCGACTATGCTCGGGGTCCACTACCCGTAATATAAAAAGGTGAGTGGGTCAGGCTTGGAAGCCTGGTGAGCATATAGGGTTTTCAACCCACAATAAATAAATTTATTATACTTAAACATCAATCAATCAACCAAATTACCCCAACCCCATTATCTTATTTATTTCTTAAGGATTTACCCTAAGATTCAACTATCACTCATTCCTAAGGACTCATCCTAAGGAATAGGCACGAAGTCACATCGTCGCCAGGGTTTATACAACAGGCACTAAGTCCATAGCTGCCAAGGTTTATTCAACATGTGCTAAGTCCATAGCTCTTATTTATCGACAGTATTATTCACGGGAATCCCCCCTGCAATACATGTCAATGGGTATTTAGAGTACAGCTGATGAACATATAGTTCACACACTTACAGGTTGCGAGCCTGCTAGTGTTCCACAGATCATCTAGAATAGTCCATGGTTGTCATTCATACTCTGCTGAATGATGGGGGCCACGTTTGGGTAAGTGATTCTCTCATATTTCACCACTCACCCTCAACTCATGATCTATATCACTGATCATCTCATTTATCTAACTCACCTTTCATCACACACCCACTATTTCATCTACCCATGTTTTACCCAACATTTTTGTAGATAAAAATACATATACAGTTTAAATTATTTAAAAACTTGTATAAATCATTCCTTTAACATTCATCTCAAATAAACAAACAATATATATTCACACAGCACGTATTTTATATAAAATACTTTATATCTATGTGTAAGGTGAAAGTAACTACACACTCACATGATTTAATGATAATCGAGCAACACCTCGTTTCCTAAAACGATCGTTGCTAATTAAACCGGGAGTTTTATTGAGAAACCGGGCTCTGCAAGGGTCGGGCTTCGAAACCAAAAAGATAATTTTCTCGGGCTTCTCGGGCACTTCGGGACGTGTTTCAGGTGCTATAATTGATACCGGGGCTTCGGGGGATGTCAAAATAGTAAAAATATTGAAAAATGGGTGAAAAGGGACAATTTTCCAAAATTACCCGGGAGGTCTCGCACCCTTCTATTTATAGGTGCGAGGCTCCTGATCGGACGGCTGGGAGGAAGCCACGCGGCAGCAGATGCGAAGAGAAGTCACATGGCTCGCACATGCAAGGGTCCTGCAGGAGGCTTCTGATTGGACCGAAGTCTAGGGTCCGAGGGGTGAGTCAGCAGCGAAGGCACGAGGCAGCAGGAGGCGAAGGCACGTGGCGTCTGCGGAGCGAAGCAGCTGGCTCGGATGCGAGAGTCATCGCGACACGCGTCGGATGCGAGGGCTCGCCACCAAGGCACACACGTCGGATTCTTATTGGACCACTTCGGATGGCTCTCCGGTTCGGACACGCTTCTGATGACACAACGATTTCGGACACGTGGCACGCATGCAGCAAAGGTGACGTGGCCGAAGTCCACCTATGCGAAATTTCTCGATTTTTGTGCAAAAACTTCTAAAATCCATAACTTTCGCATACGGGCTCCGTTTTTGACGTTCTTTATATGCACGCGTAGGTAAAATTACGCTCTACAACTTTCGTTTAGACTTCGTCGGCTAATTTTGAATTTAATTTTTTATATTATTATTTTTAACAGACCGGGACAGGAAATCCGTTAAAAATTCATAACTTCTTCATCCGACGTCCGTTTTCGTCTGTCTATTTACCGTTGTGCTACTATTTACGAGACCTTCGATTATCGTTTAGGTTGTGTCGACTAAAAATCACTCGATCTAAAATTCGAGTTTTTAGCTGTCTACTGCTAAGCTGAAACTTAGAAAAATCATAACTTCCTCATACGAGTCAGATTTAGGCGTTCTTTTTATCCATACTCTCGGTTTAACGAACACTACGACTTTCGTTTAGATCACTAAGGCTAAAAAGTAGTTTATCAAAAATTCACTTTTTACGACATTCGGCACCGTGCCGGTTTTGTCGCGAAACTTCGACAGGTCATAACTTCTTCGTTATAACTCGGATTTCGATATTCTTTATATATCCGTAACCCTTGTCACGACCACTACAAATTTCTTAATAGATATCGGCTTTATCTAATATTTATTTTTCGACGCTCATTTTTATTCTTAATTAATTAAACCCTAATAATTAAGCATAAAACACATAATTCACATAATATTCACATAATTCCTTTTCATTTCTTCAAAATGAGTTGCAAAGGTTAACCTAGACTATCACATCAATATTAATGCCTAGCCTAGAAACACGGGCATTACAGGAGAAGTGTTAGATCAAGCATCTATTTCGTGTTGGGCATCTGTCTGAGGTACTAATCTGCTACCTTAAGCTTTGATTTCTTTGTGGAGGTTATGGCCAACCTTGAGGAGATGGAAGCAAACTTAGATCTGGACCAATCACAAGGATATGATTCCAGATCTGGACCTCCTTAGGTCCCAAATATCATAAAGTTGCACCTTTTATTAAGCTTATTCCCTCTCCAAGCATGAAAACCTTGTTTGAATGTTAGTCTTGGTGTTATGGCCATGTGAGGCCTTGCATGCACGTAAAGTTTGCAACTTTACATGTTATCTACACTAGTAGAGGATAGATCTGAAGTTTGGGACCTTGAGTCCCACTGGAAAAAGGCCGTAAACATAATGGACTAAGGGGACTCGGCGAGTCGTGCAAGAGACTCATCGAGTCGAGAGCGTTTCCTCGTTCACGGCCAAAGGTTCACGGCCAAGGGTTCACGGTCAAGGGTGTTCGGTTGGGAGTTTACGGCCGTAAACATCAAGGAACTCGACGAGTCTCCCTGATGACTCGGCGAGTCGATGAGTTAAGCAAGGAACCTGATGAGTGGCTGATTGCACTCGTTGAGTCAAGGTCAATATGGACTGTTGACATTGACTACATACCTAGACTTTGACCAGGTTTGACTCAGAGGAGCCTTAGGGGCTGAGTTAAGATTATTTATTTGTTGGTTATAGGCAGTTGGGAGGAGCAGTGTAGGTCATACCTAAATTCAGTTTTCGGTTCGGCTTTGTGAGGTGAGTTTTCTCACCATACCAATGGGTCTAAGGCACCAAGGCTGGCCCATCTTATGTTAGTTGGTTTACTTGCTATGTAGAGGTGCGATATGTATGTATGCATCATATGCGGTAGAGATAGCCTCTGTGGCTAATGGTAGAGATAGCCTTATGGCTAAAGGTAGAGACAACTTTTATGGCTGATGGTAGAGATAGCCTTGTGGCTAACGGTAGAGATAACTTCATAGCTAATTGACGTGTGATAGTGGTAGAGATAGCTTTTATAGCTAATGTGATATGTGGTTTGTGTGAGGTATGCTCTGGGTGACTCACCAAACTTTCAACTTACCGTCTGTGGATTTATTTCAGGTACATCGGAGCCCAAGGTCAAAGGCAAGGCGTGATGATGCGGCGTGCACTCTATCTCTTTTTTCCGATATGTTTTGGGGGACACTCTGATGTTTTGAAAATAATAATGTTGTAACGTTGGTGGTTTTGAAAACAATTATTGGGATTTTCATGTTTTATGAAATATGGTTGACTAATTAAAAATGAAAATTTTCTTTGTAAAATTGGGGTCATTACAAGTTGTATTATGGGGTCACACAAAATTAT
The DNA here is from genome assembly GCF_052849685.1 of Lactuca virosa. Classification (NCBI taxonomy): domain Eukaryota; kingdom Viridiplantae; phylum Streptophyta; class Magnoliopsida; order Asterales; family Asteraceae; genus Lactuca; species Lactuca virosa. Next base: position 122,479,964 of record NC_136434.1, read on the forward strand.
TGTAACAACTTGTGTTCTTTCTAGAAAAAAAAGCAGTCGTTTTTACATACATGTTTCAACTCAACCCAAGCCAATATTTTAAGCGTCTTTTTTACTTCATAATGTGATGTGGGGGGGACCTTTTTTCCTTGAGGAAATGCAGTTTGCAACAACTACAGAAGCTGATCGAATGATCTATCAGTCCATTTGTTGATCACATTGATATGCATCAGATGTACTTTCCCCGTGGTACTTCCATTTACTATAATTGGACTAAAACCATGTTGAAGTGTATTAAATTTCATTATGGTTAGTAGTATAAGTTTATTGGTATCACATTTTATACACGGACATCTAATTTGACCTTTGTTGTTGATGTGTGCTTTGGACTCTCGAGAAAAGATTCAACTCCTTGTTGGAACATGGTAGAGTTATAATGTTCAATTGTATTCCAGGTTTTATCAATAGACATGTTGCAACTGAAACATAAGCTAGGTTTTATTCTTTACTCTATAAGAACTAAAAATCAGATGAAATATTTATAAGAATAGAGTAACTGCTATATCGAATGGAATATTCATAAAGGTAGAGTAAAAATTGATGATTCAAAAAGCAATATCAAAACAATAACAAAACATTGGACAACGGATAGATTATACACAAGTGTAGGATTCTAAACCCACTTTTTGAATACTAATATGTGAATGTGGATTACATGCTTGAACATTTAAGAAGAATTTGACAGTATTCCCCCTTAGCTCCTAAGTATATCTAAAAATATATCCCCAAGGAGTAAAGAGAAACTAACAACCGAATCTTTCTTAAAAAATGAATCATGTAATAAGCATTCACATCTTAAATGAGATAAAGTATTCAAAAAGCAGTCCCAAAAATGGGAAAAACCCAAAATTATTTTCTAAATCAGTTTCGGATGGATAGTTCTAGGCTCCTGATGATTTAAAAGGGAGATACATAAACTAAAAAACCTACTTTTTTTTTATTATAGTATTGTACTTCAAATAATTAATTTATTAAATTATTACTTGGTAGATTTATTGTCTTATGTTTTTTGTTTTTACTTTTTTCCTATTATATTATAACATTTTACTTTAAATAACTTATTAGACTTTTAGTATATATATATTTTTTATTTATAGAATCTTATTTTTCCATATTTTTATTATATATAACATCTTACTTTTGTTTTATTTTTCTATTATAACATTATACTTTTTCATATATGTTTAAATTACATTCTGAATTATTGCATCCTAGTTTTTTTTTTCAATTATAACATTGTACTTTACATATTATGGAGTTTTGAAGACTAGCCTAATTAAGTCATAACATTTTACATACAAATACACATATACACATATACCAAATACATATATACATATAATTTCTATTTGCATGCATACAAATACACATATACATATATACAAATACATATCCATTAACTATTGTCAAAATGGCTGAGTCATTTTGTGAAATTACCATTATTTTGTACCACTGATTTCATACTATACCACAAAAAACTAAAAAAGTTTCAAAGAAAATCATATACAAAAAACATATGAACAAATTTTGCTCCATTTACTACCAAATACACATATATACCAAACACACACATACATATACACAATTTATCAATAAAATGCACATGTGGAAAATTATCAGCAAAATCCACTGGTAGTGTTGTGGTAGTAGTGGTCGCCGGAGAATAGCCTTGTTGTGGTGGTTGTGGTATATAGTGGCTTTGGTGGTGCCTTAAAACCATAAAATTCATGAAATTAGGTTTAAAATTAAGGTCCGAAGAGAAACAAAAAGAGAAAGGAGGGAAGAGAATCGAAGGTGTTGTGGTGCTTGTAGTCGCTGGTGGAGTGGCAGTGGTGATGTGTAGTCCTTAAAACCACGAAAATCATCTAATTAGATTCAATATTAAGGTCAAGAGAGGAAGAGAAAGAGAAAGAGAAAGAGAAAGGAGGGATGTCGAGCACAAACCATCGCTTGAGATGCTCGGAGAAGCTGCCCTTTTCATTGTTTGTACCATCAAGGTCGTGATCCGGTAAGGTTGGAAACTATTCGGTGTAAATAGGGATGGATACGGGTGGCTTCGGTCGATGATGTAGGTGATAATCGTCGAAATTTATCAGTGAAATTATTTAGTTGCTGGAGAAATCGAAAGGGGAAACAATGGGAGCACAACGAGTTATGGGATATGGAAGAGAACTAAAGGCAACTTACCTTTAGTAGTGACCATTTTTGCGACGACGAGATGGAGGGAATTCTCCGCAGTCTTTTTCCGTGGGCATTAGCCACTACTAGAAAAACAGCCTTTTAAGACGCACAATGCTTGTCGTAAAACGCTCAGACGACACGTAAATGCGTGTCAAGGAAGGCCCTGTCATAACGAGAGACGACACGCTTTTGCGCGTCGTCTATAGACGACACGCATTTACGACGCGCATTTATGACACGCAATGCGTATCATTAAATTCGCTGTCAAGAAAGGCCATATCATAAATGAAGACGACACACATTTTTGCGTATCGTAATTTTAATTTTTTTTAAAAAAAAATTATTTATAGATTTACTAATTTTCAAATTAAATTTGCATTTCATGTCTCATAATAGAAAATAAAATACCATATACAAAAAATACAATACATTGCAAAAAAGTTAATGTCATACAAATAATCATTCCAATAGTAGACAAATGTAATACATCAAATAATCATTCCAATAGTAGACAAATGTAACATTTCAACATTTTTTATATAATTAACTAAATTATTAGCCAAATTTCCTAAAATACCAACATACTTTTCTATGAAGAGCATTAACACTATTCTTTTCCATCAAAACCTTCAAACCTGCATAATTAAATTAATGTTTAATCAGCTACAGGTCAATAAGGTAGGTTTAACCAAAAGAGTTTCATAATAGTAAGATTTTACTTACCGCTGTTGTTAATGACATTGAAAGAAGCAGCCCAACAAACAAACACCCCCTCAGAAGGATTACTACCATATAACTATTGATATTTGATACTTTATTACTAAATGAAACCAAAAACAAAGTTAAAAAGTCAACAAAATCAGAAGGTTTTAGTCAAACTTATAGAGGCTGTAATTCAAAATATTACTAAATGACATTGATTGAACCACCTGCAGATTTACCATTTTGTCCCTATGAGATTCACTACTGAACACATTCTACAGTTTGTAAACTATAATATATATATATATATATATATATATATATATATATATATATATACCTGAGCGATTTCTTCGGTGCTTGGCCAAACGTCTCTAAAGTAGGCATTCTTTCCGTCCTTTTTGGTCCCGATTGGTTCGTTTTTGAAGTCGATGTCGACCTAAAACACACAACATGCAAAACATGATATGAATTTGTGTTGTGTGTTTCTTTGAGGGTAGAAGAGTAATTTTACACATACCGTGCCGGCAAGTGCGTAAGCTACAACCAAGGGAGGTGAAGCCAGGTAGTTGGCTCTTGTTAGTGGGTGAACACGCCCTTCAAAGTTTCTGTTTCCAGAAAGCACAGCTGCAGCAACAATATCTGCAACAAATATGTTCTCAAGAGTTAAATAAATTACTTTATTACAAATATGATCCCTATGATTTCTGATTTTTACTTTGTTTCACTCCAAAATTGGAACTTGGAACATTTTTTTTTTCAATTTTGGTCCCTGGAACGTTGAAATAAGGACTAAAGCTGAAAAAAAGGTTTCATGTTTGGACTAAACAAGGAAAACGCAGAAAGTACAGGGAACATTTTTGTAATTTACTACATATAGTGCAGCCATAGCCCACTATGCTGAATCCCTGCTGGTCCAAGTACTTTTGCAGACCACTGTATACATGAGGAAAGTTATATAAATGGAAGGCAAAGAGATTAAAAGATAATCAGGACTCAGTTTTGAACACATGAAAGAAGACTCATAAGGATGCCAAAGAGTTGGATAGAGGACTAACCATCATAAGTAGCAAAGCCTGCAAGTATTTGAACCATAGCTGGAAGAGCTGAGTTTTGTGCATACAAGTGAAGAAATAGTTCTTCCATCATCTATGGAAGTAAATCAGAAAGCTTGAACAATGCATGAATTACACACCAAAAGGGTATTTTGGTCTTTTCAATACAACAAAAAGGCAGAATTGTTGAATTCCAACTTATAAGACAATGCATGAATTAATGCCTTCTCCTGGAAAGCAACAAGTTTGTGGAGCCGGCCCACATCACCACCATCACCATCACCTTCCCCAACATAAAAATATCAAAAAACATAAAAGTTTAATCAAAACAAAAAATAAAATAAATTTAGGCCTAAGATTGTATGTTTAATGGATTTATTTTTAGCAATGTACCTGAGGTATGTGATGGAAGCAGATAATTTAATCTATCAGCAACTGTCCCAGATCCAGAAGATGAAGGGGCTTATCAATATAACCAAAGATTAACGAACCTCCCACCCTGGTTTAGGCCCAAGGGCAACTGCTACCATGGAGCTTGCTTTACCCTAAATAAAATAAACCACAATGAAAAAAATTACTAAATCTTACTTGCGTATATACACTCAAAACAAGCTTACACAGATAAACAACTAAAACTAACTTCAAATCTTTTGGTAAAACTATAGATATAAACAAAACATATATATTTCAATTCAACTTCTCTATTTTAGCCATACCTGATCAACCAAGCTTACACACCATTTGGGTTTCCTTTAGTTGTGTCCAAAGATAAAGCAGATTCCTCTTTAGTTCCTGTGATCTCACCCTTTGGAGGAGCAGGAGAGTAAGGGGTTGTAAGGGTCATAGGTGGGAAGTAAGAAGTAGGGTACTGGTAATGTTGGGCCCCATAGAGTTGACCATCTTGACCTACTGTTGGCATAGGTGAGACAGCAGGAGAATGAGGTCCATATGGTGCATAACCATAACCATAAACACCCTGTAATGAAACCAAAAACAATATACAATGATAAACATGTTTTCAAGTCAAAATATAGACAAAACTCACAGAAGGAAACAGGTTCTTACATGAGATAAATCAACTCCATCAGGATTCACATATCTTGAGTAGTCATCCCAATCATTGGTAGTTCCATCGTAGCCTATATAACAGAAAAGGGAGATTGAGCAATTGCAGATGTTGAACATGTCCATGACACTGTCGAATCAAATGAGTTTCTTCATGGGTAAATCGAACTAGAAACATATACTATTGCAGCCAATTTACCTCCATAGTAGTAAGCGGAAGCATAACCATTTGGATAATAAACCAGTGTTGGATCCATGAAATCCAGGATCAAAGGCGTTACAGATCTATTAGTAGGTTGAACCAGACCATTCCAGCGTCCACAGAAGATTGCAAAGATAATCATAAACCAAAAAACACATAACTAAGCTTCTGAAATCTAGATTAATGTAAACAAAAGAGTTATACCAAGAAATCTTCAGATATTACCATATGATAAAAATATCTCACCTTCTTAGTGGGCTCAGGAATTTCCGTAGTCTTAGCTTGCGAATCAAGTGATAGATTCTTCAGCAAATCACTTTATATATGTGTACAATTGCAAACGAAAAAAACAAGGGGAAAACCAAACAAGATACCATCTATGTACATGTATTATGTGTGTACATGTATTATCTGGCACTAACCATGGAAGTCCGGTCAAAGGTGGGTCAACAGAAACAGGATACCATCTGATGGCTTTTAGTTCAGACCAAAACTCGTCTCCTGGCATTTCATCGAACAGCTTGCCTACATAATCTTCATGAAATGCATCAGAGAATTTGTTAGAAGGGAAGAACAAATCCTTGTGCCGAAATGTATTTAGAATCAAACACTAAACTGTATTTATATATATATATATATATATATATATATATATATATATATATATATATATATATATATATATATATATATATATATAATGGAAATGTATTTAGAATACGACACCGGAGTGTGATTCCTGTTAGAGTTCTTATGCAAGCTACACCTAAACGAACCTGGATGCGAAGTAGGCGAACACATACACATCCTCCTCGGTTTATCCAACTGCTTTTTCGACGCTTGATTACTATTATTACTCCTCGGAATTACAGAGATCGAACGACTCGGAGAAATTTGACGATTGTCGAGAGAAAATCGTATATTCGACGCCGATGGAGATGATCCGTATACGTTGACACGTGTAGGTGACGCAGATCGGTTCTGAAAGAACAACGACGGGATCGACGAGAAGGCGGAGGTGGAGGAAGCAAACGAGTTTGACGACGGCGAGGTGTAGAATCTTCCGGAAGGAGAGTGACCTCGGAGTACGGGTCTTCGGGTTGGATTCGCAATTGATTTACAGTTAAAGAAATTTGGGTTTTTTGAGAAGATAAGGAAGGGAGAAGTAGCCATGGTTATCTAATTGAGGGTTTTTACGTTTTTAATTGAGAGAAGTAGTGTGAGGGCAGAGAGTAGGTGGAGACATCGGTAGGAGACATTTTGCTGGTGGGAGATCGGAGATTTGGTGATGACTATATTAAGGTTTTTTGGGGTATTTGAGTAAGAGAGAGAAGAACGGTGGAAAGAAGGTAATAACACGGCGGGCCTTTCAAACTTTTCAGAATTTCATTTCCCCCCAGAGAAAAGACCCCGCGTTTCATTAAGAAAATATAAAGCGACATGGTTACACGACGCCCATTTTATGTTATGTGCCCTCCGTGTTTTTTTTTTCAATGTGACACTTATTTTAGGGCGCGCAAAAATGTGTGCCCTAAATCCTTCTAATTTTTGGAGAGATGACATTATTTTTAGGGCACACACTTTTGCGTATCATAAAATAGCGCGTGTCATGGTTCGCGCGTCATTAAAGGGTATTTTTCTAGTAGTGAGCGGCTGTGGTGACCCTATCTGTTGGATAAACATAAAAACATACGGTTACGATTCGTTCTCAGCAACTTCACACAGATCGCCCATCGATTATATTAGCGACGACCCCTTTAGTGGCGATGTGTGCTTTCGCAACCACACTAGGCATGTACGGTTTGATGTTGCCGCTAAAGGCTACATTTCTTGTCGTGAGTTCAAATAGATTTGTGAATTTTATTGTTTCACTGGTTTATATCCCGAACAAATAAATGAAATATCTCGCTATAAGGAATGTTCCAAGAGCCAACCACTCCACCTTACCCTTAAGAAAATTGTATGACTTTGTCTTGAAATTCAAATGCAGATTAAGTTCCATGTTACAAGAAATATGTTGCTTAACACACATATGATTGAAGAGCGTGCCTTGTAATCGAACCTTTTATTATAATTTATATTCTAAAAAGCTCGTCTTGGCTTTGTCAAGACATTTCATGGCTCCACACTACTATAGAAAAGACTTTTAACGACAGGAAAATACGAGACTCATGAATTTTATGACAGAATATTTTATTAGTATATGTATTTCATGTATGTTATATAGCTCAAGTACTATTGTCTATACGCCTTAAGCCCCCATGTATCTTGTGTATGTTACGTTTGAATGCAATGAGAATCATAACATTCTACATGGTATATTGGTATCAAAGACTTATTCCAACCACTCCTAGAATCTCTCACCTTCCCTCTCTAATCCAATCCCTTCATTCTTTGTCAGCGTCTTCTTCCCTCCTAGCCCTAATGGGCAGCAATGGTCCATCACAACCACCTACTCCTCCTGCCAAGGCTTTAGTTGTCACCAACATTAAAACATATGTCCCACTCATATTTGATCTCTCCAGTCACAACTATGATCCATGGAGGGACCTTTTCTTAGTACACTCATCGCATTTAAGGTTCTCGACACATAGATAAAACCTATGATGATCCTGACACCACTCCTATGCATTTTGAATGGCATCAACTTGATTAGCTTGTAAACTATGGTTATTGTCTCTATCTCTCAATCTCTCACCACCTCTATCTATACCCTTAATGCCACAACCCAGAAGATTTGGTGTAACATTGAATTCAGTTTCTGTGAGAACAAAGATGCTACCGTCATGCAACTTGAAAGTGAATTGCGTTCATTCACAGTGGGAGACCTTTCTGTTCATGACTACTTTAATAAAACTAAGAAAATTGCAGATCTACTAAAAGGCATTGAAAAGAAAATTAAAAAGAATCATGTTGTGATTTACATCATTAACGAACCTTAAAGAAAATTTGATGCTATTGCTGGATTTATTCATCATAGTAATCCTCATCCAACATTTGAAGAAGATCGCTCCATGCTACTTGTTGAAGAACATATACATCTTGCAAATCAGGTTCCCACTCCATCTCATGACAACCACTCTTCTTTCCTCATATTCTTTATGTCTCAAATCAACCTTCTAATCAAGGAAGAGGAACATATTCTCATCACAACAATCGAGGAGGCCATCAAAATCCCTCCAGTCGTCGTTGTTTGCCACCCTATGTTGTTGTCGGAAGCTACCCTGTTGACATCGGACCATTTGTCGACCACCAACAATTTGGTTGGGTTTAATTTCTGCCTCCACCCTTCAATCCGCTCCCAGAGACGATGTCTTCCCTTGTCGCTTCACAGAATACCCCTTCGCGGGTCATTAATATGATGCAACAGCCCTCATTCATGCCTTGGGCCATGCCATTCTACAACACATTAGATGGGCTTCTGGGCAGCATACATCAGGCCCAAATTCCTAGCAATTCAGTCTGCAAGCTCCCTATCCATCCAACAGTTTTGTTTCGCCCCCGTGGGCCTGGCTCGGTAGCTCAGATCAACCGACTTCTCTCTCGAGTTTATTTAAAATGATAACTTTTAACGACCCATCAAATGGTGGGCAGGTTTTGGATAGCGGGGCTACTGATCATGTTCATATGAACGCAAGTATTCTCAGATATATTCATAAAAATGCTTATACTCCTTATTTTATTTATTTTGGTAATGGTTCTACAATATCTTTCACGACCTCGGGACACACTAATTTTCCATTATCAAATCCCTATCGTCCTTTACATTTACAAGGCATACTCATAATAGCCAATATTATTAAAACCTTATATATTTATGTAAATTCATAACTCAAAATAATTGCTCCATTAACTTTGATCCTTTTGGTTTTACGGTTCCTGGTTACCGAACACATTGATCTATCATCCGTTGTGATAGCTCCGGGCCCCCTTTATGTACTCACAATTTAGGGGTAAAATTAAATAATTTCAATGCGATAATGGTCAGGAATATAATAATCAATCGTTTCATGACCATTTTCCCTCTCACGACATTACCTTCCGATTTTATTGCCCTTATACTTCTAAAAAATAGGAAATATGTGTAACGATTCAAATTTCTTTACAATCAACGAGAATACTATTCCTTTAATTTTATTTATTAAACTAACCATTGCTTTTGTTTAACGTTAACTTATGAGGGTCAAAGTGTAATAAAATGAGTTTGATCGTATACATGTATTAAGAACCATTTTGTGATACAGGGCCAAATATGAACTTTATGGACTATTTAAAGAGGGATAACCCTAAAAAAGGGGCATGTAACCATATTTTAAGCCACCATCTTCTTGTTAGAGTGTGTAGAAGTGAGGGTTTCGATCGAAGAAGTTGATGGTGACACAAGCAAAGAAGAAGTGCAGTTTTGAAGCAAGGGTGAGAATTTGATAATGGATTCCTATCATCCAACCTCTCATTTGTGTTCCTCAAGGGTTCCAAGAGGTAAGGAGAAACTCTTCAACTCATATTTCTGTTTTGAATCATTAGAAACATGAATCATTGAGTTTATGCACAAAAATGGTGATTTTGATGAGTGTTGAAATTCTATACAACAATGTTTCTCCAACTTTCAAGGGTTGTAGCGACCAAACGGAGCAGAATTGGACTATGAACCAGAGGGAAAATATTGGAGGAAATCGACTCTAGTTTCGAGGCACTCCAATATGCACTTAATTGGAGTTGTAAATCTCGAGACATCCCAAAATACTAAACAGTGGTCGGGTTGGGAAATGAAGATTATATTGAACTAAAGTGGTGTTTTTAGAATCTTGTTTTGTTCTTGGGTTTTAACACGACTTCCAGGAGGTTAGGATTCGATCCATATCTTATTTTTATGTATTTAGGTCATGGGAATTGGTAGGAGTGAGAATTGGTTAGAATTTTGTGAATCAATTGCTTTCGGTTTGGTGTCATAATTCTTGTTTCTTTTATTCCTAATCATTGTGGTTTTTTATTTGTATTTAATATGTATAAAAGACCATGTTTTGAGCCATCCAAAAGGTCTTCAAAACAGTCCCTAAAAGTCTTCCCATGAGGCTTAATGGTGGAGGAAACTCAAGCCTTAATAGCATCCCCTCTTTTAGCAACGTAACTTGTTTTTCCCATAAAACAATGTACTTTGAGTCATGGTTTGAGGTTGAAATTGTTATTCTAACTTCTTGACATGTTGCTACTATTAAAAACTCAATTCAAATCTTTATAGTTGGTTTTAGTTATGGCTTAATGGGTTAAGTTGTCAATTAACCCTTAAAATGCAATGTTGAGAAATTCTGAAAAAAATTACCAATCTGTCCCTGTTTTGAAAAAAAAAATCTAGAAAAAATATCAAGAGTCGGATTGGGGATCCGTAAACTCTCAAAGTTTAAATTTTGAGTCTAGTTTGTCCATTAGTTTTTTCCCAAAACCTGATGTTTTCCCTAACCATGGTGAAAATCGTCTTTTTCACTGTCTGGTCATAAATTAACTGCACGGACATGTTGTCTTGTAAACTTCAAAGAATATTATAGAAAATCGTATGGACTTGTGTGAGCACTTTATGAAAATATAAAAGTCAAATCTACTGGAGTATGAAATAAAATTGTAATTTATACAGGCTTTAGTGGTGCTAAAGTGTCCTTAAACATGCTGCTACTTCAGGTCAAAATCTGAGAATTTGACCTAGTAACTAGTTTGCATGTTTGGGGTATAGAATTGCTATTTTTGTTCTTGTAAACTTCTAGTAATCTAATTATTTGTGTTGTACAAGGGGAAAGCTTGATAAATCAAGTATTACACGATTTGATGTGTGGAAATGTTGCTTGTTTGACAGAGGCGAGTCTATCTTTGTGGTTAGTTAATGTAATTGTTAGGGATTCCACATATTAGAGGGATTGGAATGAACCTAGGTTGTTTAGGTTGCATGTACCCCAATTGTGAATGAGATGTTTATTTAAATGATGTTTCCTTCATGCTATACTTTTTGGTTGCTATTTTGATGTGAAGGGTGTGATAGGTCCACGATAGAAGGAGAGATTTGTGTTGATTATGTGTGATATATGCATGCAAGAATTTATTGGTAATATTTGTCTATGTTGGTTAGGAAAATGCATGATAGCGATATAATATGCCTTAATGATAAAATTATGATACGAGCATGATTATATAAAAGATGTAAAACGCCTTAACTTGTGATACCTTGTTGCATGTTTACATAATGTGAAGTATGGAAGTAATATGCCATTTAATATTAATAGAAATTGAGCATGATTACTTAGGGAGGTTTGTAGTGTAATCCTTATGTGATGAATTAATAATATATTAATCAAAAAGGGGAATACACTTAGTGGGGCGTAAAGGGTAACAACCTAGAATTAGGTGTGTGTAACCTATCCGGATACTTGTGAGGGCCTTATAAGTTGAAAGACACCTAAAGGGGTAAGAGCTTAAGCCAATAGTGACGCCGAGCGGTTTTTCTAGAACACCATTCGGGACATGGTTCGTGGACACTAAGGTGTTCAAGGACTGCAGTGATACTGGCATAGTGATGGCGCTGGATGAAATATCACGTTTGAGTGGGAAGTTATAGTGATGGGAACAATGACAAGTACCACTCTCGATCGACAAGGTGCATACTTGTATGTTCAACGTCATAGTAGCAAACGCTGCAAACTGGGAGCAATGTTATGAGTGAGAGTCTCGCCTCACTTAGTGCATTGGGTCGAGCCGGTCATGTTAGTAGTGAATGACATTTTTACCTCTTGGGTTCGTGATGGACCCAGTGGGGTAGGGTTGGGCCGGTCACTTAGTAGTGAACGAGTTTTGTCTTCAGGTTAGTAATGGACCTACGTGTGGGATGTCTACCTTATGGGTTAGTGATAGACCCATGTGTGGGGAGTTTTCCTTACGGGTAAGTGATGGACCTATGTATAGGGAGTCTTCGTTGTGGGTTAGTGATGGACCTAGGGCTAGGAATAATTAACAATTATTTAATATTAAAAGATAAGTAATAGCGTTAGACCCCAATGATACTCTAGTGATGAACATGCGATGCATGTGATGTATGTGATGTGACTGAAGTATGTATGGTATGTGATGTTTATAATGTATGTGATGATATGTTATGTGTGTTTTCCTAACATTATACTTAAGGTTGACTCACTTAGCATTTGATGAAACTTGTTTCTTTGCTTGTTGTTGCCTTGCATTGGTACAAGTAGCATAGTTTGATAGCTTGGTGATGATGGGGCTTTTGGGTAGTTACATTCTAGTATTGATACCCTTTGGACATTTCGTTGAGTTTTCATAACACTTGTTTTGGATTAGTTTATGAACTTTAATGATAAATGTTGTTTTGGTTATAAAAGTAACATTGGTGATGTTTTTAAGTAATTCAAAATAAGACTTCCGCTAATGTATTCTGTGAAATAAATGTTTTAAAAATAAAAAAAATTGGGTGAAAAATCATGGTGTTACAATATGTACACGTGATTCACAATATCAATAACATGGTGTGTGCTCTTCTTTTCCACTCTCACATTCCTCGTACTTTTTGGCAACATGCTCTCCACATGGCCACTCACATCCTTAATATTCTTCCATCAGTGGACATCTCGAATGATAAACATCACTACCGTCTCTTCCAATAACATCCCACTTATGACCATCTCCGTGTCTTAGGTGGTTATTTTTTCCTTGCCTCCACCCTACCTACAAACTTCAGCATCGATCCACCCCTTGCATTTTTCTTGATTACCCCACATATCACCGAGGATTCTATTGTTATGACCTCTCCACCCGGAAAATTATCATCTCTTGCCATGTCACTTTTGATGAGACCATTTTCCCCGTTGTTTGGTAACCCCCACCCAACCCTCATCATATGATTTTCTCTCTGATTCTAATATATCTCTTATCGCATTCCACATACATCAACCATCGATGATCTCACCCATAACTCCCATTACCCACCAACCCCACCTCAAATCGTTTCAATTCCTCAAACTGAGGATAACTCCCATATTCCATCTCCATCACTGTCCCCTCAACCTACTTACCACATGAACACTCGCTCAAAAAGCGAAATCTTTAAACCCACCTAATGCCTTAACTGTCATTCCACTACCATATCCTATGTCCCGAGGTCCTACTTATGGGCTTTGAAAGATCCAAATTTACATAAAGCCATGAATGAGGAATATAATGTGCTCATTAAAATTGAAATTTAGTTTCTGATGCCTTGTCCACTTGGGGCGAATGTGGTTCGTTCCATGTGGTTATTTAATCAGAAGTTTAATGTGGACGTCTCTCTCTCTCTCTCTCTCTCTCTCTCTCTCTCGATACAAAGCACGTTTGAAAACTCAAACCTTGAATTAACCTTTAAGATCGATGTCTGCTTCTAATAAGTAGGTCCAGTCAAGTCTGGTAAATGATTCAAGACTTGAAGATAATATTCAACAAAGTATTCAAGTAAGTAAAAATGAAGTAAGATCGAGTAAGATCAAAGTAAAGACGGTTTTTGAATAAGTAAAATGTAAGTGAAAGAAATTTGACTTGCAAGAGAGTTAGAAATTGATGTGAAGAAAATATGTTGATTACTTACTTTTCTTGGTACATAATACATGAAACATCAACTCCTTAAATTGTAAAGGAGAGACATAGTAAAAATCGAGAGAACATTCTAAGGACTAGTTAATACTAAGTGTTTGACAATTCTGACACATAAAAGATTGATTTGGTCCTAAGAACTATTCCGTCAACTAAAGACAAAAAGCATTAAATGCTTGTACAGACTCAATCACATCAAAATAAAAATATTGGAAATTACTTCATTTTGGTAAATGACAAGCTTCGGAACATCACATCTCGGACTGAAAGTTGACTTCGGATCTGCTTTGGTTCGGATTGCTAGAGGTTCACTTTTTATGCATTAACAATCTCCCTCTAAGTTAACTTAGCAATCAGTCAAATCAGTTGGCTTCTTCATATACAAAAAGGTAAGCATTGTGTAGCCAGCTTCGGACTTACATATACCATTTAAGGTGATCAATGAACTTGTTCTTCACATGCTCAGGAGCGTCACTTTTAGCAGCATTGCGATGAACTTTTGAAGGATGTTTGAAGGAACGAGATGTTTATCAAGAACTTGGAAAAATTATTTTCGGTTGGTATTCTTCTTAGGATAGACGTATCCGAGTTTAGGTTCTTCAATGGGTCCTTCTGCCAAGATTTGAGCTTCAGGCAGTTCATAAGTTATTTTCGCCAACACTTTTTCTGTTTTGAACAAGTGTGCAAACTCAATGTCGAACCTGTAAAATTCAGTAACATAGTCCTTCAAGAAGTTCATTGCAGCATTGTAAGCGCAGATGCTTGAATGATTGGATTCGCGATCTCGGAGGTGAGCAGCGTTTGTGAGAATGTCGTTGGGATTGATAGATGGAAAGGCAACATCCGTGATAGTGAGAGTTGTTTGTTTATTCCAATAGATGTAGTATATGTACAACACGCAGTTGGGATCAGATTTACTTTGAACCTTGTTTCTGAAACCAACGATCTTGGTGATCCTCTTCCGAGACCACACTTTCTTTTTGAGGACGTGTGTTAACGGAGTAGAAAGTTCTCAATCTCTCTCGCTCTGTCCTGATGATAGTTATTGGATCATCATTCAGATGAAGAAGAGCGAATTTGATGGAGAATTTTCCGTGTGGAGAGATTGGAAGATCAATTTAGTCGGAATTCTATGTTCGAAGATCGAAGTACATGAAAGGGACAATATCGATGTTGTGAATAATCCCTTCTCGGAAGAAAGGAGTTATTCCTAGCAATGGATTTAGATTGTCTTTCAAGGCTTGAATCCTGATGCTTTCTTCCAGTGATTGATCGATCTGCTCTTTGGACCAGCCTTCGGAATTTCTGAATGTTCTCTCTGGACTGTTAGGTTCAGAAGCAATTTTATTCCCTGTGTCTTGCGATGGCTTGTTTAAGTCAGAAATGACTTGTTGTACTATTTCAGAGATGATAGATTCTGGAAGAGGAGTTATCAGGGGCTCTTCAGGAAGATTATCCAGTTTTCGGGTTGGAGAACCTTCATCGATCGGAACAATTCTCGGAGCTGGGATTGGCGGAAGCATGGATTGTGTAGCTCGGAAGGCGTCAACAGTTAGTTTCGTCTTGAGCTTCGCCATTTAGTGACTTCTTTTGAGCACGTCTGCCAAGGATGATGGCCAAGAGACAGCGGACCATATTCCATTTTCTTCTTCCGAGAGAACCTTCATTGGATGTTCCTTAGTAGCTTGAAGTCCTACAACAATATTTTTAATCTGGTCTTCATAATCTTTTTCAGGGGGTTCAATGTTTTCAACCTCGATTAAGTCATCTTCATCGGATTCATCTCAGAGAGTGAATTCTGAGGCAGGCTTCCATTGGATTGTTTTACCTCTACGCCTTGGTCCTTCTCCCCCTCTTACGTCGGAAGACCCAACATCTGATGCAAGTCTGGCAGTGGCTTGAAATTCGGTTAAACGTTCGAACACTCTCTAAAAACTCATGTTGATTTGTGTAGAGATAGTGTCTTAGGCTTCAGATGTGAGGGCTTGGGCATTGAGGTGATCAAACAACGAACCCAAAATCGAAAGCATTTCATCAAAATTATTGTTCGGAACATCAACAATGTTCCAACATGCTCAGAGTGCTTTATGAGAACTTGTTGCATGATCAGATTCATTTCATCCTTCTTTTGAATCTCCTTCTCCAACCTTTGGATTTGTTTTTCATGACAAATAAGGGTTTGTTTGATCAGTTCATTGGTTGCATTGATCATATTGTCATGAATTATTAGCACTGTAGTGGTTGTGGAGATGTGGTGATCAAGGATATCGTTGTATTTTTTTTTGAATTCCTCCAAAGTATGCTTGAATCGGAGAGAAATAAGTTGATCAAGTTGATTTTATCTATCAAGTTCCGATGGGTTAACTTCTTTGAACCCGGAGAGAGATTTAAGAATGAGTTCAATTTTGGAGTCGAGGCTGGTAACCTTCTGATCAAGCTTGGAGTTGAGTTGAGCTACAGTCTTGTCAAGAGAATCAACTTTGGAGACAACACTAGCTACATTGTCTCGGAGTTCTAAAAGGGCAAATGGATCTGCGATGTTTTCATCCGAAGAGCCAGTGTCCGAGGTAGAACTCTCAGACTTGTTATCATTATCATCACCATCATTGAAATCAAGTGGTTTGGAAGGAAAGGGATTCTCAGCAGGATTGATTTCAGTTTTGTTACCTTGATTGATTGGATTGGTTTCAACTTCATTTCCTTGAATGCCTTGAGCATTAGCATCAACTTGTATTTCTTCTTCTTGTTCCAAGGAGGATGAGGAAAGGCTGAAATCGTATACCAGCTTGGAAGAGTAGGGTTTTTGTACTGACTTGAATGCTGTAAGAATTGGAAGAGCACCAACAGATGTGCTATCTTCATCGAACATGACATCAGTAGAATATTCTCAATTAGAGAGAGGCTGTGGAGTTGATTTACTTGTGAACTTCATAGGAGGATCATCCGAAACAATTGTTGGATCCAGAACATGTACTGTAGCTGTAGTCTGTGCTAGTTTGGAAGAGATAAACTCTTAATCTGTTTCTTCATCAGTAGGAGTGGAGAATGGTAGATTGCTTTGAATGGCCGTATGATGCATGGATATAAGCGTGTACTCTACTTGAGCTCTTGTTAGCTCCGGATGACGAGTGTGAGCCCTGTCTACAACATCAGACCATTGTTCATCAGAAGTACCTGGTCGTCCTTTACCTGAACTAGGTATCAGACCAGTTGGGGCTCTGGAAGTAGGAGGGACAACTCCAACTTCCAAAAGCTTAGAATCTGAGACAGGGGCCCCAGATTGTGCATGTGTAAAAGAAAGTGGGATATCCAAAAAAAATCATGGGTGTGTTCCAGGGGGCTTCAAGGAACTATGTTCAACACCTACACCATCTTTTTGGGAAGATGGGGGTGGATTGTGTGCAGACTCCCCATGCGTGTGTGTGCTTGTAATATTGAAACTCTGAAGGGTACTTAAGAAGAGTGGATGGGTGGGGTTAACTGAGGTCCAGAGTCAGACCGAATGTCAACATGTGATTTCTTTTGAGAGGAACCACTGACTTTGGTTCTCTTTTTTGCAATAACTTTTGAGGGTGAGCATTTTTGTTTGGCTATTTCCTTTCTTCGGACACCAGTAGAGACTGGTTTATTCGCATCCAAGGGCTACTCATCCGAGACTGGGGCATATTGTGTGGGATTATACACAATCGAAGTCTCTAGATGATGTTTGAGAAAAATAGAGTTGGATGGAAGTGTTGCCAACATGTGTTGTGGCAGGCGACAAATAGGTCCGAAAGCGAATTGGTTTGGAAGCTTATAAGTTCTAATGGCCTTAAAGGAAATATATACCTCGTTGAGATCGGAATTGAAAGGAATCACTTCATGTCTTTCTTCATACAGTTGTTGAAGCGGAAGAGACCAGAATCTCGGACTCGATATCTCGTTGGGCTTTCTTTTGATGGCAAACTTCCAAAAGTCTTTCCATAACATTTCTATCAAATAAAAAACATTGCTTCGTCCATAGTAGATGTTGTACATGACGTACAACTAGTCCTTGCTCATGGTTTCAGTACCACCATGTTTCTCTCGTAATCCTCAAGGGATTAGATGCATCAACACAGTCCATAGACTAGGAACCGCCGATTTCTTGAACTTCGTGGCTTTGAATTCACAGTTATACCCAATTTCATTCAGAAAAGATTGAAACTCTTCAGATGTAGGTTCTTGAACTTGAAAACCCTTGGGGTTTTCTGGGATACCAAGAAAGGTTTTATTGTGCACATTGATGATCCTGTCATCAATGATTTTGGTTTCAAGAACGCCATCCTCGATCTTGATTCTCTCAAACGTTGTGTGAGGAATGCGTAATGGAAGTTTAGGGTTTGGGGTTTTGGTGAGTGGAACTTAAACGGGGTGATGGGAGATGAACTCGATCATCACTCAAATGGATTCATCGTAATCCATGGGATCGAGTGAGAAAAGTTGGGTTGTTTCTCTGAGAATAGGTTTAGTTGAAGAAGAAGAAGCGGAACCCTTGGATAATTTCTTCTTAGTTGTTGGTTTGGGGATTTCAGGAACATTTTGTGAGGACGCCATTGTTGAGTGCTTGAAAGCTTAGATGAATAGAATACAGAGAAAGCATTAAGGAAGAATATAGATAAAGTGAAAGGTGGGAGCAATTGGGATTCGAAATCCTTTTATAGGTTGGATATTTCGGGTCGGGTCGAATGGAAAGCAATGATAACACCTGAATACATAATGGGTCGCATTTAATGCCTTGCCAAAAATGGCATCCTTAAAAATTGTAAATACGAAAGATGGGATATCCGTTCGTGCCAAATAAGAAAACCGCCGTTTCAGTTTTGAGTTGACATGCCCTTTATAGGAACGTGTGCCAAAGCACGTTTATTGAGAATTAAAGGATAATCATCAAGAAAAATTACCGTGCACTTAAATGAGAAAACGTTTCGGATTAAAAAACTTTAATGAAAAACCTTTGAATTTCTTTTCGCAGCTAAGGATCTCGGAACAATTAGATTCTGAGACGAGACTTCATAAGATACTTTGGAAAGAATATGAACACATCATTAGTACATGGTATATAGTTAAAGATGACACAATCTTAGATTGAATATTAGAGGTAAAAATGCATGAAGATCTTAGAGGACCATTTTCAAAACATTTAGATTCCGAGACATGAGGGATTAGAGCTCGGACAAGTATAAGATATGAACGCACATTACCGTTTCAGATTTGAATTCCAAGGTGAACTTCATAACACTTGATTTGAAATAAATTCCGATATGAGATTAATGCAAAAACACCAATGTAACTATATTGGTCAGCAGCTTCAAAAGATGAGGAAAACAATACAACTTAAAAACTAGAAAAAGAGGTTAGATAAAAAGACACATAAAATGATCTTATATTGTCTGAGAGGAAACGATTCTGAGATGAAATGATTTTGACTTTGGAATTACTTCACTTTTTAATGTTTCCATCAGAGAATACAAGTCTCTTGGAAGAATTGTGGATCAGGCATCATCATACCTATTTTGTTCAGAAACCCATTAATTTTGGTTTCGTCTAATGCCTTAGTAAAGACATCAGCAATTTCATCGTCAGATGGAACAAAAGTAAGTTTGATGTTTTCTTTTAAAACATGATCTTTAATGAAATGGTACCAAATATCGATATGCTTCGTCATGGAGTGGTGAATTGGATTGTGAGAAATTGCAATTGCACTTTGAGAGTCACAATAGATTGGAATTTGTTGAAATCGATAACCATAGTCCAAAAGCTGAGATTTCATCCAAAGAACCTACAAAGTGCAGCTTGCAGTAGCGATGTATTATGCTTTGATTTTTGTGAGAGCAATACAGTTCTGTTTCTTAGATGACCAGCTAACCAATCTTCCACCTAAAAATTGACAACCTCTTGAGGTGCTTTTTCTATCTAGTTGAAGACCTTCATAGTTTGAATCGGAGTATGCCTGAAGAAGGAAACTTTCATTTTCCAGATACCAAATTCTGAGGCTCTTTGTTCTTTTGAGATATCAGAATATTTGCTTGACAGCCAGAAGATGAGACATCTTCGGATTGACCTGAAATTTGGCACATAGGCATGTAGAGAGCATGATGTCCGGACGACTTGCAGTAAGGTAGAGTAGCGATCCAATCATTACCCTGTACGTCTTTTGATCAACAGCAACACCTGATGGGTCTGAGAAGATCTTGTGCCTGAAACCCATAGGAACCTTTGCAGAGGCACAGGTGTCCATTGAATACTTTTAAAGAAGTTCGGAAATATATTTCTCTTGGTGAATAAAGATTCGTTTGTTGGTTTGCTTGACTTGGAGTCCGAGTAAGAAACTTAATTCACAATTCATGCTCATTTGGAATTGACTAACCATTAACTTGGCAAAATCAGCAACCATCGTTGAATCCGTGGATCCAAAAATGATGTCGTCAGCATAAATTTGGACTAACATCAGATGGTTTCCATTTGATCTTCGGAATAGGGTAGGATGAAGAATTCCTCTTTGAAAACTAGAATGCTTAAGAAAATCAATGAGTCTCGTACCAGGCACATTCAGCTTACTTGAGGCCATAAACTGCTTTTTGGAGTTTGTAACAATAGTTTGGATAAGATGGATTGACAAAACCAGGGGGTGTTGGAGATACACTTCAGTATCCAGTCTACCGTTGAGAAAGGCACTTTTAACGTCCATTTAGTAAACCATAAAGCCTTTGTGAGTTGCATAAGCAAGAAAGATTCGGATAGCTTCAAGATGAGAAACATGAGCGAAAGTCTTGTCGTAATCAAGTCCTTCCATCTGAGTGAATCATTTGGCCATATTCTTGCTTTTTTTTTTATAATAACTCCGGCGTCATCTACCTTGTTTCGGAAGACCCATCTTGTGCCGACAATAGGGTGATCCTGAGGAGGAGGGACGAGAGTTGACACTTCATTTCTATTAAATTCTGCCAATTCTTCTTGCATGGCTGTAATCCAGTCAGTATGTTCTCATGCTTCCTTGATGGATTTTGGTTCAACCATTGAGATGAATGCTGAGAAGTGTCACTCATTTTGGATTTTTTTAGCAGAACGAGTTTGAATACCAACATTGATATTTCAGACGACTTGATTTGGAGAATTATCCTTTGTCCAGATGTGTAATCTCAGAAGTTCTTGTGCAACAGATGATCCGATATCAACAATGGGGCTGTGTTGCTCCCCCTGAACAATTTGAATTTGAGGATGATGCTTCCCCTGAACTTCTGAACCGGATATGTTGACGTCGTCTTCGTTCAGAAATTCAAAGAAGTTAGCATCGTCTTCATTGTTGTTTGGAATAGGATCAAATTCAGCGAATTGATCCGCTGCATCTTGAAATCCATCCACATTTGATTCGAGGGAAGGATGACCATTTTCCCCCTCAAACTGAGAAGGTTGAAACGGTACGTAATCAAATGGAGGAAAGGTAGGTGTCAGACTAGAAAAATTTTGAAAAAATTGGAGCGGCAGTTGATGAGGACGGTCTTGATCGAAATTCCGAGTCAATAGCAGTTTCTAAAGGTCGGAACAGGCTTTCGAAGTCGACTTCATAGATGATTTGGGAATTCAGAGATCTTGGTGGTGGAGCAACGAACTACATGATGTGAGTTGTAACATGAGTTGGGTCAGAATTCTGAACAAAGTTGTCATCAAAAGTGACATCAAAGCTTTCTTCAAGTACTCGAGTTTGACGATTCAGAACTCTGTAGGATTTGGATTTGGCTGAGTATCCCAAAAAGATTGCTTCATCAGCTTTGGGTTGAAACTTGGTGAGTTGATCACGGTTGTTTTGACGGTCATTTCACTTCACACTACTTTCACAAGGAATTGACGGAAAATTCATATGCGAGTGATAGGCTCTTCCATATTGAGACATATACCAGTCTTAATAGGAGTCTTCGCATCAAATGTTAATGATCAAAGGTCATTTTCACCATGACCAATGTGAAACACCCAACCATTCTTCACTCATATATAAAATTTTCTCCATCAAATCATTTCCACGTACCGGTACCCCTTGAGGTTCGAGTATAAAACAACCCGGCTGACGGTTGCCAAAAAGTCTGTGTTTATGATCTTAGATGTCGTTGTCACCATGACTCTAAGTGAAACCCAAAATCCAAAACCATTTAATTCAGAATTGACGGTGAACATTTTCAATGTTCTAGATTTCACCCATGAATTGACGGATAATGGCTCATACCTGGTGTGACATTGTACAAAATGCCTGTCAGGCAGCTTCTTTCTAAGAACTGTCGTATCTAAGGAATTGAAAGACTAAAACGGTACATATTGTCAGATTGGTCTTGTCAGCTTTCTTTACCTAAGAACTGTCATGGCAACAGGGCGATTCACCCAACAGGGAAACAGGTATCGCTGAACGTCTCGCCAAGGGCCAAATTAACTTGTTAACTTGATAACTGTATTGAGATCTATGATCAAGGATATACAGGGGCTAACATCAAAACTAGCCACGAGTAGTTCTCCGATACTCAACAAATCGCAGTACGTTCCTCCGAGTTCACACAGATACTGCGAGAAGTCTCTTTCTGAGCCAAGGATTCATCCTTGAACAACTGTGGTGAGAAGGGTCTTTATGATTCTTTCTGTGATCCACAGGGACTTTTTAGTCATGGTTACTTCTCAAGACGCGTCGGTGATCATTCAAGAACATTCATTCGAAGGAGCAAGAAATGAAGATTATTCTTCCAACATTCAATCTTTCAACCCCAGAAGCAAGGTCAAGCTGTACTTGAAGATTATGTGACAAATTGCATTGAAGCCTCCTCAATCAATTTGCTGCTATCTTGAACCTGCTGAAGTGATCAAGAAGATTAGATATCTCCATTGTTCTCTCTGAAGATTCTCAAGTTGAAAGCGCCATCTTTCAAGAATCTTTTTCAAGAAGCCTCCTCACCCAACGTGCTTTCAGAGTCAAATTTTGAAGAAAAGACCAACTGCTCAAGATGAAGTCATTCATTGAAGATTCATCATGTTCATCTTGAAATTGTGAAGAATTTGAAGATTAATGCTGAAGCCAAGCTCCAAATGAAGATTGACAAGAAAAGCCAGCTACGTTTTTAGGGGGAGCTTGTTGGGTCAGTTAGAAAAGAAAGCTATAAACCAAGGGGGAGATTGTTGGGTCTAAAATATTGGTTTATACTTTGCTTTTCTAGGCAATTGTATTATTCCGTCTAGGACCAACAAGTGTTTACGGCCCAATGGGTGTTTACGGCCGTGAACTGGTTCACGACCGTGAACCCATTTACGGCCCATGTTCCCCAAGTATATATATAGGTATTAGGGGTGAGGAGTGGTTAATGAGAGTTTACGGTCAAGATGAGCATAAGGAGAGAAGAGAGAAGAAAGGAGCTTAAGTGTGTGTAAGTTGTGTGTGAATCTTGTATTTGGATCTACATTCTAATCAAATCATACAAGATTCATCATCTTCTTCTTCTCCTTATCTTCTATTTTGATCTGGCATCATCCGTTTGATTGTGATTCCGCACCATCAAACGGATCTGATTGATACACAAGCCGATTTGGGACTTACAAGTGGTATCAGAGCTTGGATTGTATCAATCATTTTTGTCAGATCTGCAGCGTATTTGATCTTATTTTTGAAGGATTTCTGCGTTTTTGGATAGATCTTGGCAAAATAGGGGGTTTGTTCTTTGCGTTTTTCATAAAAAACGAGTTTTGGATCGAGTTTTGGAGCAAAAAGGGTGAAAAACGTCGTTTTTTTCTCGGATCTGTTGAAGCGTTCTCGGCCACTGTTGAAGGGTTCTCGGCCTCGGAAGAATCGTTCTCGGCCCCGGATCCGAAGAAGCTTTCACGGCCCAGCAGTGTCACACGTTCACGGTCCTCGCTGGTTTGCGGTTCGAGGTTTACGGCCAGCTTCGCTCGATCACGGTTTCGCTGGTTCACGGTCTTCGGACAGATCACGGTCATCGCGTTCACGGCTCAGCAACTTCGTGTTCTCGGTCTTAGCTTCGTTCTCGGCCCTACGAAGGATCCTCGCACGCGCATCATCGTATATTAAAAAAAAGTTTTGAAGCTGCCGAGTTTCGAACCCGGGTGCCTCACTTCTATAAACCGGCGTCTTTCCACTTGATCTACCTTGCCACACGCTACTTTCCTTTCCAATTTAATTCATAAGGCTTCTCTATTTCGACCTAATTTCGCATTCTTAACATTTTCAGCCCAAAATTCATTTTTTTTTTAATTTTCAAATTCCATTTTCAACCCAAAAACTTCCATTTTCAACCCAAAAGAGGTTGTCTGTAGATCTCGCTGCTTAATTTAAGTGGACAACAATACCAGTGGTCATCGTCAGCTAAATGGTATATTTGGAAAAGTTTGACGATATCCTTCGTGTTTAAGTGGACCACAATACCGACAATTGACCAGATCTATTCATGAAGGTGAAGGTACTGATAAACAAGTTAAGACTGTCTCACAACTTTGATCCTAAATATTTTTGTTTTTGTTAAATTTGTTCATAGTTTTCCTCTATGCACAAATTTATGGGGAGAATTAAAAAAAAAAGAATTCAAAAATGAAACAAAAATCAAAAAATTCAAAAATCAAACAAAAATCAGAAAATTAAAAATCCAAAAATAGTGTTATATTCTTTTTTATTTCTCGTTCAGAAAAATCAAAAATCCAAAAATATTTTTGATTCTGTTTTTATTTTTCTAGAAAATATAAAAAAATTCAAAAATATTGTGTGCTAAGTTTTCTTTTAGTTTTGTTTTGTCTTGAAAAGTGAATTCAGATGTAGATGAAACTCATGGAGTCTGTGTCGAAATTTTTTGACCCAAGGCTTCGTCCGTGGTCATCGAAGAATTCTCATTTGAAGGAGCAAGAAATGAAGATTATTCTTTCTGTAAGGGTCAAAATGTTGTAATTAGTCGAAATGTATTTTGCACTCTTCGAATGTTTTGTAATCTATTTTACTAAGGCGCTTTTATTCGAAGCTTAAGTGTCTATGCCTGAGTATATTTTTGTACGCTTTTTGTTCCCTATAAATAGGGATATTTACTAGAGTTAGATAAGAGTTTTTACAGACCTGTCTTTGTACTATGTAAACATTCGAAAGCGTAATAGAGCTGAAACAAGATCATATTTACATCCGGTGTTCAATTTCGCATTCTTACTTGATTTTATACTCTGATTCATTTTATACTCGATTCTATGATTCATCAACTGGTATCAGAGCAGGAATCACATCTGTGATCTGATTTTCATATATTCAAAAAGTTTTTGAATCAAATTTTTGGTTCAAAAGTTTCTGCACTTTTTGATGGTGAAAATTTTATCTAGATTTTAGTTTGTGATTTGATTCTGCATTTGAATTGTTGAATCGAGTGTTCTTCTTGTAATTTTGATTTGATTCAACTAGTTTGTTTTCAAATTTCCAAATCTTCTTAAAAATTTTCAAAATCATCTTCCGTACAACAATGGCGAGCTTCAATCTCAATTCGATGACCTCGTTTTCTCATTTGTTAGGATCATCAACCAAAATTCCAATGCTAATCCCTGAATATTATGATTTGTGGGCTGATCGTATGCAGGATTATCTGAATGGTCTTGATGAAGAATTATGGTCATGTATCACTGGAAATGTCAATGTTCCAGTGAATGTTCAAGCAATTGGATCATCTTCTACAGGTTCTGGTGTTGATAATCAAACTGATCGTCTGAAGAAACTGGAGAAGAGGTGTATAAGGGAATTGCGAGGAGCTTTACCTCCAGTTGTGTACAATTATGTAAGGAGTTGTACAACTGCAAAGGAGATCTGGAACAATCTGAAAGATAAGTTTCAAGGAAGTGAGTAGACGAAAATCAATTCAGTCAAACAGTGTTTGGTCGAGCTGAAAGATTTCAGACAAAAAGAAGGTGAAACAATTGAAGTCTACTATGATCGACTGAACGAGTTAATCTATCGTTGTAATCGCTATGGAATTACCAGGACTTCAATGGAATTCAATCTCATCTTTGTAATGGGTCTTCGAAAAGAATGGAGAAGCGTGAGTATGATGGTGAAGAATCAGCAAAGTTTTGATACATCAACTCTCAATGATTTGTACAATTAGTTGAAGACACACGCAACTGAGGTAAATGAAATTGCTGAGGAAACGAAGCTGAATTTGGGAGGTCCATTGGCACTTGTGTCAAAGATATCTGAGAAAGAAGCTGAAAATGGTGATTCTGAGGAAGAAGAGGGATTCATCATCAATTCGGATGATGAGGCAATAGCATTTTACTTGAATAACTGTGTTAAGAAGTTTTTCAAAAAGCCATCCAATCCGAAGGCTAAGCTTGCTGAGGTAAATGGAGGTACTGTGAGTAAAACTGTTGTTGAGGAGAAAAAGAAGGTTGAGAAGAAAGATTTGAAAATGTCTGAAGGAAAGAGTGAGAAGAAGCTGAAAGGTGATGCTGGTATTGATTGTCATTATTGCAATGGAGCCAATCATCTTGCGAATGATTGTATGCTTCTGAAGAAGGATGAGAGAAATAATAAAGTAAAAGATGAGGCTTATTATGCAGAGAGGCTTGAGGAGGTTCGTGCGAAAGCTAAGAATTTATCACTGGTCGCAAGGGGTGAACAGGAGGAGGATGGAACTTATCAAATCTGGTCATCCGGATCAGACGATGAAGAAATGAGGAATCCAACACATGGAGCAATGTATGCGAAGATGGAGGAGGACTCAGATGAAAAGGAATTCGAAGTGAAAGGAAGATGCTTCGTATCCAAGACAGCAGACAAATCTCCAATGACAACAAAGGTACGTAATATTCTAGAATCTTTTAATATTCCTACACATGCTTATGACTCTGAACTAATATCTTTTGATGAGACAGTTACTTATTTTGATTCAATTGTTGTGTCTGCTAGCAATGAGGCCAACAAGTTGTCCATGGAGTTATTAGAGACCAAAAAGTGATTAGACATGAAAATAAGTAAAATTGATTGTTTGGAATTACAGATAACAAATATTATGTGTGATAGGGATACTTTATCAAATGAAGTCAAACTTTTGCTAGCACAAAGAAATATATACTGTAATTATGCTAAGAGACTTTATGGCAAATTAACTGATTTACATCATTCATATGAAATAATTAAAGAGCAACATAGAAAATTACTACATTTTCTAGCATACGAAAGAGCTAAGGTAGATAATATTTCGTATGATTGTGAGAAAATAATAGCTGATTTTGACAAAGTTCCTGATGATAGATATAAATATGGAATTGTCAAAATTGATGAGTGTCTTGATGCGAATGAATTAGTTAACATAGTGAATGATACTTTGACTAAATCTGAACAAATTCAAATTTTGAAAAAGACTGAGAATTCAACATCTAATTCTCAATCTAATTTTGCTGATATTGAAGATAATTCTGACAATATTAGTGAAATTAGTGATCTTGAGGATGTTGATTGTTCCCAGTTGTCTGTTGTTAATGTTGCATCAACATTTAAAGGGAAAGAAAAAGTTAAGGATTTGAGGGTTAAGAAAGAAACTGATATACCCTCAACTTCGAAAGTTTGTGATATGGACTTCGTGGATCTCAGAGACAGTCAAACTGATGATAGCGATGATGAAAAAGAAGAGAATTCGAAGGAAAAGAAATCTTCGAAGGAAGAAGAAATTTCTCGAATAGTGGTTGATCAAGTGTATGGTGATACACAAAAGTTCGAAAAAGTAATGAATGAAAAAGGTGATCATTATCTTGAAACGAATATTGTGGTTTATCCAAATTTAAATTGTACAGATGATGTCATTTTTCCAAATCAAGTATTCGTAACTACTGGAAATGTTGAGAATATCAAACCAGAATTAAAGAAGTTAGTTGAAGAAGATAATTTGAAAACAACTGATGAAGGTTTCTTTGCAAATCAAAGCACAGTTGAAAACAACCTAACAAAGAATTTGTATATTTTTCATCGTCAAAAACCACAAAGAAAATGGGTTGAAAAATCAAAAATTGAAAAAGAGAATTCAAAACAAGTTGTAAAGGAAAATGAAAAAGTTGTCAAACTAAATTCCAAGGAATTCAAAGATCAAATTGACAAATTTTCGAAGGAAAATAACATTTCAAAAAGACAAGCTAGGAAGAAAATATTTTGGCAGATTATTGAGTCTCAAAAGATGTCTGAATCACAATCATCCAAAAATGTTTTTGAAGCTAAAAATTCCTCTTTTTCAACAAATAATCAACATTCATCACAATCAAATCATTCAAGGTCTGAAGTGAATAAACAACCAAAGTTTTCGAAAGTTTCAGAATCTAATATTTCAAATACATCAAATCCAAATCAAAAATTCTTTCAACGTCAATAATTTAAATCCACTGTTGATACATCTTATGGTCAATCTTTTCTAACCAATCCAAAAGTTGATTTTGTTCCTCAAAAGCCAAATTTTCCTAATCATACAAAGAAAGAAACTATGAAAATTTCACATGAAAAAGGGATAACTTCAAGGAATAACATTGATCATTGGCTTGAAGGTAAAGGAAAAATGTATCAGTCGAATACATTTTCAAAGGAGAAAATTCACGAAGCCTATGAAAAGTATGTAAATACTTCATCAAATGGAAGTTTATCCTCTAAGGATTCGAACATATCCGTCAAAGCATGGAAACCAGTAATGAAAACAAAGAATGTACATTCACAAACACAGAATACGAAGGGTAATCTCAGTGAACATTCGAAACCATCAAAATCTTATGTTTCGGTTCCTTTAAATGAAGATATGAACTTAATTGATAGTCTCAAAACCAAAGTTTGTGATTGGGTTAAAAGTTCTTCATTACATTCGAAATTGAAATCTAATTTCCAAGGACCCAAAAAGCCTTGGGTACCTAAATTTTTCCACTGATTGTAGGCACTATGTGACGAGCAATATGATAATAAATGGTACATTGATAGTGGTTGCTCTCGTCACATGACTGGGAAGAAGGAGAATTTACGTGATTTTCGAAGCCTAAAAAATGTTGGAGTTGTGAAGTTTGGGAACAATCAAAAATGTCAAGTCAAAGGATATGGGAAGATAACGAACGGACAATTCACAGTGAATCGTGTTGCATATGTTGAAGGTCTTCAACATAACTTGATAAGTGTATCCCAAATTGTTGTGGGCACTGGCAATCAAGTTCTTTTTAATGAAGAAGGAAGTGTTATTTCGAATGTCAACACTAACGAAGTTTTACTTAAATCCAAAAGGAAAGGTGACATGTTCACTTTGGACATCAATCCGATAGTAGGGAAACCTGCTATATGTCTTCTTTCGAAAGCAACATCAGACTTAAGTTGTCTTTGGCATCGAAGACTTTCTCATCTCAACTTTCGAAACATCAATAAACTTGTGGTACAAGATCTGGTAAGAGGTTTACCTGTACTTAAATTTGATAATGATTCTTTATGTGCAGCTTGTGAAGTTGGAAAGCAACATAAACAAGGGCATCCAATTACGATAGATTCGAAAATTGTCACACCTCTGGAGCTCTTACATATTGATTTGTGTGGTCCATCAACAGTTTCAACACTCAACAAGAAACGGTACATATTAGTCATTGCTGATGATTTTTCCAGATTTACGTGGGTTTATTTTCTCAGGCTTAAATCCGAAGTTGCATAAATCATGATTGACTTTATCAAAAAGATGGAAACAACATTAAGAGTGATCATGGAACTGAATTTAAGAACAATGTTCTTGATTCATTTTTGGTGGACAAAGGGATTTCGCATAATTTTTCATCTCCATACACACCACAACAAAATGGTGTTGTTGAACGAAAATATAGGTCTCTATGCGCAGCGGCAAGGACTATGCTGGCATATGCGAATCTTCTTCAATACCTTTGGGCTGAAGCAGTATCCACCGCATGTTTTACTCAAAACAGATCTTTCATTCATCTTCGTTTTAACATCACTCCATATGAAATTCTCAACAATCGAAAACCTAACGTCAAATTTTTCCATGTTTTCGTATGCAGGTGCTTTATTATGAATCTCAAGGATAATCTTACAAAATTTCAAGCTAAAGCAGATGAAGGGATTTTCTTGGGATATTCGCATAATTCAGTCGCATATCGTGTGTTGAACAAAAGAACACGAAAAGTTGAAGAAACTTTTTATCTTACATTTGATGATTACTATATTAAACAAACTGAAACGCAGTGTGAAAATCATCCTATTCTAAAAGAAATACAAGATAAATCTGAATCTTCACAAACCTTAGATATTGATTATGATTTAATTTTTGGTATTTCAGATCATGCTGTTGATGCTAAAATTAATGCAAATGATAATCATCTCTCTGAATTAACGAAGTTTACTGATGAGTCAACATCAACTTCTCAAGAGAAAGGCGAAAGTATGCAACATAATCCAGTGGAGGGGGAGCACTTGGATTCGAACACTCTAGTTGAGGGGGAGCATTCTTTCGAGGGGGAGAATGAGAGATTGAATGCTGATGATGAGGGGGAGCATAATGTTGAGGGGGAGCATTTAGAAAACATTGAGAATAATAATGATTTTGATGATGTTTGTTCAATTTCAGGTTCAGAGAATGATGATTTATACGAAGATGCACCTTTGGAATTTGATCCAGCTTATCCGTCATTGGTAAAGTGGACAAGAGATCATCCGAAAGATCAAATAATTGGAAATCCACAAGAGGGTATTTTAACAAGAGCTCAAATTCGTGCAAAGAATGATGTATTGAATACTCATCAAGAATTTTGCATGTTCAATGTTTTCATCTCTAAAATTGAACCAAAAACAGTTAAGGTTGCAATGGAACACTCAGATTGGGTTGTTGCTATATAATCTGAATTGTCTGAATTTGAACGAAACAAGGTTTGGAGATTAATTCCTAAACCTGAAAATGTTTCGATTGTCGGGTTAAAATGGATTTTCAAAAACAAAACCGACAAAGATGGAAATATCGTTCGAAACAAAGCCAGACTTGTTGTTAAAGAATATTCACAACAAGAAGGAATCGACTATGAAGAAACTTTTGCCCCTGTCGCAAGACTCAAGGTTGTTCGTATATTTCTGGCTTATGCAGCTCACAAAGACTTTGATGTCTATCAAATGGACGTGAAGTGTGCATTTTTAAATGGAGAGCTTGAAGAAACAGTTTACGTGGAACAACCCCCAGGTTTTATTAACGAAGAATATCCAGATCATGTTTATATTTTAGATAAGGCAGTTTATGGTTTAAAACAAGCACCACGAGCATGGTATGCAACTCTTACTTCATTTTTGAAACAATCTAAATTTAAACAAGGATCTGTTGACCCCACATTATTTCGAAAGAAAGTTGGGAATCATCTAATGCTTGTTCAAATTTATGTTGATGATATTATTTTTGGCTCAAATGACCCTGCCTTATCTAGAGAATTCGAAGATTTGATGAAAAGTAAGTTCGAAATGAGCATGATGGGAAAAATCAATAATTTTCTTGGACTAAATATTCGTCAAAGCAGAGAAGGAATTTTTATTAATCAAGAAAAATATATGAAGAATCTGCTAGAGAAGTTTGGATTGACGAATAGCACAAAGTTACGAGTTCCTATGGCAACAGGCATAAAGTTGACACCTTCGTTAGATAAACCTGCAGTTGACCTAACTCTTTACAGGAGCATGATTGGTTCATTACTTTATTTTGCAACAAGTAGACCTGATATCATGTTCTCTGTGTGTAATTGTGCTAGGTATCAGTCAAATCCACGAGAACCACATCTCACTGCTGTGAAGAATATATTTCGTTATCTTAAAGGAACAATTTCGTTAGGATTGCGGTATCCTTCGAAAACTGGGTTCTTTGTACAAGCTTATTCAGATGCAGACTTGGGTGGTTGTAATCTTGATAGAAAAAGCACAAGTGGTGGATGTCAATTTCTCGATGGCAAATTAGTGAGCTGGTAGTCGAAAAAGCAAACATGTGTATCAATTTCAACAGCTGAAGCAGAATATGTAGCTGCTGCTGCTTGCACATCACAAATTATATGGATTCAAAGTCAATTGCGTGATTATGCAATCAATATGAAAAAGATTCCATTATATTGTGATTCTCAAAGTGCAATAAGAATTTGTCATAATCCTGTGTAGCATTCGAAGACTAAACATATAGCTCTTCGTTATCATTTCATCAAGGATCACGTGGACAATGGAAATATTGAAGTACATTTCGTGAAAACAACTGATCAGTTAGCTAATATTTTCACGAAACCTTTAGATGAAAAATCCTTTGTGAAAATTTTAGAAGGACTTGGAATGATAGATGGAAATTCTGTTCCATGCGAAAAAGGAGAATGATAATTGACCAGGAATCATTTAGAGGCGTTGAATGAAAGACAAAGCAATAACAGTCAACGTTCAGAGGTTACTGTTCATAGTCAACGCTTCGAACCCCTTCGAATTCGTAAATATGTCACTTATCAGGGGATGATAAAATTTCGTGTATTTGCAACAAGTACAGTTAGTTTTAATTTTCGAAAAATTAAAAATCCAAAAAGATTTTCGTTTGTTTTTGTTTTGTCATTTAATTTTCGAAAAATTTAAAAATTCAAAAAGATTTTCGTTTGTTTTTTTTTTCATTTAATTTTCGAAAAATTTAAAAATCCAAAAAGATTTTCGTTTGTTTTTGTTGTGTCATTTAATTTTCGAAAAATTAAAAATCCAAAAATATTTTCGTTTGTTTTTGTTTTGTCATTTAATTTTCGAAAAATTTAAAAATTCAAAAAGATTTTCGTTTGTTTTTGTTTTGTCATTCAATTTTCGAAAAATTTAAAAATCCAAAAAGATTTTCGTTTGTTTTTGTTGTGTCATTTAATTTTCGAAAAATTAAAAATCCAAAAAGATTTTGTTTTGTTTTTGTTCTGTCTCTATTTTCGAAAAATCAAAACAACAAAAATATTTTGTTTCTTATTTCTTTTTAGTACTTTGTTGCAGATACTCATGATGATACACAGTGGATTATGCTTGCAGTTCTAGGGTTAGGTACATTTTTCGTACGAATCGATAAATTTTTCAATATTTTGAACTAGTTAAGTTGTCCCTAGAAGCATGCTGCTGCATGTTGTCCAAAGCCTCCACAATGTGTGTGTACGAAAGCCTTAATGAAATTATTCATACGAAAATTTCTTCCCAATAAGGCTTATATTCACATTAGTCTCTAAGCTACCTGACTCTTCTCAAAATGAGTTAAGAGTTTACTATTTTGTCCAAATATAACAGAGGTACCTTTCGTGTCTTACATCAATCTTTTTTATCTATAAAGTTCTTACACGATCACACACGAAGACATATGTCCGAGAGGTCTCTGATCAAACCCATCGAGACTTAGATATATCAAAAATCTGTGTTTATGATCTGACATCATGAGACCGTGATGAAATAAAAACCCAATTTTCTAAACTTTTAAGGAATTGACAGGGAACTATGTTCCAGATTTTCACGAAACATTTGGTTCAGTACCAAAATTTCGAAACTTCAAATCATATTCATTTCGTATGAGTGGTCTTGATCAAACATTCGAAACACATGATGTTTGTTACCCAACAAGATCCAACACAAATTTTTTCTTGAATATGATTTCTGTGTGAGTTTCATTCGAACTTCAATGTCACTTAAAATTTATCAAAACAAACTTGTCTCTGACTACACTGGTCAAACAAGTAATTTCTGTTACAATTTATCACCTTATGTTTAGGATGACATGTAACGAATTTTTTTAACTACCCACGAAGCATTATAAAAGAAGCCCTTCAATACTTATTTACAAGTATTCGATTGTATTTCACGGGAACCTACACAAGCTGTTGATCATTTCTCTTAATAAATAATGAAGCAATCTTTGCCCGGGATTTTATCTGCCTTCGTGTCAAATTAATATTTTGACATCACAGTATCCCAAAATTTTCTTATCTTTGTTTCTCGTCTAAATTCTTTGGAACACTGCAGTCATGAAATCCTTGAGGTTCTGAGTAATACCAACTCAGGCTGATGATTTCAAACATCTGGCATATGACTTCGCTTTTCATCCCAATAGTGAAA
This sequence comes from Lactuca virosa, assembly GCF_052849685.1. Classification (NCBI taxonomy): domain Eukaryota; kingdom Viridiplantae; phylum Streptophyta; class Magnoliopsida; order Asterales; family Asteraceae; genus Lactuca; species Lactuca virosa. The sequence continues at coordinate 122,513,943 of NC_136434.1, forward strand.
GAGCCTTGCTTCCATACGAAGGGTTCTGACGGTTACAATCTTCTTGGGGATAACAATACAGGCTGTTTTTTAATGACGTATGGTATTCTGTCCGGATTTCAAGGTGATGTGACAGCTACTTTTTGACGCATGGGCACTTTTACGCAGTAATGGTCCGATTTTCAAGGTGCCATGTCAGATATCATTAAATATACATCCCGCTTCAAATTCAAACTTCAGGGTTACATATAAAAAGGAATTCAAGGGTTCATTATCAGTTTACGCGATCAAAAAGAAAAATTCCCAAATTCTCTGATCTTCAAAGTTTTCAAGCCCTAACAATGGCGACTTCTGTTCATGTTGATGCTGATCCTTCTCATACCACTGATGATGTCTCTTCATTACCAATTATGAAGATTCAAGCAACTAACTATTACTTGGAGGGTGATGTATCTAAATACCCGGAAGAATTGAAGATGTTAATCGTTGCCTTGAAGAGCTCTGTTTTGTCTAAGGCGATGTTCAGTTCGTTCACAGTTCCAATGTCATGGCTTTCTCAAGCAGGATCAACCGCTACTTACAACAAAGCTTCTGATACCATTACTTTCCATCTGGTGAATGACAAAAAGGTCAGATTATCAAAGAAACTCTTTTGCCAAATTCTTGAAATTCCAAATTCACCTCCGTATGTTGCTTTCACATTCCCTCAAATCGTTCATATGTTTAATGAGATGGGATATCAGCCTCAACTATCCAAGATTAGTGATTTTAAGAAATCTGGTCTTCCAAGTATTTGGAATTTCTTATTTGGTATTTTTCTGAGATGTTTAACTGGGAGAACAATTGGTCTTGATAAAGGAAGAATGGAGGTATATGCCATGGTTGCTGGGCTATACTATGATCTTCAAGTGGATTATTCTACACAATTGTGGAAGGAATTCCAAAAGAGTGTAGAACACACGAATGCTCTTCATGGTATTTCGTGTGCACGATACTGGAGCTTGATTTTGCAATATTTTTACAACAAGGAAGGGATTTTGGTACCCAATGATGAGGAAAAAGCTGTTTTTCAATCGTACCACTATCCGAAGGATCTCACAGATAGTGCTGAGGATTTTCCATCTGTTGCTCGTATTCCTAATGCAATGCTCAAAAGAGTTGATCCTTCGAATTCTGTCTTAGTGGCATATTTGAAAACTATTGATTCTACTGTAGAAACTGGGATATTATTGGAAAGGGAAGATAAGAAATCCAAGCGGTCATAGAAGAATGAAACTACTTCTTTTGAAAACAAAATCTCAGAGTTGAAATCTTCGAAATCTCCAAAGAAGAAGCTTCTTACAGTTGAAGTGTCTGTTGCTGAGACACAATTGATTGAGCCTGTTGTTGAAGATACTCAAGAGCAACTGATCATTCCTTCGAAGACTGGTATGTTTCGAAGAATCAAAATGAAGTCAACACATAAAAGCAAGTCTCCAACACATAAAGTGGTCCGAAAACCTCAGGTCACTCATCAAGGTGTTTTAATTCGAGAAGTGCCAGCACCTGTTTCTCCATTGTCCAAGAAACGAAGGGCTGAGGATATGGCCAAACATCTGTCAAAGAAGAAGAAGAAAAAGACACGAAAGCTTATGCTTTCTACTGAGTCTACAGAAGATGACAATGAAAGAATTCCTGAAACACCAGAAGTAACTCTTCACGCAGAAAGTTCAACTCCTGAGCAGACAATAGTCATACCACCCGAAGATTCGGTTGCCAAATCAGTTTCTGAGGAGGTACGAACTTCAGGCATCCCTGCAAACGTATCTGATACGGATGCAAATGTCAATATGGGTGAAGGAGATTCGAAGAAAGAAGATCAAGGTCATATAGCCTTCGAACATATTGTTTCTTTACCTCCACCAATTATTCCAATTACTTCAACCACTGATTCCCCTACATTCGAAAACATTATCAATCAACCCTTTACTTCTATTTTTTCTTCTCAATCCACTGATACACCCAAACCTATTTCAACCGTTCAAGAAACCGTTTTTATGGAGACAGAAACTGATAATGAGGGTTTTGGAGGTACGTTTGAGGAATTAGAGTTTCATGAAGAAGAAGAAGAGGATTTTCCAGATCATATGCTGATGACAATGAAGCAATTTAAAATTTTGAATCGGAAGTTGAATTCTATAATTCAATCTCAAGTTGATCTGGGGGGTGGTTCGTCTGTTTCAAGTTTAGAGGTTGATACATTGTTGAAAATGTTCGAAGCCAGAGTCGTACGTAAAGTATTTGGGATGATTACAGACTCCGAATCATGAATTTTGGATAAGGTTGATCATAGTGATCAAAACAATGAACTACGAATCAATTCTCAAACTTCGAAGTTTGTCGGAGATATGAAAGAATTATAGAATGTAACAAAGGAAAGGCATGTTCTCTTTGTTCAAGACGTAAAGAAAGTCAGGGAGGATGTCAATTTGCAGATTCGTGAACTTCGCGAAGATATGCAAAAAGAGATTGCAAATGTTCAAAATGGCTATGCATCTCTGAATCAGAAGATTGATATTATTTGTTACGCTGTCACAAAATTTGTCAAATTGTATGAAAGTTTGAGTCCTCAACTTACTCAACTTTCAACAATAGAACGTACCAACTTTTTGGAAGTGATTACTTTGCTAAATGAATTAAAAGAACTATCTATCCAGCCGGTTTCTTCTTCCCTGATTACTCCTGAATTTTTATCTCAAAAGTTCCTACGATTCGAAGAAATTCTCAACAAACAACTTGCTCCTCTCTCTCGCATATCAAGCCTTCTTCCAACAACAAATGCCCCACCTGTTTTCACAGGGGTGCAAGGGGGAGAAAGAAAAATTGGTGATTCGAAGGCTAGTGGTGATGATGCGAAGGTTGTAGGAAAGTTGTTTTCTTCAAAGATCCCAACAACAAAGCCAGTTATAGCATCTGCTGGGCCGGTTACTTCAACAGTCGTAACAACTATGCCAATTACAAGACCAATTTCGAAAGGAATTGTGATTGGTAAACCTACTGATACTGTTGGGAGTAGTTCGAAAACAAAGGAGGTGAAAGATGATTCAGTCTTGAAAGATAAAGGGAAAACAATAGTGGTGGAAAAATCGAAAGAAGAAAGGAAAGCCGAAGCAGAAGCTGAAATTGAAAAGCTAAGGTTGATTCAAAGCATAATGACTCAGCGTGCAAGTGATCCGAAGGGTATGGACAAAGGTGATCCGTCCAAACACTACAATTATGAAACAATTGAGGCCAAGGTAGCTTTTAATCATATGTATTCGTTTGAGAAGAAACCAAAACAAAGTTATATGGTTACGAATACTGATTCAAGTCAGCTGGACTTTCCAATAAATGAAATGATGTTCATCATGCCTCAATTTAAAGCAGAAGGAAATTTCAAAGAAAAGGATGATGGTACACACACGAAAATTAGATTTCATGTTGTTCTTGCAAAAACCCCTGAGGAAGTTTGGTCATTGATAAAGATCAAGAAAGTAATCAGTATGAAAAAGGATTTGGTGTTCAAAAACACAGTCCAAAATATCAAGTGTGTGGTTGCCAGGGAAAATGGAAATATTTGCGAATTTACAATTGCAGATTTTCCATTAATGAACTTGTATGATCTTATACAAGTTGCATTGATTCTGAAAGACAAATCGTTTTCATATCTTCAAAACACTGAACCTGATGAATTTAAGCTTGGGGTTGCTCACATCAAGATTTTCATCGAAAATTATTATGAGTGCTTGGCCCTAACAGATGTGGAGTTAGCTACAGCTAAAGGTATGGAAATAAAAGCTCTAATGGCTCCTACAAAGACTCAAGCAGAATTGAAAAAGTATGTTGATGGTGAAATTTGCTTGAAGCCTTTTGGGATGGTCTTCGCAGGAAAAGACAAGGCTGGAAAAGCAAAACGTTTCTTATTCCAGGCATGCGAAGTGGAAAGATATTCAATGTCTCAATATACGAACTTAATTGTTCGTATAAATCATTGTAAGAAGAACAATGAAGGAGATAAGAAAGAGCTAAAGAATATTATTTCATGGTACACGGAAATTCGAAGAGTGATGCTGTATTCCATCCAGCTTCTTACAAATTTAGAAGTTCGACTATGATTCCAAAGGGGGAGATTGTAAGGGTCAAAATGTTGTAATTAGTCGAAATGTATTTTGCACTCTTCGAATGTTTTGTAATCTATTTTACTAAGGCGCTTTTATTCGAAGCTTAAGTGTCTATGCCTTAGTATATTTTTTGTACGCTTTCTATTCCCTATAAATAGGGATATTTACTAGAGTTAGATAAGAGTTTTTACACACCTGTCTATGTACTCTGTAAACATTCGAAAGCGTAATAGAGCTGAAACAAGATCATATTTACATCCGGTGTTCAATTTCGCATTCTTACTTGATTTTATACTCTGATTCATTTTATACTCGATTCTATGATTCATCACTTTCAACATTCAATCCTTCAACCCCATAAGCAAGGTGAAGCTGCACTTGAAGATTATGTGACAGATTGCATTGAAGCCTCCTCAATCAATTTGCTGCTATCTATGAACCTGCTGAAGTGATCCAGAAGATTATTTTGTCTCTGATATTCTCTTTGAAGATTCTCAACCTGAAAGCGCTATCTTTCAAGAATCTTTTCAAGAAGCCTCCTCACCCAACGTGCGTTCAATGCCAAATTTTGAAGAAAAGCCCAACTGCTCAAGATGAAGTCATTCATTGAAGATTCATCAAGTTCATCTTGAAGTTGTGAAGAATTTGAAGATTAAAGCTGAAGCCAAACTCCAAATAAAGATTGACAAGAAAAGCCAACTACCTTTTTTTGGGGGAGTTTGTTGGGTCAGTTAGAAAAGAAAGCTATAAACCAAGGGGGAGATTGTTGGGTCAAAAATATTGGTGTATACTTTACTTTTCTAGCAAAATATATTTTTTCAGTCATGTAATAAGTGTTTGGGGTTGTGTTTACGGTCGCGAACGGGTTCACGGCCGTGAACCCATTCACGGCCCAGGTTCCATATAAATAGATGTTAGGTGGGTGAGGAGTGAAGAGTTAGAGGAGCTTAAGTGTGTGTATTCTAAGGTGTTCTAGAGAGGGAAAGGAGAGAAGGTGCATGTGTGTGTGAATCTTGTGTATTGTTCATCATTCCAATCTTGAATACATCATAGATTCATATTATTCTTCTTCTCCTTCTTCTTCATTAGATCTGGCATCATCCGCTTGATTGAGATTCCGCACCATCAAGTGGATCTAATTGATACACAAGCAGATTTGGGACTTACATATAGGGGCTTTGGCATGGGCTTTGGACTTAGATTGTGACTTTTGAGCAACTGGTATTTCGGAGAGTTTGTTCCGAGAAACTATGGGAAAGAAGCAGAATGCCATGGTCTTTTCATTTATCCAGAAATCGTATTCAACCAAAGGTTCTTTGGAAAATTCTTTTCTCGGACCAAAATTTTTCTGAGATGTAGGAATCACTGTGGTGACATAAGTTACAGAAGCATTTCAACCTTTTTTTAATTTCCACTCAAACTTTTGTATTGAATCTTTTGAGGATTTCTCAACAACAGTATTCTTACCAACCCGTTCTTTGCTTGCTGTTTTTGATGGCACATTTGGTTTTTGAAATTGTTGTAGTTTGGAAATCGTACCATCAGATTTAGCAATAAATACAAAAGAAATTGTCTGAGGAGAGTCTGTTTTCATAGAATGAGTCTCAACGGTAACCTTTTTTAGATTAGGACTGACAAACTTGTTTTGAACAACCGGAATAGGAAGATTGGATGGCCTGTTAAGAATCTTAACAATCGCAAGGGTATTGTGGTTCCTAGTGATTGGACTAAGTGTCCAAGACACTTTCTTTTCGGATCTCTCAATGAATCTGGAATTTTGCCTTGACCCAATTGTTGGATTAGGTGTCTAAGCCCATAACTATAATTGGTATATACTTGAATTGATAGAAGCACAAGTCCTTTTGGATTGCCTTCACTCTTGCAACATGACAGGATGACTTTTGGAGAGAAGTTGAATTTATTATTTGTTATTATAAATTGATATAAATGATTTATTAATATGTTATGAAAATAATATATTAATTGGAAATCATGTTGTTTAATTAATATTTAATCAGAAATTAATTTTGGGATTAATGGAATTAATTAAAAGTACAAGGGCTGTTTTGCAAATCGTTGATAGTTGTGAAACTGGGCTCTTGGACTTCTTGGAAAGGAGTGGACGAAAATTATACGGTGGCCCTATAAGTTTTCGTCCAAGGTCTTCTAAATAGGAGTCCATGGGTTGCTTAGGCCTTAAGCAGGGAATTAGGGTTTCCACCTACAAACCCTAGCTTTGGGACTAAGTCACCTAATGTATAAAAGGGATCTAACCATTTGGATTTCCGGCCCCAATGCTTCTAAACCTAGAAGAGCCGAATTTCTAAGAGCATCTCTCCTCTCTGCTCTTATCGTCTTGCAAAGAGTGTTTATAAGCCATTAGAGGTGTCACACTTGAGGCACTTGCTTTCAAGAGTCAAAGATCTTCAAAGGTGTCCTTGCTATTACTACATAACAAGTAAGGTAAACATCTAAACCCTTTCATTGTGCAAATTTCGAATTATGTACTAGATTCTAGGGTTTTGCTTTGGTAATCAAGTTTACATGTTCAACTAGTGAAAACCTAGATCCAAAAGTTTTAGGGTTGCATGAACACATAGGATTTGTAGTTATGCTCAAAACCCATCAGTGGTATCAGAGCCTAGGATGTTTTTCAGTTGAACTTGATGTAATTGTGAATTGCCAAAGGAGAAGGGAGCATAATCCTCATTCTGTTCATCAAACTCGACGAGTTCAAACTAGAACTCGACGAGTTGGCTCAATTCAACGAGTCAACTCGACGAGTTCACTGCCTAACTCAACGAGTTGACTCGTTAGATCCTTGATTTTTTGATTTTGATATCTTGATTTACGGAACACTTAAATCTGACTTCGTATGAAGAAGTTATGATCTTTTGAATTTTCGCATTCAGCCCTATACGACAAAGGGTGTCGTAAAAAGGGAGTTAGAGATCGGTTGCTTATTAGCGTGAGTGATCTAAACGAAAGGCGTAGTATTCGTAAGAGCTAAAGTGTGCATATAAAGAACACCCAAATTTGACTTTGTATGAGGAATTTATGATTTTTCTATAAAAATATTAATTTAAAATAGAGTAAGATATAACTGTTGAGGTCTAAACAAAAGTTGTATAGCATGTCGAGGGGATTTTGGGGATATAAAGAACGTTGAAAACAAAGTTTGAAGATTTCAAGAATATACCTAACCTGATGATGTGGCGGCCTGAAAGCACAACACGTGGCAAGATGGTGACCATACTCTCTACTCGACATGTCGACATGGCACGATGAGGGCATGACACGTGGTGCCACGAAAGTTGGACACATGGAAAAGTTTTAGAAGGCGACCGACAAAGAGGCGTGGCTAACACATTTTCGACACATGATAGCCAAAGAATGGAGCTTCGTTGACAGGCGCGACGTGCATAGGGTCTGGTGCGTGGCACGCCCCTTTTCCATATCTACAAATAGTGAGAAAAATTGGCTCATTTCACTCACACTCAAATCTCTTTCTCTCCGAATCTTTTCTTCTCCTTAATCTGATTTTCACTAAGATTTTAGAAGTGTTTTGCAGGTGTAACATTCCAGAAAGTTTAGATAAAAATTTTGTGTTTAATTCATTCCAAAGTACTCAATAGTCATATCAAATAAACCAAAAGTATCTCATAGTGAAAATAACATCTGAGTACAAATCCCAAAATCACATAATGCGGAAAACATAGGCGGATGCGGTGCGATCATGTCGGACCGTTCCCTCTCAAGCTGGAAGTACTTGAAACCATAATGTAAGCACAAATCTTAGTGAGTTTCTCTAAAATACCCCATACCATACATACATAACAATCAAAACATAACTGGGTCTATTTCACCTCGTTCGGTCTCTTTTTACCGACCTGGGTATATTTCACCCCCTTCGGTCTCTTTCAACCGGTACTGGGTCTATTTCACCCCCTTCAGTCTCTTTCAACCGGTATTGGGAATATTTCACACCCTTTGGTCTCTTTCTACCGGTACTAGGCCTGTTTCACACCCTTCGGTCTCTTTCGACCGGTATCGTTTCTATTCCACCCCATCAGCTAGCATACAATCATATCAGCAAGAGACACAAAGAAAACAAGCATATACATGCATAACATGAAATTGTCACAAATATAACTATCATCCTATGAACATAATCCAGTGGGCCGACATTGGTGCCTTTGGCCCACGAGTACAGTGAAGGAACTCGCCTCTAAGTTTGAAAGATCGCTGAACAGGACATTGCTCCGAATATCAGCTCTATCGGTCACCTATTCATTGGAACATGACCAAACTTAAATTATAATCAAAATTCCCAAAACACCCTAAGTCAACTTGGTCAAAAACAGGTCAAAGTCGAAAGTAAAAAACAAAAGTCAACCAAGTCAACTCAGCTGAGTACGCCAACGTACTCAGCTTGTACGCTTGGTGTACTCAAGCCTTGACCAGAAATGGGGTATTGGCCTCGTACGCCCTACGTATCATAGTGTACGACCAGTGAACGTTGATCCATCATTTCCTTTTATTAAGAGCTTAATCCCTTAAGTTCTTCCGTCCAAATTCTAGATCTAGTCTTCGAATGATGTCTTTAACCATAAAGTTTCCAACTTTATGGTCTTGCATGGATATTAAGTGCTCAATACCAAAAACCCTAACTTCTTAGCTCTTTAAGACATCCTAGCTCATGCATGGAAGGAAACTAAGGTCCAAGATTACATTTTTATGGTTCTTTATAACTCCATAATGGATAAAGTTTCCAACTTTATCCATTAGAATGGTCCAAACAACCAAGATTTAGCCTAAAGGCTCTAAGGGACCAAAAGTGCATCTTTTTCAACTTAATCCATTAACTCTAAGTCTGAAACCTTTATATCTGAATCAATATGATGTTTAGATGGATAAAGTTTCCAACTTTATCCATAACAAGGTCAAAAACTTTTAAGATCTAAACTTTATGCACTAAAGTGTCCAAAAGCTCATAAAACCTAATACTAGGTAGATCTAACAAATGCAACATCAAGATTCAAACTTTATACCTCCACAAGCTAGATCAAGATGAACAAGGCCTGGATCTCCAAGCTCCAACACAACCAACTCTTCTCCAAGGTGTTCTCCTATTCCAAATGTACCCAAAATCCACCAATATCACTCCAAGGCTTAAAATCCTTTCAAATGGGGGCTAGGGCTTCGAATTTAGAGTTAGAGGGGACGGAGGATGAAGATAAGAAGGGTTGGAAATGAGTTAACGTCTTTAAATAAGGTCTAAGACCCTAAATTAGGGTTTACACCTGGCAGTCGTACGCCCAACATACCAGGTTAACCATCCACGATCATTTAGTCCAGTACGCCCAACATACACCTATATATGCCCAACATACAAGACTAACCCATAATCCTCCTAACTTCTGAAGGCCATAACTTCTTCGTCCCGACTCCATTTTCGATGATCCGTATATCCACGAAGAGGTATTTAGGAGCTCTACAACCAAATATAACTACATTTGACTTAAAACACATCGAAATAAAATCCTTAATTCAAATAAATGGCCTAAAGCATTACTTTTACCATTATGCCCTTCGGATCCAAAGCAAAAACCGAACTCTTGCATCACATAATCTATATTACTCACTTCCAAATGGGTCTAAACCTCTCTTTCCCCAAATCTCGAAGCCTTATGATACTTTGTCTTCGGGTCATGACCCCAGACTACGAAACGACTCAAAACAAGGTGTTACAACTCTTCTCCACTTCAATTAGATTTCGTCCTCGAAATCTCTCCTTGCTACTCTCCAGGCAATCTGACGATCCAACCATTTCTTCTAGATCCCTGACGAAAGTCGATCCCAACATACGACCGCCTTCCAATAATCAAACCCATCCTTAGCATAACTCACATACTAACGACGAACGAATGCTTGCTCCCACTAACCTTAACCAATAATAGACAACCATCACTAGTCAGGTAAAATCCAGGAATCTAATACCCTATCTGACTTCACGACATATAACACCATTCCGAAATACTATCAATAAGAACTATCTCTGAAATCCGAACTGAAATAAATCCTTCCGATCCTAAATCATCTAGCTGACACTTCTGGCAGACAGAATCCTCGAACATACCTTCCTGACAAAAGATCTTTCATATAAACAAAGGTGAATCCCAATGCGAGTCTCATCCCTTGTATCAACCCGAAACATAACTCACATCCCAAAATCCAAAGATTTACACTTGCATCTATCCATAATCTTCTGATTCCATGGTGACCTTCCACTAAACTGAAATATAAAATCCCTTAATCGACCACTGATACTGACAATATCACAGTCGATCCCACCACAAAGCTCTGACTAAAAGTGTAACCGATAAGGGCTACCCTAGCCTAACCACCACACGAATGCTAACAACTGGCCATAGAGTCATCTAACTCTAACATGATCCAATACATTGCTCAAGACAATTTCCATCAGGTCTCACTGACACTATCATAACCGAACGGGCCTCGCCCACGGGTCTTACCCAGTTTGCACAATCAAAAGGGCCTCAAATCCAACGATCCACATACTAATCAAGGTGTGGTCCTTCATTAATATTGCCTGCCTTGACCCATGCATGCGTTGATCCTCATTCAGCTCAACGACCACTCCTACAATGACCTACCTCATTCCGATAAATGCTACAACTACATTGATGACTTTTACAACACTTCCCCGACTTCCTATCATCCTGGTGTATGCTATGGCTACCCCATAGTCTTACAACACTCCCATATCAGCCATGAGCCCGACACATGGTCTTTCTCTCCATCTACCATACCAACCTACAATCAACCACGGGTCAAAACCATGTCGACTGAATCCCAATCAGGTGTTCGGGTCATGCTTCGAACCCCCAATCCTTGATTAGACAAGAACAGGTAGAGAAACTCTAACACAATCCTCAACGTGAGACTAGTCACAAACCCAAAATACGCCACTACTGATGCTTCCCGTCCTTGAACGAGGTAACCTGGTTTTCTTCCCTTGCTTCTTTAATCACCACTTCCCGACGGATATTATCCTCTACATAAGATTCTGGGCTCATTCACGACCAGAACCGACTTCCACTTGCCCTCGACATGCCATTCCAAGTTATCCCTTATTGAGATTACTTCCATTAACCCAAAGCGATTCTGACCCACTTGGATTCATCTGCATTCTTCTAACACCATAACCGATGGATTTCCGAACCAGGTCAATACCTTACTATTCCACTCCTATCATCTTGAGCCTCCAGGAACTAGGATTTCAAAACCATACAAGCTAGGGTACCCACACTCCATACTAGCTTAAACATGTCGCAACCCAAAGCACATCCTGTGACACAATTCCAAATCCTTGAGCCACTTCGGTTGATGACCAACAACTATAACCCTCGACCGAAGCGAATGGATCACCAATCCAACTACCCACCCGACGAAAAAGAAATCGATGCACTCAGAACATCTCTAACAAAGTCCATTTAAATTCTCTTGACAATCCCAACATCTGAACAAACTCATATGGTTAATTCATCACGCACACTCTCGAGTGATGGTTCACTATCCCTCTTGCCCTATTAGCAGTAGAAATCGATTCAAAGCTTATCAACAATCAACTGACATCCAAACTGAGCGACACAACGCTTCTGAATTCTGACTTCGTTTCCCCAAAAGAGAATAACCAACTTCCATGAGATCTTTTCCTAAAAGCTTCTGATACGAGGACCACACTCACAATTCCGATAAAATGGACCTGGCCGTAACTCCCTTGAACTCGCGTTGGACCAATACCTTACTCCTCTCAACCATGAAAGATTTCAATCATCACAAAATTCAATTACTCAAATGAACTTCCGACCATACCTGCCGTATTTGGGCCTGCAGCGCGCAGGCTCGTGGGTCATTCATGTTGGGTTTTAATTCAAAAATAGTTTCATAAACTAGAAAAACATGGCAACGGAAGACTTAAAATTTTGAACATAACATAACATTTTATACCCACCAAGGATCTCCTTGCAATGTTTGGAAATTAAAACAAGCACCAAAGAGGAAGAAGTGTTTAACAACCTTTGTAGACTTTGAATCCTCAAGGGAAGGCTTTGAATTTGATGAAGAATGTGGAACCTTTGAGACACTAACAATGACTCAACTTGATGTAGATGCTAGTCCATAAACTCTTAACCCCTTAAGCTTTAAGTTCATAACCAACATGAACTTAAAGAGGGCATGAAGATTCAAGTATTCTTGAAGAAAAGAAGAACAAAAGGGAGAGAGTAACTTCCTCTAAGGAGGTTACAGTTTTAAGAGGGATGAATGAAGCAAGCCTTTCAAGAATGCAAGCCTCTTATTTATTTGCATAAAGTGAAAGTATTAACCATTATGTCTTAACACTTTAAGCACATATGTCCCCATGTCATAAACATGTCTCCCATGCTTCATTTCTTTTGAATAAACTAATGGAAAGCCCGTGACTCTTTTCTTTTCCTCTAATTTTCGGAATTATATATATATAAAAAGAAGAGTTAGCTTAAATTTTATAAACTCAAGTTTTATAGAATATAAACTTTGTATTTTGAGTAAAAGACAAAAGGGTTTCAACTAGTCCAAAAAGTTTTACACAACTTATTAATTCATACCTTATGAATTATGTAATATTACTTTCTAATGAAAATTATTATTTCCATGAACTAAATAATTTCCAATTTAATTATAAGAGATTTATTGAATATTTATTAAAATCAATTTCTAATAAATAATCAATTATATCAAGTTGTTATTAGTGTGACCCATTAGTATCATATGTCAATTAGCCATATCACTTTAATATGATTCTTAAGCATACTAGACCTTTCAATCTCCCACTTGCGCAAGACTCATATTATACTGATATAGACAGTGGTGAACGTCTAGCAACATTTCACTGCCCCCAACAACATATGAATTTGTTCCATTCTATCAACGCCCAATTCCCAAAAAGCTCAAAGCTACAATTGGTGTATCAGGTAAGTTTATCAATTATCCATTTGTTACAGACATCATGTTGAACATGAGATACGGATCGCGATCAATCTCCTTAGTTGTTCAACTTTTGGTAAGGCGCCTTAGATGTCTAACTCTCAACATATAAGAGGAACAAAACCTATCTTGACTACATAAGCCTCTTTCATAGTTCACACCATACCTAAAAATGGCTTTTATAACTTCCCGGTTAAGGAACATCATTTGACCATATCAAAGCATAGTACTCCCTGCACTTAAGTCCCACTATGTATCTCAGGTGTTAAGGATACAAAGATAATACCTTTTTAATCAAGTATCATTCATGATAACGATCCATGAGATGATCTTGATAAAGGTCAGTTTAATACTAGTTCTCTGATAAGTACCTATGAAACTTGGTTACAACCACTGGCCTAATTTCATCTAGTGAGAGTCAACCAATCCAATTCATATTAGTCTTACTTTATAATTGCTCCCACAATTATAACCGACTATGAACCTTTAGAATAATAACATTATTCATGGATTGAACATGTTAATATAGAACACAACAAGTATTATTGTGATGACTATATCCCAATATATCATAACATTATCTAATAGTTGTTGTTATAATGTTTCAATATCCAAATACTAAATCCAAATCAAAATCTCATTTCTAGAATAATAAAGTCTTATAGCTGAAGTGTGACCATTCATACTTAGCTTAAAAGAATGACTTTGTCAATGGATCTGACAAAATTTAATTTGTGTGAATTATGTGAATATTATCATCTCCATACTTAACTTTAGTCTAAGTATAGTTAAATATCTTGGAGAATATGATTGGTGTTCTTTCGTGACATAGAGTCTCTTAGTTTGATTAAGTATGCTCTCGAAGTCACAAAGATTTCTATGTGATCCTTGAATGGTAGAAATCAAAAAAAGTTTTTCAATGATCCCATTAATCCAATCGTATTTGAATTCAACTTCTAAAGTAGTGTATTCTTATTTTGTAGTAGATTGTGTCATTATGTTTGTCTTGGACCTCATTCCAACAAAACTTACCTTACATTCCCTAATGAAGTCAAAATCCAATTATAATTCATAATTATTTATATATGTTTAGAAATTAACATCTTGTGTAGCTCTTTCCATAAAGATCGTTTCTAAACATATTTTCTCATATACGTTCTCTTAGTTCTTCTAAAGTACTCTTAGAATGCTCTCTTAGTCATCCAGTGACTTAACCATGTATTCAATTAGTATCCTATGACATGCTTACAACATGATAAAATACCATGTCCTATGCATAATATGGTGTAAATGATGAATTCATCTGGCAAGAAAATAGAATATAAATCATTTCATCTAGTTCAAGCCTATGAGCTATGTAATTTTGAGGCTAGATCAAAATGGTGCCATATGACAGTGCCAAGAACTCTCCAAAAGAATCTTGTGTCTTGATCCATTTCAAGATATTGCCAATATATGTATAAGGATATGAAACTTTTAACATTCATTTTCTCTATCCCTTATAGATTTTACATTCCAAGAATGTATATTCTGCTTCCCAAGTCTTTCATTTTAGAAAGACTTTCCGAGTCAAGATGAAAACGACATTGCTTAGTCAGAATGTGATTTCAAATGATTACGTATGTCTCATTCATACAAGATTAGGAATTTCACTATGCTCCCACTAGTTCTTAGTCAACACACATGTTCTATTCATTTTGATGTAAAAATATACCTTGTGGTTTTACATAAAATGATGATTGCAACATTGAGATGTTTACTTTATATCCACAAGTGGATATCAAGCTCTACATATCTTGTTAGGATAACATGGATTAAGAAAACCTCCAGGCTAATCTATACAGATATCTTCTAGTAGATGTCTATTAAGAAAAGCGGTCTTTCTTCAAATCTATTTAGTATATCTCATATTAAGAATATGAATTTATAGTAAATAATATCCTAATTGATCTGATCATAGCTACTTGTTAGAAAGTTTGATCATAGTCAATGTCATGTGTATGATGAGGACCATAGTCAATGACATGCGTATGAAAAAAAATACATTTATATAACAAGTCTTGCTTTAAATGTGTATGGTTATCCATGTAATTTATTCTTTGTAGAAGAATCATTTTCTCCTTCTAGCCTTGCTATAGGGAGAAATTTTAATCAAGCCCATACTTGTTTCTCATACATGGATTTCATCTCATGTTTACGACTCTATGTCATTTATCAGATTCGAGATCTGATATAGCATCTTGGTATTTGATGGAGTTTCCAGAAACCATTAATAAAAGCTCATTAATGAGAGATTCCACATTTCTCAAGTCAAAAAGATGATTTCTACCACTAATGCGAACAATTTGTGTTTGTGAATAGCTATTATTCAATTTTAACAATCCTTGTAAAAACTAGTGCCAACTATTACTACATTAGGTTATGGTTTTTGAGCTGCTTCAAGTTCCATGTACCTCCCACTTTCTTTGTCATTAGAAGCTTGCTTTCTATTAACTTACCATCACAAGAATAAAAGAACCTATTCTTGGTGGGTTTTCATATAACAATCTAATCCACATTTAGAGTATTATACAAATATGTATTTAGTGGATTTTGGGTTTATAAGCCTTAGGCCAACATCAACTTTAAATCCACAAAACATTAAGTAAGATGAAGATGGAGCCCTTCCATACTAAATCTTATAAAGTGATTAATCTACTTATTAGTTGGTATTTGTATTCAAGATACAATTAAGAGTGATTGGTGTATTATCCCAAAAAGATTAAAGGAGGATATTTCTACCGATTAGAAAGTAAATCATACCAAGTAAGATTTAATTCATCATGTAACACCATAAATTTTCAAACAAAATTTTCATTTTTAAATCACATAGAACTCATTATCACATTTTCTCAAACCACATTGTATCATTTGTCAAAATCACAAATCAACAAAACAACTAATAGCATCCCAGAATCCCCAACATAAACTCGAACAAGTGTGTACAATCAAGCCGGCGCCTTCCCGCAATCCAGAGAAGTACCTGAAACACATATCACAGAACACGGTAAGGATTAAGCTTAGTGAGTTCCCCAACATACCACATACACAAATAATAAGTCTCTCATAGTTATAGCTCGGCATGGACCCTCCGGTCATGCGTCTCGGTGAGGACCCTCCAGTCTCACGGCTCAGTGTGGACCCTCCGATCATGTGTCTCAGTGAAGACCCTCCGGTCTTCACAGCTCGGATCGGACCCTCCAGTCATGTATCTCAGCGAGAACCCTCCGGTCTCACAACTCGGTTTGGACCCTCTGGTCCTACTCAGTAAGGCACAAAATAATACAACATATATCACAAAGAAAAGATGCATAATATCATATAACTCAATATAAGCACATAGGACCCTCTGGTCGATAACTCAAATAAGACCCTCCGATCACACATTATTGCCACTCAGATAAGTATAGTGAGAAGACTCACCTCGAAAGTAAACAAGTAGATCTAGTACCCCAAAAATAGTCTAGACTCCACCTACATAATATAATGATCTCTAATCAACAATTTGTAATAACCACCAAACTAACTCTTTTACTGGTTCTAAAAAGTGTGAAAATACCATTTTACCCCTCCATGGTCTCCAAAGTCCACAATTGACCAAACCCTAAAAGTCAACGGAAGTCAACACTTGAGTCAACAGTCCCTGTTGACCCAACTCGGCGAGTGCACCTATGTGACCCGTCGAGTTCCTCCTGTCCTCAGAAGAATCAGGAAAACTCCAACTCAAGTCGTCGAGTTGTCTCATCAACTCGCCGAGTTGTACTGCATTCAGACTATCGGGGAAACCCTTGCTGACTCGTCGAGTTGGCTCATCCACACGCCGAGTCCCTCTTGACCAATTCTCATTCAGTCGATTCTAAGCAGAAATAATGTCCCAAACTCTAGATCTAACCTTCCAAGGCTAAAACACCACGTAGAGCTGCAAGATTTACGTCCATGCATGGCATTTAGGGCTCGAAATGCCAAAACAAGCTCTATATGGGGTTTAATGCATAAAGGCTTGCCACTAGCTTGATAAAGCTTGGACCTTTGGCGTCAAGGGACCTCCTATTGTCCAGATCTGAAGTCTCAACTCCATGGCAAGCTCAAATAACTCCATAACTCGAGGGAGGATGGAAAAAGGCCCTAAACTCCCTAGAAAAGGGATCTAACCAAACAATGAGAAAGGTGGTGACTTTTTACCTTCAAACAGTAGTCAGGGATGAATGAACACCGGATCCAAAAGCTCCCTCTCGTCCCAAGCCATTTGCTCCTCAACCTTCCTCCAAAAATGCACTAAAACCCACAATCTTAGCCTCTCTTTCTCTCACACAAGGTTATGGCTCGATTAGGGTTTCTCTTAGAGTGTTAAGATGATAAGGGAGGCGGAAATGAAGGCTTAAGGTCCTTTAAATAGGACACAAACCCTAAAAATTAGTGTTTTCCCACTCAACACCTACTCTTTGAGTTGGGGTCCTCCAACTTGTCGAGTAGACTCTAAAAATCACGCGGCCTTTAACTCCTCTACTCGGCGAGTTGGGGCATCCAACTCGTCGAGTTGCTCTGACATCGTGAATGTAATTTAATTAAATATTATACCTGGTATTCGGGATGTTACAATTCTCCCCCACTAGAATCAGACTTCACCCTCGAAGTCTTCCTCTGGAAGCAACTCTGGGTACTGCTCCCGCATCTCGGACTCCGGCTCCCAAGTCCACTCGGATCCCTTCCAATGTTGCCACTGAACCTGAACCAAAGGCACGTCTTTATTCCTCAAGACCTTCACCTTCCCATCCAAGATCGCTACCAGCTTCTCAATGTAGTTCAGGCGCTCATCAACCTGAATGTCCTCTAAGGGGACCACCGTTGTCTTATCTGCTACACAATTCCTCATCTGGGACACATGGAAGGTGTTATGAATCTGACTCAACTCCACAGGCAGCTCCAACCGATAAGCTACCTTACCCACTCGAGCGATGACTCTGAAAGGACCGATGTATCTAGGGCCCAACTGGCCCCACTTCCTGAATCGGATCACCCCTTTCCATGGGGATACCTTCAGGAGGACAAAATATCCGACCTGAAACTCCAACTCTGAACGGCGCCGGTCGGCGTAACTCTTCTGAAGACTCTGGGCCGTCGGTAACCTCTGTCTGACCTGTTGGATCTGCTCTGTCGTCTTGAGCACTATCTTAATGCTCCCCATCACTCTCTGCCCTACCTCTCCCCAACAGATGGGAGTCCAACACCTCCTCCCATATAAGAGCTAAAAGGGAGGCATACCAATATGGGAATGATGGTTGTTGTTGTATGAAAACTCAGCCAAGGGCAAGTAAGTGTCCCAACTTCCACCGAAGTCCATAACACATGCGCGTAACATGTCCTCGAGCGTTTGAATCGTCCGCTCACTCTGCCCTTCGGTCTGTGGGTGGTAAGCGGTGCTGAAAAGCAACCGGGTGCCCAACTCCTCATGAAATTTCTTCGAGAAATTGGAAGTAAAACGCACATCCCAATCCAACACTATCGATGTTGGCACCCCATGTTGTGCCACCACCTCTCGCACGTAGATCTCGACCAACTTCTCCGCAGAAGAGCTCTCACTGATAGCCTGAAAATGAGCACTCTTCGTCAACCGATCCACAATCACCCATATCACATCGACACCTCGCGCGGTCCTCGGTAATTTGGTAATAAAATCCACGGAAATTTGTTCCCATTTCCACTGGGGAACCTCTAAAGGCTGCAATAGGCCATGTGGACGCTGGTGCTCCGCCTTGACCTAACGACAGGTCAAGCATCTCTCGACTACCCATGCCACATCTCTCTTCATACAGGGCCACCGATAATCCCTTTTTAAGTCCAAATACATCTTGGTTGCTCCCGGGTGGATCGAGAATCTCGATCTATTGGCCTCCTCCATCAAAACACGTCGAGCTCCATCCGTATACGACACCTATATCCGCCCATGATAGGTCATAAGCCCATGACTATCGGTCTTAAACTCATAAATTTACCCAATCACCCGTTCTCTCTTATGGTTCTCTGGTCTCATGGCCACCACCTGGCCTCTCGGATGGTATCTAACACTGGAGTCATCACCATCATCCTCATGCACACGTCTCGGATCGGAGCACTCACTACTCGGCGACTCAGGGCATCGGCTACCACATTAGCCTTGCCAGGGTAATACAAAATCTCACAGTCGTAGTCTTTCACTACATCCAACCATCTCCTCTGTCTCATATTCAGGTTGGGTTGATCCATAAGTGTTGAGAGAAAAACTTGAGAAACACATTTGAACAAACGTTAGAACAAGTTTATATTGCGGAAATTAAAGTTAATCTCAAAGGATCATAAAGCTCAACAATAATACAAGTTAGAGTTAGATAGTTAGATGATTAGTTGCGGAAATATAAGGAAATATAAAAGACAACAAGTATTATATCAAGTATACACTTAAGTTGATTCTTAACAAGGAATGAAATCAGACCAAGTTAGTAAGTGAGATCAAACTTAATGATTAAGTCGACATTGACTTGCTCCGAAGAGATAACGATATTAGAATCAGAGTATCTTTAAGGTGAGATAGTAAGATGGAGATTTGAGATACAAGATGCGTAGAAAGATGTGTATTAAATCAGAAAGAGAGAACTCTATTTATAGAGTCTCGAAGATTACAAAAGTCATATCTGTTAAGAGTTGCCACGCAGGGCACATTGGACAAAAGAAAGTACTTAAAGAAAAACAGATAAAAGACTAAGACTAAGTGCTGATGACTAAGATGACTGCGGTTGCGGTGCTTGACTGCTGATTGGAGAGTGGTTGCAGATAAGATGATGGTTGCGGTTTTGATCAAGTTTAAGAGGGTCACTTCTATGTTTCAACAATAAGGTACTTCAGGCTCTTATGGTCCGTATATATGGTACATCGAACACCATACAGATAGTGGCACCAAATCTTGAGGGCGAACACCACCGCCCCCAACTCTAAATCATGGGTGGGATACCTCGTCTCGTGAGGCTTCAACTGACTCGATGCATATGCAATCACGTGTCCCCTCTGCATCAAAACGACACTTATCCCCGATATAGATGCATCACAGTAAACTATGAAGTCCTCCACTCCCTCGGGAAGGGCTAACACTGGAGCTTCGCACAATCTCTGGCGAAGAGTCTTGAATGAGGCCTGCTGCTTGGGCCCCAAAGCAAAAGTAACACCCTTCCTGGTCAATCTGGTAAGAGGAACGACAATATTGGAGAAATCCCTGATAAATCTCCGGTAGTAGCCTGCCAGGACAAGAAAACTCCTGATCTCGGATGGGGACCTCGACACCTCCCATCAGATGACTGCCTCAATCTTGGTCGGGTCGACCAAAATCCCATTCTGGTTAATGAGATGCCCTAAGAACTGGACCTCTCGTAACCATAAATCACACTTGGAGAATTTGGCATAAAGCCTCTCCGTCCTTGATACTCCAAGAATCTCCCAAAGATGCTCCTCGTGCTGCTCTCTGGACCTCGAGTATACCAAGATGTCGTCGATGAACACGATCACTGACCTGTCCAACATGGGCCTGCACACCTGGTTTATGAGATCCATGAACGTTGTCGGTGTGTTGGTGAGTCCGAAAGGAATCACCACAAACTCGTAGTGCCCATAACGAGTCCTGAAGGCCGTCTTCTGAATATCCTCCTCAAAAACTCTCATTTGATGATATCCAGATCTCAAATCAATCTTGGAAAACCAAGACGCCCCCTGCAACTGATCGAATAGATCGTCGATCCTCGGTAATGGATAACGGTTCTTGACCGTCAACTTGTTCAACTCCCGGTAGTCGATGCACATCCGGTGTGAACCATCCTTTTTATTGACAAAAAGGATCGGCACTCCCCACGGTGAGCTACTCGGTCTAATAAAACCCTTCCCCAGCAGCTCCTGGAGCTGTGAGGATAGCTCCTACATCTCGGGCGGCGCAAGGCGATAAGGTGCCTTGGCAATAGGCACTGCACCCGGAATCAAGTCGATCCGGAACTCCACCCACCTCTCGGGAGGCACACCCGGTAACTCCTCGGTAAAAACACTCAGGAACTCGCACACAACTGGAAGATTTGAGATAGGACTCGGCCTCTCAATGGCAACTATCGTATCTATCACATATGCTAAAAAGCCCATACATCCCTGTTGTAACTCTGCCTCGCCCTGGCGAAAGAACAGAAAGGTGATCCAGATCTGGTCCCCCCGCCATACATAGTAAGCACTCCCCCACTAGGGTCTCGTATGGTCAACATATGACGCTCACAATCAATCACATCTCCAAACCGAGTCAACCAGTCCATGCCTACTATGACACATACATCACCCATCTCTATCGGCACCAGATCTATCGGGAACTCAACACCGAAAATCTCCAATACAAATCCCCGGAATACATCAGTGGGAAAAACCGCATGCTCGTCGACTATAGAAACCCTCAGTGGTCAACTCAACGCCTCGCGTCTGACACTAATGTGACGACTAAAGGATACAGACACAAAAGATCGACTCGCACCCGAGTCAAATAACACCAAAGCAGGCACAGAACTCACAAGAAAAGTACCTATATGCAGCACAATATAAGCATAAACAAATCTCAAAATAACATGAAGTAGGGAGATACATACCAACAACAACATCAGGCGCTACGCGGACCTCCTCCGCGGTCAACTGGAATGCTCTCCCACGAGCCCTCGGAGCCTCGGACTTCCCCGAACGACCATCAGTAACACGTAAAGCAGCAGGAGCAGAAGCCTGGGATGATCCCTGAGTGAGCTGAGGACAATCGGCCTTCTTGTGGCCAGTCTGGTTGCAATGAAAGTAAACCAAAAATCCCTTGGGGCAGTCCCTCACCATGTGCCCCTCCTTGCCACATTTGTAGCAATTCCATGCTCGGCAAGATCCCTCGTGGGTCTTGCCGCACTTGGAACAAGTGCGACCCTTCTGGCCTCCTACTCTCGAATCAGCGGGCTTAGCCCGCTTTGTCGTCGGCTGCGACTGTACCGTTCTCCTATCTCTCCCCTGCTGCTCTCCCTCCTCCTTGGTCTGAATCTCCAGCTCAATCTCTCTCCTCCTGGCATTGGTCTGCAGATCAGCCAATGTCCGGTATGACGAGTTCGCCACGAACTCCCGAATATCCCTCCTCAAGATTCTCAAATACCGAATCACACGTGCCTGCTCGGTGGACACGTGCTCAGGGAAAAACAGCACCCTCTCATGAAACAGCCTCGTAATCTCTGTCACTGACTCTGTTCTCTGCTTTAGAGACAGAAACTCTTGTTCCAAACGTTCCCTCTCCACCTGAGGAACATACTCATCTTGGAATAACTTGGTGAACCTCTCCCAAGTCACTGCAGCATGATCTGCAGGGGTAAAATCAGTCGTCACAAACTTCCACCAGTCCTTCGCTCCCAACCGAAGCTGGTTCAGCGCGAACCGGACTCTCAAATGCTCTGGGCATGAACACGTATAGAAAAACCCCTCAATGTCGGATATCCATCTCATGGCAGCAATCGGATCCTGCGTCCCATCAAAATCGGGTGGCTTCGTGTAGCTGAACTCACGGAACAACAACGAGTCACCTCCCTGTGGCCTCGAAGCAGCTAGGGCTGCGGTGGCTGTTGCAACATCAACCTTTGTGACAACAACGTATCGCTCATCAAACGTCTCAATCAGTGTGGTCTTAATAGAGCCGAACATCTCTGGTATGGCCTCTCTGATAGCTGCGGCCACCTCATCATGAATGATCCTGCGGATCTCCTCGTTACTGGTACCACTGCCCCCAGGGTTGCTGCGGGTAACCACCATAGTGTCTCTGAAATGCAAACACAAATCATCAAAGACTAGCTCAATACATACACTCACTCGGTTACCCACCCCTACTTGCTCCTTATCACCCTAAGATTCTTACTTGGGGCGCATACAGATCCGGTGCTTTCAGTAGTACGGGCCCAATACTACCTTCCACACCAACCTGTAGTCGTCCCAAGTCCTCCTCCTAGGATCCTAATTCACAAATACCCTATCCCTCACGGATGTCACACTACTCTCTCGGTTGGTTCCTCAATGCTTATTTAGGTATCTCTCCTATATTACTCAAAATTTCTCTAAAAGATTCCTGCTATGTTTCCCACACTCAGTACACACACAGATAAAATAGCAGATAAGATCAATCAATAGCATACCCTAGGCTAAGGCATCATGAATCAGGCAACTCCAGCTCTAAATTCTGAAATACCTAGCCTATCCTCTAGCATGCAACTCTAACATCTCATAAATATCTCATAATACAAACAAGTATTGGTATTTTGAGAAATCACCGTTCGGGCTCTGGCTGATTGTACGCGTTGCTCTGTCTCACTATCTCTTAAAAGCTCTTACTCCTTTTTATAAAAAAAAATTATGTTTAGAAAACTTTTCTCAAATCCTCAGTTTGAGTCCAGACATACCCGAGAGTACATTTGAATCCCTCAAACCAAGGCTCTGATACCAACTTCTAACACCGTAAATTTTCAAACAAAATTTTCATTTTTAAATCACATAGAACTCATTATCACATTTTCTCAAACCACATTGTATCATTTGTCAAAATCACAAATCAACAAAACAACTAATACCATCCCAGAATCCCCAACATAATCTCGAACAAGTCTGTCCAATCAAGCCGGCGCCTTCCCGTGATCCTGAGAAGTACCTGAAACACATATCACACAACACGGTAAGCACGAAGCTTAGTGAGTTCCCCAACATACCACATACACAAATAATAAGCCTCTCATGGCTATAGCTCGGCATGGACCCTCCGGTCATGCGTCTCGGTGGACCCTCCGATCATGTGTCTCCGTGAAGACCCTCCGGTCACGACTCAGTGTGGACCCTCCGATCATGTGTCTCCGTGAAGACCCTCCGGTCTTCACAGCTGCGGTTGGACCCTCTAGTCCAGTAGCTCAGTGACGAACCTCCGGTCTCACAACTCGGTTTGGACCCTCCGGTCCTACTCAGTAAGGCACAAAATAATATAGCATATATCACAAAGACAAGATGCATAATATCACTTAACTCAATATAAGCACATAGGACCCTCTGGTCGATAACTCAAATAAGACCATCCGGTCACACAGTAATACCACTCAGGTAAGTATAGTGAGAAGACTCACCTCGAAAGTAAACAAGTAGATCTAGTACCCCACGAACAGTCTAGACTCCGCCTACATAATATAATTATCTCTAATCAAAAATTTGTAATAACCACCAAACTAACTCTTCTACTAGTTCTAAAAAGTGTGAAAAGACCATTTTACCCCTCCATGGTCTCCAAAGTCCACAATTGACTAAACCCTAAAAGTCAACGGAAGTCAACACTCGAGTCAACAGTCCCTGTTGACCCAACTCGGCGAGAGCACCTATGTGACTCGTCAAGTTCCTCCTGTCCTCAGAAGAATCGGGAAAACTCCAACTCAACTCGTCGAGTTGTCTCATCAACTCGCCGAGTTGTAGTGCGTTCAGACTATCAGGGAAACCCTTGCTGACTCGTCGAGTTGGCTCATGCACTCGCCGAGTCCCTCTTGACCAATTCTCATTCAGTTGATTCTAAGCAGAAATAATGTCCTAAACTCTAGATCTAACCTCCCAAGGCTGAAACAGCACGTAAAGCTGTTGGATTAGATGTCTAAGCCCATAACTATTATTGGTATGTATTCGACTCGAGAGTAGCATGGTCCATTTAGGTTGCACTTCACCGGAACAATTTATATGGATAGTCTTTTGAGAATAGTATGTTTATGATTTATATTAAAATATTATAAGTTCTAATATATTAATATGGAATCATATTATTTAATTAGTATTGATCAAGAATTAATTTAGAATTAATTTGGTGATCAAAATGAACTAATTAAATATGGACTCTTATATTTATATAGAGTGGGCCAATGCTTATTTAGAATGGGCTAGGCTTGCATGGAAAGTCCATGGATAGTCCATGGAGCTTTAACCTATGGATCTTATGGAAATGAAAGGTCATGGGTATTAGGGTTTACATGAATGTAACCCTAATCCACCAAACTATATAAAGGGGTCCTTGGCACATGAAATGGGACTAGTGTGTGAGGATACAAGAGTGGGCCGATTTCTAGTGTGCATTCTATTCTCTCAAGTTTTCCAAGGTGTTTTTGGTGATTTGTGATTCCACTTGAGGCTTCCACACTATTGGGGCTAAGCTCTTAAAGACCAAGACTTCAAGCTCCATCAAAAGGTATGTCATTTAACTAGGATTTTGTAGTATAGTTGCTTCATATTATGCTAGTTAGGATGAAACCTTGGAATATTGAATATTTGCATGTATAATAGAGAAAACATAGATCCAAGGTTTATAGGGTTGCATGTACACCATAGGAGTGTTAGAATGCTCAGAACCCATCAATGGTATCAGAGCCTAGGCTTGTTTCCTTTATACTTGATGCAAATTGCTGAAAATGTCGAATTTCTGCACACTGCCCATATGACTCGTTGAGTCCCTCATGGAACTCGACGAGTCAATGCATATATTCAACCAACTCACCGAGTCAGTTATGCACTCGACGAGTTGGCAGGGCTGAGTGCATATTTTCGAGTTTTCATGCTGGAATTGGTCTAGAATCATTACCTTAAACTGTTTTGGACTTATAAAACTTGTTTTTTGATGTGGTAATAATTATGGTAAACCAATTTCAAGGTTATTATCAAAATTTTAAGTTTTATATGTGTTTATATGATTCTTGAAATTGTTGATATGATTGTTCATACACTTATGAGTTTTGGTAGATCATAGGAATTATTTGCAAATTGGTTGTTAGTTAATTCTTGATCTAAATGTATTTTTAATGGAGTCCATAATTTGTCCTCAAGTTATGGATTACCAAAAGTCATTTCTTTTACAGATCCATTAAAAACTCATAGGTTACATAATTGAAGAGTCTTTCTCATAAATAGTTTTATGGACTCCATAACTTGTCCTCAAGTTACGGATGTTCAAGAGTCTCTTCATTAAAGTTTTTAAAACCTTAATTAAACTCATAAGTTATGAAAATCCAAAAGTTTTTTGAATTGTTCAAAACTTGCCCTCAAGTTTTGGAATTTGTAAAGTCTCATACACACTTTAATTCAAAACCCTAGAGTTTTAAAAGTTAAAATTCAACCCTTATACTTTATAGTATTATAAGTTAATAATATATGTGTGTATAAGAGCAAGTCACTCTTACCGTTAGTAGGCCTCATTCATGAAGCCGGTCAATAAGGGGGTATAAGGTTGTTGCCTATAAAATGGCAGCTTAATGGGTGTCCACTCTCACCCACCGCTTCCTTGACTGGTGGAGGGTCGTTAGCTGAACGGGTAGGAAAAGGACTATAATTCTCATTATAAGTATAATGATAAACATAAAGTAACTAAACCTTTTATAAATTCCCAATCGTAGTTACTTTAGGAAAATGTGAATTTGGTGCTAACGCATGAAATTACACTTTGCACCTTGCTTAAGTCGTTAGTGGAGCGTGTGTGGTTAACTGGCACACTAACTTGGATTTAACAAGGTTAACAAAGGGTGTCTTAAGGTTTGTCATAGATCGGTGGAACATGTGTGGTTAACCGGCACATCGATTAGGTGATAAACATTAAGAGTACCAAGTTAACTTGCATGGTTATTCACACCTTGTTTGTGATCCTCGGCATCCCAGTCACAAACTTGAGAGGGCACATTCGAGATTTAAACATGCCATTGAAAAGTTCAATGAATCTCAAAAGATCTAGGAGTTTCAATCCAATTAAAACCTAATACATATTTCGTTTTTCATGGTGGAAATTGGTGAATCGTCATTCGCCTGCCTTCAAATATTTTATTGCTTGGATTACGGCATCCCTCTTCCAAGTTATAAAATATTGTGTTGGGTCCTAGCCTTAATATTTCATATTGGGTGTTATATTAAGGACTTTAAATCAACTAACTTGAATTTCTCCCATTGTAGATGTCTGGTTCAGACAACTATGATCTTCCCACATCTCTTGGAACAAGCTTTCCTAATGAAGATGATGTCCCGTGGTTGGGTCATGGAAATCATACTTCACTTCCTCCACCCCCTCCAGTTATTCTCCCTAACCCACAAGTTCTTGAATAGTTCAAGGTCACTCAAGCCCTATTGGCAAGCAAGGTCTATGTGTGCTCACATATTGGAGATGAAGTCACATATTGACAAGCCGGGAGAGTTGGGTGTCAAAGTCTTAAGGAAGTTGGTTGTTGACTAGGTTCTTCAATCACTTTCTATGTCACATAATGAGTTCTTTAAGAACTACTATGTAACAGACTATGACATGACCCTTAATGATCTTATCTATTTGCTTGATGCTGCTGAATCAGCAATGA
The DNA here is from genome assembly GCF_052849685.1 of Lactuca virosa. Lineage (NCBI taxonomy): Eukaryota > Viridiplantae > Streptophyta > Magnoliopsida > Asterales > Asteraceae > Lactuca > Lactuca virosa. The sequence continues at coordinate 122,541,556 of NC_136434.1, forward strand.
TTTGGAGCACTGGTAAAGCAAATTTGATTGGAAGATCGACTTCCCAAACTTCCATGGACATTGACAATGGCAACATTGGAAATCCAGAAAAGCTTTCTCTTCCCAATGGAAAGGGATCGGCCATAGTCAACTCGGTTGACCAAATGGTAAAGAGAAAGGCTAAGTCTGAGATTATCTCGTGTACCATTCCCAAAGGGTCCATATGTTTCTATTGCCAAAGGAAGGGGCATTGATTGCAAAGCTGCCCTATTTACCTGAAAGTACACTAGGATGGTAAAAGTCAAAGTTTGACTCTACTTCGGGTAAAGTCCACTATCTAACTCTATTAAGTTCCTATTTGAGATTCTTATATATGATGTGACTAGTTCACATGTTGATGTTTTAAGAATCAAAGAAAAGAGAAAGCTTAAAGGAAGAATATGTTGATTCTGATCGCGAAGATGGATTTCGATCGCATGATTCGGTGATCAGAATTTTGAGTTGTGCTTAAGAGTTATGATATTTTGCTTAGGAATAGATAACAACAAGTTTTCATATGCATTTGCATTGTAAGGATAAGTTTTCCGCAAGTTTTTAAAATAAAAGGAAAAAGTTTTAATTTTATTTATCTTAAAATTCCTTACAATGGCATTTGTGAAAATTTGTTGTTTATATGATTCCATTGATAGCAATATTGGAAAATGGATTTGATTCTTTCATTTGTGGTAGTGACTAAATTTACCAAATAAGGAAAGATTCTCATCACCCAAGTTTCAGTTGGATAGAAACTTGGAATCATGCAACTTGTGTTGTATGAGGAATGAGAATTTTCATCTTTAGGAAATTATGACTAATTCATTGATCACATGTATATGTGAGTCAAGAGAAGGATTGGGGGATCGGGTACACTTGGTTGTGCGGTGGTCAGGTCCACCACAAAAGATCGATAAGGCTATTCGTCATGATTTACTAAAAGTTAGTAAATATGGTTACACTTACAAGTTTAAGTGTAATTCTGTAACATTGGAAAAGTTTCAGTGTATGGCAGAACGAATGAAAAGAATCAAATTTGGCAGAAAGATAAAACTTTCTCAAATCTAAAAAGATGGGAGAGTACTTTAGTATCATGTTTTATGATCATCTTAATGATTATGAGACCATATCACAATTCATCCTCTAAGGACATCTTAGTGCATTCTTATGGCTAAGAAGAGGAGTCATGAATTGTTGAAGTGGTTAAATCAAGAAGATGAGTTATACTTCATTCCAAAACAAGTCTTAGAGTCATACTCCAAGATTGTAACTTGAGTGACACATCTAAAAGAAGGTTTATAACACTTGTCAAATGTCAGAGTAAAATGTGTTCTACTCTTGTACATTTGAAATTGGTAAGCTGTGATGTTTTGGATAAAACAAAGACCAACTAAGGCCAAATGTGTGAAGTGTTTATCTTGATAAGAATCCGCACTATCTCTTGAATATTTGTTTTGTCAAGGAATGGTTCTTGGCAAGAGAGTCTTATATTTCAAGAGTACAGTGGGAGTCTAAAAGATCCTGAAAGAGTTTGAAGAACTAATCAAGAATAAAAACCTGCAATTTATCACTAGCACACGACTCGAGGTTTGTAACCTATCGTGTTGACATATTCCTACTTATGTGTCCATTTCAGTTAAAGTTGACTATGCATCTGAGTTCTACAAGTTCTCAGTTGTTTGCATAACTACTTGGAAGCAATGGCAAGCCCTTGTGCTGCCAGGTGGCAAGAAGTTAAGATTGCACAAGTTCGGTCCATATGAGTTTGGATTTGTCGCTAACCTTGTCTTGTGATTATGGTTTTGACAAATTCATGTGGATAGGAACACATACACCATAAAATCTAAGTGTCATAAGGTTTCTCTCCACTTCAAGAAACTGATGGTGAGGAAATGCTTTCACTAAGTAGATTTTAAGTAGATAGCAATTGTGATATTTGCATTCTCAAAGTCGTTAGTGGAGCGTGTGTGGGTAACCGACACACTAACACAGACTTATGAGAAATGGCAAAGGTCTAAACAATTGAGACTATGATTACGACATCCCTTTTCATAGTTCTAAAATTGTTTAGACATACATGTGTGCTATCTAAGGAAAGGTGTATGATTTTGATAAAGTTTTATCAAAGCATCTCGTATCAGAAATCTGAACTTTGGTAAGAAAGCCAATAAAGTATTGATTCTAGAAGTCCAGCTAATTTCTGGATACATGTCAAAGCTAGTGGGAGCATAAGTGTTATGCTAATAATTATCATGTTAGTGGGAGCATGATTATTATGTAAAGTATTAATTATAGAAAACAAAAGTCTCAATTCGTGACTCTACAAGTTTTGAAAAGTTGTTTTGCTATAATTAAGGGAGAGGAAATTATACTTCATTTCAATTCTAAAGTTTAGATTGAGATTTTAATCATCTTTAGTCAAGGATATATATATGAATTTTATGTTGGAATGGTTCAACATAAAGAAATTCTATATATTGCGTTCTCAAAATTCGATTATGATTACGGCATCCCTCTTCATAGTCGAATTATGAAAACATGGAAAATAAAAAATATTGTAGCAAAAGACTGGTCTAGGATCATGTCTTTATGTGAGACATCATGAATCGTGTTCCATATGCTTTGGATACAGGACCGATTACATGTGCTATAATATTTATCCTTTCTAACTTTTCCAAATGCCTAGGGCATTAAGAGGGGAAAAGGTCTGGAATTGGATATGACTAAAATTGATTAAGCAATTGTCGAGGACAATCTAAGGTTTACCAAAGATTGGTTGCTCATGGACAGTTGGAAGTATGGTGTAGATTTTTTTTTGGTAAGGACCATATTAACATATTCTGATAAGAGGCAACGCTTGTTCAGAAGTGATAGTCAAAATGGGAATATGGAAATGTCTCCGTAGGTGGAAGTTATTCAATATGTGTAAGATTAGACAACTTAATGCAATAAGGATGTTCAAAGCAATGTACGTTGAATTTGAGACTTCGTTTCCATGGTATTGATCTCCATTGGAATACTCTGTAATGTCTGTTGACAAGTCTTTGTGACTTTATGCATAGTCATTAGAAGAGGATCAATGCATATAAGTTTAGAATCTAACAGATTTAGGTAAATGGAAGGAATTTATAATTCTTACATTTACGATAAGGATTTGGGATTGTGAAATGAGAACCATTGGAATTATGTCCAATTGATCTATTCCACAAAGTAAGGATCATAGACAAACATAGTGTGCATACTTGGTGTATGGCATAACTATTGTTTAGAAAACATAGTGTACATGCTTGGAGCATGGTAAAACTATTGTTTTAATTCAAGTATTAAGTTGATAAATTCGAAACATTATACAATAAATAATAAGTAATCAATATGGTGTTTAAATAAAAGGTGTTCTATTTACTCTCAAAGGTGCTTGGGGCCATATTGAATTAGTATTATTCTTGTGTTTCACTTTGCATGTTTTGACTTCCCGAATAACTGGGTTATTCAAATTCTCCACAGTCGGTCATATGTTGGGAGTAGGTATGAATCAAGACTGTCATGAAGTTGGCTTGTAGATGTCTAAGGTGTTGGACATAGCAAGAGTTGCTACAACATTCATGAGTGCTCATAAGTTCTGAGTATTGGATTAAACCCACGCTCATTTGAATCACTTCATGGATTTTATCACGAGTGATCATGAGACGATAATATCTTATATTCTTCAAACCTAGAGATATGACTTGTTGACTATGAGTTGGTTATACATTGATTGCACGAAAACGCATCAGTAACTTGATGTTATAAAATGTGCCTTTGTGTATGATTCAACAAGTAGTAGGACAAGCATATGAGTCGAATTTTATCCATTCCTTTTACCCTTGGAGGGATAAAAGCGATATCTGTGGGCCCCTCGATGATTTAGTGATGACACCCATAAGTGCTTGGCCAAGCCTGGACTGATTTGATTTGTTCAATTAGTCAGTCGTCATAAATCGGAAATCGGGAAACAACAAATGGACAGAGAGAATGATTATAATCCATGTCTCAGTCCATATGATATCTAGAATGGAGGAATATATGATCCCTTATCTAATGAACACGTCATTTGACTAGGTCAGAGTTCGGCAACGGCTTTAAGAGCTACGATTGCTAGTCGGGATCTTGGAGTCATATGCAATAATAGTTTTAGACTTATCCAAGTGGGAGACTGTTGGATTAGATGTATAAGCTCATAACTATTATTAGTATGTATTCGACCCGAGAGTAGCATGGTCCATTTGGGTTGCACTTCACTAGAACAATTTATATGCATAGTATTTTGAGAATAGTATGTTGATGATTTATATTACTATATTATAAGTTCTAATATATTAATATGGAATCATATTATTTAATTAGTATTGATCAAGAATTAATTTGGTGATCAAAATGAACTAATTAAATATGGACTCTTATATTTATATAGAGTGGGCCAATGCTTATTTAGAATGGGCTAGGCTTGCATGGAAAGTCCATGGATAGTCCATGGAGCTTTAACCCATGGATCTTATGGAAATGAAAGGTCATGGGTATTAGGGTTTACATTAACGTAACCCTAATCCACCACACTATATAAAGGGGTCCTTGGCACATGAAATGGGACTAGTGTGTGAGGATATAAGAGTGGGCCGATTTCTAGTGTGCATTCTATTCTCTCAAGTTTTCCAAGGTGTTTTTGGTGATTTGTGATTCCACTTGAGGCTTCCACACTATTGGGGCTAAGCTCTTAAATACCAAGACCTCAAGCTCCATCAAAAGGTATGTCATTTAACTAGGCTTTTGTAGTATAGTTGCTTCATATTATGCTAGTTAGGATGAAACCTTGGAATATTGAATATTTGCATGTATAATAGAGAAAACATAGATCCAAGGTTTATAGGGTTGCATGTACACCATAGGAGTGTTATAATGCTCAAAACCCATCAAAAGTTGCAAGCTTTACGTCCATGCATGGCATCTAGGGCTCGAAATGCCAAAACAAGCTCTATATAGGGTTTAATGCATAAAGGCTTGCCACTAGCTTGATAAAGCTTGGACCTTTGGGCTCAAGGGACCTCCTATTGTCCAGATCTGAAGTATCAACTCCATGGCAAGCTCAAATAACTTCATAACTCAAGGGAGGATGGAAAAAAGGCCCTAAACTCCCTAGAAAAGGGATCTAACCAAACAATGAGCAAGGTGGTGACTTTTTACCTTCAAACAACAGCTAGGGATGAATGAACACCGGATCTAAAAGCTCCCTCTCGTCCCAAGCCTTTTGCTCCTCAACCTTCCTCCAAAAATGCACTAAAACCCACAATCTTAGCCTCTTTTTCTCTCATACAAGGTTATGGCTCAATTAGGGTTTCTCTCATAGTGTTAAGATGATAAGGGAGGCGGAAATGAAGGCTTAAGGTCCTTTAAATAGGACACAAACCCTAAAAATTAGGGTTTTGCCACTCAGCACCTACTCGTCGAGTTGGGGTCCTCAAACTCGTCAACTAGACTCTAAAAATCACGCGGCCTTTAACTCATCTACTCGGCGAGTTGGGGCATCCAACTCGTCGAGTTGCTCTAACATCAAGAATGCAATTTAATTAAATAATACACCTGGTAGTCGGGATGTTACACATCCTTTATTATCACTAAGGCCTTAGATGGTTCTTACCTGTTTTTTTATATCAACTTTTGAAGTCTTCAACAAAGATTTCACAATTATGCTTTACCACTTATAATATAATTAAAACTACTATAGTTGCTAATAAAGTTAATTTGGTATCTTGTGTATAATCTCATACATTCATTAGAATGGAAGTCATATACCAAAGTGTATAGTTCCTTAATTATTTTCTCTACACTTTAGTGAAAATATCATTAGGAATCCTTTACATATAAATAAGGTTCACATATGTCAAATAAACTACAGTATTTGCCTTCAAAGATCCTTTTCTTGAAGTTGGAATATGTGATTGCCATTTATATAATAAAGATAACAGTGTCCAAGATGAGTTTGATTTAAAACAAGTTTATGTCAAAAGTGCTCGTATATAGAACTTGATTATATTTATAAAATGTTGATATTTACTTTGCAATTCTATTGAGAGATCTAGTCTCATAAATAGAAGTTAATCATTTCCGAATATGAATATTATCGTTATGAAAAATGATTAAGTAAATGATCAAACATTTGAATAAAATAACTGAGACATAAACTTAGACATGCTAAATTAAAACATACATTGTTCCAAAACAAATATTTTTTTATATTACAAGTAATTTATGTTCTAAGAATAAATAATACACTAAACTACTAGAGTGTAGTTCTAACTTGATTGTGCTCAGCTTGGTTACTCTTCAATCAAAATATTTTGAAGCCATTTACAAATATTAGATTAACATTTAAGTACCAACTACCTAAGTGTTATATGAAAAGTATGAGTTCTATCTAGTATATACTAGAAGTACTAGTCTCTTCCAGACTTTCTTTCCAAATGAGAGGAGTAAATCCTTTTCCAGTGTCCAGTTTCTTCACAAAAGAAACAAGATCCATCTATGTGGGCTTTAGTAGATTTCTTGGGTTTAAAGGTGTTCAATCCATAAAACATGGGCCTCCTGGATCACACAAGGTGATTCTTTTAGCCTTGCATTATTCCAATGTTTAAACTAGCCTTTTAAATAAAATATCATTGTATTTATTGGAATATTGCTTGACCTATTATATCATCAAATATATGTTTAAATTATCCTAGACTTCCTAGAAGTCATGAATAACTATTCCTATCTTGATGTTAGAAGCATCTTTAGCATCACAATGATGCGTTTACTAGGTATCATGTTCACGTTTATTGCTCAAAGCAAATAGTTTAGGACTAGGACCTTTAAGTGTATACAATTTCATATCGCTCACGAGATTGTCTCTTAAGACATGAACTCATTCATTGAAGTTGTATCTATTGAATGTTATTGTTTCATTTAGTCATTAAAGAAAATGACAATTCATGATAATTAGATTGGATTATTAAACTACAATAATTTAATAAAATTCATTTAGTATTTTCAATATTTAATCTTTAATAATTAATACCCTTTTAGTTTCCAAAAACATTAATTATCAAAGTCTATGATCGAAGTTGCAAAACAAATAAATGGTTAGGTATCATTTATCCCATCCATTTGTTTTCAACCCGGTAAATATCGATTATCAATTATATATTGCTATATAATTCTTAGATTTATGGGATCTCTAATAACAAATTTAATTAGACATGTTTGATCCCATCTATGCCTCGGAACTCTCTTTCTTACGTATCCTTTATCACAAAAGATTTCCGATCAAATCATCCAACTTGAAAAACTTGTGTAATCGGCCTATAACTTGGTTATAGAAATCGCGAAGACACTCTGGCCATCAAAAGACAACACTAAGTGGTTAGGTATCATTTATCCCACTAGTGCATATAAGAGATGTGCGAGTGTTTTTCAAAAGGATTGCATAGATTTTAGGTTTGTAAAAAGGGTCTTTATATGTTTTATAATTCTAGTTTAAAAACATATGATATCATGGTTATTACATGCATATAATAAACCATGGTATCAATTTTCAAAAGAAAATCACTTTTAAAGGTTTTATATAAAAAAGCTAGTTTTTATATAATTTGACACAATTCAATTTTAATAACCGGTATTAATTTTGAGTGCATTTGAACCTTATATATCTTTAATAAAACCTCATTTTATTACTTATATATATATATATATATATATATATATATATATATATATATATATATATATATATATATGGATTTTGTATAAGTTACAAAAAATCACCATTTTAAAACTTATAATGGACTATTTCAAAATTTGTCGTTATTAACGATTTTATAAAACCGGATTTTATTTTTAAAATAATAACTTGTTACATCTTATGTTCAATTTTGAAAACCCAAACGCCATGTGATGTTTATTTTTTCCAAAATTATTTAAGCATGTGAAAAACTAATTTATCAACCACACATAATAATTGCATAAAATAAACAGCACAAACATGCATAAAAAGATATGTCACTACTACAAAAACAGCCTTTTACGACACGCATTGTGTGTCGTAAAATGCTCAGACGACACGCAAATGTGTGTCAAGGAAGACACTGTCATAACGAAAGAAGACACACTTTTGCGCATCATCAATTTACGACACGCATTTATGATACGCAATTACGACACGCATTTACGACACGCATTGCGTGTCAAGGAAGGCCCTGTCATAAAAGAAGATGACACGCATTTGCGTGTCGTAACCATATGACACACGTTTAGGACACGCATTACGTATCATTAAAGCCCCTTTCATAAATGAAGATGACACGCATTTGCGTGTCATAAACTTCAACAACCATTTACGACGCGTCTTTACGATACTCATTTACACATAATACAAAAATATGGAAACAAATATATACCAAAACAATCAATTTCATCCAATAACATCATGTCAAAAAATTATAATACATTGATATTAGGAGGATCTGATTGTACATTGTTACTAAAAGGTTTTCCCTAACTATATAACCTAATACTACATTTCTATTAAGGGGCACCTTCTTGTTTCAGATATCATGCCAAAAAAATCCTCCATATCTTTGGTTTGCCACCTGGTGTACTGGGCTGTTGTCCACCAGCCAAGTGCCCTTTTTCCTTGGTGGTGTTTGGTGACTCTGGTGCTTTGACTTGACACATTTTCTCAAATTCATCTTCTGTCCATTGCTCCTCATAAGATCACACCTAAGTAAAGTAATAACAAAAATTATAACAGGGATTCAAACAAAAAAATGCACCAAAATATATAAGTTGGAAAACAAAAAAACCTCCCTTGCTCGCTTTCCTCTTCCATAATTATGTGTGTCCAAGTTCCCAAGCTCACTCTTCCTTTTACCTCCATATCCAGGTATAACAACCTCATCTTCTGTTACAAGTATAGAAGGAAGGGGAGGTGTGATTTCACCACTTGGCCCCCCTTGTTCTGATACCACCTGTTTCCCCAAAGCCTGCACAATTTTACTTATTATTATTAATCAAACTCAACAGACAAATGCATGATGCCTTTTTTATAGGTTAAAGTAAAATAGATTGAAGAGCATTCAATGTAAAAAGGGTATACTAGCTCTTCTTCCTGCCTTTTTTTTATCGAGTTCCTCAAATACATAAATTTCAGACCCACTGCCATTATCAAAATTACAAGTATGAATAAATACCACAACATATTTAAGATTGAAAATTCTGAAAATCAAAGTTACTCAAGTATTTAACTAACATCAATTGGCCATACACAATAAATGGCATTTCCAAAAGTTGTCAATCATAATGGTTTAATAAACCAGATAGGTGAAGGGAACTATGTTTGGAAAAGAAAAAAGTAAAATGGAATTAAGCAAACACATGTACCTATCAACAGTTTCAGTAAATACTCTCAATTGAATGAGTCTATCAACAGTAACTCTATGCTTTGAAGCACCATCAACAAGAACCCATTCTTGCAATGAACTGGCTGACATAGGTACATCTATGTACAACAACTGGAGAACATACTTTTTGGCCAATGGTGGAAAAGACCTGAACAACAAAATGTGGTTAACACATTGTGTAAATGATCAAACATCAAACATACCTATTCACGGCAAAGACTTGATTTTGGTACCAATCATTTTTCAAAAGCACAAGGAATTCATACCAATTCATGATCTGGAAGTTTTTTTGTTTGACAAGTGTCCTTATTGATTTAAAGTGAGAGAGAGAGAGAGAGAGAGATTTTGCTACCTACTGCTTGTATATTATCACCATATTGTTAAAAGGAGCAGACAATCCTGTTGTTACAGTTAAAGTTGCCTTGTAACATTGTGCAGCAGCACTCATCATATTCCTCAATATCAACAACCTCATTTTAGAGCCATTTTAGACCTTTTACTACTTTATGTAAATATGTAATACAGTTGTCAAAAAGTATATCACAATTCACAAATAAACTTGCATATATAATTTTATAACCATACCATTCCATGTATATATTTCCAAGATTAGTGAGAGCCTGAGAATGACTAGGTTGCAAAGAAACGCATTGCTAGAATGCAAAACAAGAATTTGGTCACAACTAAGCCAATAAAAGGTTTCAGAGAAGAAAATAAAATATGATAACCTACAAATGAAGGCATTCCATGTGTTTCACTATTCATGTCTAGTAAACTTCTATAGCCATTCCACGTGTTTCACTATTCATGTCTGGTAAACTTTGCAGGTTGTCCATCACATAAGGAGCAGCAACTCCATGGACACATGTACAGTGTTTTTGAGGAAAACAAAGCTTTGGTTTACTTTTTTTTGCCCTGTTAAAAAAAGGAAAGGCTCCCAGAGAAAACCAAAAGTTGAGATTTATTTATTTGGTACTGAAACTAATTAAAAAAAAAGAATATGTACAAGAGAAGATGGTTTAATTTAAAAGAAAATTAGGGAAGATAGAATTTAGTATTTTTCTACGAGTTGAATCAAAGGGTTAATTCCTATGAATGAATGATCTAGAAATCTATTAATTCCTATGATCTCATAATTAAATTATTGTTATCGTTTTGACCCTTGAGAGGAGAACAAGTAAAGCATTCAGATCCAGGAAGTAAGCAGGTACCAGCAGGAGCAGCAACTAAATGGAAGTAGTGATATGATAGGATATGATTGATTAGGTAGGTTTTCATGGTACTACTGGTTTAGTAGAACTATCTATCGAGTCTTGAGCACTCTTTACAAGCATGTCGTAATTGATAGAAGCCAGCTGAGACAGGTTCTGATCATCAAAAATACAAAAGTTAAATTAATATGTGTTTTGACTTTAAATCATAATTTGTATATATAGAAAAAGTGTAGTTTATGTCATCATACCTTAAATGAGAAATTACTGAATGAGTAATTCACATTGAGAGTTGAAGCACCAAATTCTGCCAGGTTACCACATTCATCACCCTGCTTAATCAAACAACCAAATCATCAAAAGGAACATACCAATTCATTATAAAAACAGCGTGTGTGTGTGTACATATTAGTATTAATTACCTCTTCCTCTAGCATATTGCTGAGAGAACTATCACCACATGTGTTGCCTGTATCAGACATATCATCAAAATCATTGCATTCATCAACATGCTCATCTTCTGGATTCCAAATATATTGGCTCATGAAATAATTCGTGTCCAGAGTCTTAGCAGATGGTATGAATGTCGCCTGAAACAACCCCACGCTTCTCTTATAATTTATGTTCTTTTAAGAAAAAAAAGATGAAATTATGTATCGTGTATGAATATGTGATATGATTGAATTGATTGATAAACAACTAGAAACTTACTTATTAATCAAATCATATGCTTCATAGCTCATCTCCTCAGGGATCTTTGGCCATGGTATATCTATGTTCATAATGTTGGAAAAAACTTGCTGTAACCCAATTCAGAAAATGAGAAGACGCTCATTACCTTTTTATGCAATGCAATCTACATTCTCAACAAAGCATCAGAAGAGGATTTTGATTTTATGAGAGTGAATGAGTGAGTACCTATGGAGATTTTGCATTAAAAGGTGTTGGAAAAACAGGCCCTCAACTCCCACACAAACTAAAGAAGAATGCCCTGTGTTTAATATATGAGAAATATATAGAGAAAAGAAGTAATCGTGACTCAAAAACTGCACACTATATTCAATAGATATGAGACTATTTATAGCTAGTACATGCTAAACTCTATGAGGAAATAGTAAACTCACGTGCCCACCTTTCCACCAACCATCCAACTTTCTAATACTCCCTAATACCCGGTCCTTCATTGACACTTTCAACCTACTACCATTTATTTAATTCACTAGATAAACTAAATATTAAAACACTACTAAAATAACAACCTATCAAGATTAAAACCCAACAAAAGGTGGTATTCCTACAAGCAGCTCAAAAATAATAACGCCAACAGACCACCAATCAGCTGTTGCACCTACAACAAAGGAATTAAGTGTTTCAACTTTCAACTTTATATAAGAAATAACCAGAAAGACATTTGAATAAATGATAAAGGGTAAAGGGTATAATTGTAAATTTCAACCATGTCCCACGCCGAGAAGTATCTCAGGAGCTCCATGATAGCTCTTTACTTCAAGCGTGGAAACATTGATAATGCACACAAGCTGTTCGATCATTTGCTTGAACGAGATGTGATTACTTAGGACATGATATCATAGAGTTGATTCTTTGACATTCTGGCGATATTCACCGATCGACCATCACCAATGACCTGATTTCTGGTGAACTTATGTCAATGTTTGTGTCTTGAAGCAGAGATGGGATATCTTGAAGCGGAGATGTACAGCATCCCGATACGGCGGGGATACTTTACTCATCCGGCACAACCGGGGGAATCAAGGGTGTCGAGCTAACCCACAGGAGTTTCATGGCCATAACATCCGCCGCACACAATAACAGATTCATGAAAGAAGAGATTGCCCCTCATGAACACCCCGTCTCGTTCTTTCCCTTGCCTCTATTTCACGTTTACGGATTCTTTATGCTGATCAGGGCGGCATCAGTTGGCGAGACCCTGCTTCTCATGGAGAGATTTGATTTTGAGAAAATGTTGAAGGCGGTGGAGAAATATATGGTCACGTACATGCCTTGAAGTAGATATGGTATCGTGATTAGGGTTTGTAAATAGAATGGAAGAAGAGAATGAAGGGATATCTTGAAATCGGGTATTTCAAAATTAGAATTTCAGAGGATTTCATTTTCCCCCTTTAAGAACACGCGTTTTGAATAAGAAATTATAAAGCTACATTCACAGAGGACACACATTTAAAATAAGCGCCCTCCGTGTTTGTAATTTTTTTTTGTGGGACAATAATTTTAGGGCACGCACAAATGTGTGTCCTCTATCCTTCAAATTTTGGAAGGCTGACATAATTTTTAAGGACACACAAAAATGCGTATCATAAATCATCGCGTGTCATTAAAGCGTATTTTCATTAGTGTGTGCATAAACATAACCAACTAATGACATTTTATGTGAGCCAACACAAAAATGCCAAGTCCATTCCTAAAGGGACATTTAAAAGGACCAAAAATGTTCTTGTAATAATGTTGTAGAAGCTCCCACCTAAGTAAACACCTATTGATTTCAAAAGATTTGATGGGCTTCTTTAAGGGAAAAAATCTCAGCTTTCATGACGCTTTTCAGAAAGTGTCATCTTTCTGTTCAGGACATGTTCAGCACATGTGTAGCATTCCTGACACTTTTCAGAAAGTGTCATCTTTCTGCCCAGCACATGTTGAACTCGAAATTTTGCCCTTTTGTCTTCAAAAAATGGCTCCAACTTCATTTCTTGTTACATATTTGTACAAATAAATTATTTCTAAAAACTAATCTATTACATTACAAAAATAAACAAGAAAAACTAATCTATTTAATTATTACATACCATATGAATAAATAAATTATTACAACTATTTTTATAATAAAAACAACAAACACAACAACACAACAATCATAATGGTCATTGGCTAGTTTATGCAGATAATATACATCAACATACACGTAAAACAACCTTTGTTTTTCTAAGACAACTTTAAATGACAAAAGATGCATGAAACTTTTGTCACATAAAATAACAAAAATAAAGTTGTCATAGAAAATATGTATGAACTTATTTTTATACAAAAACAAGTTACCCATATTCTCCAAAAACTAAGATTTCCAAAAATCAAAAAATCTAACCAAACTTGCAAGGTGGCTCTGATACCAATTGTTGGGTTTTAGTTCAAAAATAGTTTCATAAACTAGAAAAATATGGCAACGAAAGACTTCAAATTTTGAACATAACATAACATTTTATACCCACCAAGGATCTCCTTGCAATGTTTGGAAAGAAAAATAAGCACCAAAGAAGAAGAAGTGTTTAACAACCTTTGTAGACTTTGAATCCTCAAAGGGAGGCTTGGAAGTTGATGAAGAATATGGAACCTTTGAGACACCAACAATGACTCAACTTGATGTAGATGCTAGTCCATAAACTCTTAAACCCTTAAGCTTTAAGTTCATAACCAACATGAACTTAAAGAGGGCATGAAGATGCAAGTATTCTTGAAGAAAAGAAGAAAAAAAGGGAGAGAGTAACCTCCTCTAAGGAGGTTACAGTTTTAATAGGGAGGAATGAAGCAAGCCTTTCAAGAATGCAAGCCACTTATTTGTATGCATAAAGTGAAAGTATTAACCATTAGGTCTTAACACTTTAAGCACATATGTCCCCATGTCATAAACATGTCTCCTATGCTTCATTTCTTTTGAAAAAACTAATAGAAAGCCCATGACTCTTTTCTTTTCCTCTAATTTTCAGAATTATATATATAAAAAGAAGAGTTGGTTTAAATTTTATAAACTTACGTTTTATAAAATATAAACTTTGTCTTTTGAGTAAAAGACAAAAGGGTTTCAACTAGTCGAAAAAGTTGTACACAACTTATTAATTCATACCATATGAATTATGTAATATTACTTGCTAATGAAAATTATTATTTCCATGAAATAAATAATTTTCAATTTAATTATAAAAGTTTTATTGAATATTTATTAAAATCAATTTCTAATAAATAATCAATTATATCAAGTTGTTGATAGTGTGGCCCACTAGTATCATATGTTAATTGGCAATATCACTTTAATATGATTCTTGAGCATACTAGACCTTTCACCAATTTAGGAAGGAGCAGGGTTTTCGATGAAGCTCGTGTTTATGACTCAGGAGTTAGGACTGAAAGTCCATCGTAGGACGAAAGAACAGGTGTGTGTTTAGGCACCACCATCAGCATATATGTTCAAACCTATTTGATATTTTCTCAAGTTTCTTTCATGCATTTGCATCCAAGTCCTTCATATATGGTCGGGAGGATCATTTCAAGAGGATCAATTGGAACACATAAAATTTGATAATCCCAGAGAAGAGGGAGAGATATTATTGAGTTCAACAACTATCTTTGTTTCTAGTAGTTTCCATTACATTACTAATACCCTCTTATACACGACTACTACAAATTTCTTTTATATCTCTTGTGATAAAAAGTAATTTATCGAAAATTCACTTTTTACGATACAAAGAGCTGTGCCGGTTTAATCGTGAAACTTCGAAGAAGCATAACTTCTTCATACGAAATCAGTTTTCAGCATTCTTTATATGTACGGAATCTTGGTCACATATATTTTGACTTGATTAAGATTATTTATCCTAAATACTCTTCTATTAAAAAGTCATTTTTAACACTTATGATCTCTAAATTGACTAGCTCGAATCTACAGGTGTTACATATAAGCCACAGACGTATATGAAATTTGATACCCTATTCATCAAATACTATGATGGCTTAAATTGCCTTTATGACTTACACTGGCCAAGGAAGCCTCTAGCTATGTATTCAAACCATTGCTCTAAATGATTCATAAGATATGTGTTTATTTCTGATAATTGTGGACTAGGATTTGAATGAATCGGTGTAAGGTTACATACATATATATATATATATATATATATATATATATATATATATATATATATATATATATATATATATATATATATATAATTTATGGGATATGTCTATATTGTTTGGCAACAATTGGTTTTTCAAGTCTAATAATTATAAATTATTATCATAATAATATTGCGGTATTGAAAACCCTATGTGTCTCACCAGGTTTCCCAACCTGACGCAGACAAATGATATGCATCACATATAATAGAGTTAAAGCTTTTGGAACTTGATTAGGATGTCGATTGATTAAGAGACAACCTGAAATAGTGCTCAGGACCGTTAAGTATTTACATTGTAACATATGTTGTGTATGGATTATGACATCCTTAGGGTTTTTAAATTTTAAAACAACATATTTAATCAATATAGTTTAATAAAACAATACAGTTTCTACAAAATGTTTTATTTTGTTGTGATTTTTCGTAAAAAAAAAGATATTATGATTTTTAAAGCGTAAAGAAAAGTTTTTTTTATTTTGGTTCTGAATAATAGGATATGTCACAGTTGGTAACAGGGCATTAGTTTAAGTGAACCAGGAATAATGATTATTTCTAGACTTAAACTTAGAGATTAAGCGATGATGGTGAGAGATGTGTCTAGTATATTTTAGGTTGTATACCTAAATTAATATTATATAGACACAAGCACTAGAATACTTATGCCTTAATTGATATTATGGGCTAATAAAGTTAATTTATAGCATACATTAGGCTGTATACCTTACTTTCTATTAGGTGCACTAACATACTTTAGGAGTGATGTCTTATGTGCTTATATGTGCTAATTGATATGTATAATAACATGCATTAGGTTGCCTACCTAGATTGCTATTAATTGAACAAATTTGAGGTCCATTGTCGCCCTTAATTTGGATAATGCAATTTTATGTGTACAGGATTCTAAACATTTAATTAATGTATTAGAAGTGGCATTTAACTTTTTGAGGAAATAAGGATACTTACGATAATTAACATCGGTAACCTTGTAAGTAGTATATCAATACATATAGAGTGGTATCGTACCTTTAAAGTATGTTTAGTAAAATAGTAGATCCTTTGGAGGACTATTGTACAACTAAAGTACATTTTCAATTGGTGAGATGATAAAACTTTAGCATGATCCATGAAGTCGTCCCACCGCCTGGCGATTCTGCCACCAACCAGATTGAAGCAATAATCGCTTAAAAATTTTAAAGTATCAAAGATGGTGATAAATAACAATGATATCGAAGTTGAAGTTATGTGAGATGCTATGAAGAATTTAGATAATTCGAGAAAGACAAATAGATGAGGCTGATAGAGTTCCCAAACTCAATAAGTCGAGACCTCGTTAATCTTTACGATGTAGTATGCAGTTCGAGTTGTGTGTTACGTAACATCTCCCTCTGGAAGGTATCACAATATTATCCACTTTGGGCTCCCGACATGACGATTTACTAGGGGGTCACCCATCCCTGAATTGCTCTCGCCCGAGCACGCTTAATTGCAGAGTTCTTATGGGATCTGTTGCCCTCATAACTTTCAAATGCATTGTGATAGGGAAGGTATCCACACCCCTTATAAGGAATGTTTAGTTCTCCCTCCCAACTGATGTGGGATCAGGTGCAACCCACCTTTACCCCCTCCCCCCCCCCATTTAAATGGTTCGACGTCCCTGTTGAGCACATCGACCCGTGTCGTACCTCTGATACCAATTGTAACATCCCCCTCTGGAACGTATCACAATATTGTATGCTTTGGGATCCTAACACGAAAACGTCACAGAAGGTCACCCATCCCGGAAGTACTCTCGCCCAAGCACGCTTAACTGCAGAGTTCTTATGGGATCTGCTACCCTCACAGCTTTAAAACGCGTTGTGACAGGGAAGGTATCTACACCCCTTGAATTTCAATATAATGTAAACTTGAATTTAAATTTTAAATATTGATCTTAAATATTATTTAGATAAGAGAATATAAATTTTAATATTGATTTACCTCATAAATTGAATATTATTTAAATAAGATTTAAATTAGAATATTTAATTAAAACCATAAATGTTATTTAATAATAGAATTGAATTAGAATATTTAGATGAAAAGAACATAAATTTAAAAGGTTTAAATTTAATATATTGTAAGATTACTACATGTATAACAATCTTACAAACATGTTCCCTTAGATGTTTAACAGAAATGTTATATCGAACCATGACTAGGCTCACCCAATCTAACACTATAATAAAGGTTTAAGAATGTCTATTTGATTCCTAATTAGGTCGGTCATTAAATCCCCCTAGCTACCACCCTCACCACTTTTTTCCATTTTGAGATTGGGTTGATTGGATAATTGTTTGAAAGTTAAAAGTATAAACTAAAGTATTAAAAAAACTGTTTGTTTTATTAAAAACATGTGGAAGACCCGATCCTTGAAAGAGAAGCTTCATTTGAGAAAGAACTTGGGAAACTCCAAGCTTGTGGATTTGGACTTTGCATCTCGTAACCCTCTTTCATAAGGTGACCCGTAGAGCTGGTTTTAGGATCTGTGATCAATTCAGTTATCTTCTAGACTACGATGTGAGTTTTCTCACTATACTTGTGTGTTGAAGGCACCAATGCCAGCATACTAGATTGTGTTATGTATCCTAGTGTAAAGGATGTTGTTATGTTATAGTGATCTATTATATTGGTAGATTTGTATGATTACCTATACTTGCTGGTAATTGATTATTTGTTTGCATATGTCGACATGGTGCGGTTAGGTTGACGCGGTACGGATTTGGGTTGTAGGCGAACAAACTCGGGGCAATCCAGCCGTGTGCTGTGGGACCATGGACAATCCAGTCTGAGGACTGCAGGCCTAGGGGAAATCTAGTCTGGAGACTAGTCCCAGGGGCTATCCAGTTTTATAATGTGGGCCTGGTGTGCATGCATTGTCTATGTATTGTTGTGTGGGGTATTTTGGGGGACCTCCCAAAGCTTTAGCTTACAGTTGTTGATTTCAATCTTTTTAGGTACTTTAGATGATGGGGGCAAGGCGAATGCGTTCTCGTACACATCCTCCTATTGTTTTTATGTTTGAGAGATTATTTTGATACTCAGATTTTTATGGATTTTACTTGAAAGCAATATTTGATATTTTGATGACTCTATGAAATACCTTTTAAAATGAAATATTTTGGCTTTGCCTTTTGGATGTTACAAGTTGTATCATATCTCAGGTTTAAGATAATTGGATGAACACTTGTGTGATTCCAGACTCAAACTATGGGACTGAAAATTATTTTCAAAATTCATGCGATGTGTACAATCACTCGGAGCCAAGGAAAGTTATTCCCCAAGATACCCACACTTGTTTTATGTGTATTGATGATATGTTAGAAATGCATGCTAGTTTGTAGGCTAGAAATCTTCAGGAATTGCATGATTTATGATGCCTGGTAACCTAGGGGAATTTCTGGATATGCTATATGGAACTGACATTATTATTGTAGTTGCTTAGTGTGCATCATGGTTATACATAACTAAATTTATTGCCTGAGAATGTTTGATTTAGCCTTATTTCTTCTTCCTCATCAGGTTGTGGGCTTTGGGTAGAATCAATTATTCGACTGACTATCGAATCCAGTGTTATGTATGATTAGCATACACAAAGCGGCTGCAGGGTTAGCGGAAGTTTCATGAGTCGGTTTGGTTGTTGGGGGGGCAGCGTATGGAGAGATTAGCTAATCTTTAGAGAGTAAGTATAGGATGTGTATGTATCATATTTGATTGGGACTTGTGGTCGGGAAGTATGTAATGATCCTTTGAGACAAATACAGGTAGGTGTGGAAGGTAGTATGGGCATGTACTACTTAAAACACAGGACCCGTACACGTATCAAGGAAATTACAAATTCTGAGGGTTTAGTGGTAGAGTAGTGATGTGATGGATATAATGTGATTATCTGATTTGTTATGGTTTATTTTTAGTATGGTGACCACGAGAGGTTCAGGATTAGGAGTTGACGACCTAGAGAGGATTGACTGATTTTGAGATTCGCGAGATGATCACCACTCAAGTGACCATGGCAATTAGGAAGGCAATCCCAGAGATGTTTCGGTCTGTCAAGACCACTAAGATTAAGCTATTTGATGAGCGTTATGTTGCCATTTCTGAGGCTGCTGCTGCCACAACCACTGCAGTCGTAGTTGCTGCGAGATTTCAGGGGAGAGGGATGGTGCAGTACCGGGACTTTAGCAACACGAAGACCCCAAAGTTCGACGGTGTCAAAGACCCAATCGTTTCTGTGAGGTGGATATCTAATGTGGAGTGTTGTTTCTTCACATGATCGTGCCTAGAGGACTAGAAGGTCAAGTTTGCCTTGAACCTTCTTCGTTTGGGGGCTGAGGATTGATGGAAACTAGTGGCAGGTGCTTATTCTCCTGTGGAGAAGGCCGTAGTGACTTAGGAGTAGTTCACGGAGATCTTCTATGCTGAGTATGTCCCATTAGTGGAGAGAGAGAGAGGTTATACCAAGAGTTACTAAGATAGCTCTTTTCTGCCTTGAGTATGTTGCTTCGGAGCAGGATCAGATCTCCCTCTACTTGAGTATTCTCAAGACAGAGATCTGTGAGTTTGTGTCGACCCAGAGGTATAGTTCCTTCTCCGAGCTGCAGTCTTTCGATAGGAGGAGGGACATTGAGATTGATACCCGATGACAGAAAAGATGTAGACCCCAGTTAAGACTCAGCCAGTAGTGAAGTGGTTCAAGCCTGTCGATTCAAGATCTGCATGTTATAGGGGCCACACTTGTGGCAATTATAGGAAGGCGCATGAGGGAGTATGCCGATCGGTGACTGGGTGCCAGAAATATGGAAAGGAGGGTCATTATGAAAAGGGTTGCCAACATCAAGCTCCTTCGCCGAGCTCCAAGATTTGTTACCATTGTGATCAGTTTGGCCATGTGAAGGCCAACTGTTCATTACTTGTTGCGAGACTAGTGCAGGAACCAGCTCCAACCACTCTTCGAATTATAGATGGACGTCAGGGGAAGGATGAGGCCCCGAATGCCAGGGGTCATGCATTTCAGCTTACAGCAGAGGAGGCCAGGGAGGAGCCTAATGTCGTTACTGGTATGTATTTATTTGTTATTCTATTAAGATAATTTCTTTATTGCTTATGTTTGTATTCCCAATAGGTACCTTCTTAGTGAATTCCTTGCCTGCTCTTGTGCTTTTTGACTCGAGTGTGAGTCGTTCTTTTGTATCTCAATCCTTTAGTAGGGATTTTGATATGACCCTTAGGGAGTTGGAGTGTCCGTTGCGAATTTCCATCGACAACAAACACAATGTTTCTGCTTTGATTGTTTTTCGTGATTGTACTTTAGAGATCTTCGGGGTTCCCTGCTCGATTGACTTGATTCCTATCCCTATGGGGGTGTGTGGTGATCATGGGGATGGATTGGTTGGGTAGGTTTCGATCCATGATCGATTGTGAGAGGTAGCTGGTGGTAGTTCGAAGCCCAAGTGGGGGAGAACTGATCATTTATGGTGAGGGTACCAGGGTTGGTTCAACTTTTTGTTCGGCTTCCAGAGCTAAGCAGTATCTGTAGCATGGATGTTCGAGTTATCTCACATATGTAGTTGACACTCGATTTGAGGGGAAGAAGTTGGTTGTGGATGTGCCCGTAGTTAGATAGTTTCCAGATGTTTTTCCAGAGGAGTTACCCGATGTGCCTCCCGTAATGCAGGTGGAGTTTAGGATCAACCAGATCCCCGATATGGCCCTGATTGCTAAGGCTCTGTATCGCCACACATCGCCCGAGATGCAGGAGTTATCCTCTCAGCTCCAGGACCTGTTGGGCAAGCAGTTTATCCTACCGACCAGTTCTTCCTGAGGAGCACCGATTTTGCTTGTGAAGAAGAATGATGGGTCTCACCATTTGTGCATAGATTATCGGGAGTTGAACAAGTTGACGGTAAAGATCGTTACCCACTTCCTAGGATTGTTGATCTTTTCAATCACTTTCAGGGTGCATCTTGGTTCTTCAAGACTAATCTGAGGTCGGGTTACCATCAGATGAGGGTCAGAGAGGGGGATGTGGAGAAGACTGTTTCGAACTCGGTATGGTCATTATGAGTTTGTGGTGATGTTGTTTTGGCTCACCAATACACCTGCAACAAATATTGATTTGATTAATCAGTTACATAGACCAATACTCGACCGATCGGTCATTTTTTTCATTGATGATATTCTGCTCTACTCCAAGACCAGGGAGCATCATGAGGATCATCTTTGAGAGTTAATTGGAGTGTTGAGGCGGGAGAGGCTTTATGCCAAGTTATCCAAGTGTGAGTTGTGGTTACAATAGGTCCAGTTCATGGGACATTTCGTTAATCAGACAAGATTCTAGTCGATCCATCCAAGATCGAGGCAGTTATGCAGTGAGAGGTCCTAAACTCCCTATTTGAGATCAGGAGTTTTTCGGGTTAGCAAGTTACTACCGAAGGTTCATTCAGGATTTTTCCAAGATTGTTGTTCCTCTGACTCTCTTGACGAAGATGGGTGTGGATTTCCATTAGGGAGCTAAGCAGCAGGCCGCATTTGAGACTCTGAGGCGAAAGTTATGTGAGGTCGCGGTATTGACCCTTCTTGAGGGTGTTGAGGACTTTATGGTATTTTGTGATGCTTCGATCACGGTTTTGGGGGAGGTGATCATGCAGCGGGGTCGGGTCATTGTGTATGCATCCTGGCAGCTGAAGCCTCATGAAGTTAGGTATCCAACACACGATTTGGAGCTGGGGGATGTCGTATTTTCCCTCAATATTTGGCGACACTATCCCTATGGGATCCGTTGTACCATCTATATGGATCACAAGAGCTTGAGATATCTTATGGATCATCCGAATCTAAACATGAAGCAACGCAGGTGGCTTGATGTGGTCAAGGATCATGAATGCAAGATTCCTTATCATCCAGGGAAGGCCAATATGGTCGCCAATGCTATGATCTGCAAGACAGCTAGTAATCTCATCCGATGACTCTGTTTAAGGATGGCCATTGACTCAAAACTCTTGGATTTGATTAGGGAGGCTCAAACCGAGGGAATCAGGAGGGAGAGTTGGAAGAAGGAGAAGATTAGGAGCCAGATTGGCATATTTTCAACCAATAGCCGTGGGCTTATGACCCAGTGTAGGCGGGTTTGGGTCCTAGTTTCTTGTGGGGTCTAGCAGACATTGATGGAGGAGGTGCATAAGTCCAGGTTCTCGTATCACCCTGGAGCCACAAAGATGTATCAAGACTTGATACTTAGCTACTGGTGGCCATGCATGAAGTGAGAGATAGTCAGTTATGTGGACAGATGCTTGACCAACCGGATGATCAAAGAAGAGCACCAGATACCGCACCACAAGTTGCAGTCCTCGGAGGTTCCCATGTGGAGATGGGAGCAGTTTACCATGGATTTCATCACCGAGTTGCTAAGGATGGCGAAGGTATTGGATGCCATTTGGGTTATTGTTGATCGTCTGACCAAGAGTGCCCATTTTCTTGCCATCTGGGAGAGTTCTTCAACTGAGAAATTGGCCAAAGTTTATGTGCACGAGATCGTTACTCGTCACGGTGTTCCGGTTTTCAACATATCCGATTGTGATGTGCGATTCACTTCTCGGTTTTGGCAGAGTTATCATGAGGAGTTGGGTACGAGACTGCACTTCAGCATAACTTATCACCCTTAAACTGATGGTTAGAGTGAGTGGACTATTCAGATTTTTGAGGATATGTTAAGGGCTTGGGTCACTGATTTCAGTGGGACGTAGGACTCCTACCTTCCCCTAGCTGAGTTTTCGTACAGCAACATATATCATTCTAGAATTGGTGCACAGTCGTACGAGATTTTATATGGGAGGAAGTGTCATACTCCAGTTTGTTCGGGAGAGGTGGTTCTTCAGGCGATAGAGATTATACAGCAGATCAGACAGAGTTTACATACATCATAGAGCTAGCAGAAGATTTATGTTGATAGGCGACGGTCCAAGTTGGAGTGTCAGGTTAAGGATATGGTGCTCCTGAAGGTATCACCTTGGAAGGGTGTTATACACTTCAGGAAGCAAGCAAGTTGCCCCCCCCCCCCCCCTTATTCAATAGGCCTTTCAAGTGGTGGCCAGGGTAGGCAAGGTGGGCTACCGGTTGGATTTTCCTAAAGAGATTAGACAGATTCATAGCAATTTCCATGTATCTCAGCTTTGGAAGTTCTTGGTTGATGACATGACGGTGGTCTTGTTAGATGACATTCAGGTCGATGAGCATCAAAATTATGTGGAGAGGTTGATGGTTATTCTGGATAGGAAGAAGAATGCCTTCAACAACAAGGTGGTTCCCTTAGTCATGGTTCAATGGCAACATCGAAAGGTTTCCAAGTGGACCTGGGAGCCCGAGGCGTAAATGCATGAGCACTATCCAGATCTATTTATAGTTGCGGATTTCGCAGAAGAAATCTAGTTCAAGTAGGGGAGAGTTGTAACACCCGATCCTTGCAGTAGAAGCTTCATTTGGGAAAGCACTTGGGAAGCTCCAAGCTTGTGGATCTATACTTTGCATCTCATAACCCTCATTAAGAACGTGACACGTAGAGCCGGTTATTGGATCAGTGACCAGTTCGATTATTTTCTAGACTACGAGGTGAGTTTTCTCACTATACTCGTGGGTCGAAGGCACCAATGCTGGCCCACTAGATTGTGTTATGTATCCTTGTGTATAGGATGTTGTTATTCTATAGTGGTCTATTAGATTGGTAGATCTGTATGATTACTTGTACTTGCTGGTTATTGATTATCTATTTGCATATGTCGATATAGTACGGTTGGGCTGACACGGTACAGATTTGTATTGTAGGCGAACAAACTCACGGCAATCCAGCCATGTGTTGTGGGACTAGGGAAAATCCAGTCTGAGGACTATGGGCCTAGGGGCAATCTAATCTGGAGAATATAGGCCCAGTGGCAATCTAATTTTCTACTATGGGCCCGGTACACATGCATTGTCTATGTATTGTTATGTGGGGTATTTTGGGGGAACTCACAAAGCTTTGGCTTACACTTGTTTATTTCAATCTTTTTAGGTACTTCAGATGATGGGGGCAAGGCGAATGCATTATCGAACACATCCTCCTATTATTTTTATGTTTGGTAGATTATTCTGATACTCTGATTTTTATGGATTTGACTTGAAAACAATATTTGATATTTTGATGACTCTATGAAAATACCTTTTAAAAAATGAAAATTTTTTGCTTGGTTTTTGGGATGTTACAACATGAGTCATGTGTTACCCATGAAAATGCACATTTTATTTATATTTTGATGATGAGGCATGTGTGTTTAACCGACATGTTATTATGAGAATATAAGTTAAAATGATGTGTCTCTCGTGAACTTATTTTATTGATGGAGTGTGTGTGGTTAACCGGCACATCAATGTGAGAATAATGAGAATAATGTTATATCGAGGGTCACATGGCTTTGCATGGTTGATTCAACATCTATTCTATGGTCCACAACATCCCCGTCATAGAATTGAGATGGGCAAAATCTGAGATTAACATGCCATTGATTGTCAATGAATTTAAACTAATCTAGGAGTTTCATAAGAGATTGAAACTAGCAACGTGCATTGCCTACCTAAATAACTTTTGATGTTTTTATGGCATCCCTTTACACATCACAAAGCCAAATATGGATCATAGACTTAATCGATAAATCATTTAGTGTTAGTAATTACATTAATTAAGGATTAATAAATCAAATAAGAATGAAATTAATATTGAATGATGTCTATAAAACAACCCCCTGAAATCAAATGCCAAAAAACCTCAAAAAGGATTAGCTAGAAGGATGATCAATTTAGACCAAATTCGTAGTTTGGGATTTGGTCTCATAGACAATATATAAGATCATGCCTTTGATAAAGCTCTTCCTTCGTTTGGTCCAACCACTACATTTCAAAACTTTTAGTTGGAATTTGGTTGTGGTCATCATAATCAACTAGCTGACATGTACATATAATCAGTTCATTCTGATTTTGATATAGACAACTTTGAAATGTCCATATAGGAGTTGCATGACAAGTTGAGACCCTTTTGGGACTAACATGGTGAATCATAGAAACTCCAACTTCAAATACTCATTTATTCTCTATCATGAATTGAAATTTCAAGAAAGGGAAAGAAAGTCGCCCATATGTAATAGGTGATTAGTGTTCAAATACCTAAGTCGACCTGCAAACGCCAAGGATAACAAGAAGGCTTTTTCTGAGACAAGTTCTGATAGGGTATTTGTTTCCAAAATAATAAAAGGACTTTAAAATCATTCATGCCCAATATATCTAAGAGAGACTAAAATATAGAAAGAAACTTTAATCAAGGATACGGAGATCGTGCTACTATCCTTCAGATCAAAAGGCAAATCATTTAAAAATGTTTAGTCTACAATTAAATATGAGGATTCATAACACCATTAGAACATTACTTCCAATACTTGACTATTTTACCAAGGATAAGTATGCACATTTGCAAGTGTGTGCACTGACTGAAAGAAGTAAGAGGACTAAAACATGGAGAAGAATTTTTGATCATGAATACCGGGCCTTTGCTACTATTCATAGGATCAAAAGACAATCATTCTCCCAAATGTCTAAGTCTATGGTTTACGAGTGAAATTGTTTATACAAATTTCATAAGATTGTCCTGACTTGATTAAATGTAGATCCTTTTATATGTTTCCTTTTTAAAAAAGAAAGTCATGAAATCTGTGAATCTGATATAGGAATAATAGTTCAAAACCAAATTCGAATATTTGAATGTGGTGTACTATTGTGGAATAATCTTCTTGGAAATAAGAATTGCATTACCAAAGATCCAGTTGGATAGGATTTTGGAATTCATTTTACTACAAGTCTTATTATAAATGCAAGCCCTATTTGTCAAGAAAGACGAATATATGAAGGAATTGGTCTAACTAATTGTCCGTTTAGATTTGACCACAAAACGTACTGATTCAAATACATCTAAAAGTTTGGTTGAAATGTACTTGTGAAATCGCAGTCTTGTTGATATGAATGAGAACTACATTACCAAAGATCCAGATAGATAGAATTTTGGAAATCATTCGACCTCAAGTCGTGTGATTAATGCAAATCTTTTTTATCAAGATATATGAGATTTTCATCACTAAGTGACATGAATGTATGTTGGAATTAGTTTACAATAATAAAACATTCAGATTTACCACAAATCATGACCAACTTAGTTACCTTCAAAAGGGTATAAACATGAGTCTAGACCTTTTAAATGTTCAGAGCTCTCATAAACTGAAGTTAAGAATCAAGTGGGAAAGAGGATGAGATACTCAGATCCTTTAAGGATTGTAAGCATCTTAGTCAAAACTATTTCGATTATAATAGAAATTATGAACAAGTTTCACAATTTGTCTCCACCAAGAACACCGCCACGATGAGTGTAGTCAGATAGATAAATAAATCATTGGTTGATTTGTTACTTGATGAGTCACACTATGCTTACCAACAATTCACGAATTGTACCATGGACAAGTGTCATAACAGTCATTGGTCTTGCACAAACAAAGTAAGGTTTACGAGACACTCTCAGAAATATGGAGTAAGGGTTCATTCCTCTCTAGCACATTTGGAAGTCTAAAATTAGGATAATTATGCTCATCGTAAAGCGCTAGACAATCTAGGACTTAGAATGAGAGATGTGTTATCTCATAGGACATCCTAACAAGACTTTTAAGGTAATTGTTTTACAAACCTCTACAAAACGATCTTTGCTCGAAGGAAAACCTTCCCATAGAAGGATTTAATATCCAAAAGAGCAAGTGGGAGCCATAATGATCTTGATAAAGATTCAACAGTCAACCAACGAAGAATATAAGGTTGGCCCTGGCTTTCAATTCGATTTTGAAAAGGCTATTAAGGAAACTGACATTCCTCCAATTCTTCCTAATAAACTTGATAGAGGACGTCATAGATCTAGTTATACATAATTTATATTACTGAGGAATACAAGTCACTGGTAAACAATAGTTATAG
Source organism: Lactuca virosa (assembly GCF_052849685.1). Lineage (NCBI taxonomy): Eukaryota > Viridiplantae > Streptophyta > Magnoliopsida > Asterales > Asteraceae > Lactuca > Lactuca virosa. The sequence continues at coordinate 122,569,237 of NC_136434.1, forward strand.
TATGCTAGCTATCAGAAGCTATAGAATGCCCTAAATGGTTACAAAATGGAAGGATGACATGGACAGCAAGAATCAGTCCATGTGAGTTTGAAACTTGGTTGATCAAACACTTGACCTTAAAAAAGTAAGTGTTAATGCATCTTCAAGAAGATAACAAACATGAATTCAAACCAAGATAGATTGTGAAGAATATATAAGCTAATGAAGTTCATTTACGAACTGATACCAACATATCACATAATGGAATCCTTGTTTTAATGACAGAATTCGAGTTTTGAATTCCGAGAAACAAAGGTGAACCATAAGAATGTCAAATCCAGTGGGAGTAATTGGAATTATGGTTTCAATCAAAGAATTCAAAAGCTTTGAATCTCGAGAAACGAAGATGATCCATATCAATGCTAGTGTGCGTACAATTGTAATCCTTGTAATGTATTTGGATAATACCAATTCATAGATATCAATGTTCTAAAACATCAAGTGTAAAAGCTTGGCTCTGTTTGGGAATTGTTATGCCTTGAATCTCACGGTAGAAACAACACACGTACTAAATATAGGGGTCTTTGATAGATCTGGGTGATTCTTTAGATTTAAGCAAAAGTACACGAAATCTCAAAGAAACTCGAGATAGTTCATAAAGTATGGAATGAAATTGAGAATCGCTAATGTCGTAGTTCTACTATTGTGCTGGAAGAAATGAGTTATGTCCTACATGCTTTTGCATATGGGGTCGATCATGTATGCCTCAAGCATGACAGATTGAATCAGATCAACTTGGAAAGAGTTGATGAATATAAATCAAACACATTCCTTATTGTCCTAAGAGGACAAGGGAGATGATATTATTATGGAAAAGATCAATGTAAAGGTTACACTGATGCTAAGTTCCACACTAATAACACAATTTCATTTGCAGTCAGAATTTGTTTTTTTACTAAATAGTGAATTATTACCTTGGATGAATACCAAGTAATACACCATAGTGGATTTAAGAATAAACATATAGTGTATTGAAACTAGTTTAGGATTAAATGGAAGCAATGTGACTAAAATAGATTCATTAGTGACATCATTGTTGAATTAATCATTGATGGTCCTCATGAAGGCTCTTGTGACTGTAAGGGTGAACTTACCTCGGGTATGGATCCCAAGTCGCACAAGCTCACACAATACATCCTCAGTAAGTACCATCATATCTAATAGAATGTAAAGACATCATGATCAATAGAATCGTATTATAAGATAATCTTGTCGATCCATTCACTAAGCCAATGTCACCGACCAAGTCTGACAGAGTCTTGAGACATTAGATCTGCAAATTAATTGGCTTAACACCTTGTGTTTGTTTGATTTAATTTAGAAACATATAACAGTATGAGTTGTAACCTTTTTTATGTTTATTTCATATAAACTTAATAAATAGCATTTTTTGTTGTCAAAGTTGTGTTATTCATTAATGTGTTTCACTTTTGCATGTTTTGAATCCACTTCCAGAATATTAGTATACTTAAACCTTCACAGTCAGTCATACTCTGGAAAGTGAGCGAGTGATTTAAGATTGTCATGAATATTAGTTGATTACCCATGAAGATCGTACATTGCATAAGAGATTGTGCTAACACTCATGAGTACTTGAATTGTATATTTAAGTATTTGAACAACCCGCACTTAGAGATTACTTCATGGATCTAGTTATGAGTAATTATAAGATGATAATATCTTTTATTCTTCAAACCGAAATGCATATTGGGTTTTGTTTGCAAAAATTTTTGTGCATTGGTATGCTCCAACGCTATCTGTAACTGGTAGTCATAAAGGATATGTCCATGTATGATATGACTAGTAGATAAAAACTATGTAGTCAAAGTTTATTTGTTCCTTCTGTCTTAATAGGAGAAGTGATAACATTGGGGCCCTTGATGATTTCATGCTGACATCTAATGTGCTTGGCCATGTCCTAACTAATTTGATTTGTTCAATTTAGAAGTCAGATGTGATCGTAAGAAATCTCTATCGGGAAACAAAATTTTGAATATTGAGATTGAACTTTATCCATGTCTCAGATTCATACGGATATCTAGAACAAAGGAATAATTGATCACTTATCTAGGGACTTAATTTTGATTTTGATCAGAGTTTGGCAGTTCCATTAGATGACTATTCTCTGTTGATTATTTGAGAAGTATTAAGACATTAAATCGTTAATGACTTGTTTAAGTGAGAGACTGTTGGAAATGGTGTCCAATGCCATTAACTAGTTGATAATATTTCTAAATAGTAACAGGGTCCTTTTTGGGTTGGCCTCATGTGTAACAAATGAGGCAAAAATGTCAACAATTGTTGTTATAAATTAGCATAGATGGGTGAATATAATAAGACAACAATGTAATACTATAATATATTAACACATATTTTCGATTTCGTCCTTACCAAATACAATTATTTCAACTAATAGACTCAACAATAAGTGCACGAAAAGTTGTGTCATCTTAAAAATAGGTTAACGCATTCGGAATATACGTATCAGCGTGATTTCAAAAATGTAAATTTCATAAAAATACGATGTATCATGGAGGACATATGATTTTTATAATATATTAAAATCAACCGCATATAAAAAGTTACAACATCAAATTCTACGAAGAGAATGGTTGACTTTTAGCTAAAGTCATCAAAAGGAGAACCATAGTACTTCTCAAAATAGGAATTTTGAGAGAAGGAATGCCAAAAATAGAACCCATACGATAGAGTTATGATTTTTGCAAAGTCATCACGGTTATAAAAATTAAGCTAAAAAGGAAAGTTAAAATTAACCAAAACAACCAAAAGGAAAGTTGTAGTCACGTCAACACCTACGCGGGGATATAAGAAACATCAAAAACATAGCTCGTACGTAAAAGTTACGAAATTTAGAAAGACAATTTGCGTCACGCGTGGTGCGCGTACTAACACCCGATTTGTGAAGACTTGGATGACATGGCCCACAGAAAAAGTGACAAGTGTCAAACTCCGGATGGTGCCAACGTGCTTGTGCGCGACGTACATCCAATACGCGAGCCCTAAAATTTTTCACTATAAATAGAGGTCGCTACCACCTCATTCTCAAACCAAATCATCTGATCTCTCTATCTCTCTCTCTCTCTCTCTCTCTCTCCCGCTCTTTAATGGAACCTCTTTTCCTTCCAAGCTATCTCCAAGCTTCTGAAGTTTCGGCACAACACCGAGCATACGAAGCACGCTTCAATGGTGAGTTCACGGCCCCACTTTTACAAATTTCAAATGTTTTACGGGGGGAAATACATGTTATAATACTACACTATTTTATAAATAGTGCTAATCGTATAGTATTAGTGATATAGCTATGGCTAGAACGTTAGGATAGTATTATGCCAGGTAGATATTATGCCCAACTTTTAAGGATAATCTTATGCCTAGTCGTTACACTGACCAACCTTTAAAGATAGCATCGTACCTAGTCGTTATGCTGGCCAATTTTCTAGGAAACATTATACCTAGTCGTTACCCTAGCAAAACTTTTAGATAACATTGTACCTAGTTGTTACTATGCCTGAATATCATACTGAAACAAACTATAATAACTTACTCATATATATATATATATATATATATATATATATATATATATATATTAAGTATAACTAATGAAACATGGAAAGCGAAACTACCGGTATTGCTACACGTTAACAGTTGTTAAATGAGACATTATTCATTTTTTAGCAAAATAACCTTTAGCTAATCCCAACCTATAATCGTTAAATCTTAAGTGAGCGAGAAATGTATATATAGATCTATACGGGCCAGACACCCCACCTGCGGTTGCTAGCTAAAACCTTGACGGTCGAGTCACAACGGGCATAACTTTCTAAAATTTGGCGACATCCGATGAAGCGTCAGTTTCGAGGAATTGCAACGTCATGAGCTCGATTATGGAAACTCATTGTAACATTGTTTAGCCTTAACTAAAGAAACTACTTCTTTAGTTATAAATACCTGATGAGATTATAGGAAAAAGTAGTAATAACATACACAGACTCACAATTATGAGTCCAGGAAAACAATAGTATTCATAAAACTATAAATATTGTAAAGAAGTAGGAGACACACGTACATAAACAATAAAAGAAGGCTACGAAGATACATCCCTAGTGACTATAGTAACCAAGTTCCAAATATTCATACGTGTACCCATAAGATACAACAAAATACTATAAACAAAACCAAAGGATGAAAGGCATAGGATTAAGGATAGATAATGAGATATAACACCGTATTCATAAACAGAGATCCTACTCAAAGATACTAAGTATTTTCTATAGTATCAAAAACATGTGAACTCACCAACATTATGTTGACGTTTCAAAACTCACATGTATTCCTAGGAAACTGAAAGAGATGGAAGATTTCATTTCCTGCAATAGCGGTTGACTGGTAGAACTAATTGAAGTCTATTCAGATGCCTACCTAGCAAGATATACAGTTATGTTAGATGCTTAGTACATTCAGAAACACCCTTCCATGTAATGTATATACTTTTGTAATGGAAGTGATATTAATGTTACATATTGTTTTGTACTGTCCAATGTATCCTTAATGACTGTGATCCAACATCCTAACGTCGCGCCGCCCGACGATTTCTGCCACTCGTCAGGGAAGTGACATCATGACACAATTAACAATAAGGAAATGGAAAAAATAAGTTGTTAATTTATTAAGTAATTAATAAATTTACTAGAAATTATTTGGATAATTAATTTAATAGTTTTAATTAATTAAAATCATTGAATATTAACAAATTCATAAAGATTAATTGGAATATTCCAGAAATTTCTTGGAAGATGGTAATGACGATTTTTGCTTATCCTTGATAGGGATAAGTCACGTTTTGAATAAGGTAAGAATAAGCCCTAAGAGTTTAAAACCCTAAAGGATTAATCAGCTGCCTATAAATAGAGAGCTTGAGATTAAACCCTAGTATTCTTTTGAGCATCTTATTTTCGTTCTCCCTTTTTCCTATCTATCCATGGGATCAAAAATTATAACCCCTTTCTAGGGTTATATAATTTTCGACCTAACATTATTTAGGGTTTCCTTGTTCTGCTTCTTGAAGTTTTGGGTCTGACTATATTAGAGGGATTCTCCTTTGGATCCTTCATCCATTGCAAGAGATGTCAATCAGAAAGTCTCAATCAAAGATCAAGAGGAAAGTGTTTTATCTTTTCTTTAGTTGAATTCAAAAGTAGGTTGCTATAACCAGTAAAACCTAGATTTAAGGTGCATGTACATTTATGTAAATCTTTTGATTGTTTCCGCTACCTTTAGATAGTGTATCGATGTTATTAAAACTCAAAAGTTCTTCAAACAAGTACATGTTTCCAACAATTTAATTAGACTAATTTTTTTGTATAAAATATTTAAATACATAAAAGTATGGCCAAATATCAAACAATCAATGTTTAGACTTTGAGTAAATTAGCTGATGCTATAAAATCCTAGTTTTATCATGTTATAAAATCCTAGATTTTATGTTAAAAAATAAATAAAATTATCTATTATTTTTAATATATTGAATAAAGAAGAAAAGGAAAAAAAGAAAAAAGACGAGTATGTTTTTGTAAAAAAAGAAATAGAAAAAAAAAGGAATGCTCGATGTATGTGTTTATGACTTAACTTATACCTATATCTTTGTTTTTTATTTTTTGTCCAGAAGACGTCTGCGAAAAATGTTTTCCCATCTGTAGACTTTAGTCCATCTCTTTTTGGTGAAAATGATGTATATACATTTTGACGTCTGCAGTCTTCTAAAAAAAACAATCTGTCAGACCGTACAAACGTAAATGTCTTCCAGCCTGTAGACATAAATGTTCAAAAAAAATCTTAAAACAAACACCACCTAAGTTACTCTCATATTGACCAAATTGGTTATGATTGGACCTATTGTTTTCTATATTTTTCTTATAATTTTAGTTATTTCTTATTTTTCTAATATTTTTTATTTATTTTGATTCAAATAAATGAAAAAAATCAATTTAAAATATTGTAACAAGTTTTTTTTACAGTCCGACCCTTATTATTTCTTTTTTTTTTTAGTCTATTATCATATTGAAAAATATTATCTTGAATTTAAACTATTGATATCACATATACAATATGATTTAATTTGCAAGTTACATTTTTAATAAGTTTAGCTAGTTTTCCTATTTTAATAATTATAAATCATAAATACCACACACTTAATCAAAATAAAAAATAAAATAGAAAAACCATAAAGTACCCAAATTATTAAAAAAAAAACAAAAAAAAAAAAAAACTCAAGCACCAAAAATGTAATATACTCTAATATCACTTTACACTTTTTGAAAAATGTCAAAAAAGTATCAAATTGATGAAAAAAAAACTTTAAAAAGAATACGAAGAAAATAAAAATAAAAATAAAAAATATGGAAAAAAAAGGAAAAAAAATTATAACCTAGTTTACTTTTGACTAAAAAAATAAAAAAAAATGAAAATAATGACCTTGAAAAAACTTAAAACCGATTTTAGTTTTAATAAAAGAAGTTATCAAATTGATGAAAAATAAAATGAAAAAAAAAATACCAAAAAAATAATAAAAATAACGAAAAAAATTAAAACCAAGTTTGGTTTTGACTAAAAAAATCAAAAAATGAAAATAAAGAACTTAAAAAAAAAACATAAAACCAAATCTAGTTTTAATAAAAAAAAAATTTTCTAAAAATTAACTCGGACCGTCCCTCGTTTGTTTAAAACTTGCACACTTCGTCCCTATTGACATGAAATGACTATTTTGCCCTTAATAATTTGTTTTTTTTTCATTTTCTTTTATTTATTTATCAGTTTTAAATTTAAAAAAAAAAAAAACAAATATCCCCAACACCCTTCCATTTCCGCATTTCTCCTGTAACAAGATTATCCACAGATTAGTAGATTACCCCCACCACCACTCCTTAAACAGATTCCTACCACTACCGTCCGTCAACCACCTCCGACCACCAACAACCTCTGGTCATCCCTTATATCATGTCATATCTCACTCTCTCTTCCAGAAATCTCAAAATCAAACCACAAATCTAAAACCCGAAACCTTAAAATCAAACCACATCAAATTGGAAAATCCAAACCTCAAATCTGAAAACCCACTTGCAAAAATCGAGTGTCGGTGATGTATAAATGAAGTAGATCTATGAGCGAGGGTAAGACATAGTGGGTTAGTGAAATCACAGGTCATCGGAGAAGAAGATCAAGAACCCACAGTGTCACCATCTCCAGCGACTTGAAGCTTGGGGACGTCAAGCATTCAACAATGGTGGTTGAGCCTTGGTTACTGAGGATGGGGAATCAAATGATTTCGAATCTCAAGCACAGTCTCCTCTTGGAATTATCTTCAAAACCATCAGCCAAGAACAAGAAAGAAACTTGCAACAAAACTCCATAAACAATCGTAATCCTTTCTTTCATCGTCGGCGTCGTTTCCAGGCTTAGAAAGAAGAAGATCTGATATTGCGGTGCTCCGGTGAGGTCTCCATCTCCGGCGACCAGTGGTCTGGTGGTCTGTTCATAGTGGTGATGCAGATGCTTAGGACTGGTCTAAGAGAAAAATAAGGAGAATATATAGTAGATTATATTTTTAGGGTGGGTGGATGGGAATAGGTGGGGCTATTATTTTTCTATATTTTTTTTATTAACAACAACAACAACAACAACAACAAAATTAATTTAATTGGAAAAGAAAAACATAAAGGGCATAACGGTCATTTCAGATTTGATATGGACTAAAAGCGCAACAAAAATGTATATTAGGGACGAAGTGTGCAAGTTTAAAAGAAAAGAGTGACGATCCGAGTTAGTTTTTCAAAATAGGGACTAAACACGCTTTCTGACATTTGCACGAGAGACTATTGATGTAATTTACCCTAAAAATTGAGAGTCTAATTTAGCATGCCACGTACCGGCTACAAAAATACAGTGGGGGCAAATCGAGTAAAAAATGAGATTTTATGATCCAATTGAACATATCAAATCTTCAATGGCTAAATAAAGTCAATTTTAATACTTCGATCGGTCAAAAAAGTCAAAACTCGTAAATTAAACAAGACCTCAAAATTACAAATCTTTGCCCCATCCCCGTTTATGGTGATGTCAATTCCAAATCCAACCTCCATTATAGAAACAATCCCAAATCAAACCATTTTTGTCCATTTCCAATAAAAAATACCAAGGAAATCAAGTCTTTATAAGGAATATTTCTGATCCAAACATCCACCTAGAATTTAGTCGGCAAACCATAACCTACTTTTTTCCTTAGATGTGAGTGTAAGATAATACATTTATCGTGTAGATGATTAATCGAGTCCACAACTCTAGAACAAATGTCATGCATTTTTACACCATCCGAATTCACACCAAAACCTCCTTCAACACCATGAATAGCTTGAATGACTTTTAACCCACAAGGACTTCGAATCAATAGCAAATCTCCACCGCTATTTTGGAACAACTCACAATTAAAGACAAACAAACTTTCAATCCCATATTCCCAATACCATATTTATTTTTAGAAGCCAAAACTTTGTCTCATTTAATCCAACAATTTTTTTTCATCAACTTCACCTCCCAAAAGAACCGACACCTCAAGCTTTCCAAAAAGCTTATCACTTTGTCGGTAACTTTAAAAGTAGACATAAAAAAATATCCTTAAAGGTTACCCAATACCGACTTTTAAAATATACATAAATTATATTTCTTAGGTTAGTAACATTTTGAGATAGTCGTAACGATTATGCAATTAATTCGGGATGTTTTTTCACGCTCTTATTATGTTTAACTAGAGTTAGATCGTCGAAACGCAAAAAGTTGGAGTATTACACTATTTTTCCAAAATTACATATTCAACAATTTGCAATAATGCACACATAACAATGTGGAGAATAAACATAATTTCAAATAAAACACATTATATGCATTAAATGTGGAGTGTGTAAACACAATTTCAAACGAAAAACACTATCTCCATTCATTGTCCTTGCCGCCGGCCACCGTCAAGGCAGATGGCAATCTACCAAATCTACCGGAGAATAAATCAAGCGTTGTTGCCCGTTTCATATCATGCTCCAGTTTCAAGCCTCCTATTACGACTAAATGACTTTGACATTTGTAACACAATTAATATTATTTTAGTAATTAACAAACACTCAGAAATTAAGAAAAAGTATTATTTGTGGTCAAAGTGGGAGAAATATATTATTTCATCCATGTCTGAAAACAGTTTTTCAACAAATAGTTATATAATTGTTTAAGAATTGATGGATCAACTAAGATAATAAATGTATAAAGGTGTTCATAAATGACAACTTGACTTGTAGGCACGTTGATTGTCTTAGAGCTATACATGGTTATTAATTTAATTGATTTAATATATATTATATATTTACTCCTGTAAAAAGATAAGTTAATGGAGTGATTTAATTAATATTATCAGATAATTTGATCGTCAAATATATGACATGCTCACACAATCGTTCTTGAACAATATGCAAAATGACGTCATTTTGATGAATCATGAGCATCAGCTTTAATTTTAGTCCAAATGAAATATGAGATAAAAAGCTAGATTTCAAAATGAATATTAAATAGTTAAATTTTCAGAAAATAAAATTCAACTTTTAAAGGAGTCAAATCAAAAAGTTACAATGTGCTCAGAAAAAAAAAAAAAAAACTGTTTTTTTTCTTGGTTAAGTTTAGTATAGATAACGATGTTCTTTTATGGAATAAAATGCTTGTGTACATATTTTTTTTTCTTTTTAATCCGAATAAACTATATGAATACAATTTAAAAAATATAAAATTTATTAATTTTAATAAAGTTTAACAGATTTAATATGAGAGGAGAAAAACTAAAAGACAAATATGCAAAAGGTTGTGTCTGGTGATGTGTCTTGAGTTGACAAATATCCATATTTGATCTTGTTTATAGACAAAAATACATAAATGATCCTTATGATTTAATTTTTATAAAATGTCATGAATTAGGACTCTTAACTTTTGTATGATATAATTTTTTATTAAATGTCGTACTCTAACTTTTTAATGAGAACCATTCTTACAATGGTTTCAAATTCTTACCTGATTTGTCCATAACTAATATAAAATTATTGTTATATATATTTTTTATCTAATTATTTTTGAATCACAAATTATAATAATATTAAGTTACAAAAGACCTCACCCAGTCACCCTACCTCTTCCGTTCCATTTCTGTCACCCTCCACCACCAGTTTCAGAAAAATAAAAAAAAATATTTTGGGGGATTTTGTTTATCATTTGTGTCTAAAATACACATACATACACACAAAGAGTATAACCTATTAACGAAATAACATAAACCATTTTCGAAACCAGGAACCTTTGTTGATCTACATCAGTTCACTGGTTTTGAACAAACTTCATACTTTTCAAACAATATGAACATAGAGATCTTTGGAATTGATCTTAAATCTGGAAATAAACATAGAATTAAATTCAATGTATATGATCCACGAACCACCATCTGCATCATTAACCATGAACAAAATAAAAACGCTTATGGAACTAATGACTAACAAATTCTTAAATCTTCAAAACCTATTCATTTGGTTTGTAAACCTCCAAAATCTGAAAATTTATTTTTCGGTGTCAAACGATATTGCATATGAAATCCAAGAACCCTAATCTTTCTACACCTCCATCTAGATAAATATCGTGATGCTTAAACCAGAAAATTGCTTAAGATAAAGAACCCTCCCATTAACCCTCTAATGCTCTCGCTCTAATCTCGTATCTTTGCTCCAATCTCAATCTCAGTCTCCATTAGCTTAGAAAAACTGAAAGACTTATGTGGTGTGTAATAATACAAGCATAGGGTGTTAGAACCAATTTTGTTGTGGGAGAGGAAGGCGTAGCACCGATGTCGACCTGGGGAAGGTTTTTTGGCATGGGGGGAAGGGAAACACCAGCCACGACATGATGTTTGTTCTCTGATTGAGAGAAATATTGATGATTTTAGTGTCACCAGAAATTTTGTGTAATTAGAACTAATATGTGAACTAAGTGGTTATAATTTGTACTCTCCATTCTATGTTTGGTGAGTGCAGAGTGCACACATATATAAGATCGAATGATAAGTTAGTACTGATGGGTTTTAGGTAAAACAAATAAACTAGAAAACAATTCCTAAGTTCACATGCAACCTACTTTGGATCTATGTTTTAACTATTGAACATATAACTTTGAATTGAAAAAACAAGAACCCTAGAGGAGAGAGGCTAATTTCGAAATTAACAAACTAGGGTTTAGGAGTTACATACCTTTCAATTGTTATAGCAAACAATTGATAATCCTCTTGATCTTGATCTTGATCTTCTTGGAAGCTTAGCACCACAAATGTAATGCCTCTAATGGAATCACACCCAAGAACTAGCAAGAAGGAAACTTGGAGGAGAGAGGATGGAGAGAGTATGCAATTTCGGCCTTAGGGTTTCTTCCAAAGAAATCAGTGACCTCAAATGTGAGCCAGGAGGCTCCTTAAATAGTTGAGGGATCTAGGGTTCAGGGAAAACCCTAGTTATCCTTTGCTTAGGGCCTAAGCAAGATCCAAAGGCCTTATTTGGACCCCTTGGACGAAATCTCTAGGGTTTCCCCTAAGAATTTCGTCCACCTCCTTCCAAGGGGGTTCTGAAACCTTCCACTCAACTATTAGTTAATTGCAAACTAGTCCCAGCACTTTATAATTAATTCTTTTAACCCCAAAATTAATTCTGATTAATTTCTGGCTAACTATTAATTAAACATAATGATTTCTAATTAATATATTAATCTTTTAACATATTAATAAATCATTTATATTAATTCATTAATCTTATAAATTAATATCTCTCCTTTCATAATTTCCTTGTCCAGTTGCTAGGTTGAGGGCAACCCAAAAGGACTGTGCTGCTATCAATTCAAGTACATACCAATTATAGTTATGGGCTTAGACACCTAATCCAACAGTCTCCCACTTGGATAAGTCTGTAACTATGATTGCTAGTATGCCTTCTAAATTTGACCAGCAAATTGTAGCTTCCAAAAAGCTGCTGCCGAACTCTGACCCAGTCAGTTACGTGTCCTAAGATAAGTGATCATATAATCCTTCGTTCTGCTAGATATCCCTAGACAAAAGACATGGGATGTAATCAATCTCTTTGTCCAGAATCTATGTTTCCCGATTTCTGATTTGTGATGATGTAGGACTTCTAATCGAACACATCAATCTAGTCCTGGCTGGGCCCAGCACATAAGTCAACACCAAATCATCGAGGGGCCCACATATATCGCTTTTCCTATTAGGGCAAAAGGAACGAATAAACGTTGACTCATATGCTTGTATCTTTTACTCATCAAATTATACATGACAATACGTTTTATAACACCAAGTTACTGATGCGGTTTCGTATCACCAATGTATAACCGACTTTGTAAATTACAACTCATATATCTTCGTTTCAAGATTATAAGATATTATCGTCTCAATATTACTCGTGATGAATTCCATGAAGTGATACTCTGAGCGAGGGTTTATCCAATACTCAAATCTCAATTTCTGAGTACTCATGAACATTACAGCAATTCTATTGCTATGTCTATCCTCAGACAATCTACAATCTAGTTCATGACAGTCTTAATTCACTACTTACTTCCAAAAGTACGAGCGACTGTGGAGTTTGAATAATTAAATTATTCAGGAAGTAAAACATGCAAAATATGAAACACAATAACAACCAATCGACAAAAGGCAGTAACCAAACTTATAAATAATACTTTATTATTTAATCACCAAAAGTCAATTACATTTACTTTGTTACAAGTTTCAGAACAAAACTAATCTAACTACTAAAACTAGTATCATCTTTCAGTCCTATGCTCCGCGCATGCTGAATATGCTTAGCCCTACTCAGACCCTTTGTGAGGGGATCTGCTGGGTTATCTTCAGATGACACCCTCTTTACTATAAGATGGCCTTCTTCTACTCTATGTCTGATGAAATGGTACTTTCTGTCGATATGTCTGGTTTTACCATGATCTCTCGGTTCCTTTGTCAAGGCAACCGCTCCTTCATTATCGCAGAATAGTTCCATAGGCTCCTGGATGGTTGGAACAACTCCGAGATCTCCGATGAAGTTCCTCAACCAAGCTGCTTCTTTCGACGCTTCACTCGCTGCTATGTACTCTGATTCACAAGTAGAATCAGCCACCGTATCTTGCTTGGAACTCTTCCAAGTAACTGCTCCTCCATTCAGTAAAAACATCCAGCCCGACTGAGAACGGAAGTTATCTCTATCCGTCTGAAAGCTGGCATCACTGTAACCATCTACTCTCAAAGTATCACTGCCACCAAGCACAAGGACCCAGTCCTTTGTCCTTCGCAAATACTTGAGTATATTCTTAACTGCTATCCAATGAGCTCTACCTGGGTTTCCCTGATAGCGACTGACCATGCTCAAAGCAAATGCCACATCAGGGCGAGTACATGTCATAGCGTACATGATCGATCCGACAGCGGAAGCATAAGGTACACGACTCATGTCATCTATTTCAACATCTGTACTCGGGCATTGAGTCTTACTCAATTTGGTATTGCTCTGGATAGGTAGCTCTCCCTTCTTGGAATTTTCCATACTAAACCTCTTTAGTACCTTATCCAAGTATGTGCTCTGACTAAGTCCAATTAGTCTCTTCTTTCTATCTCTCAATATTCTAATCCCAAGAATATAGGCAGCTTCTCCAAGGTCTTTCATGGCAAAACACTTTCCAAGCCAAGACTTAACTTCTTTCAAGGTTGGAACGTCATTACCAATGAGTAATATGTCATCGACATACAACACCAGAAAAGTTACTATACTCCCACTAGCCTTGATATACACACAGAACTCATCTTCACTTCTAGAGAAACCAAACTCTTTGACTTTCTCATGGAAGCAAAGATTCCAACTGCGAGATGCTTGTTTCAATCCATAAATGGATTTCTCAAGCTTGCACACTCTATTGGGGAACTTTGTATCAACAAAACCCTCTGGCTGACTGATGTAAACATCTTCAGCCAACTTCCCATTAAGGAAAGCAGTTTTGACATCCATCTGCCAGATTTCATAATCATGAAAGGCAGCTATGGCGAGCAATATCCTAATAGATTTAATCTTAGCCACTGGCGAGAAGGTCTCATCATAGTCAACCCATGGGGTTTGAGTGAAACCTTTTGCAACCAGTCGAGCCTTGAATGTGCGCACATTTCCATCCATGTCTGTCTTCTTCTTGAAGATCCATTTGCACCCAACTGTCTTACGACCTGGTGCACTATCAACCAAATTCCAAACTTGGTTGTCATACATGGACTTAATCTCGCTGTCCATTGCCTCTTTCCACTTGGAAGCCTCTGGGCCTGCCATTGCTTCCTTATAAGTGACTGGTTCATCTAAGTTTACTAGTGTTCTGTCACTTATGAATGTGTCACCATCTGAAGTAATATGAAAACCATACAACTCAGGTGGCACACTCACCCTAGTGGATCTTCTAAGAGGTAACGAGTTATCGATTGGTTCAACAGGAACTGTTTCCTCTGGTTGAGTGCTAGTGTCATCTAAGGTTCCTTCATTGGCTGACTCTTGAATTTCTTCAAGGTCAATAGTGCTCCCACTGTCCTCTTTGAATATGAGCTCTCTTTCAAGAAAGACTCCTCTTCGTGCTACAAAGACCACGTTCTCACTAGGCCTGTAGAACAAATATCCAAAAGACTGCTTTGGGTAACCAATGAAAACACATTTCTCACTTCTAGCTGCTAGCTTGTCGTGAGTCTCTCGTCTTACGAAAGCTTCACAACCCCAGACTTTAATATGTGCTAACGAGGGAACTTTCCCTGTCCACATTTCGTGAGGTGTTTTGGCAACCTTCTTTGTAGGGACAAGATTGAGGATGTAGGCGGCTGTCTCTAAGGCATACCCCCAGAAGTGAATGAGAAGTGAAGCCCGACTCATCATAGAACGAACCATGTCTAACAAGGTTCGATTACGCCTCTCAGCTACACCATTTAACTGTGGTGTCCTAGGAGGAGTCAATTGTGAGACTATCCCACATTCTTTCAGATAGTCGTTAAACTCGATACTAAGATACTCCCCGCCTCTATTGGATCTAAGTAACTTTATCTTTCTGCCCAATTGATTTTCGACTTCATGCTTAAACTCTTTGAACTTTTCAAAAGTTTCTGACTTATGCTTGATCAAGTAGATATATCCATATCTGCTATAATCGTCAGTGAAAGTCACATAGAATCGATTAGCATCTCTTGTAGTTGATCTGAAGGGCCCACACACATCTGTGTGTATGAGATCCAACAGACCTTCACCTCTTTCACAAGACCCTGTGAATGGTGATTTTGTCATCTTTCCCAAAAGACAAGATTCACACATATCATCTGACTTTAGGTCAAATGATTCCAACACTCCATCCTTTTGGAGTTGGGCTATGCGTTTCTTGTTAATGTGTCCAAGACGACAATGCCACAAGCATGCCTTGTCTACACTATTAGACAAGTCAATATTAAGTACACTATTTCCTAGGCTATCAACACAAGTCACTGTTTCATACGCACCATTACAAGGCAAAGCTTCAAACATAAAAACACCATTCTTATAAACAGAAATTGAACCATTCAAATCATTAAAAGAATATTTGAAACCTTGTCTGAACAATGCATGAAATGAAATAATGTTTCTCGTCATCTCAGACGAATAGCAACAATTTATTAAATCTAATCTAACATCATTGCTAAGCAGAGGCTGATAAACTCCGATCTTGGTCACTGGTGAAGACTTTCTGTTTCCCATGATCAAGTTTATCCTTCCTCGCTCTATCTCCTCACTTTCCTTTAGTCCCTGCAAATCAGAACAGATATGAAAATCACATCCTGTATCAAGGACCCATGAACGAGAAGATAATGAGTTATTAGCAGAAATAGTGTAAATACCTGCCGAAGATGGCTTCACTTTGCCATCCTTGATATCTTGCAGATATTGTGGGCAAGATCTCTTCCAATGCCCCTTTTGATTGCAGTAAAAGCAAACGGCCTCTTTTGGATCAGAAACATGGGGAGTGGAACCATTGGGCTTAGCTTTTGGGCCATTACTAGACGACCCAGCTTGAGCCTTGCTCTTCCAGTTTTGCTTGGGAGGACCTTTCCTCTTTTTCCCCTTTCCCTGTCCAATAGCCAACACAGGGGCACTTGTAGGCGTGGAGGGTATACTTTTACCCTTCATTCCTGCCTCAGCTGTCTGCAACAAGTTGTGCAATTGGGCCAAGGTCTGCTCAGTATTGTTCAAATGGTAAGTTAGAATAAACTGACCATAACAATCAGGTAGTGAGTTCAAGACCATGTCAATGGCCAATTCCTCGTCAAAGTGAATGTTGAGCTTGACCAAACGCTCTATGTAGCGTTGCATTCTTTGCACATGTGACACAACCGATTCCCCTTCTTAAATCTTGCAAGCCATGAGTGACTTGACTACTTCAAACTTTTCTTGACGAGCTCGCTTATGGTACTTTTCCATAAGGTCCTTGTTCATCTCAAAAGGCCAGTAGTCCTCATAGTACCTCTGCAGTTCTGGGGACATGGTTGCCACCATGATGCACGCCACTTTGGTAGCATCATCGTAATGTTTCTTGTAGGCAGCAAGATCTTCAGGAGTAGCTTCAGACTCATCAAGCTCTTTGAGCTCCTTTTCAAGAACATATTCTTTGTTCTCAAAATGAAGAGCCATCTTGATGTTGCGCATCCAATCGTTATAGTTTGAGCCATCCATAACAACTTTGGAGCAGATATTGAGCAAAGAGAAGTTCTGGTTGGAGGAGGATGAAGCAGAAGTGTTTCCAGGAGTAGACATCTGAAAAGAAAGAAAGTTTTAGTTAGATTTCAAGATACCTCAATATAATAACCCAAAGATAAAATATCAAGGTTAGGATCCAACTATGAAGATTCACAACTTAGAAATGGGATGCCGAGATCCAAGTGTAAATTTCATAAAGGTAGGTGAATGACGATTCACCAATTCCACCATTAGACGAAACAAACGAAGTGAAATTCCTAATTCTTTTGAGATACATTAAAACTATTCAATGGCATGTTTTAATCTCAGATTATGCTCTTCTATTTGTGACTGGGATGCCGAGGATCACAAACAAGATGTGAATAACCATGCAAATGTGCTTGGTAACCTCATTGTCTTTATCATTAACTATTGATGTGCTGGTAAACCACACACGCTCCATCAAAATGACAATTATGAGATACCCATTACTACTCTTTATTAGTGCCCTTTAGTGTGCTGGTTAACCACACACGCTCCACTAACGACCAATAAAGCATAATGTGCAATTTCATGGATTAGCATACTTTTCACATTTTTCCTAAAGTAACTAGAGTTGGGATTTTAAAAATAATGTTCTAGTACTTTCTTTAATGTCATTATACTTTTAATGAGAAGTAGTTGTCCTATCAGATCCGTTCTGCTAACGACCCTCCACTAATCAAGGAAGCGGTGGGTGAGAGTGGACACTCATTCAACTACCATTTTATAGGCAGTTTCCTTATACCCCCCTTATAGATTAGCTTCGTGAATGAGGCATACTAGCGATTTGAATTGCAAAACAAGAACCCTAGAGGAGAGAGGCTAATTTCGAAATTAACAAACTAGGGTTTAGGAGTTACATACCTTTCAATTGTTATAGCAAACAATTGATAATCCTCTTGATCTTGATCTTGATCTTCTTGGAAGCTTAACACCACAAATGTAATGCCTCTAATGGAATCACACCCAAGAACTAGCAAGAAGGAAACTTGGAGGAGAGAGGATGGAGAGAGTATGCAATTTCTGCCTTAGGGTTTCTTCTAAAGAAATCACTGACCTCAAATGTGAGCCAGGAGGCTCCTTAAATAGCTGAGGGATCTAGGGTTCAGGGAAAACCCTAGTTATCTTTTGCTTAGGGCCTAAGCAAGATCCAAAGGCCTTATTTGGACCCCTTGGACGAAATCTCTAGGGTTTCCCCTAAGAATTTCGTCCACCTCCTTCCAAGGGGGTTCTGGAACCTTCCACTCAATTATTAGTTAATTGCAAACTAGTCCCTACACTTTATAATTAATTCTTTTAACCCCAAAATTAATTCTGATTAATTTCTAGCTAACTATTAATTAAACATAATGATTTCTAATTAATATATTAATCTTTTAACATATTAATAAATCATTTATATTAATTCATTAATCTTATAAATTAATATCTCTCCTTTCATAATTTCCTTGTCCAGTTGCTAGGTTGAGGGTAACCAAAAGGACTGTGCTGCTATCAATTCAAGTACATACCAATTATAGTTATGGGCTTAGACACCTAATCCAACAAGTACAACAAATGGCGGGGATCAAGGAGGCTGCGCCCCTTACAGGATCCTAGGGGCAGAGCCCAAGGGGATCTTCAGTGGCTATTGATTATGTCACTAATTCTGTGATTTGTTTAACTAATTTATAAGACGGAACCCCTAACTGTCAAGTATAACTACAACTCTTCTCTTGAGTCGTATCAGACCCTTCTCAGCTCTATTTCTTCTGAACGATCTCAAAAGTCTATAGCTATTTGGCTTATGTTTCAGTTTCTGGATTCGTAAGTTTCCATTTGGATTATCCTAGACTGAATTTCTTGTAACCGGACATAGGATAAAAATATTAGTTCAGAAAATAAACCTACACGATCCATAGGGAATCCGGATTTCCACCACAACCCTTCTAAACCCTAACAATAAAGAGAAGGGAGAAAGAGACTCAAAGAGAAAGTGGGTTGGGGGTGGGTCCATTTAATCTTTTTTATTAAATTAGTTAAATAAAATTAGAAAAAAAATTAATATGATAAAAATATCATTTTATATGGTTAGAGGCGAATCAAACAATAATTTAAAGCCAAAGGGACCATTCTAATAAAAAGAAGTTACCAACCGAACATTTGATTTTTTGTAAAACACAGGTACATGGACCATTAATGTAAATTTGTTTTGTATATGTTAAGTTTTTAACCTACAAAGTCTATCAAGTCAAAGAAAACAATCCCTTATTCATTTACTTTTATTAGGTGATAATAGCTGTTTCCCATATTATCTGGCAAACACCATTTTTCAGACTACGAAAGTACGAATACAATTCACGAAGAAGCACCGCAAGGCGCAAGCATGTTAACTAGATAATTACTGCATGTATAATGCCGCGTTTCTAGAACTCAAAAACGAAGCAATAAGCAAAGCTAACGTACCACTGCTGAATGCATAACGTACAAGTTTGTAATGCATACAAACCAGCTGAAGGGATAAATGCTCCTGAAAGCTTCATCTCGATTAAGCCGATGAATAAACAAATAAAGCAGAAAACCCACAATTTAGAGCGTAAAAGTCCGATCATGTAGCTAATTCTATAACTTTTTCTGTTTCTGGTATATAATAAATCAATGATTAATTCGCACATAGTGAGTGCATTTGTATGTAATTTACATCTCAAAATCCAAAAATCATATATCCTAATCTCAAAACTAGAAAACGAACAAATGAATCAAAGAACCTAAAGTCCTAAAAAATCAAAATAACTTGAGATCATATCTTCAACAATCTATGCTACAGACGTATATGTATAACGAAACCAGTGATTTTAACTCTTAAGTCTTGTTGGCGTTGGTTCTCCGGCTAGGTCCAGACGCCGGAACACGAGTCTTCTTCGGTAACGAACTTAAATACAAACTCTTAAACTTTCCGGCGTCGAATTGAACTTTTTCCGGCGTGGAAGATGCTGCGATATAGCCGGTCGTCAGCGGTCTGGCGGCGGCGAATGAATACTGAGAAAGGAGGAGGATGGCGAGGAGAATGGCGGTGAAGCACCGGAGATTGGTCGGTTTGGTCATCGGAGGAATTTGAATTGGAATTGGAATTGGGGTTTTTAGTTGATGGATTGCGGAAGAAGGAATTGATAGTGAAAAGTGAAAAAAAACAGAAGGATTTGGGGAATATATAGGAAGGAGGTGGGCAGTTGAGATATTGAAAAGGTCAGCATTCTGAAAATAGTCAATGAAGACACCTGTCCAGGGAACCGATACGCGTATTTTCATGCATGTCCTCGTTTGTTTTTAAACTTTTTGTTTGGGGGTCACGTTTTGGAAAATTATCAAACAACTAACATGTAGAATTGTTATTTATTAATTAGAATATTGATAATTTTAATTGTTAAAATTAGAAACTAAAACTATATATAATTTATAGTTATACAAATGTTAATATATGCCTACAACAACAATAACAATAGGCCCTGAAAATCTCATTATAATATAATAGAAGAAAGATAGTCGTATTTCTATATATAAAGATATGTTGAATTTAATATATACCTATAGGCAGTAAATCATTGTATCTTAATGTGTGTTGCTATTTTGATGATCTCATGGTGAAAATGAAATCACACAAAGTAACAAAACTATTAGTCAATGATTATTTGGCATGATATGACTTACTAAGCTATATCAATCTACTACACAATGTGAGGAAACCCATGACAATGTACAAAATCACATTCATTAATTTCTACCTATCAATAAATCAAGTTAGTTGTTCTTCATTATGATGATTCATTGATTCTAGAAACGCGCGATCCTTAATTTTGACAAACTCATGATGGGGATCCATCATGTACTATAAAACCTACTAACTTTGATATGGTTTACGTGTTACGATTACAAACCTCGTGTAGATGGTACCACAAAATATGAGTAACCATAACTACAAGAGTAAGAGCTACCGACATTGTAAAACATATGTTGTTACAATCAGTTTGTGTGTTAGTGGTAATAATATACAACCCATAAGAAATTATTTAGAGAATAGGTTTACACGGAATGTGTTGTTCCCTATGAAATATACATACGGATATCGATGGAATGCATGAGTAAAATTAGTAAATCTTTTTCTAAATCTTTTTTTACTTTCAATTAGCCATATTAAATTCTAGAGAAATATAGATACACTTTTAGAAAGAGATCTCACAAAAGGCAGATTTTGATGTCAAGCTAAAAGCAAAGTTGTTTGGATCATCTAGGAAAACATCTTTAATGACATGGTATGCGTTTTGACGATGGAATATTGTTTTAGTATATGAGGCTTATATGTTTATGAAAAGATTTTAGTTATCAGTTGTTGTCCTTGCTTTTTGAGGTCGAGACTTCTGATCTTGGTAGAGACATATATTGTATTTATGAGTAATTTAGAGTATATAATAGGATTTGCATATTTACAGAAAGAGAAAATGAAAGAGGAGGTTGGTCTCATTTATCACTTTATATTATTTAATCAGAAATTAATAAGTTTATTCAGATAGCCATTATTTTGTGTAAATTGTCATTTTCGAATAATCTATAAATCACGATAAAATGACAACATTTTAATGATTTTCACAACGTCACAAAAAAAATTGAGCCCTATTAGTTGTAGTATAAACTGCATTATTTTTGTTTTTTACCGTCATTTCACAAAAAAACAAAAAACGGAACCAAAACTCTCTGAAATCTCAAGTCTCAACTCTCTCAAACACCGACTTAGCTTCAAATATCACATTTTAAGGTGTTGGAAATTTATTTTAAAGTTATCGTTTGAATGTTTATTATTGCTAAGAGCAAGTTTTGATCAAGAATAGACATTTCGTAGATGTCAACGGTGAAAATGTGTGCTCTCAATAAAAGTATTAACTGGGAAAACCTATTTTCGCAAATATCATCTGCGAAAATGGGTATTATCAGTAAACATTTATTGAGAATATATATTTTTGAGGAAGACATCTAAGGAATGTGTATTCTTCATCAATTTTTACTGAAAATGACATGCATTAGTCGATCTTTAGATTAGGAGTGTTATCTGCGAAAATGGATAATGCAATATTAGATAATACAATATTGTTTTTATTGTAGGTTTTAAATTATTTATGTAGTTAGCAATCTAAGAAAATATTGTTTATGAATTTTCCAATACATCCGGTGGGTGCCATGAGTGTGGATGAGCCAAAACATGGTTTTTTAGACTTTGTTAGAGTCAAGATACATTACTAGAACATATATATATATATATATATATATATATATATATATATATATATATATATATATATATATATATATATATATATATGTGTGTGTGTTTGTGTGTGCTTATGTGTGCGTGCGTGTGTATATATATATATATATATATATATATATATATATATATATATATATGTATTGATTTGAATTTTGAATGTTAGAAAAGTAAATATATATACTTTTGAACATGAGTTTCCTTACATTTGGGAACTCCATGTTTAAATTTACTATGAATTTCAATTTTAGAATGTTTGTCATCCAAATTATCCAACATCAAACTCCATACTCATAATCACAAAAACACTACACATCAAAGTCAAACTACATTTCATAACCAATTGTATTTACTTCACTTCTTTCGTATGACTGAACTTTAAAGTTGTAATGTCTCATTTTCACAACCAAAAATTTTCCTTTTAAATAAGGTAAACCTTCCTAATTATACATCCATTATTAAGAAAAACTGTTTATTCCAAAATACATTTATCGAAAATCAGAGTAATATAAAAAACGTGAAATCCTCAATATTGTTGATGAGTGTATACAGTCCTGCTTTCTCCTTCCTACGATCATCGATAGAACCTAAAAACATATACAAATGGGTGAGAACAAAGCTTAGTGATTTTCCACCAAAATACCACTTACAAAAACACATTAGCGTGCATAACAGGCCCACAATCATCGAATTGTAATACCTTGCCATGGTCACTTGAAGTACCTGAAACAATAAACTGAAACTGTAAGCCAAAGCTTAGTGATTTCCCCCAAAGTACCATCACACAAACATATAACCAAACAAACACCGGGTCCACAACCTCCTGGTTGGATTACCCCTAGCCCACAACCTTTCTGTAACGCCGTGTTCCGAATTGTTTCCTAGTGCGGGGTAGCGATCGAAGATCGGGTATCATCAGGCTTATGACCTTTGAGGAAAAGGGACTTAGAAACATTTAGGTGTGGGTAATGTAATTTAGATGATCCGGGAGTTCGGTTTGTGTTTTGGAACCAAGGGGTATATCGGTAAAGTGTGGGTTCGGGCTTTTATGGAAATTGGATTTTAGTGTGGGAAATTTTAAGGAACGTATGAATTTATAGAAGTGTAGAGCTTCTCGTTACCTTTCCGTAGATATAAGGATCATCGGAAACAGACTTATAACAAAGTAGTTATGGCCTTTGAAATTTTGGTGATTTTAGGGTTTAACCGGGAACGCGGAGCGTACACAAGTGTACGCATGGCG
Source organism: Lactuca virosa (assembly GCF_052849685.1). NCBI lineage: Eukaryota > Viridiplantae > Streptophyta > Magnoliopsida > Asterales > Asteraceae > Lactuca > Lactuca virosa. The sequence continues at coordinate 122,592,722 of NC_136434.1, forward strand.
TACTAGTGAGAAGGACAGTATGCGGGGCCTATATTGGCGCACGCTGGGTGTACTAATAAAAATGATCACGGTTCTTTAAGGAGTACGTTGGGTGTACCAGGAGTACGTTGGACGTACTCCAGTCAAACCCAAACCCTAATTTAAGGTCTTGGACCCTATTTAAGCTCCTTAACTCACCACCAAACCCTATTATCTTCAGCCTCCATCCCTCTAAACCCTAGAAATGAAACCCTAGCCCCCATTTGAGTGGTTTTAGAGGTTTTGGTGGTACTTCATGCTTTTTGGTGTTCAAAGAAGAAGAAGGAACTTCTTGGAGAAATGTGGGATTGCTTGAAGCTCTTGGATCCAGGCTTATTGCATCTTGATCTACATTTTGGAGGTATAAAGTTTCTATCTTGATAAATTTAGGTGTTAGATCTAGTTTAAGGAGTATTTTAGGTTCATTTTGGTCCTTAGAGTCATCCTTGTGAGTATGAGTTACTCCAAGAGCTTAGAATGTTGGATCTTGGCCTTTGGGAGGCCCCTTGTTAATAAAAATGTCATCGTGATGAGTTATTTTGGACCATGCATGAGTTTGGATGTTTATTTTGGATGTTATTAAGGTTTTGGTCCCATTAAGCCATACAGAGGAGTAAGGTTGCCAACTTTACGTGTTAAGACATCTCATTAGGGTCATATCTGAGTTTGGAAGTCATTGTCTTAACCATTAAGAGCTTAATATAGATTTTTGGTCCCTAATGAGTATGATGGGCGTCCTCATGACGTACACTCAGCGTAATAAAGGTTTCGTGCATCAGCCGCTTGTACTTTGTGCTTTGAGGGTGAGTACGCGGGGCGTACTTCCCAGCTTGTCATTTTGGGATTTTTGAGATTTGGGCCTTGTTGGGTCATAATGGGCTTTTGTTGCTTTTGATTTGGGCTTTAGGTTGTCATTTTGGGCTTTTGTGCTTTTGGGCTGGACCTTGGTTATGGATCAAGTAAGAAAAAGGTAAAATGGTCTTTTACTATTTAGGAAGTTGGTTTATGGAGTGGGCCTCGGATTTTGGGTTATTGGGTTAATTATTGATTAAGATTGTATTTTTTTTTATAGTTGGCACGAGCTTATGTAGTTCAGCGGTCTGAGTAGTTATTTGGTTATCAATAGATCGAGGTGAGTCTCATCCCTAAGTTTAGCGAGTCGAAGGCACCAATACCGAACCATGGTTTATATGATAGGATGTTGGATGTCTGTGTGACTCTTGCATGTGTTAGGTGATGGTATGCTTATCGGGCAAGGCCCGATGCTAGGCGGGGCCTGATGAGGATATTATATGCTAGTTATCAATATGTGTTTTTTTGCTTATCGGGCAAGGCATGATGTTGGGCGGGGCTCGATGACTGTATCATATGCTATTGTTGTGATTATCGCATGTGCTAGTATGATTATATGTTTATATGATTATATGTGTATCGGGCGGGGCCGATGTCAGGCGAGGCCTAGTGATTGACAGATCTATAAACCGAGCGAGGGCCGAGGCTGGGTGGGACTCAATGTCGAGCGGGGGCCCAGTATGTGTTTTATTATGTATGGTATGTGATATTTTAGGGAAGTCACTAAGCCTTGTGGTTACGGTTTTTTGGTTATGGTTTCAGGAAATTCTGGTTCGAAAGGGAAGGGCCCAGCTTGATCGCAACACATCAACCCATGTTTCCGCATTACGATGATTTTGGGATTGTACTCTGATAACTGTTTTCTTATAAAGAACTTTTGAATATTTAGAAAAATGATATTGAATGTTGACTTAAAGATAATTAATGTTTTGGTTGAATTAATAATGAAATTTTTACCTCAAAATTTTCGGTACACTTTCAGTTAGAATGCCCCAGCCCACAACCCTTTGGTTTGCTTGCCCAATACATAACGAGTCCACAACCTCCTAGTTGGATTAACCCGGGTCCACAACCTCTCGGTTAGAATGCCCCGGTCTGTTGACTGACAGCACAAAGCAATACAGTCTCAACCCCACCATACCATGTCGACATATACATAACAAATAACATATATCCAACAACATATAATCATATAACCAGTCAACAGACAAACATGCAGATCTACAGATCACTACAGCATAGAAACATCCTATAAACTAGGGCACAGATCTAACAGAACACTACAACATATCAACATCCTATATATCAGGATAACCAATCTAGTGGGCTGGCATTGGTGCCTTCGACCCACAAGTACAATGAGGAAAACTCACCTCTTAGTCTAAAAAGATAGTTTGTCACACCACAGCTCCGCGTACAGAATCTACGAGTCACATGTACAACAAACAGTGACCTTGTCTCAAACTATTATCCAAAATACCCAAATTATCCTCAGGTCAAACTAGGTCAAAACCCTAGTCAAAGGTCAAAGTTAACAAGTCATCTCGGCTGATCGCCACCTCGTGGCTAGCTCCGGCCACACCGTGGCGACTATAGGACAAAACAGTCGCATGGCAGCCATCCACCATGTCGTGGTGACTGTTCAGACCAGTTTAATCCAATAAGCTCTTAATCCATCAAACCAAACATTTAAACTTCCTAGAAGGCATTCTCTCATCCAATTAACCATAAAAATCGTTGCTTTATAAGCATGCATGTCTAATGCATGTCTTGAACTCAAGCTAGGTTAAAATAGAGTAAAAAGGGCCAAGATCACATGCAAGAGTTCAAAACTCTAACAAATTCCGGATCTAACACTCCTAACCCGAAAGGAACTCTGGGGATCCATAAACTTAGCAACTTTATGGAATCCCAACACTCCAATATGTCCCAACATGAAGAATAAGGCATAGAAACCTAGATCTATGCACAATAAATCAAAAATAATGGAACTTTAGGACTTACAAAAGTCTAGAAGATGCGCAACAAGAAGATGAAAAGAGTTGCTTGTTGAATCCAAGTCCAAATGTCACCTTATTCTTCTTCGAATCACCAAAAATCAACACAAAAGGTTTATAGAGAAAAATGGAGGTTAAGGTTTGCTTGGAGGGTGAGAGAGTGTGATGGAGGCTGAAGGTGAGCAACCCTAGCCATCATATTCCCATAAATAGGGGTGCAAACCCCGGAGATTAAGGTTTCTCATTAAACCACCACCATGTTGTGGACATAGGCCGCCATGTCATGGTGATCATTTAAAACCTACGGTACATCGACCATCGCCACGTCGTGGGATGCCTTCACCACGACGTGGTCCCGCCCAAAATCCAAAAATAGATTCAATTAAAATACCTCTAGGAATTTGGATATTACAACTCGTCACATAAGTCAACGGTCAAACTTGGTCAAGGTCAACGCCACTTCGTCGCCCTCCTTGGCCACGTTGTAGGGTCACAAGGTCAAACAGTCAGCATGTAGGACATTGCCACGCCGTGGCAATGACAGAATAAGGCAGTTGCAATTTTTTACTTTGCCACGTCGTGGCTACCTTTGCCACGCCGTGGCCACTGGAAAATCACCATTTTTCTCAGTAAGAGCTTAATCCTTTCAGATCTAAGCTAATACTTCCAAATCTACTTCTCCACACTGACGTAATGGATAAAGTTTCCAACTTTATCCATTAGGACATCACCATAGGACAAGATCTAATACCCTAAGTCCATTGAGTCCTTAATACGACCAAAACTCAAACATAGGGCTAAGAACACTCAAGCTAAGACCTTTTTCTCATTAGCTCAGAAGTTCATGACCAAATGAGCACCACATCAAGCTTCGGAGTTCCTCAAACTCCAATAACACTCAAGAATGGGACCAAAACATCCAAAAATAGGCTCATACTTGAAACAAGAAGAAAAAAGGTCAAGATATGAACTTTTTACCTCCAACAACTCAGAAATGTGAAGAAGATCTTGGGTCCAAGCTTGATCCTTGCTTCCTTTAACCAAAATGAAGTACCTTCTTCTCCAAGTTTCACCAAATGGAGAAAACAGCCTCAAGATAGAGTCACTAGGTTCAAAATTAAGGAAATAAGGCTAGGGTTTCAGAATGGGGAGATGGAGGTTGAAGTAAATGACCTAGAATGTGAGTTAAGGGGATTAAATATGGGAGAAACCTTAAAAATACATGGGCTTGGGCTGCTACCAGTGTCACATCGTGGCCATCCACTGTCACAACATGACCGACCTCTAAAACACGCGTTCCATTAATTTTCAAGCCACGTCGTGGCTGAGGGTTTGCTCCAAAAAAACTTATTTTGATTCCTTTAATCCTGGTCAACCTTCTTTAGGAAACGAGTGTTACAATTCTCCTCCACTTAAGTTAGATTTTGTCCTTGAAACCAGTTCTTGAAGTTTCCTTTCAAACACCCTCTAAACACACCAAGACACCCTCATTTTAGTTCCTTAGTAGCCTCGGGATTCCTCCTAAATCTCATACGGATCCTATGCTTTCAGTAGTACGGGCCCATACTACCTTCCACACCTATCCATAGTCGATTCAGAATTCATCCCAAGGTCCTTAGTCATTGCACTAGACCATTCCTAGGTGTGCTAAGACCTTATTCTCCTACTAGCTACAACTAACTTCCTAGGATTATCCTTGCTCCTACATCACTGGTTACTTTTGTTCATGTTTGTTGGATACAATATGAGGTCAGATAGACTGTCGAATAATCGAATCTGCACTAAGTCCACAACCAAACAAGGAACAAGAAATAAGGCTAAGTCGATCACTCTACGGATATTTAATCCCGACCATATACAAATATACAACATACACGTAGCAATCACACAATCAAATAACATATAGCAAGCAATTCCCTATATCATAAGGCATCACCGAAATCAGGCAATTCTATCCAACAAACCCTATAAGAACCTTAGATTATCCACTAGCATGCTTTTCTAGCAATTCATATATCAACAAGTTCAAATTTAGCATAAATAACAAGTATAGGTATTTTGGGAACCACTCTCGTGTTATGGCTCTGGTTGACTGTACACACCGCATCTTCCTGTAAAACCAAGGTTTAATTAATGTTATATTCCCGATCCTAAGCCAACAATCAAACAAGAACACGAAAAGAGACCGAGCCCATGTCCCTAACCCAATGCTTTTGTTATAAATTTCCTTTTCAGAAACGTTTTGTGAAAATTCTTGGATCCTAGTTTAAGTTTGGATTCACACAAGTGTTCCTCCAATTCGCTCAAACCAGGGCTCTGATACCAACTTGTAACATCCCATTTTCACAACCAAAAATTTTCATTTTAAATAACGTAAACCTTCCTAATTATAAATCCATTATTAAGAAAAATTGTTTATTCCAAAATACATTTATCGAAAAGCAGAGTAACATAAGAAGCATGGAATCCTCAATGTTGCTGATGAGTGTGTACAATCCTGCCTTCGCCTTCCCATGATCATTGATAGAACCTGAAAACATAAAAAACTGGGTAACCACAAAGCTTAGTGAGTTTCCCCCAAAATACCACATACAACAAATGCATTAGCATGCATAATGGGCTTACAATCATCAGATTGGAATACCCTGTCCCAATCAGTCATCGGACTGTAATGCCAACATGCAATGGGTCCAATCAATCATCAGACTGGAATACCCAGGGTTTGTAGGCATGCCGCCTCAACCTAACTGCTCTTCTCAAGCGTCTGTGCCTACGGCTTATAGCCGGCCCGAACCAGGTATCTTGAACTACAACACACAGTAGGAGCGCCTCAACCTCATCCACCACCATATGTTGACATATAAACAATCAATGATGAAGTAGGCATAGTATACATGCATTTATCAATAATACAAGCTCACTACCGCTTACTAGTCCTCTCACAGCACACTGCTCCGCTACCTGCTAACCTCTATGAAATGCATAACCATAAGTAATCAGAGGTGAGATAGTCACCCGAACAGATGATCCTACTCTAGAGCCACAACTAAAAGCACAAATCTTAGTGAGTTCCCTAAATATCTCATGCAACATATCATATAAGAACAACCTTGGAACTATCAGAAATTCTGAATATCACATACAACATGCAATATAACAGTTATGGGTCTTCAGCAACCCTGATGACTATCAACAGTCCTAGTGACTAGCAGCATGCATTGTGGATTAACAGCTCATCTCATGGGTTATCAGCAACCCTAGGGACTATTAGAAGTCCCATGGACTTACAACAGTCTATGAGCTATCAATAACTTAATTCATATGCAACAATAATTAATAGATAAGACCCAGTTACACATAGTACCACATATGTAACTATAGTGAGAAAACTCACCTCGCAAGTTGCAGCTAAATTCCATAAATCTCACTCAACAAAGACTGATCCTACATGGCACCTAACAGTAATAAAGAGTATGGTTGTAAACGAACTGAACGTTCAATGAACTTTTCGTGATCCGTTCGGCGGGAAGTTCATTTTTGTTCGTTTATTTAATAAATGAACGAACATGAACACAAATTGTCGTTCGTTTAGTTAAACGAACAGACATGAACAATGGTCTCGTTCGCTCAATTATGTTCGTGAACGTTCGTTTATGTTATTCGTTTACGTTCATTTATGTTCACTCATATAAGTTCCTTTTATGTTCATATATGCTTAATTATTTTTGATTACATGACTATATTATATGTTCATTTATGTTAATATATTTTCAATTATGTTTGTGATATTGCCATATTTATACTATTCTATAATTTGACTAGGTACACTGCCTTGGTGCAATTCAGTTGGTTCAGTTAGTTAGGTTAATAATTTAAAATTAGGTGTAGCTATTTGCACGCATCAGTTTGTTTATCTGTGTTCGTTTATGTTCGTTCGTTTATGTTCATTTAGCATGTTTACGAACATAAACGAACGAACATGAACAATAAAACTCGTTCGTTTATCCGTTCATGTTCGTTTATTTGTTTGGATAACTTAAACGAACGAACATGAACAAGCCCCCGTTCGTGTTTGCTTGGTTCGTTTATAGCCCAAATAAAGAGTACCCTCTGAGTTTGAAATCCAAAACCCTTAGTTTGACTAAAAGTCAACCATGGTAAAAAAGTCAACATCAGCCAATAATCACGTCGTGACCACCCATATGTGACGTAGTGACACTCGATTTTCCTAAAAAATCAACCTTTCTACTCCTTGAAACCATAAATCGATCCTCGAAAATGGGTGTTACAACTCTCCTCCACTTAAATTGAATTTCCCCCAAGAAATCTTCCCCAATCAATCATTCTGAAATCGCCTCCTCCTAAATCCCCTCGGGGGATCTTCAAGACCAACTACTTCTTACTCGAGCCATCGCCACCCCGGATGCCTGTATGAGCAATTAAAAAACCCAAGAATTTCAAAAACCAGGTGCACACGCCAAACCTGAGTAGAGACTTCCTAAAGGTCAAAAGTCACATCCACTGATCGAGAAAGAAAATCAACACATCACAACCAACCGATTTGAGAAAAGTTGGCTCACATGCTCATCACTTAGATTCCACGAACATGTTTGTCTCCCTAGCAGACAAGGCCTCCCTTTGCATCAACCATGTTGTCCAAAAATAAAAGGTTTGTCCCCATACAAAAACATTACCAACCTTACGCCGTCCCACTAATATCAGAAGACAAGAATTCACTACTAACTGCAGGAACTGCCAACCTCGCTTACTGCCCTCAGAGCGAGAAGGAACAAGCGAGACCTAAACTAGTCCACACATTTCCCTGCTTTGGTTCAAAACACTAAATTATGCCATGGAGATAATCAAACAGAACAACAGCGGTTCAGCCATCCCCGATCAAAAAAAAATCCAATATCACAATTTGGATCCTTAACTGCAAATCTCGGCTTATTAACAAGTCTTTCCTAAATATCTGCCCTTACGAGCGCAACCATGAGCAATACCAAAATGTGTGCGGCGGTAAAGCTCCTATAACAACACAGGTATACAATCATCTGCAATAACTCCCAAGGTCTTAAAACCACCTGCACCACCGGCCCTTTGGTATTCTCAACCAGCAACCCACTAACCCTATGCCAATCTAAACAGTTATGGGTTATCAGCAACCCTGGGACTTCCACAGTCATGGAGTTATCAGCAACTCCAAAAATACTCATAACATCCATCAGCTACTAAGACTCATCTAGAAGACTCAACTAGTCTAGCACGCACACCATAATGACATCGGGAGAGAATTCAAATGATATTTCATCAAAACAAACACAAGCCAAATAGAAAACTCCAGCATTGAGCTGTCAATAACTACCATGACCTTCCCAGCAAGTCAACTCTCAGCAACTGCCTAACTTAACCTGCCGATCACTGAGACACCAGTGACGACACTATACTGGTCAAACACCCGCCAAAGTCACACGATTAATGAGTCCACACCCAGGTCTCCGCTACTCAATAGCCGATCTCATTCACGAAAACACACCCAGGATAGATCATAACATGTCGCGAAGTCATACAGTCTTTGGGATGAGAAACTCATGGCTCCTCACCGTTCTTGCCATCACTCAACCATAAATATGAATACTACCGACCTGCATCCAATGGCCTAAGGATATACTACAATCATTCCACTATAGGAACCCAATCAACATCTCACTTAGCACTTGCCCGACTACAAGAGCCATACCATCCTGATACACACACTCATCCACAGTCCAACTGCCATTGACACAATGTCATATGAAAAATGAACAGACACAATCAAAGAACAAATAAACCACCAAGCTCCTGCATCAACTTGTAAACCTAACATGACATACTCCCTAGGAGGGAACACAACGTTCATTAAGCCAACTGTGTTTATTGTTAATCGTTACCTTACACGGAAGGTGATGTACTAGCGAATCTAAAGAAACGATGAACTTATACTGCTATCATACACATTTTTCTAGCAACCACAGCACGATCCCACACCCTGATGAAACTGCACAGATCCCACCAAGGCATAAATAGCAAGTAAAACTTCCATCCTCATAGGAGAACTACTCAACTATCCAGAACACAACCAAAAGATATGGTGGCAACAATCTGAATACCAATCCAGTCGACACGATCTGCAAGGACCGCACTTGGCGTAACCATGATGGTACCCAAAAAACTAAACAACATAGCTATGTTATTCAATCCTCCAATAACTAATTCCAACTACCAACTCAACCACAAGAAGAAAAAAAATCACAACCAACGAATCAAGAAGAAACATACACAAGGACCAAGGTACCAGCTTTATAGAGCTTAACTAAGGGCTTACTCATCAATTTCCCCTTAGATGATACAACTTGAATCTTTCGAATAACCTCAACTGCTACTGATATCGAAATAACGAATGATCATAAATGGTTCGGGAACTAAACCCGATGACTCCATATATATTGGATACAACCCCAGTGAAATACTCTTATCGAACTCTAAAATTGCCCGCCACATCAATGACTGCCCATTCCCGACCATATGTAACCGACCCACACCATAACCCAACCATGATCTCTAAATCTGATGCAAAAAAGAGTGGTTCAACACCTCTCCATCCAGATCCATGCAGTTACCCCAAACAGAACCACTGGCCACAACAAGTTCCTTACCCGTTAACTTTTATTGCAAGGACAGTACACACAACTAATGATAACTTGTTCTGCACTCATGGTCTGACAAAACCTTAAATTCTCTGCGTCCAAGGACGACTTCAGCGGATCCATGAGGAACGGAACGAGAAACTTCCAAATCACAAACACTTCAACGATAGCCCACTTCCTTCCTCCATGGAGCCATAAACCTTGAACTAAAATTCTACATCCCTGAATTGCAGGTTACTTTGACGCATCACGATTAAACCATAAAAATCGAACCGATCAATGATCCTCCAAGCAGAATACTCAGTTCTCTCCTACTTAGGGTTCGAATCACCATCGACTGACGTCTATAGCACTGGAGCCTCAGACCAAATTAACCATCAACATACCCAACTTGATTCTCATGATGCATATCACAAAATAAGATGATCCTAAGAAAAATAAATCTCAGAATCTCAGATGGAGACTTCAGAGACCTTTCTCCCAACATCGCCCATTAAACTTAACGAAATTGGCCAGAACACCATTGGATAGACTTAGCACCTTCTGAACTTACTCACATGAAATCTTACACTTAGAGGGTTGATCCGCAACCTCATCCTCCCCTTGAAACTTCAAGAATCCCCCTATATATGCTCAAAACACAACTCTGACAAACTCAACACCTCCACATAACTCTTCTTCTTAGAATAGGATTAACTCGATGTCTCCCCTGATAGACCCGATCTCCGGGAATCTGCGTTATGTATTCCACCAGCGACTTGGCCTTCACCTTGGACATCGAACCACAAGAACCACTTCGTCTGAAATATCCCTTTGTTGTGACCTAGAGATGGTTTACAGTGAATCAGAATTCTCCTTCCTTCAACAGAACCGATGAGTGGATCAACATCTCCTATCTTAACCATCTACAGATCCACAACCGATATCTCTTCCCTTGAGCATAGGAGGCAAGAAAACACAACCCCGATCCAGCAAGTAACATCCCTTGCCATCGAATGACCACTCAGCTTCAGGTTGCAATCCTCAAGCTGATCATCACAATATCATCCTTCTTGAGTCCTGCAACTCAGGCTGGCACTACTTTGAGCAAGGTCCTCGATGTCTCTAAATTAGCTAAACCTTTCATGTCTGCATCAAGCATACCCAAACTGCCACATACACTCAGACTCAATTGATTATCGGTCCCATTATACACAATCATAGCTGATAAGATGACAACGATGAGGACAAATGCAATTAATGTTAGTGCTATACCACACTACCTACCCTCCACTAGCTTCTTAGAAACCTTTTTGACCCTTCCCGATCCCCATATAGATCTGATGCTCTCAGTAGTATGGGCCCCTACTACCTTCCACATATCTCCATATGTGTCCCGAGAATTGCCTCCAAATCTCTAGGTCACTATACGAGACCACTATCAATCTCATATACATGTGCCGCCGTAGGCACACATTACAGCCCATCCTTAACACTTTCACTCTAGGATTCTTCTCACGCATTAGCACACACTATAACACTTTTCTAAGAAATCCACCACTTCTAGGTGTATCAGCATACCTATAAGCTTAGAAAAGCCACTACCAACTAGCTAGTTTTCCAGCTTAGATTTCCTCTCACACATGTGCTCATACCAACATACCCTAGCACTTTCCCAAGATCACTAGGAATACCCACCCCCACCCTGCTATCAGCTGCGAAAGAAACTTCTACTAATGCCAACTAACTATCTGACTAATAAAATTACATGCTACAAGGATTAAATAGTGCTTCGACTGAAAGATCATGCACTACATTGGTTGGACTCAAAGAAGAGTTGCGTAATAGGCCAAACCAAACACTCTAAAGCTATTAAATCCTTGTAGCATGTAACTTCATGTATTCGCTTAATATCTAACTAAAGTCATTATAAGTTTCACATAGCACAAAGAAAACAACATTCGAGCAGAAAACCAATAAGCAAAAAGGCATCATAAAGATCAGGAAATTCTAATACACAATTCCTAAGGATCCTTAGCATACACATGCATCTCTAACAGCTCATATAGCACACACACAGAAAATCATCACTCTTAGAAGGAACTCTAGCATGCAACCATGAGTAGATCCTTAGCCTTTCTTATAGCATACACATCATAATATAACACATATAACAACAAGTCAATTACAACATATAAACAAAAATATGGATATTTAGGAAATCACTTTTCGAGCTCCAGCTGACTGTATACATCGCATGTTCCTTTTTCTGCTCTTGAAAGGAATCTTTTCTAAAAAGGTTTATAAAAATTCTCAGCTCCATAGTTTGAGTTTGGAATCCCATGAGTGTTCATCCAAATCCCTCAAACCAGGGCTCTGATACTAACTTGTAACATCTAGAAAACCTAGGATAAAATTTTCATTTTTAATAATGATACATCCAAATAAATTATTTGTTTAAAAACCATTATTCAGAAATCGGAGTTATAATGAAGACAATGAAGAATCTCGAATCACAAAGTTGCAGATGTGTGTGTCCAGTCCCGCCTTCGCAAAACAAATGAGTACCTGCAAAAATAATTAATCCATAAGTATAAGCATAAAGCTTATTGAGTTCAACCTATCACAATAGCCTTAGAACTATCATAAATTTCGAATATCACATACAACATGCAATATAATAGTTATGGCTCTTCAGCAACCTTGGGGATTATCAACAATCTCAGTGGCTAACAGAATGTCGTGTGGATTAACATCACGCCTCACGGTTTATCAGCAACCCTGGCGACTATCACCAGTCACGTGGACCTGCAACAGTCCAGAAGTTATCAACAACTCAATTAAGATGAAACAACAATCAACAGATAGGACCCAGTTGGTCAATACATTCTACCACACAAATAAGTATAGTGAGAGAACTCATCTCACAAGTAGCGGTTAAATTCCAAAACTCTCACTCAGCAAAGACTGATCCTACATGCCACCTAACAATAATAAAGAGTACCCTCTCAATTTGAAATCTAAAACCCTTAGTTTGACAAAAAGTCAATCGTGGTAAAAAAAGTCAACATCGGCTAATGGTCACGTACTGACTGGAAAAGGACAACATAGTCGCGAACACCACATCTCATGACGTGATAGGCTATTGCTCACGTCATGATATCTGCTCTGGCCAACTTTGAGCATTAATATCTTATTCCCTTAAGCGATTCCTTGAGACTTTCCAAACGGTCTCCTATACCCTAAGGACCATAAAAATTGAAGCTTACAGTCATGCATGTCCAATGCACGACTTGAACACCAATTAGGTTAATAAGAGGGAAAATGAGATCAACATTCATGCTTGAAGTCTAAATCAATACCAAAACTCAGATATGGACTCATGCTAATAGGAAATACCTCAATGACCCGTAAAGTTGCTAACTTTATGGATCCCATGCATGTTATCAAACCCATCCATAAAATGGAAAGCATAAACCTTAGATATAGCATGCATTAAAGATAAAGGTAGAAACTTTATGACATACACGGGTCTAAAAGCACTTCAAGGCGATGAGGTAGTAGCTTGACTGCCAAAAGGATGCACCCAAGGATTCATTTTCTTCTTCAAAGAACCAAAAATCACTAAATGAGCACCAAACACCACCATAAAGAACTAGGGTTAGCATTTTTGAGATTTAGAGAGATTGAGGCTGAGAAATGAACCCTAAAACTGAGTTTAGGGCGCTTAAATACGAAGGAAACCCTAAAGACCATGGACTTGGGCTGCATCAGCTCTCACGTCGTGAGCTCTTATGTCTTACGTCGTGAGAATGGTCCAAAATGTGTTTTCTTGTATTTTGCTTGTCACGTCGTGACACCAGATTTTCCTCAAAAATCAACCTTTCTACTCCTTGAAACCCTAAATCAATCCTTCTTGGAAAACATGTGTTACACTTAGCATGACTGAGATTTTTGTTTTATACTTCTCGCATATATTCATAACTTTGACCTTTATTCTCCTCACGTAGGCTCCTTATTAGGGATGGAATTTCTCATGATTCCATTTGATTTAGGTCATAGCATAGCCCATCATGGTCATACTTGGATCATCCCGACTGTAGCATTAGTCACTGCTTACTTATTATTTTTTCTTATTTAGACAAAAATAATTAAAGAACAAAAAACAAGAACTAGAGTTGAACCTTTAGGAGAATAACTCAAATAGAGATGTAAAAAGTGACGGGTTTCAGCCAAAAGAACATCCTATGTGCTCATGCAAACCCTAATGCTTGGATCTAAGTTTCTCTATTGTACATGCAATTCATCCAAGACTTTCAAACCCTAGATCTAGTTTATATAATCGAAATTAACATAACAAATTAGATCTAGATGTTTACATTGTTGTTGATTGATGATCTTGAAGCCTTGAGAACTTTAGCACCTCAAGTGTTGTGCCTCTAATGAATCACAAACACCAATAGCAATTGGAGGAAACAAGAGAGAGAGGGGAGAGGAGAATTTCGGCTCTAGGGCTTCTAGGGTTCAAGTGGCCGAAATTCCCATACCTAGGGGTCCTATATATAGGTGTAGGAATTAGGGTTTCAATGGTTATCCTTATCAGATTACTTAGCCACCAAGCAGCCCAAGGATAACTCTAGAATCCCTATTATGAACGAATTCTAAAGGCTTTATCCCTAGAATTCGTCCACCCTATCTATTAGGGTTTCCTTGCCCAACTTTGTAATTATCACATAATTACAGTTCAGCCCCTTAAGTTCAATTAACTTCTTTTGATCACAAAACTAATTCTTAATTAATTATTGACCAATATTAATTAAACAAATATGATTTCTCTTTTAATATATTAGTCTTATAATATATTAATAAACCACAATCACCTATTTCTATATTATTCCTCCAGTCAAGTTGCTTTGGTGAAGGCAACCCAAAAGGATCATGCACAACTGGGTCAAGTACATACCAAATACAGTTATGGACTTAGACACTAATCTAACAGTCTCTCACTTGGATAAGTCTAATAACTATAAATGCAAATGCACCTTCTGAACCCGATTGGCAATCGCAGTTCTCAAAACTCTTGATCTCATTAATAACATGTCCTTCAGATAAGGGATTGTATAATCCTCTGTTCTAGATATCGTATATGGAACATAGTCATACTTATTATCCATCAGTTTGTTTCTCGATCTCTGATTCATTTGACATAGAACTTAATTGAACACATCAATTCAGTCCTGACCGGGCCCGATACATAAGTCAAATCAAATCGTCGAGGGGCCCTGATATCGCTTTTACCCTCTTAGGATAAAAGGAACAGATAAAATTTGACTTATATGCATTTACTATCCACTAATCAAATCGTACACAACAATGCGTTTTATAACATCAAGTTACTGATGCGTTTACGCATTATCAATGCACAACCAATTAGCAAACAATAAACCATATATCTAGGTTTTAAGACCATATGATATTATCATCTTGCGATCACTCGTGATAAATTTCATGAAGTGATTCCAGCAAGCGTGGGTTTATTCCAATGCTCAAATCAAGTTCATAAGCACTCATGAACGTTGTATCAAACTTTTGCTATGTCTAATATTCTTTAGACAATCTACACACCAATTCATGACAGTCTTCATTCATACCTACTTCCAACATATGAACGATTGTGGACCGTTCGAATAATCTTATTATTCAGGAAGTCAAAACATGCAAAAATGAAACAATAGGTAAACAATTAACATAAGACAGTAACATTACTAATAAATAACACTCTTTTATTTAATCATCGAATGTTAATTACAATTTCTCTATTACACGTTTCCAAACTATCTAATCTAAACTAATATCGTCCTTCAGCCCGATCCTCCTAGCGTGCTGCAAGTGCTTAACCCTGCTCAGTCCCTTCGTAAGTGGATCTGCTGGGTTATCTTCTGATGATACCCTCTTCACTACGAGGAGTCCTTCTTCCACCCGATGTCAAATAAAGTGATATTTTATGTCGATATGTCGAGATCTGCCATGATCCCTCGGTTCCTTGGTCAAGGCAACCGCTCCTTCATTGTCACAGAAAATTTCCATAGGCTCTTGTATGGCCAGCACAACTCCAAGGTCTCCAATGAAGTTCTTCAACCATATTGCCTCCTTTGACGCTTTGCTCGCTGCAATGTACTCTGATTCGCACGTTGAATCAGCTACGGTCTCCTGCTTCGAACTTTTCTAAGTCATTGTTCCTCCATTTAGGGTAAAGACCCAGCCCGACTGCGAATGGTAGTTGTCCCGGTCGGTCTGAAAACCGGCGTCACTGTACCCTCTCACCTTTAAGTCATCACTCCCACCGAGGACTAGAAACCATTCCTTGGTCCTCCGAAGGTACTTAAGAATATTCTTGACTGCGGTCCAATGCGCTTTGCCAGGGTTCCCTTGATATCTGTTGACCATGCTCAACGCGAAGGCCACATCAGGGCGAGTACAAGTCATAGCGTACATGATCGAGCCAACTGCGGAAGCGTAAGGTACTCGGCTCATTCCTGCTATCTCGACGTCGGTACTCGGACTTTGAGTCTTACTCAATTTGGCATTACTTTGGATTGGTAACTCCCCCTTCTTTGAATTCTCCATACTAAAACGTTTTAGTACCTTGTCCAAGTAAGTATTCTGACTAAGTCCTATTAGTCTCTTACTTCTGTTTCTCACTATCCTTATTCCTAGAATATAGGCAACCTCTCTGAGGTCCTTCATAGCGAAGCACTTCCCAAGCCAGGACTTTATTTCCTGCATCGTCAGGATGTCGTTTCCTATGAGTAGTATGTCATCAACATACAATACGAGGAAGCTTATATACTCCCACTGGCTTTGACATATACACATGATTCATCTTCGCTTCGCAGAAAACCAAATTCTTTAACTTTCTCATCGAAACAAAGATTCCATCTGCGAGACGCTTACTTAAGTCCATAAATGGACTTCTCAAGCTTACACACTCTATTGGGATGCTTTGCATTGACAAAACCCTTTGGCTGATCCATGTAAACATCCTCAGCAACTTCCCATTAAGGAAAGCGGTTTTGACATCCATCTGCCATATTTCATAGTCATGAAATGCAGCAATGGCCAGCATCACCCTAATAGACTTTATCTTCGCTACTGGTGAGAAGGTTTCATCATAGTCAACTCCGGGAGTTTGAGTAAAACCCTTCGTGACCAATCGCTCCTTATAGGTGTGTACATTCCCATCCATGTCGGTCTTCTTCTTGAAGATCCATTTGCACCCGACCATCTTACGACCTGGTACATTGTCAACCAAATTCCAAACTTGGTTGTCATACATGGACTGAATCTCGCTGTCCATCGCCTCTTTCCACTTCGCAGACTCTGGGCCTGCCATGGATTCCTTATAGCTGTTTAGTTTGTCCAAGTTCACTAGTGTACAATCACTAATGAATGTATCCCCTTCTATAGTAATATGAAAACCATAAAACCGGGGTTGAACCCTAACCCTTTCGGAACGTCTAAGAGGTAAGGACTCGTCAATCGGTTCAACCAGAGTTTCCTCCTCGGGTTGAGTGCCAGCGTTAAAGGTTCCTCCATCGCTTGATTCTTGAATCTCTTCAAGATCGATTTACCTCCCACTGTCCCCTTGGCTTATGAGTTCCCGTTCTTGGAAAACCCCTCTCCTCGCAACGAAGACAACATTGTCACTCGGTCTATAGAAGAGATATCCAAAGGACTTCTGTTGGTAGCTGATAAAAATACATTGCTCACTACGAGGTTCGAGCTTTTCGTGAGTCTCTCGTCTTACGAAAGCCTCGCAACCCCAAACCTTGATATGTGCCAACGAGGGAGCTTTCCCTGTCCACATCTCGTGAGGTGTTTTGGCAACCTTCTTTATAGGGACTAAGTTAAGGATATGGGCGGCAGTCTCTAAGGCATACCCCCAGAATGAGATAGGTAGTGAAGCACGACTCATCATGGAACGAACCATATCTAGCAAGGTTCGATTATGCCTCTCAGCTACACCATTCAACTGCGGTGTCCTAGGTGGCGTCAATTGCGAAACGATTCCGCATTCCTTGAGGTAGGCGTGGAATTCAAGACTTAGGTACTCTCATCCTCGATCGGATCGAAGCATCTTGATTTTCCTACCCAACTGATTCTCCACTTCTTGTTTAAACTCTTTGAACTTTTCAAAGGTTTATGACTTGTGCTTGATTAAGTAGATATACCCATATCTGCTATAATCATCGGTGAAAGTCACATAGAAGCGGTTTGCATCCTTTGTGGTGGATCTAAAGGGCCCACACACATCGGTGTGTATGAGATCCAATAAACCCTCACTCCTTTCACAAGTGTTAGTGAAGGGTGACTTGGTCATCTTTCCAAGTAAACAAGACTCGCACACGTCATCGTCCCTAAGGTCGAATGACTCCAACACTCCATCCTTTTGGAGTTGGGCTATGCGTTTCTTGTTGACATTTCCAAGACGACAATGCCACAAGCATGCCTTATCCATACTATTGGAAGAATCAACACACAACACATCATTTCCTAAGTTATCTACAACCATCACAGTCTCATATATTCCATTACAAGGCAATGCTTCAAAATATAAAACACTATTAAGACAAGCATAAATAGAACCCTTTTCATTATCAAATGAATATCTAAATCATTGTCTATATAAACCATGAAATGAAATGATGTTTCTTGCCATATCTGGTGAATAGCAACAATTATTTAAATCTAAACCTAATCCATTACTAAGCACTAAGGAATATACTCCAATATTGGTGACATGCGACGATCTTCTGTTTCCCATGATTAGGTTTATCCTTCCACGCTCCACATCCCTATTTCTTCTTAGTCTCTGCAAATCAGAACATATGTGAAAACCACATCCTGTATCAAGAACCCAAGAAATAGCATGCGATGAATCATTAGATTTAATTGTGTAACTACCTGCGAATGACGGCTTGATCTTCCCATCCTTGATAGCTTGCAGATATTCTGGGCAGCATCTTGTCCAATGCCCTATCTTGTGGCAGTGGTGGCACTCTGCCTCCTTAGGGTTAGAGTTGGGTTTAGCAGAACCAACTTTGGTTCCACTTAAAGAGTTACCATCTTAGGACTTTCCCTTGTGGTGGCTCTTTGAGGGAGCCTTCCTCTTCTTACCCTTCCCTTGCCCAATTGCCAAGATAGGGGCAGCAGCGCGAGTTGGAGTTGATGCAACAGACTTATATTTGAGATTGCTCTCAACAGTTCTTAGCAAGCCTTGAAGCTTGCTCAAAGTGACCTCTTCCTTATTCATGTGGTAGGTCATGCGGAACTGGTTATAGTAGGGAGGCAGGGAGTGACGGATGATGTCGATTGCCAGCTCTTCATCAAAGTTAACATTTAACTTTAGCAGGCGATCAACATATCTCTGCATCTTTTGCAGATGGGCAGTAAGGGACTCTCCATTACCCATTCTGGTAGTGATCATCGAAGTGATGATCTCATACCTTTCTTGCCTCGCACTCTGGTGGTATCGGTCCAGCAAGTCTTGATGCATTTCATAGGGATACATGTCCTCATAGGACTTTTGGAGTTCTGCAGTCATAGTCGCTGGCATGATGCAATGGACTTTCGTGGCATCACGCTCATGGGCCTCAAAGGCGGCGATTTCTTCGGCAATAGCAGTGTTGAGGTTGATTTCCTTCAGCTTCTCATCAAGGACATACTCTTTGTCCTCGTAACGAGTGACCATTCGGATGTTGCGGATCCAATCATTGAAATTGGACCCGTCAAAGATCACTCTCCCACACAAGTTCATGAGTGAGAACGAGCCGGAGGAATTTGAGCCAGAAGCATTGATGTTGTTCGACATCTGAAAAGGAAAAAGAACAAAGTTTGATTAGAAATGAATCCCCAATTAAACACCTAAATGAGAAATTTGGGCTAGGATCCAACAACATTATTTACAAATTAGAAAAGGGATGCCGTAATCTAACAAGTAAATAATTTTAAGGTAAGTGAATGACGATTCACTAATTCTGATGGGTTTTGAGCATTCTAGCACTACTATGGTGTACATGCAACCCTATAAACCTTGGATCTATGTTTTCTCTATTATACATGCAAATATTCAATATTCCAAGGTTTTATCCTAACTAGCATAATATAAAGCAACTATACTACAAAAGCCTAGTTAGATGACATACCTTTTGATGTAGCTTGAAGTCTTGAACTTTAAGAGCTTAGCCCCAATAGTGTGGAAGCCTCAAGTGGAATCACAAATCACCAAAACACATTGGAAAACTTGAGAGAATAGTAAGCATACTAGAAATTGGGCCATTTATGTTTTCTCACACACTAGTGCCATTTCATGTGCCAAAGACCTCTTTATACAGTATGGAGGATTAGGGTTACATTCATGTAAACCCTAATACCCATGACCTTTCATTTCCATAGGATCCATGGGTTACAAACTCCATGGACTATCCATGCAAGCTTAGCCCAACCTAAATGAACTTGGCCCACACCATATATATATATATATATATATATATATATATATATATATATATATATATATATACAAGAGTCCATATTTAATTAGTTCCTTTTGATCACTAAATTAATTCTAAATTAATACTTAATCAATACTAATTAAATAATATGATTTCATATTAATATATTAGAACTTATAATATATTAATATAAATCATAAACATACTATTCTCAAAAGACTATCCATATAAATTGTTCCGGTGAATTGCAACCCAAATGGACCATGCTACTCTCGGGTCGAATACATACCAATAATAGTTATGGGCTTAGACATCTAATGCAACAGTCTCCCACTTGGATAAGTCTAAAACTATTATTGCATATAACTCCAAGATCCCGACTAGCAATCGTATCTCTTAAAGCCGCTGCCAAACTCTGACCTAGTCAAATGACTTGTCCATTAGATAAGGGATCATATATTCCTCCATTCTAGATATCATATGCCTGAGACATGGATTATAATCATTCTCTCTGTCCATGTGTTGTTTCCCGATTTCCGATTTATGACAACTGACTAATTGAACAAATCAAATCAGTCCAGGCTTGGCCAAGCACTTAGGGGTGTCATCACTAAATCATCGAGGGGCCCACAGATAGCGCTTTTATCCCTACAAGGGTAAAAGGAATGGCTAAACTTTGACTCATATGATTGTTCTACTACTTTTTGAATCATATACAAAGGCACGTTTTATAACATCGAGTTACCAATGCGTTTTCGTGCAATCAATGTATAACCAACTCATAGTCAACAACTTATATCTCTAGGTTTGAACAATATAAGATATTATCGTCTCATGATTCACTCGTGATAAAATCCATGAAGTGATTCAAATGAGCGTGGGTTGAATCCAATACTCGAATCTCATTCTAGGAGAACTCATGAATGTTGTAGCAACTCTTGATATGTCCAACACCTTAGACATCTACAAACCCAATTCATGACAGTCTTGCCTTAATACCTACTTCCAACGTATTATCGACTGTGGATGGTTTGAATAACTTAGTCATCTGGGAAGAATGACCTAGTTATTCTGGAAGTCAAAACATGCAAAGTGAAACACAAGAATAACCGAATCCAATATGGTCTCAGAACTTATGAATATAAATAGAACACCTTTTATTTATCACCATATTGATTACACATTATTCATTGTATAATGTTTCAACTAATCAACTTTATACTTGAATCAAAACAATAGTCATGCCATGCTCCAAGCATGCACACTATGTTTATCCAAACAATAGTCATGCCATACACCAAGTATACACACTAAGTTTGTCTATGATCTTTTACTTTGTGAAATAGATTGATTGAACAAAATTCCAATGATTCTCATTTCATAATCCCAAATCCTTATCGTAAATGTAAGAATTCCAAATTCCTACTATTTTTCGAAATCTGTTAGATTTTAACCTTATATGCACTGATCCTCTTGTAATGATTATGCACAAAGTCACAAAGACTTGTCAATAGTCATTACAGAGTATTCCAATGGAGATCAACTCTATGTAAACGAAGTCTCATATTCAAAGTACATTGCTTTGAACATCCTTCTTGTATTAAGTTTTCTAATCTTACACAGATTGAATAACTTCCACCTATGGAAAACATTTCCATATTCCCATTTTGACTATCACTTCTGAACAAGAGTTGCATCTTTTCAGAATATGTCAATATGGTCCTTCCAAAATTAACAATATACTTCCAACTGTCCATGAGCAACCAATCTTTGGTAAACCATAGACTGTCCTCGACAATTGCTTAATCATTTTAGTCATATCCAATTCTAGACTTTTCCCCTCTTAATGCCCTAAGCATTTGGAAAATTTAGAAAGGATGAATATTATAGCACATGCAATCGATCCTATATCTGAAGCATATGGGATATGATTCATGATGTCTCACATAAAGACATGATACTAGACCAGTCTTTTTGCTATAATATTTCTATTTCTATTTGCCAAGTTCTCATAATTAAGATTATGAAAAGGGATGCCGTAATCATAATCGAATTTTAGAACGCAAATAAAGGACCCATATATAGAATTTCCTTATGTTGAGCCATTCCAACATAAAATTCATATATATCCTTGACTAAAGATGATTAAAACCTCAATCTAAGTTTTTGAATTGAAATGAAGTATAATTTCCTCTCCCTTACTTATAGCAAAACAACTTTTTCCAATTGAACTTTTGTTTTTCTATAATTAACATTGCTAACTTGCAACACTTATCATAATTATCATGCTCCCACTAACATGATAATTGTTAGCATAACACTTATGCTCCCACTAGCTTTGACATGTACTCAGAAATCAGCTCGACTTCTAGAAATCAATACTTTATTGACTTTCTTACCAAAGTTTAGATTTTTGATACGAGATTCTTTGATAAAACTTTATCAAAATCATACACCTTTTACTTAGATAGCTCACATGTATGTCTAAACAATTTTAGAACCATGAAAAGGGATGCCGTAATCATAGTCTCAATTGTTTAGACCTTTGCCATTTCTCACAAGTCCATGTTAGTGTGTCGGTTAACCACACACGCTCCACTAACGACTTTGAGAATGCAAATAAATGCTATCTACTTAAAATCTACTTAGTGAAAGCGTTTCCTCACCATCATTTTCACGAATTGGAGAGAAACCTTACGATACTTAGATTTTATGGTGTATGAGTTCCTATCCATGTGAATTTATCGAAACCATAATCACTAGACAAGGTTAGTGACAAATCCAAGCTCATATGGACTAAACTTGTGCAATCTTAAATTCTTGCCAACTGGCAGCACAAGGGCCTGCCATTGCTTCCAAGTTGTTATGCAACCAATTGAGAATTCTCAGAAATCATATGCAAAGCCAACTTTAACTAGAATGGGCACAGAAATAGTAATATATCAACACGATAGGTTATAAACATCAAGTCGTGTGCTAGTGATAAACTACAGGTTTTATTCTTGATCAGTTCTTGAAACTCTTTCAGAATCTTTTAGACTCCCATTGTCCTCTTGACATATAAGAGTCTCTTGCCAAGTACCATGCCTTGTCAAACAAATATTCAAGAGATAGTGCGGATTTTTTATCAAGACAAACACTTCACACAATTGGCCTTAGTTGGTCTCTGTTTTATCCAAAAAATCACAACTTACCAATTTCAAATGTACAAGAGTAGGACACATTTTACTCTTACATTTGACTAGTGTTAATAAACCTTCTTTAAGATGTTTCACTCAAGTTATAATCTTGGAGTATGACTCTAAGACTTGTTTTGGAACGAAGTATGACTTATCTTCTTGATTTAACAATTTCAACAATTCATGACTCCTCTTCTTAGCCATAAGAATGCACTAAGATGTCCTTAGAGTATGAATTGTGATATGGTCTCAAAATCATTTAAATGATCATAAAGTACTCTCCCATCTTTTCGGATTTGAGAAACTTTTATCTTTCTGCCAAATTTGATTCTTCTCCTTCGTTCTGTCATACATTGAAACTTTTCCAATGTTTCATAATTATACTTAAACTTGTAAGTATAACCATATTTACTAAACTTTAGTAAATCATGACGAATAGTCTTATGGATCTTTGTGGTGGACTTGACCAGTGCACACGAATGTGTACTCGATCCCTTAGTCATTCACTTGACTCACATATACATGTGAACAAGGAATTAGTCTTAATTTTTCAAAGATGAAAATTTTCATTCATCATACAACTTGCATGATTCCAAGTTTCGGTCCAATTGAAAACTTGGGTGATGAGAATCTTTCTTTGTTTGGTAAATTTAGACACTACCACAAATAAAAGAATCAAATTCACATTTCCATTATTGCTAGAAACATACAAACATCAATTTTCCATAAATGTCATTGCAAGGAGATATAAAATAAAGTAAAACAAAATTTTATTTATTTATAAAATACGGAAAACTTTTCCTTACAATGAATTTTTAAATGAAAACTTATGCTATTACATATTTCCTAGCAATCTATCATAACTCCTAAGAAGTAGCTCAAGAATCCGATCTTCGAACCATGCGATTGAAATCCATCTTCGCGATCAGATTCAGCATACTCTTCTTTTAAGCTTCCTTCCCTTTGCTTGATCCTACCAAACACCAAAATGTAACCGAGTCACATTTTGTATTAAGAATCATCAATTAGGAACTTAACGAAGTTAGATAGTGGACTTACGTGAAGCAGAGTCAAACTTTTTGATTCTTCCTTCTCTCATATCCTTCAGGTAGTTAGGGCAGCTTCGCTTCCAATGTCCCTTCTCTCGACAATAAAGACATACAGACTTATCCTTTCTCTTTACCTTTTGGTCAACCGGGTTGACCAAGGTCGATCCCTTTCCATTGGGAAGAAAAAGTTTTTCTGGACTTCCAATGTTACCATTGTCAATGTTCATGGAAGTTTGAGAAATAGACCTTCCACCAATATTTACTTTTCCAGTACGCCAAAACATTTCTGATTCAATAGCAACAAGTAAATATGTAAGATCAATAAGGGTCATGTCGTGATCTGTCACATAGTAGTTCTTAATGAACTCACTATACGACTCAAGAAGTAACTGAAGAACCCAGTCAATAGCCAACTTCCTTGGGACAACGACGCCCAACATTCTCAACCTGTCAATGCGTGACTTCATTCCTAAGACATGAGTGCACACAGGTCTTCCATCTTTATGTTTCATTGCAAGCAGGGCTTGAGTGATCTTGAACTTTTCAAGTCTCCAAGCTTGTGGGCCAGGGAGAATAATTGGAGGAGGTGGAGGAAGAGAAGTATGATTTCCATGAACCAGTCGCGGGATATCATCTTCATTAGGAAAGCTTGTTCCAATGGATTTGGGAAGATCATAGTTGTCTGAACCAGACATCTACAATGGAAGATATTCAAGTTAGTTGATTTAAGTCCTTAATATAACACACAATATGAAATATTAAGGCTAGGACCCAACACAACATTTTATAACTTGGAAGAGGGATGCCGTAATCCAAGCTATAAAATATTTGAAGGTAGGCGAATAACGATTCACCAATTTCCACCATGAAAAAACGATATAGGACTTAGGTTTTAATTGGTTTGAAACTCCTAGATCTTTTGAGATTCATTGAACTTTTCAATGGCATGTTTCAATCTCGATTGTGCCCTCTCAAGTTTTGTGACTGGGATGCCGAGGATCACAAAACAAGGTGTGAATAACCATGCAAATATACTTGGTACTCTTAATTTTTATCACCTAATAGATGTGCCGGTTAACCACATGCGCTCCACCGATCTATGATAAACCTTAAGCCACCCTTTTCCAACATTGTTAAATCCAAGTTAGTGTGTCGATTAACCACACGCACTCCAGTAACGACTTAAGTAAGGTGAAAAGTGTAATTTCATGGGTTAGCACCAAATTCACATTTTCCTAAAGTAACTAAGATTGGGAATCTATAAAACATTTAGTTACTTTATAATAATCATTATACTTTTAATGAGAATTAAAGTCATTGTCCTACCCGTTCGGCTAACGACCCTCCACCAGTCAAGGAAGCGGTGGGTGAGAGTGGACACCCATTAAGTTGCCATTTTATAGGCAACAACCTTATACCATCCTTATAGATCGGCTTCGTGAATTAGGCTTACTAACGGTAAAACGACTTGATCTTATACATATATATATTATTAACTTATAATACTATAAAGTATAAGGGTTGAATTTTAACTTTTAAAATTCTAGGGGTTTGGAATTAAAGTGTGTGTGAGACTTTAGAAATTCCAAAACTTGAGGGCAAGTTTTGAACAATTCAAAAACTTTTGATTTCCATAACTTATGAGTTTAATATGGTTTTTATGAAAAACTTTTCAAGTTCCATAACTTGAGGACAAGTTATGGAAGACATAAAAAACATTTTATGATGACATTAAAATTAGAGACTCTTCCATTTTCATAACCTATGACTTTTAATGACACTTTAAAAGAAAAAACTCTTCATTTTCCATAAATTGAGGACAAGTTATGGAGTTCATAAAAACCATTAAGATCAAATTACCAATTAACACAGTAATCAAGTAATTTTTCTATGAACAAGATCAAACTCATAAGTGAAGATAATTCATATCAACAATTTTCAAGAACTTAGCTAATCATATAAACTAAAACAAGTCTTGAAACTTTGACAATTATAATTTATTTGGATGAGAATAAACATTACCATAACATCAAAATCAAATTTTATGAACAAAAACACTTTATGGTAATGATTCTAATCCAAAACAGGCCAAAAAACTAAATTTTTTTTTAACTGAACAGTCACCACCTCGTGGTAAATTTTACCACCTCGTGGTGAACTGGCAGATTCCAAAAAAAAAATTCTTGCAAATAACATCAAGTATAATTGAAAACAAGTCTAGGCTCTGATACCACTGATGGGTTTTGAGCATTCTAACACTCCTATGGTGTACATGCAACCCTATAAACCTTGGATCTATGTTTTCTCTATTATACATGCAAATATTCAATATTCCAAGGTTTTATCCTAACTAGCATAATATGAAGCAACTATACTACAAAAGCCTAGTTAGATGACATACCTTTTGATGTAGCTTGAAGTCTTGAACTTTAAGAGCTTAGCCCTAATAGTGTGGAAGCCTCAAGTGGAATCACAAATCACCAAAAACACCTTCGAAAACTTGAGAGAATAGTAAGCACACTAGAAATTGGCCCACTCTTGTTTTCTCACACGCTAGTGTCATTTCATGTGCCAAAGACCTCTTTATATAGTATGGAGGATTAGGGTTTCATTCATGTAAACCCTAATACCCATGACCTTTCATTTCCATAGGATCCATTGGTTAAAAACTCCATGGACTATCCATGCAAGCTTAGCCCAACCTAAATGAACTTGGCCCATTCCATATATATACAAGAGTCCATATTTAATTAGTTCATTTTGATCACTAAATTAATTCTAAATTAATTCTTGATCAATACTAATTAAATAATATGATTTCATATTAATATATTAGAACTTATAATATATTAATATAAATCATAAACATATTATTCTCAAAAGACTATCCATATAAATTGTTCCGGTGAATTGCAACCCAAATGGACCATGCTACTCTCAGGTCGAATACATACCAATAATAGTTATGGGCTTAGACATCTAATCCAACACTAATTCTCCACCATGAAAAACGAAAAAGAGATTAAGTTTTAAATGTATTGAAAACTCCTAGATCTTTTGAGATTCATTGAACTTTTCAATGGCATGTTTAGATCTCGATATGCCCCTCTAGTTTGTAACTGGGATGCCGAGGATCACAAAGCGGGTGTGAATAACCATGCAAATATACATGGTGCCCTCATTGTTACAATCACCTATTCGATGTGCCGGTTAACCACACACGCTCCATCGAACTATGATAAACAATGAGTCACCCTTTGCCACCTTTTCTTAGAACCCAATTAGTGTGCCGGTTAACCACACACGCTCCACTAACGTCTTAGAAAGGGTACAAAGTGTAATTTAATGAAATTGCATCAATTCACTTTTGTCTAAAGTAACTAAGATTGGGAATTTTGTAAAAACATTTAGTTACTTTTATAATTCATTATACTTATTAATGAGGAAAGGATTGCCCTATCCTACCCGTTCGGCTAACGACCTTGCACTAATCAAGGAAGCGGTGGGTGAGAGTGGAAACCCATTAAACGACCATTTTATAGGCCATAACCTTATATCCCCCTTATAGATCGGCTACGTGAATGAGGTCTACTAACGGTAAGACTAGCATTTAAGTTATATATATATATATATATATATATATATATATTAATCTCATAATATTATAATAGTATAGGGTGAATTTTAAACTTGTAAAATTCTAGGGTTTGAAATTTAAATAGTTCAAAATAAACTTTTAATCATAAAATTTAAATTTCAAAACTTGAGGACAAGTTTTGAACTTTTCAAAACAAAAAGGATCAAATAGCAAATAATTTAAATTAAACAATTAATTTAATGATTATCTAAATTTGACCTGATCAATTTTATTTACAAGATAATTCAACAATTAATTCAAATAATCAAATATTATCAAATAAGGAATTTATTATTCAAACAATTGGTAATTATCTTTTGATTTTGTAAGGATAATCATAAAACAGCAATAAAATTCGGATTTTATTAGTCAAAAACGATTTAGGCAATTATCCTTGAGCAAAACAGCAAGGAATCCCGAAAATCCCTCTGTTTGACGCTCCGACTCGCCGAGTCACTAACTGGACTCGCCGAGTTGGGCCGACTCACCGAGTGCAGCTAATGACTCGCCGAGTCAGGTCGAGCAGAGGGCCAAAAAAACGATTTTTTCAGTAAGATGAACATACAAGACATCGATACAATAGAAACCAAACAAAGCTCTGATACCACTGATGGGTTTGAGCCAAAAGAACATCCTATGTGCTCATGCAAACCCTAATGCTTGGATCTAAGTTTCTCTATTGTACATGCAATTCATCCAAGACTTTCAAACCCTAGATCTAGTGTATATAATCGAAATTAACATAACAAAGCAGATTTGGATGTTTACCTTGTTGTTGATTGATGATCTTGAAGCCTTGAGAACTTTAGCACCTCAAGTGTTGTGCCTCTAATGAATCACAAACACCAATAGCAATTCGAGGAAACAAGAGAGAGAGGGGAGAGGAGAATTTCGGCTCTAGGGCTTCTAGGGTTCAAGTGGCCGAAATTCCCATACCTAGGGGTCCTATATATAGGTGTAGGAATTAGGGTTTCAATGGTTATCCTTATCAGATTACTTAGCCACCAAGCAGCCCAAGGATAACTCTAGAATCCCTATTATGAACGAATTCTAAAGGCTTTATCCCTAGAATTCGTCCACCCTATCTATTAGGGTTTCCTTGCCCAACTTTGTAATTATCACATAATTACAGTTCAGCCCCTTAAGTTCAATTAACTTCTTTTGATCACAAAACTAATTCTTAATTAATTATTGACCAATATTAATTAAACAAATATGATTTCTCTTTTAATATATTAGTCTTATAATATATTAATAAACCACAATCACCTCTTTCTATATTATTCCTCCAGTCAAGTTGCTTTGGTGAAGGCAACCCAAAAGGACCATGCACAACTGGGTCAAGTACATACCAAATACAGTTATGGACTTAGACACTAATCCAAAAAAAGGTGGTTGTAGCAATAGCAGGCGTTGACATGAAGGAGATAAAGTGTTCAACCGGAAAAAAAAGTTAGGGTTTGTAGATTTAGAGAATATTTAATGCCATATTATTTAGAGACAAAATACGAGAAAACTTCATTGGGTTTTTTGTATATGTGGCTTTATATGAACAAAACTTTATATATAAAATTACATAATTGGTCCCTATAGTTTACCAAAGGTCACAAACTCAGTCATTGCTAATGTTTTTGACGAACAGGATCCATGTGGTATCCAAAACTTACGTAAATGGTCCGTTTTGCTTGCACCATTAGTTTTGTTTGTTAGTGTGAGGGTAATTTGGTCTTTTCATGTTGTAGGGAGGGAGTTTCTGACCATGGGTAAACCATAGAGACCATTTATGCAATTTTGCTATATTTTAAAGTAAATTACGTGAATGGTCCCTATGGTTTGGGATAATTTGCACGTGTGTTCCCTAATTCTTTTCTTAACTCGAACTGTCCCTAAGATGTATTTTTGTTGTGCGTTTGATCCCTCCCAAATCTAAAAATATTGTATTGCCCTTTTTAGTTCTTTTTTAATTTGTTAATTATTTATTTATTATTTATTTCTTATTATTTTAAAAGACTAAATTAATAAAAAAATCCTTATGGTCCCCACCACCCAAACTCACTCCCTTACCTCTCTCTCACACACTCTCTCTCTCTCTCTCACTCACTCACTCACATAAGTTTTAGTATACCTTCCCATCTATCTTCAATATCGACTGCCACCCTCCTCAATTTTCAACATTGAGTTGCATCCCTTCCTCACTCTCTCTACTACATACCTGCTACTCAGTGATGGAACCTCGATTGTTGCTTTCCCTATCGCCAGAAACCACTTCCTTTGCTCGGAAACAAGACCTGCCATTAGATCAGGCATGTATCAGATCTACAAATCAGGAAGGATTTGGGCAACCCTAATTGGTCTGTAAGAAAAGCTCTAGTTATTCCCTTGCCTCCACATTCAATCAATTTCACCCTTTCCCTTGGGATTTTGAGTCGACTTCAGTAGCATTTTTCTGGATTTTCTTTATTTTTTTTTATGGATTTGAACTCTTGATTTCGTCTAAAATAATGAAGGAAGGGAGTATATGTAACGCCCGAATCCTGGTATGTATTTTAAACCAAATTATTCATTTTTGCAAAGGGACTAGACGAGTTGGAGGCCCCAAACTCGTCGAGTAAAAACGGATTTTGGACGCGAGACTTGAAGTCTACTTGACGAGTTGAGAAGCTGTAACTCGACGAGTAAGGCTGCCAGAGTGAAACCCTAATTTTCAGGGTTTGCACCATATTTAAGCACCTTAACCTCCAAAGGGTGGCCTCATTTGCAGCCTCCATCACCCCAAACCCTAGCCACGAAACCCTAATCCATCTTTGAGTGTTTTTTAGCCATTGTTGTGTGTTCTTGGTGATTTTGAAGCTTAAGAAGGAAGGAGAAGCTTGAAGGTTCAAGAGGGGGCCAGTAGATCCAGAAGTTGAGCTGCATTTCTCACTCATTTGAGGTATAAAGTTGATACCTTGGCTTTCTATTGCTTAGATCTTCATTTAGGGTTGTATTTTACCCTTTTTGAGCCATATTGAAGTCATTCTCGGGATTTGAGTGTATCATAAAGTTGTAACTTTAGATCTAGGCACCCATGAGCTTATAAGGCTTAAAGTTGCCAACTTTATCAAGCCTTGGCCCTTTCCCATGCACTAGATCTCTTATATAGCTTAGTTTTGGTGTTCTAGCTTCATGACACCATGCATGGACGTAAAGTTAGCAACTTTACGTGGGAACTTAGTCCTAGGGGACCAGATATATGGTTTAGAGGCATTGAACTCAACTGGAAGTGGCTGAATGGATTTAGACAAAGGAGGACTCGACAAGTTGTTCATCCAACTCGGCGAGTTGGGTCGTGGTCACTGAGCAAACTCGTTGAGTCTAGGAGATGATTCAGCGAGTTGGCCATGGTTTTGGGTTATGAATATTGAGGAACTCGACGAGTTCAAGGAGGGACTCGGCGAGTTGTGAGTGAAATGCCCCGACTCGGTATGAAGGGGAACTCAACGAGTTCATGAAAGAACTCAACGAGTAGGATCGAAGTTTCCAGAGTTTCATGGATCAAGGAACCCGACGAGTTGATGGACCAACTCGGCGAGTTGAGTCAACCAGGATGTTGACTTTGACCAGGATGTTGACTTTGACTATGACCTTTTACCAGACTTGACCCTTAAAGGGGTTATGAGTATGAAAGGGTAATTAAAGGAGATTGTTATGTGTAGGAGTTTGAGAGGAGTTGATTCCATAGTCGAGGACAGTTCAGCTACTATGCAACATTGAGGTGAGTTACCTTCCAGTAGGAGTGAGTCGAAGGCACCAATGCCGGCCAACTAGGAGTTGATTATAGTAGAGATGATTGTCTTTGTGATAATTGTCTGGTATGCCACTATCTGTTATGCTATTTGTGCTACTATGCTATGATATTATGTGATAGTGGTAGGAAGGGGACTAGTACCCGGTCCCGGTTGAGATATACTAGCAAGGTAGGTCGGGCACCCAGATATGCCTGACTGTATGTTATGTTATGGTTTTATGTGGTAGAGGTAAGGGTGAAATAGTCCCCGTAGCCGGTTGAAATAAACTGCAGGGTAGGTCGGGCACCCAGATATGCCTCGGAGGGTAGGTCGAGCACCCAGATATGCTTGACAAGGGGTAGGTCGGACACCCCGATATGCCTGATGAGGGTAGGCTGAACACCCAAATATGCTCAGCAGGGTAGGTCAGACACCCAGATATTCCTGGTAGTATGTTTATTGTATGATATGTTGTATGATGGGGGAACTCACTATGCTTTGTGCTTACGGTTTTCAGTTTTTGTTTCAGGTCCTTCTTCTTCGAAGGGAAAGGAGCCGACATGATTGCAGCGCATCACACCACATTTTCCGCACCAGATGGCTTTATATTTGTTTAAATGGCTATATATTTGTTTAAATGGCTATATATTTGTTTAAATGGCTTTATATTTGTTTAAATGGCTATATATTACTATGATGTTTTTAGACAAATGCCTTTATATTTGTTTAAATTAAAATGAAATTTTTGGTTCGTACTTTTGGGATGTTACAGTATACTGGAGTTGTGGTGGTGGCAGATGAAGTCGTTGACATGTTAGGAGACTAAAGATAAGGAAGGTGAATATATGGTTTCTAGGGGCAAATATGATGGATGCAGCAGAGGGGATGATGAGGTCATCGATGAAAGAGATAAGGAAAAGGGTTAGCAGTGGTGGTGTAGGAGGCTGGAGATATAGTTTAATAGGAAATGATTTTTTTACATTCTCGTCGAAGAAGACACTGCCTCTATGGAAAGAAAAATAGGGGACACGATGGGGTGGGGTGTTTGCAGCCATTCTAGCTGGAAAAGTGGTGGAGGGTGGGTGGGTGTACGGGACCCATTGAACTATCCATATTATTAAGTCAGAAAAAAATAAATAAAAACATTAAATAAAATAAAAAGGGTATAATAGTCTTTATACCTTTGTTAGGAACCAAACGTGCAACACAATTACATCTTAGGGACCGTCCGAGTTAAGAAAGAGAATCAGGGACCAAACAAACACATTATCCCACATCATAGGGACTATTCGCGTAATTTACTTTATATTTTATATTTATGAGTTTTTGGCTTTTCCATACCTTTAGTTTTTAGAATATTACTTTGAGCTCCTTCATTTTTAACATTATAAAATGTTAGTTTCACCCCCAATCTTCTAAACTTTTGTGTTTATTCTTTGTAGTGTGTGTGTGCGCGTGTGTGTCTATATATATATATATATATATATATACTTATAAAAGAGGCATATTTCAAAGCATCACATTCATTTGAAACCTACCATGACTTTTCAATTTCTTTCTAATAATGATTATAAATTGGTTAATAATCTTAAATAAGTGCAATAACTAAACTTTAATCTTAAATAAACTAAATTTGAATATTAAACTAACATCTTTTAGTTATAGTTATAAAATTATGTCTTTAACATTTAACATATGATACTCAACTTATTAGTTTGGATATGTTGTTGAGTGTGAATTATTGTTATTTTAAAATCACAACTTTGAATAGTATAAAATACTTCAATTATTAATTTAAATATAGCGTTAAAGGGATCATTTAAGTTGGAATTTTAATTAAACTTAAAATAAAATCCAATGAATATTTTATAAATAGTTAAAATATGTAAATCGTAATCCCAAAATAACTAAAAAAAATCTATAACTATTTTTATAATCACTAAGAGTTTCTAAATAAGTCGTTTAAAAATAACTTACAATAACAATAGTCAAAAGTAACATTAAGTAAAAAATTAATATTGCTACCTTTAAAAAGAATAACAATGTTTGATGTTTTTAAATAATTACAATGATAGAAATTAAAATGTTAAGAAAAAATAAAATTAATTAACAATGTAAACAATTATAAAAAACAGTAAACCATATATTATTTTTAATTTTTTTAATGAGTAACTCGCGAGTAGAACTCATTGAGAATATAGATATTATATAGTTTTAATAGATGTATACATTGTAATATCATTCAAAATAATCAATGTTTAATAACAACTTAGTATAAGAATTATTATATCGAGGTTAACAACAACCTCATTGTTATAATTAACAAAAACATATATATTTATAAATATTTCAACTATATACTAATATTTTGTGCAACGCGCGAGTATTCGCCTAGTATCATATCATATCATATCATCATATCATATCATCATACCATACTATATTATAAAGGAATCATTTTTCCTTTCACCACATTCATTTGAAACTCCTATGCATTTTTCCTTTCACCACATTCATTTGAAACTCCTGTGCATTTTTCCTTTCACCACATTCATTTGAAACTCCCATGGCTTTTCAATTTCTTTCTAATAATAATTATAAGTTGGTTAATAATGTTAAATAAATATGAAACCTAAAATGTAATCATATATAAACTAAATTTCAATATTAAAATAATATCTTTACTTCTACTTATAAAGTTATGTTTTTTAACTTTTAACATATTATACTTAATTTATTAGTTTTAATATATTGTTGGATGTAAACCATTATTATTTAAAGATACAATTTTGGAACAATTTGTATAAAATATTTAAATTTTTAATTTGAGTGTAACATTACAGGGTCAACTTAAATATAAATTTTAGTTTAACTTAAACAACCCAAAGAATATTTTATAAATAGTTAAAAATGATTAATTGTAGTGTCTTTCTAATAATGATTATAAGATGGTGAATAAGGTTAAATAAATATCAAACCTAAAGTGTAATTATAAATATACTAAATTTCAATTTAAAATAATATATTTACTTCTATTTATAAAGTTATGTCTTTAACTTTTAACATATTATACTTAATTTATTAGATTTAATATGTGGTTGTATGTAAATCATTATCAGTTTAAAGTTACAACTTTTGAACAGTTTGGACAAAATACTTAAAATTTTAATTTAAATATAACATTACAATGTCAACTAAAATATAAATTTCAGTTCCACTTAAAAAACCAAAGAATATTTTATAAATAGTTAAAAGTGATAAATTGTAGTGATAAATGCAAAAACTAAATTGTAATCTCAATTTAACTAAAATATTTTCTAAAGATATTGTTATAATCGTTAAAAGTTTTCAAATAAATAGCTTAAAATAACTTAGAATAACAATAGTTAAAAATAACTCTATATAAATGATTATATTGTTACCTTTAAAATCAAAAAACAATGTTTGATGTTTTAAATAATTATAATGATAGAAATTAAAACATTAAGAAAATAAATTTTAAAAAATTAATTAACAATAACAACAACTATAAATAACATTAAACCATATATTATATTTAATTTTATTCATGTGTAACTTGCGGATAGAAGTCATTCAAACGATTGAGATTATGCAGTTATAATAGATGTATATATTATCATATAACTCAAAATAATCAATATATTACATCAATTTAGTATACGAATTATTATATCAATTTAGTATACGAATTATTATATCAAATTTAAAAACAATGTTATTCCTATATTTAAAAAAAAATATTTATAAAGACTTCAACTATATAGGTGTTTCGGCGCAACGCGCAGACATTCTTCTAGTCATACTATATTATAAAGGAAACATTTTTCCTTTCACCACATTCATTTGAAACTCTCATGCATTTTTCCTTTCACCACATTGATTTGAAATTCCCATGACTTTTCAATTTCTTTCTAATAATGATTATAAGTTGGTTAATAAGATTAAATAAATATCAAACCTAAAGTGTAATCATATATAAACTAAATTTTCATATTAAAAGAATATCTTTTTACTTCTAATTATAAAGTTATATTTTTTAACTTTTAACATTTTATACTTAATTTATTAGTTTTAATATATTGTTGGATGTAAACCATTATCATTTTAAAGCTATAACTTTTGAACAATTTGTATAAAATAATTAAATTCTAAATTTTAATATAACATTATAGGATCAACTTAAATATAAATTTTAGTTTAGCTTAAACAACCTAAATAATATTTTGTAAATAGTTAAAAGTGATAAATTGTAGTGTCTTTCTAATAATGATTATAAGTTGGTTAACAAGGTTAAATAAATATCAAACCTAAAGTGTAATCATATATAAACTAAATTTCAATATTAAAATAATATCTTTACTTCTACATATAAAGTTATGTCTTTAACTTTTAACATATTATACTTAATTTATTAGATTTAATATGTTGTTGTACGTAAACCATTATCAATTTAAAGCTACAACTTTTGATCAGTTTGGACAAAATACTTAAATTGTTAATTTAAATATAACATTACAGTGATAACTTAAATATAAATTTCAGTTCCACTTAAAAAACCAATGAATATTTTGTGAATAGTTAAAAGTGATAAATTGAAGTGCTAAATGCAAAAAACTAAATTATAATCTCAATTTAACTAAAATATTTCCTAAAGATATTTGTATAATCGTTAAAAGTTTTCAAATAAGTAGCTTAAAATAACTTATAATAACAATAGTTAAAAATAACTTTATATAAATGATTATATTGTTACCTTCAAAATCAAAAAGCAATGTTTGTTGTTTTAAATAATTATAATGATAGAAATTAAAACGCTAAGCAAATAGATTTTAAAAAATTAATTAACAATAACATCAACTATAAATAACATAAAACCATATATTATATTTAATTTTATTCATGAATAACCCGCGAGTAGGAAGTCATTCAAACGGTTGAGATTATGCAGTTATAATAGATGTATATAGTATCATATAATTCAAAATAATCAATATATTATATTAATTTAGTATACGAATTATTATATCAAATTTAATAACAACGTTATTGTTATCTTCTAAAAAAACATATATTTTTAAAGATTTCAATTATATAGGTGTTTCTGCGCAACGCGTGGGCATTCGCCTAGTATACTTATAAAGAAGGAATTTTTCCTTTCACCACATTCATTTGAAACTCCCATGACTTTTCAATTTCTTTCTAATAATGATTATAAGTTGGTTAATCAGGTTAAATAAATATAAAACCTAAAGTGTAATCATATATAAACTAAATTTCAATATTAAAAGATTATCTTTACTTCTACTTATAAAGTTATGTTTCTTAACTTTTAACATATTATACTTAATTTATTAGTTTTAATATATTGTTGGATATAAACCATTATCATTTTAAAGCTACAACTTTTTAACAATTTGTATAAAATACTTAAATTATTAATTTTAATATAACATTACAGGGTCAATTTAAAATGAAATTTAGTTTAACTAAAACAACCCAAATAATATTTTGTAAATAATTAAAAGTGATAAATTGTAGTGTCGTTCTAATAATGATTATAAGTTGGTTAATAAGGTTAAATAAATATCAAACTTAAAGTGTAATTATAAATAAACTAAATTTCAATATTAAAATAATATCCTTACTTCTACTTATAAAGTTATGTATTTAACTTTTAGCATATTATATTTAATTTTTTAGATTTAATATGTTGTTGTATATAAACCATTATCAGTTTAAAGCTACAACTTTTGAACAGTTTGGACAAAATACTTAAATTGTTAATTTAAATATAACATTACAGTGTCAACTTAAATATAAATTTCAATTCCACTTAAAAACTTCAAATAATATTTTGTGAATAGTTAAAAGTGATAAATTGTAGTGCTAAATGCAAAAACTAAATTGTAATCTCAATTTAACTAAAATATTTCCTACTGATATTTTTATAATCGTTAAAAATTTTCAAATAAGTAGCTTAAAATAACTTACAATAACAATAATTAAAAATAACTCTATACAAATGATTATATTGTTACTTTAAAAATAGAAAGAACAACGTATGATGTTTTAAATAATTATAAAAAATTAATTAACAATAACAACAACTATAAATAACATTAAACCATATATTATATTTAATTTTATTCATGAGTAACTCGCGGATAGAAGTCATTCAAACGATTGAGATTATGCAATTATAATAGATGTATATATTATCATATAATTCAAAACAATCAGTATATTATATCAATTTAGTATACAAATTATTATATCATATTTAACAACAACGTTATTATTATATTTAAAAAAACATATATTTGTAATGATTTCAACTATATATGTGTGTTTCTGCGCAACGCACGAGCATTCACCTAGTATATATATATATATATATATATATATATATATATATATATATATATATAGAGAGAGAGAGAGAGAGACGAATCCCAGCGCGTTGCACAGTAATATATTTATATAGATAATTAACAAAAAATATATTTCGTTAAAAATATTTAAGTCAATGTGATTAACTATGAAATAAACACTTTCTATTGGTATTGTAAAAAATAATTATTATTGTTAAACCATATTACTTTAACTCTCAAAAGATAACATAAGTTTAACACTTATATACATAAAATAAAATAATATGAATAATATCTGTCATAATAAATTTAATATCTTAATAATTCGTTGAAAATATTTTAGTCGTTGTTATTAACTATGAAATAAACATTGTCAACTAATATTGTAAAAAACTAATTATTATTTCTTAAACTGTGTTACTTGAATTCTTATAAAACAACATATGTCTAAAACTTATATAAATACAATAAAATAATATGAATAATATCTTTGTCAATTAATTTAATATTTAAATAAATAAAAATCCATTAGTAAAAGTCATTTAGTTAAAACCTATTTAACTATCCAATATTCATAAATTATACCATATTAATATGAGTACTTACTAATTATAATATATAAGTTAAAAAACAATATTTTTTTATTCATTTTGTAAAGTTTATGCATAATGTCAAATGCTCGAATATAAATAAAACATATTAGTATAATATTTACAAATAATATATATATATATATATATATATATATATATATATATATATATATATATATATAATTGAGTTACAACAGAGTAGAACTCTCATAACTTACACAAAAAGTAACATTTACTTAACATAAATGTGTTTATGTCACTCAATAATAGTATAAATAGTTCATACATATAAATGTTCAAAGTTTTCTAGTTCCAAGAGCACTCCCAAAATGATCATAGGATTTGCCTCTTTCTTGCCTTGATTTTTTCTTTATATCTTTCTATGAATAAAAAAAAAACTATTTTATCCTAATATTCATCGTGACTTAATACATTTAACCCGACCATTTTATAGGGGATTAAAAAAGATAACAAACAACATTCTGAAAATATATCATCATCTTACATTTTCATTACAATTCTTATATTCTAGTAGACTTTGTAAAGTGGACAATAAAAAAAAAAAAACATAATTATGCCAATAAAATAATAATAATAATATTAATAGAATAGAAGAAAACTCCATTAGAAAACTTGAAAATAATTGTATATGTCTCAAATATATCTTGACATCATATCCGTTCATATGGTTTATGCACCTTTAATTTTTTTTTTTGAAGCATTTTATCCACTACACAACCACCCATAATTTTGATAACTTTACTGACATAATCTACCAATATTACCAATCATTACAAGAAAAAATCAATTTTCCTACGGAAGGAATCCATTGTAAAAGGCTGAAACTCCATTTCAAATGATGAATAGTTATGGAATTTTCAACGACCCATTTCTGTCCAAAAAAAACGCCTAATGAAGAGTCCCATCAGAAACTGTAATTTTATTGCAAATGTGACAACCGAATGAAATTTGTAGTAGAGGTTGTTCCGTCGCACTTTCGATAGACGGATTCCATTACGAATTTTGTATTCATGCGTCCATTATGAATTTCGTAGTTCTCTTTCTTTAGTTAATTCCATTGCATTGATTTCGTCAAAAATTCTGTTGTAGTGGAGCCATAGCAACTTCCATAGATATATCGTTGTAGCAAATTATGTGGTGTTGACTCCCTAGCAAAATATGTGGTGATGACTCCCTAGCAATTTCTGTGATATTGGTTCCATCGCTAAATTCGTGGTCTTGGTTCCATTACTAAGTTCATGGTGATGACTCCCTATCAGCTTCTATATCAAAGATTCCATATCAAATTACATAGACATGATTTTGTAACAAAGTCTGTTGCCATGTTTCCGTAGCGTAATCCATATGCATATTTTCGTAGCAAAATCCATGGAAATATTTTCGTAGCGACGGTCGTCGGAAAATCTCTAACATATTTTTGTAGCAAATTTTGTAGGAATATTTTCATTGTAAAGCTAGATAACTACGGATGGATAATTAATTTACAAATCAATTCGTAGTTATTTTGTACGAATATATAAAACAAAAAATCAAATAAGATTTATACAACAATAATAACCATAATATTACATGGTCCCGTTATACCATCAAGTGATGTAGTTAATTTACAAATCAATTCCTAGTTATTTTCTTCGGTTATTCATTTTGCTCTTTTTGTTTCCTTACAAGCTCCCCAATTCTTCCGGTTTATCATTTTTGTCCGAAATATAACATGGTCTCGTTATACCATCAAGTGATGTAGTTTTTAAGATAACTTACAAATGTTTGAGGCAGATTTGGAAAGTCCGCTCATTTTGTATGATGTTTGTTTCTCAAACTATGATTTCATTTTGGCTTATAATCAAATATGATTACATTATCAGGAAGAAGAAAAAAAGGAAACATGATCTAAGTAAACACAATTACAGAAATGATATTCGAAAAAGGTCAAGTAAAGATTAAGAAAAAAAAACATTCTGAACCACAACGAATGGAGGAGGCACATATTATTAAACATTTATATATTGCAAAAATAAAAAGCGGGAAGAGACACATACAACTCGGATCGCAAATACATTGTAGAGTTATGGTTCTTGGTATATTGAACCACCGAGCACATAGTAGGTAAGCATTCGAGTGAATTTTGAGGACCATCTGATATGCATCACAAATAGGTGGGCTCCACAAAAAAAATTAAGTTTATCAAAATATATAGGGACAAAATTGCAAAAATGGTCCCTGTGGTTGGCAAAATTCTGTAGTTTTGGTCCAAAACGAAATGTTGGTGTACCACTGGTCCAATTTTAGATACCTTGTGTGGTTTTGGTCCCTATGGTTGTATTTTCTTGTGTTTTTGGTCCAGATCTCACCTAAAATGACTAATATGCCCCTTAAATAATTATATTTTAATTTCTTTTATTTATTTTCTTATTCTTATAATAAAATGAAAAACAAAAACAAAATAAACCCACCTCTCTCTCTCTCTCTCTCTCTCTCTCTACCGCCTGCTTTCATCTTGATCAGATAGATCAAACGGGAATATGTGGCAAAAAAAAGTTCATTCATCCCTAAACTATATAGTGAACACAAGAACTCACCCACAATCAACCAGATTCGTTACCAATCATGATTTGCAGGTTTGAGATTCAACAAAAATCGAGACCCATTGTTGGGTCTCTTGGTCTCGACCTGTTTCTTCGTCCTCTGTCATGAACCACTGGCTGTAGTGGTGCTTCAGTGAGCCATCGAGACAACAGCCTCACCTCTCGCACATCTCTTCTTCTCCCGTCAAAGCAAACACCACTGGACCACATGCGACGTCCTGCTTCTCGTCTGAACTCTTTTCTGGCCTCCTTCCCTTCGAAAACCCTAGCCACACCGATCCCCTTTCCTTCGCATCCTTCTTCTGAGACAGAAGAGCACAAGATCTGCTCAAGCAGCCATTGCTGCCCTCGCTTCATCCTCCGCTCCGGATGAGTAAAACACCAAGAGGCGGCGATTTCTCTTCCCGATGAAAGATAAGAGGCGACGACCTTTTGTGTTGCTCGCCCCTACTCGCGAATTCGGCCACTGGACCATCGATCGACCTTGGGGCTATTCCAATTCGTATTTATTTTTCTCCATCGGACGAGGATCTTCATAACTTTGTGTATTTTGTGTGTGTGTGTGTGTTTAAGAAGACGAAGTTAAAGAACCCAGATGAAGATTTAGAGAGAGAGAGAGAGAGGATGGTGCTGGTTTTTTTTATTTTGAATAAAAATAGATAATAAAAAAATGGAAAAAAATTATAAGGGCATAATGGTCTTTTTAAGTAGATAGGGACCAAAAACAATAGAAATATCCAATTTTGGACCAGTGGTGCACCAACATTTCGTTTTTGACCAAAAACACATAAAATTGTCAACCACAGGGACCATTTTTGCAATTTTGTCTATATAGGTGCTATTTTACAACCTTATAGTTAAATGAAAACAATAAATTTTATTAAAAAGAAATACTTTTAATAGAATCCATGGTATATATTTGAATAATTTACAGAAATGGGAAATTAAATAAATAAAATTCAGCCACACGTAGTATGTTTGTGTACAGCCACACATGGTCCATATTTGAATAAATTTATATAAATTGTCCCTCGTGTAACTTAATTTACAGAAATAGTAAATGTCGACAGTTACTTTGCAAAAGAAATTGGTTTTTCAAAAAATAGTAACATTGTAACAGTTAAAAACTGTTTATGTTTTATAATCATATACAGCTAAAAACAGTCAATACTGTTAACAACAAAGGACCTTGGTTAAAATATAGAGTAAATTACACGAATGGTCCCTATGCTTTGGGATAATTTGTGCGCTTGGTCCCTAACTTATTTTTTTAACTCGGAAGGTCTCTACTGTTTGTTTTTGTTATGCGCTTGGTCCCTACTATTTGTTTTTATTACACGTTTAGTCCTTCTCTTACCTAAAAAGACTATTATTTAAATAGAAAAAATTGTGGGGTATGTAAGGTAAGGTGAAGGTGTGGGGCTGGGGGTGTTTTTATTTAAATAAACTAAAAAATCAATGGCAAAATAGTCTTTTTATGTAAGACAGGGACCAAACGCGTAACAAAAACAAACAGTAGGGACCTTCCGAGTTAAAAAAATAAGTTAGGGACCCAACGCGCAAATTACCCTAAACCATAGGGACCATTCGTGTAATTTACTCTAAAATATAAGTACACCACAAACCTATATGTGCCTATAGCCCTATATATTAATTACTACCATTGATTGGATTATTAGCTTATTTTTTTCTAAAAATACAGCCACACATAATCAAAATGGCATTGTACTTTCAAAGTATAATGCTTTATAACATTTTTTTTGTCTAAATTATCTATTTTTACTTATAACAAAAGAAAATGACAGCTCCTTGCAACTTGACTGATTACACAGTAAGCTGCATATGTTTTTTTAAAAGAAAAATAGATAGGAAATAGATCAAACTGAAAATCTACCAGGAATCCAATCGAGAGAATAATAATATTACTAAAAAGAAAATATAATGTTGATGGATTAACAATTGAAGAGAGAAAATAGAATATAAACCTGCTGACAAATTTAACAAAATTGGCAGATTTTGATACCAGATGAACAGTAAAAATTTCAATATTAAAATATAATAGAAATTTCACATTTTACATGTTTCGATCTTGGCACCCGATATTTTTCAGGTTTCACTAAAGTGAATTTTCAATCATTTTTCCCTGAAACTCATTTGAACTGTTAATAAAATGATGAAAACAGTCGTAAAAGAGAACTTCATTTTCACATATATAAAGAAAAACACACTTACAAAATTACTTGAGTTGTTTCTTGATGTTTTTGCATTTCCAAAACCCTCAAAAATTGCGTTGCTATCTTTGTTGGTTCAGTTTACCGTCTTGACTTTCACCACTACACAAAAAAGTTGTATGAAGTTGGTCCTACCATGATCTATAATTCAGAGAAACAAACACAACATGAATTAAATAATCTAAGCTTCAATAGTTATGAAAATTCGCTAAAATATTTACATAGATCATGTCTATCATATATGTATTGAAACAATGAGTGATGCTTCTGAATCACAACAAATAAATTAGCCAATTAGGTCATTTATCTGACTAA
Source organism: Lactuca virosa (assembly GCF_052849685.1). NCBI lineage: Eukaryota > Viridiplantae > Streptophyta > Magnoliopsida > Asterales > Asteraceae > Lactuca > Lactuca virosa. The sequence goes on from NC_136434.1 coordinate 122,636,534, forward strand.
ATTCATTGAGGTAGTTTTGCCCAATTTGGTTTAACCCCATGGACAAAGAACATATCCTTGAGGAGAAAATGATGGATTAATATCTTCATCATCAATCGAAGGTATATCATCCGTGAAAAAAGTTGATCTGTAACCATATGGTGATCCATGAACAAAGTTGATATGTGTCCATATGGTGAATCATTATCAACAATCTGAACAATGTTACCATTCTCTAGTACTCTAATCAATTGGAACAACATAAAAACACAAACACATCGCACTTGAGATTAATATAAAGTAAAGAAGAAGCACTTAATATTTGAGATACCAAAATTCCATTTCTCATGGTGTGGTTCGTCATTAGCATAATGGTGTGAGAGCAAAGACTGTATGGAGATGACATTAGACTTGAGGGAGTGATGCCACAAAAGTTGTACTCTCTTCACTACCACGTAGGCGACACGTCATTTTTTACAACAAAAGTGTGGTTTAATGCCACACCCAAGGAGTGGTGTCACACTTGAAATTTTTTTTAATTTCATTTTAATTAAATAAAAACTATATTTTTAATAAAAAAAACATACATTTCATTACTTCATAATAAAAATAACATTGCATTCCATTGCTTAAAAAAATCCTAAATACTTCGAAAAAAAAAACACTAGAAATTTTAAACCTACAAACTTAAAAAAACGTACATCAAACGATTAAAAATAAAACACACTACATGAAGTCGTCATCCAAGAACTCGTCTTCCGGGTCATCATCGGGATCCAAATTGAGGTTAATGTGTTGAATCCCGTAAATGTGTTCCACCAAGTCCATACGAAGACTGTGAAATGTTTCATTGCAACTAACCTCTGCTCTCTTTTCAATCTACTCGCCGCCCCCAATTTCTATTGCTTGTGTCGCGGGAATGGTTTCCTCCTCATCGTACTCACATATCGCTCTTCCTTCGTGTTCGATAATCATATTATGCAGTATGATACATGCATACATGACTCCATGCATTTTTTCCTCGCTGAAAAAATTGTTGGTTTTTTCAATATATACCAATGTTTCTTGAGAACTCCAAAAGCCCGCTCGACATCCTTCCTAGCTCTTTCTTGAGCTTTCTTGAATTTTTTCTGACGAGTATCATTCGGACACGTAAACGATTTAACAAAAATGCATACTCTGATAGATCCCATCAACCAGATAATAACCATATTTATATGGTGTTCCACGCAATTGGAAAGAAGAATCTGGTGCAGATCTTTCGTATATGTTGTTAAATATAGGTGAACGATTAAGAATGTTAATGTCGTTAAGGGATCCAGGAGAACCAAAAAAAGCATGCCAAATCTATTGATCTTGTGATGCCACTGCTTTAAGTATGACCGTTGGATGCCCATGATCACGTCAGGTAAATTGATCATGGTGTGAGGTAGGGAAGTTTTACCATGCCCTAATGTAGACAATCTAAACTTCTTAACATTCGAGGAAAGCCATGTACGCTAGCATGATGAGATTGCAATTTCATGATGTCATTGCGTGTAGGCTTACGTAAATATTTTGGACCATAAAACTGAATAATAGTTTTGCAAAAATAGTGTAGACTATCTCGTGCAGTCCTAGCTGACATCCTAAAACTCTCGTTCAATACATCAGGAGGGATGTCATATGCTATTTGACGAAGTGCAGCTGTGCATTTTTGAAAAGGGGTGAAACCAGGTGTACCTCTAGCATCGGGCCGTTTTTGGAATAAACCACACTCCTTCGTTAGATCTTCGACCATTCCTAAACACATGTTGGTCATATCTCGTATAAATATAGTTGATCATGCTATATTTATCCCAGGGATGATTACATAATTGTCTAGGCTTAATCGCAGTGTCCAACTTATCTAAATACTTTTATATGGTTCTTATTACGACACTATTCTAGTATGTACGCATATACGTATACTTTTATAAAAATAGTTTATACTTTAAAAGTATACTTTTAGTCAGAGTGTTTTAGCCCCCATTGTATTTATAGTTGTATATATTATATGGTTTGATATACTTAGTTCACTATAAACAACGCTCTGATACCAATCTGTCACACCCCTGAACCGAGTAAACAGCGGAAACGTCCGGGGGCAGATGACGTCATGTACAGTATCATAACAATTGCATAATAGAGATCGAAGCATTCCAAACATTGTATTGATAACTTAATATTTACATTGTATTTGAATCATTGTTTGACTCCAAAAGCATACAACAAAAATATAAGACGTAACAATACTAAGCTCCGTATTCACCAAAACCTGGGTGGGTACCTGCCTACTGATTTCCTGAGAATACAGGTGATTTTGAAAAAGTTTCAACATTTAAGTTGGTGAGTTCATAAGTATTTTGTATGAGAAATGTATGTCTTTGTTCCTTGAAAATGATAGTGTGTTCTTTCAAAAAATCTGATATTTTCTTTTAGATGTAATGTACTCTTAATTGTTCCAAGACCAAAATGTATAAGTATTGTTATACTTTGTAGTAGTATAGTGTAGTTTTATATCTTTATAAAACTATTTGAATGCATGTTTCCAGAAATGTAAATTGTATTGTACTGGAAAATAATGTACTGTGGTTGTATCTGTGTAAAACGCTTTGAATGAATGTTCCAAAAAATGTAATTTGTATTGTACTTAGAAAATGGTGTAATGTAGTTGTATCTAAATAAAACTACTTGAAGACATGTATGTATTCGTAAACCAAACGTATTGTTAATACCCCTTGTGTGTTATTATAACCATGCTAATGACCTAGATGGCCTGTACGACGTTCTTCAGGCGTCAGAATCGGTACGACATTTGTCACCCCAGACATGCCAGTCCAACTGTAGCTAAAAGTTTAGGTGCGGGATTGTCAGTCTGTGACAACCCGAAAATTTTTATCTTGTAAAGTCAATTCAATCAACCAAAGGTCAAACTTAATTATATTGCCTTTTAGCCTTGTTAAGGATCATTCTAATGAGTTCTAATCCAAGCACACTTAAGGATTGAGTGTTATGAAGTATTAGCTCGAGATTAGAAGGTTTCAATCAACCCGGAAACTCCATCACAAGGAGTTTACGGCCGTAAACTCTTGGTGGCCGTAAACTCTTGGTGGCCGTGAACTCCCATGATAAGTATAGGTTTCCTTCATTTGTTCTTCATTTCTCACATCTTCAAGTCAAGAAAACTCATTCTCTCTCAAGTATCATCAAGGGAATCCATCATTTCTCTTAAAAAACGTAAGAAATTCCTCCATTTTGCTAGTTAATCTTCTTGATCATATGAAACCTATGAATCACATCCTTGAATTCATTACTTTTCCTTCAAGATCTTCAAATCTTCATCTTTTCACCAAGAACACCAAGAACACCCACTTGTTCTTGGGCCGTAAACACCCTAAAGTCTTCCAAAGTGTGAGTATATCTTTTATCATCTAGTTATCCATAAGAAACACTTGATTCCTAGCCATGAAACAATCAATTAGTGCATAATCCCCAAGATTTTACGGCCGTAAACATCTCATTTGGCCATAAACTCAAGTGTGGCCGTGAACACATCTCCTTTGGCCGTAAAATCCCTTTCATACAATCACATATGATTGTAACACTTCATTTCAAGTGTTTCCTAGTCCCTAAGGTTGTTTTCCTTGCATGTTAGTTATTTTAAACACTAATTACATGCCTATATATGCCATTATATGTCATTTAGGACTTGTTTGTGTCTCGGGAATTCATTCGTGGAACTTCTCATCCTTACAGGAATCTTCAATTGAATCACCCACATAAGGTGAGTTCATACCCATATAATCAATCTTTTAAACGTTTTAAATGCTTTTAAGGGGGGAGGGGGGGGGGGAATACAAGTTGAACACAATGATAATTGTGTAAATGTTATTTGTGATAACCATCACGTTAAACGATTTCTTATGCTTTTATAAGTGATCAAATCAATTCAAAAACTCTTTTAAAGTTATGTTACTTTGTTGTTTATAACACTCTGTTTTTAAAGTACAATCATAACTCAGTAGATAATCTAGGCTTTTCTACAAATCAAAGACAGTACAAAACAAGCATACTAGTAAACTATAATAGGTATAGTTTAGGGGTTCAGAACATACAATAACAAGAACAGGGAGGAACATACAATTACAAGAACAGAAGGAACATACAATAACAAGAACAAAATAACAATAATGTGAAACCACTACTTCACGGCTTAGCAATATACTTGTTAGGTCGCATTTTGTAACCAGAGTCTCCTGGAGGGAGAACGGACATTGTGTGTATAGATCTATACGGGAATGACAAGCCCTCATCCCGAATTTTCGCTACAGTTTGGCCGACAGGCCAAGGGGTGACAAATGTCATATCAGTTTCAACGCCAGCAGGTCGTCGTGTTAAACACTTGTCGATCAGTATGGTTATAACCTCATCACATTTTAACCTTAATTAACAAACTGGTTTTAAGGTAGGTAGTGTTTCAGTAGTTACTTCATACAGTATTACTAGATACTTTCATTTTCCCATTACATTCATATAGTGATCTTCTCACATAAAAGGTAATGCAAACTATTTTCTAGTAAAGATAGTCTTAAACTTGGGAAAACTTACATCATTACAAAAGACAAACAGAACAGTCGAGTCTTAGTACATTCAGTTAAAAGGGGGCCTATAGTTCTAACTTTATGATTCCTCGGTAGATACATCAGGGATATATATTAATCGGGTTCGGTAGACAGTAGAATGTGTGCTTTCCGCTTCATTTCCTGTTCCTTGTTTGGTTATAGGCTTAGAGCAGATTCACTCAGTCTACTATCTATTCGATCTTAGCTATATATATATTTCGTATACACCAAGTAATCATAAGGAGTACCAGGTATGGGTCAGGTCATAGCATACAAATTCAATACACCGTTTTCAAGTACAAAAACATACTTTTCAGATAGAACATTTAGTAGGCTAAACTAGAAACTTATCAGTAAAAGGGTTTAATCCATTTTATTAAACCAGTATAACTTAAAGGACCTTTAGTGGTTAATTCTATAATACCTTAGTTTATACATCAGGGTTATATATAATTAATATCCGATAGGAAGTTGGATGTGTGCTTTCCGCCTCATTCCCTGTTCCTTGTTTGGTTGTGGGCTTAGGGCAGATTCACCCACTTAATTGTCCGTTCGAAATTAGATTATATATAGCTTGCATAAACTAAGTGATTATAGAAGGAACTATTGTGGTTACTATTTTACTAAAGGAAATATATGATTTTCTTAAAGAATGTTTTCATCAAATATAAAGAACTATTACAGTTAACTCCGTAAGTACCAAATGAATACACCAGGGTTATATACAGTGAAGATCTAACAAACCATAGGATGTGTGACTTCCGCTTCATTCCCTTTTCCTTGTTTGGTTGTGGGCTTAGGGCAGATTCACACAATCGTTGTCTGTTTACTCTAAATTGTATATAACTTGTATCCATTTAGTACTCGTAGAAGGAATTTTAGAGTCAATTTTACTTTCAATCATCATACCAGAAAATATAGGATTTTCTGGAGGAACAGGCGAACTTTTCAAAAAGGAACTTACAACTTACTTTTCATCACCTAAATACTTATGAACTCACTAGCTTAAATGCTGATCTACTCTTTCAAAATAACTTGTATTATCAGGAAACTAGTAGACAGGTATGCGTGCTGGGATTCAGAAGATGGAGCATAGTAGCTTCATGTCTTGTTTTGTTATTTACTTTTGGAGTCTAACTTTTGTGAAACATATACTTTGTAAACACTTTCATATAAATGCAATGGTTGTTTGTTACTTTGATTACTATGATGCATGTGTTGTGATACTAAACATTACCTCCTCCGCCCCCGAACGTTTCCGTTGTTCCGGTTTGGGGGTGTGACACAGTCCCTTATAAATCTATACACAAGTGTCACGCTTTCCCTCTAGGGGACTCTGGTTATAATATAGGAACTTTAGTATGTACATGTGGTAAGTACCGTGAAGGAATGTCTCACAAAGCAATATCGACTGTTTACGCGTAGTATAATGAAAAGCCATTTTTAAATGTAGAAATATATCCTTACATAGTAGTTACGTAGTGTAAAATAATTATACCTTTAAATAATTATTTTTGTATTGTATCCCGTATTGGTAAAATAGAGTGTATGTCCCATAAACTATACATATTATAGTTTTATAAAAATGTTTTGTTGAAATAATGAATCTTTTGTATGTTATTATCAATTCACCATGATAATAATATGAAATGAAATAATTATATATGTATGTTTATATAATTATACCCTTTTTGCTCGACATGGTACAAAAGGGTTAAAGTTTTAATGTAATCAAATTTATACCCATATGTATATTTGTATTTAGTAAAAATATAAATGTAACGGTTTGTATATTAACACAAATTTTCTTGTGGTTTACTTGTATCCCCACCCCCCCCCCTAAAACATATAAAAATCGTGAAAACTATAGGGGTATGAACTCACCTCGGGTGTGTTTTTGGTTAAATACGAAGTGATACTGTTGATCCTCGGGTTAGAACACATGTGAATAGTCGTAATCCTAATAGTTTTTAACACATAATATATATATATATATATATATATATATATATATATATATATATATATATGTAAATTTCATGAAATAGTAATTAAAGTATTAAACAATACGTGTTTATATAAGAAATACTTACAAGGTTTCCTAAGAACTTAATCTTGAAGGAATAGTTTCTTGGGAATGGTTTGAATGTGTTCTTGAGAGATTGATGAAGATTTGATGATTGTTCATATGGGTACTGAGAGGAAAATGTGAAGTATTTTGGGACGAAATGAGAGAAATGGGGGGTGATTTCGGTCCTAATGCCTATAAAGGGGGTAAGGATGACGTGGGTTGCATTAAAATGTGTGATTTATCATCTTGAATAGTGTTCCTTTGGAAAGATGGGTTGTTCTCGGCCTATCTTCCAAACCGAGAACCATGATTTCGGTCAAAAGGCCCAGCCGATAACTAAGGGTTCTCGGCCCATAATGTCTTCGGTCAAAGGGTGTTCTCGGTCACACAAGGGGGGATCTCGGTCTAAGCGGGTTCTTGGTGGGTGGGTTCTCGGTCTCGCATGGTTATCGGCTAAGAAGTGTTCTCGGTCCAACGTGGTTCTCGGCCTAAAGATGAGATTTCGGTCCAAGTGGTTTTTGATTCCAAAAACCGAAAACCTCAAAAAGCAAATATTTGTTTCCCTTATTTAATTTAAACTATTAATTATTTGGCTTATATTTAAAATAATTAACTTGCCTTAACTTTGGTTTGACTTGTTTTGACTTTTATTGACCCGAAATAACTGGTTGTTACAGTTACCGTCACACATATGGCATCCATGGGTGTTACCATCACCCATCTATCATTCGTGGGTGTTACCATGACCCATATGGCATCTATGGGTGTTACTATGACACTATAAGCAACTACCATGTTGACAAATGACTCATATGTCATCCATGGGTGTTACCATCACAACCATGATCCATATGTCATCCATGGGTTACCATTACCCATATGTCATCCATGGGTGTTATCATCAACCATATGTCATCCATGGGTGTTACCATCTCCCATATGTCATCCATGGGTGTTACCATCACCCATATGGAATCCATGGGTGTTACCACGACACTATAAGCAACTACCATATTGACCAATGACCCATATGTCATTTGTAGGACGTGGTTATACCATGACACTATAAGCAACTACCATGTTGACCAATGACCCGTATGTCATCCATGGGTGTTACCATGACACTATAAGCAACTACCATGTTGACCAATGACTCGTATGTCATCCATGGGTGTTACCATGACACTATAAGCAACTACCATGTTGACCAATGACCAGTATGTCATCCATGGGTGTTACCATGACATTATAAGCAACTACCATGTTGACCAATGACCCATATGTCATCCATGGGTAAACCATGACACTATAAGAAACTACCATGTTGACCAATGACCCGTATGTCATCCATGGGTGTTACCATCACAACCATGACCCATATGTCATCCATGGGTTTTACCATCACCCATATGTCATCCATGGGTGTTACCATCACCCATATGTCATCCATGGGTGTTACTATCACCCATATGTCATCCATGGGTGTTACCATCACCCATATGTCATCCATGGGTGTTACTATCACCCATATGTCATCCATGGGTGTTATCATCACCCATATGGCATCCATGGGTGTTACCATGACACTATAAGCAACTACCATATTGACCAATGACCCATATGTCATCCATGGGTATATCATGACACTATAAGCAACTATCATGTTGACAAATGACATGTATGTCATCCATGGGTGTTACCATGACACTATAAGCAACTACCATGTTGACCAATGACCCGTATGTCATCCATGGGTATACCATGACACTATAAGCAACTACCATATTGACATGACCCGTACGTCTTTTATATATAAATTTTGGTTCAAACATAACAGCATAAAGATGTATAGTTTATTATTGTTAATTCTCGTTTATAATTTTAAATTAAAATTATGCTATGAACAACTCGTTAGTCTATGTTCTTTCTCGACGTTATATATATATATATATATATATATATATATATATATATATATATATATATATATATATATATATATATATATATATATATATATATATATATATATATATATATATATATATATATACCCTTTCTATCAATCTAAAACTACTTTAATAAATTTGAATTACAAAATATTTAGTGCTAATTAGCACAGTTCGAATTTTTCATTAGCGGAGCTTCAAAATATTTCGCAATTCCTTTCCAATGAACCTACACGCGTTTAGGTTGCATATTAGGGTAAGTTTACTAATTAGAAAGAGGGTATACATTTTCTGTAATCATCTCCGGCAGCTAATTGATCAAAATATTTGTTCATTACGTTTGTGCACCGACTTTGGCGATATAGGTTGTCACTCATCTAAAATTTATTTTTATTTAATTTACTATTGTCATGATCATCGTTTCTTGTTCTATGATCATCTTCATGTATATTATCATCTTAAATTACAACTAAATTGGATTTGATTGTATTCAATAGTTTGCATGTGTAGTAATGCCTTCATCTATAATTTATTTTTATTGTATGATTGTTCTTTCGGCTCATCAGTAGTTTATCATCTTTAATACATTGGTATTGACTATAGTTTTTTGTTTATTTTTGAGCAAGGAAGATATCGAACTTGAAACCAAAAGGAGCATCAAGTGTGAAGCTAATTAAATTCATTGCACCACAGGTTTTGAACCACAACAGGACTTCGACTACAAAATTCATAAGCAGATAATTACAAGATGAAGAAATCGACTTCCCAATATCAGCAACCACATCCAATTCACCTATAACATCTAGCACCAAAACCCCTAAACCTAAATCATTAACACCAACCATGGCTACCACTTCCTCGGCATCACTTACAACATCCACACCATCCTCATCAAATACATCAAAAAATTTAGCAATTGGAACAATACAATCCTCAACACTTACATCAATAACCAAAACTTCAGCACCTACATCATCTAAACCATCCTCAACACCGACGTCCACTACCACATCATCAACACCTATATCTACTACCACAACCTCAAAACCTGCATCTACACTACCATCCTCCACAACTACAGTAACTACCACATCCTCCTTAAGTAAAAGAACTACCACATCCTCAACATATACATCTATCCCAACACCTGCCCCAGAATATACCCCATCAACAACACTTCTCCCAGAATCTACCCCGTCACCAACACAACCAACCATGAATGGATCTGTTGTGGAAAATGTAGAAGGTGAAAACAATTCCTCTGAATATTGTGGACCAGATGGACGTTTAACTGTTCATGTTTGGAAAAAAAATATGAGTTAGAAATCATATCTTACAACTCTTTCTATGTATAACCTTTTGGTTTACATGTATATATCAATTCAAAACTAAACCGATCACATGATTATTTGCAGGCTTATGCCACCAGGCCCTTTGCACACTTTATTAGTCGGTCCTTTTTACAAAGAGTAGATCCACAAGGGTACACTTGAGGAAAATTAACCAAAGAAATGAGCGAATTATATTGGGAGGAGTTCCAGGTAGTTAACTATATGTGATAAATAGTTGTTTGGTAAACATTTACATTTAAACTTATGTATATATTGTTAATGTGTAGAAAAAATGTTGTTGGGATGAAACAATAGACTCGCTGGTGAGGCAAGCTTGGGAAAGGAAAGCGGCACTAAGTTATGGACAATGTCTCTACAACATGCGGAGCCCACAAAGAAACCCACATGGCTTTAAACCAGCTCATATTTCACATGAAGTCTGGAACTCCTGGCAATTAAAATGGAATACATATGAATACAAGCTAAAATCCGAGCAGAACAAGAAAAATAGGCGTAACAGTGTGGCTGATGGAGTAGCATAACCTACACATAACGCTGGATCCGCAAGTCATTTGAAGATAGCTTCTGATTTTGTAATTTTTTAATGGTACATCAATGTTTATGTTTATCTGTATATTTGAAATTTTATGGTATTTATGCAGAAGAGGAAATTAGGACGTGATCCACCACATAGTGAATTGTTCCTGTATACACACACGAAGAATCACGATGGAGTCACTTTCACAAATGAAAAGGATAGACAAATTCATGTAATATTCTTTTCAGTGCAATTAAACTTTTATATTGTAGCTAGTCCATAATGTCATTCATAGCTTTGATATCTTTTAACTTATATTATTTTTATTTTGTAGGCGGCCTATACAGAAAAACGGGAAGAGTTGGAATCTGAAGGTGCAGAATTTGAGGAGGACAAACTATTTTATGATGTTGTTGGTGGTCATGACAAACAAAAAGACTTTATGGATTAGGCTCTTTTGCAAAGGTGGTTCCCATATTAACGGTAAAACGGATATATCTTACATTCCGAAAAAATGATGAAATGGAAGAAATGAGGAGCTTCTTGCTAAACAAAAAGAGCAAAACAAAGAGCTTAAAGAAATAATGAAGGCCCAAGAATAACAATACAACGCAAGAGTCGGACAACTTGAAAAACAACTTAAAACGACAATGGATCTTATTAATGTCATTGCAAAGCAACAACACTAGTAGGTCATAAAGTGTTGATATTTTTATTGCAAAGTATTTATTTTAGATTAGCCATTTTCCATTTTCCATGTAATAAATAATTATTGTATTATTTTATGATATAATGTTATTTGATTTTTTGTTATTTTTGTTTTTCATATATTACTACAAAATAATTTGGATTTTATTTATAAATCAATTATCCATCCGTCCATGGAATCTTTGATATGGAATCTGCTATATAATATACACCACGAAAATTGATAAGGATTCATGACCATAGAATTTGTTAGGAAGTCATCAAACGAAAGTTTCTAGGGATTCATCACCACTAAATTTTCTAGGGATCCATGACCATGAAATTTGCTAGGGATTCATCACCACGGAATTTGCTAGGGAATCACCACCACAGAATTTGCTAGGGATTCATCACCACGAAATTTGCTATGGAATCATCACCACAGAATTTGCTAGGGAATCATCACAACGGATTTTGCTAGGGATTAACTACAACGGAATTTGTGATGGAATAACTACCATAGAATTTGTGATAGAATCCTACTACGGAATACATGACGGAATACCATCTACCACAGATTTCATTCCATTGTCACAAATGTGGCGGAATGATTGTTTCCCTAGCAAGCGCTAGCTACAGGGTTTATTTGGGATGAGAATCGGTCATCCCAAATTCCGTCGCTATTCGTCCTTTGCAACGGAATTTCAGCTTTTCAACGGAATGCTTCTCTGGCAAAATCGTGTTTTTCTTGTAGTTTAGATCTTGTTTTAGGTTGCATGCACACTTAAGAGTTTTAAGTTTGTTTTATTATGCGTAAAACCCATCAGTGGTATCACAACATTTGGTTTGTTTTCAATTAAATTTGCTATAATTTTTGAATTTGATCAAATTAGGGTTTATGGAAATTAAACCCTAAAAGGCTTAAATTTCGAAATTAGGGTTAGGGTTTTGAAGCCCTAACCCTCCTCCCTAAGTTTCGAAACTAGGGTTAGGGTTTTGAAATCCTAACCTTCCTCCCCAGGCAATTTTCGAAAATTAGGTATGTTGTTAGGGTTTTTCTAATTTTGGTAATTATCATTTTACTTGCCTAAAAAGAGAAAATTAAAATTGGATAAATATTATACCAATTTTTCAAAAATTTAGAGGTATAAGGATTAGGATTAAATTATTTTATTAATTTAATCAGATAGTCCTTATTTGATTTAATATATTTAATTAAATTTAAATTATTAGATAAATATTAAATCATTTGGTTTATTTTACATTTAAATTAATTATTTAATTTACAAATTTTAATTATAAACCTAGTATTTTGAAAAGTTTTAAAATACACCTTATACTATATGTAAAATTAAAAGTTTAATAATTACTACATGTATAAGACTTAGTCAGTCGAACCGCTAATACGCCTCATACATGAAGCTAGTCTATAAGGTGGTATAAGGAAACTGCCTATAAAATGGTAGTTGAATGGGTGTCCACTCTCACCCACCGCTTCCTTGATTAGTGGAGGGTCGTTATCCGAACGGGTTTGATAGGACAATTGATTCTCATTAAAAGTACAATGATATTAAAAATTAACTAAACCCTTTTATAAAGAATACCAATCTTAGTTACTTTAGGAAGAATGTGAATCTGTATGCTAACCTATGAAATTGCACATTACACTTTATAAGTCGTTAGTGGAGCGTGTGTGGTTCACTGGCACACTAGTAGGGACTAATAAAGAGTTGTAATGGGTATCTCATAAATTATCATTGTTGATGGAGCACGTGTGGTTTACCAGCACATCAATTGAGATAATAAATGAGAATGAGGTTACCAAGCATATTTTCATGATTATTTACATATTGTTTGTGATCCTCGGTATCCCAGTCACATATAGAAGAGCATAATTTGAGATTAAACATGTCATTGAATAATTTCAATGAATCTCAAAAGATCTAGGGATTTCATCAAAACTTAATTTCCTTTTAAAATTTCGTTTCTATTGGTGGAATTGGTATATTTAGATTACGACATCCCTTTTCTAAGTTGTGAATTTTTTAGTTGGATCCTAGCCTTACTATTTCATTTTGGGTTGCTATATTAAAGATTGTTCTTATCTAACTAAAGATACCTTCCTTTTACAGATGTCTACTCCAAATGATGCTTCTGGTTCCTCCTCATCTAATTAAAACTTTTCGTTGTTGAACATCTGCTCAAAGGTGACATTGGATGGCACCAATTACAGTGACTGGATGCGCAACATCAAAATGGCTCTTCATTTTGAGGACAAGGAGTATATCCTTGAAAAATAACTAACTAATATTGACGAAGAGAATGCCACTCCTGAAGAATTAGCCACCTACAAGAGGCACTACAATGATGCAACTAAAGTTGCTTGCATCATGGTCGCCATGATGACCCCTGAGTTACAAAGATTCTATGAGGATTACTGGCCATATGAGATGAACAAAGACCTTGTGGAGAAGTACCACAACTGAGCTCTTTAAAAAAAATATGAGGTGGTAAAGTCCCTCATGGTGTGCAAAATGAAAGAGGGAGAATATGTTTGTGGCCACGTGCAGAGAATGCAACGTTACGTGGAGTGCCTTCTTAGGATTAATGTGCATTTTGATGAGTAATTGGCTATTGAGATAGTCTTGAACTCCTTACCAAGTTGTTATGATCAGTTCATCTTATCCTATCATCTAAATAACAATAAGACCACCTTGGCTCAATTGCACAACCTCCTGCAGAAAGCTGAAGCAGGTATGAGGGGAACGAGTATTGCCTTCACTCCTACTAGTGCTCCCATCCTAGCCATTGGTCAGGGAAAGGGTAAAAAGGGGAAAGGTCCTCCCAAGCAAAACTGGAAAGGAAATTCTCATGCAGGGTCATCAAGTAGTGGCCTAAAAGGAAAGTCCAGTTCTGATCACCCACCCTCTTCTGATCCCAAAGAGACTATTTGCTTTTACTACAACGACAAGGAGCATTAGAAACGAAGTTGCCCGAAGTACCTGCAAGATATCAAAGATGGAAAGGTGAAGCCAAATTCTGCAGGTATATGCATTATTTTATCTTATAACTCATCATCTTCTCGTTCTTGGGTCCTTGATACAGGATGTGGATTTCACATTTGTTCTGATTTGCAGGGACTAAGAAGAAATGAGGAGGTGGAGCACGGTAGAATGAACCTGATCATGGGGAATAGGCGATGTTCACTTGTTATCAAGATTGGAGTTTATAGTCTAGTGATGTTAGTTTAGATTTAATAAATTGTTGCTACTTGTCAGAAATGACACGAAACATTATTTTTTTTCATGCATTGTTCAGAAAAGGTTTCACATATTCTTTTAATGATTTGAATGGTTCAATTTTTGGTTATAAAAGTGGTGTTTTTTATTTTGAAGCTTTACCTTGTGATGATGTGTATGAAAATGTGTTGTGTGTAGAAAATTTAGGCAATAGTGTATTTCAAATCGATTCGTCTAATGGTATACACAAAGCATGCTTGTGGCATTGTCGTCTTGGACACGTTAACAAGAAACGAATCGCCCAACTCTAAAAGGATGGACAATTGAAATCATTTGACCTAAGGTCGGATAATACATGTGAATCTTGTATTTTGGGTAAGATGACAAAATCACCTTTCACCGGATCTTGTGAAAGAGGTGAAGGTTTGTTGGACCTCATACACACAGATATGTGTAGGCCCTTCAGATCCACCACAAGGGATGAAAATTGATTTTATATAACATTTACAGATGATTATAGTAGAGATGGCTATATTTACTTAATTAAACATAAAACGGAAGACTTTGAAAAAGTTCAAAGAGTTTAAATATGAAGTCGAGAATCAATTGGGCAGGAAGATAAAGTTGCTCTGATCCGATAGAGGTGGAGAGTATCTTAGTATCGAGTTCCACGACTATCTCAAGGAATGTGGAATAGTTTCACAATTGACCTCTCCTAGGACACCACAACTTTAATGGTGTGGCTAAGAGGCGCAATCAAACCTTGTTGGACATGCTTTGTTCCATGATGAGTCGAGCTTCTCTTCCAATTTCATTATGGGGGTATGCCTTAGAGATTTCCGTCCATGTTCTTAATCTTGTCCCAACTAAGAAGGTTTCCAAAACACCTCACGAGATATGGACAGGGAAGGTTCCCTCGTTAGCACATATCAAAGTTTGGGGTTGTGAAGCTTTCGTTAGACGAGAGAATCACGACAATCTTGAACCTCGTAATGAGAGATGTATTTTCATCGGCTACCCATAGAATTCCTTTGGATATTTTTTCTACAAACCTAGTGAGAACGTGGTCTTTATAGCACAAAGAGGAGTCTTTTTTTAGAGAGAGCTCATATGCAAAGAGCACAGTGGGAGTATCATTGACCTTAAAGAGATTCAAGAATCAAATGATGAAGGAACCTCTGAAGACACTAGGGTTCCACCAGAGGAAGTGATTCCAGTTGAACCAGTTAACAATTCATTACCTCTTAGGCATTCCAGTAGACTTAGAATGCCACCTAAGCTCTATGGTTTCCATATTACTATAGATGGTGATACGTTTATCAGTGATAGTACACTGGTAAATTTGGATGAACCGGCTAACTACAAGGAAGCAATAGCATGCCTTCAGGCAGCCTAATGGAACGAGGCAATGGACAGCAAGATCAAGTCCATGTATGACAAGCATGTTTGGAATTTGGTTGATCAACAACTTGGTCGGAAGACAGTAGGTTGCAAATGGATCTTCAAGAAGAAGAATGACATGGTAATGTGCACACATTCAAAGCATGACTGGTTGTGAAGGCTTTACTTAAACTCCAGGGGTTGACTATGACGAGATCTTCTCACCAGTGGTTAAGATAAAATCTATTAGATAATGCTAGCCATAGTTGGCTTTCATGACTATGGAATTTGGCAGATGGATATAAAAACCGCTTTCCTTAATGGGAAGTTGGCAGAGGATGTTTACATGAGTCAGCCAGAGGGTTTTGTTGATGCAAAGTTTCCCAATTTTGTGTGCAAGCTTGAAAAATCCATCTATGGGTTGAAACAAGCTTCTCGCAGATGGAATCTTTATTTCGACAAGAAGTTCAATGAGTTTGGTTTCTCTAGAAGTAAAGATGAGTCATGTGTATATGTCAAATCTAGTGGGAGTATAATAACCTTCCTAGTATTGTATGTTGGTGACATACTTCTTATAGGAAACGACATTCCAACTTTGCAAGAGGTTAAGTCTTGGCTTGGAAAGTGTTTCGCTATGAAGTATCTAAGAGAGGCTGCTTATATTATGGGGATAAGAAGTCAAAGAGACAGGACTAAAAGACTAATTGGACTTAGTCAAAGTACATACTTGGAAAAGGTGCTAAGACATTTTAGTATGGAAAATTCCAAAAAAGAAGAACTGCCCATCCAGAGTAATACCAAACTGGGTAAGACTTGGAGTCCGAGTACCAATGCGAAGATAGCATAAATGAGTAGAGTTCCATACGCTTCCGTCGTTGGATCTATCATGTATGCTATGATATGTACTCGCTATGATGTGTCCATTGCTTTGAGCATGGTGAATCGATATCAGGGAAATCAAGGTAAAGCTCATTGGATAACAGTTAAGAATATTCTCAAATCTCTGTGAAGGACTAATGATTGGATCCTAGTACTTGGTGGCAGTGATACATTGAGAGTAACTGGGTACAGTGACACTAACTTTCAAATAGACAGAGACAACTTCTATTCTCAATCTGGTTGGCTGTTTACCTTAAACGGAGGAGCAGTTACTTGGAAAAGTTCCAAGCAAGAGACAGTGGTTGATTCTATCTGCGAATCAGAGTACATAGCGGAAAGCGAAGCGTCAAAGGAGGAAATTTGGTTGAAGAACTTCATCAGAGATCTTGGAGTTGTGCCAACCATCAAGGAGCTAATGGAAATTTTTTGTGATAATGAATGAGCGGTTGCCTTGACAAAGGAACCAAGAGACTATGGAAAATCGATACGTATCGGCAGGAAATACCATTTCATCAGACATAGAGTAAAAGAAGGTCGCCTCGTAGTGAAGAGGGTATCATCTGAAGAGAATCCTAGAGATCTACTCATAAAGGTTCTGAGTAGGGCTAAACACATTTAGCATGCCAGGAGCATTGGTATCAAAGATGATATTAGTTTTAGTAGTTAGGTAGCTTATTTGAAACTTGTAACAAAGTAAATGTCATTGTCGTTTGGTGATTAAACAATAGAGAATTATTTATGAGTTTGTTTACTACCTTTTGTCAATTGTTTATTCTTGTGTTTTATTTTGCATGTTTTACTTCCCGAATAATTCGATTATTTAAACTCCACAGTCGTTCGTACTTTTGGAAGTAAGTAGTGAATTAAGTCTATCATGAATTAAATTGTAGATTGTCTAAATAGTTTTAGACATAACAATAGTATTGCTACAATGTTCATGAGTACTTAGTAATGGAGATTTAAGTATTAGATTAACCCACACTCATAGAATTACTTCATGAAATTTATCACGAGTAATTCTGAGACGATAATATCTTATAATCTTAAAACAGAGATATATGAGTTGTAGTTTACAAGTCAGTTATTCATTGATGATACGTAAACACATCAGTAACTTGATGTTATAAACGTGTTTTTGTGCATGAGTTGATAAAGAAATGGTGCAAGCATATAAGTCAAAGTTTATTCGTTCCTTTTTCCCTAAGGGGAAAAGATATATCTTTAGGCCCCTCGGTGATTTGGTGTTGACTTATAGTGTCGGGCCCAGCTAGGAATAAATTGATGAGTTCGATTAGAAGTTATATGTCATTACAAATAAGAAATCGGGAAACAAAGTATTGGACAATGAGATTGATTATGTTACATGTCTCATGTACAAATGATATCTTGCAGAACAGAGGATGGTAAGATCACTTATCTTAGGATACGTAACTGACTGCGTCAGAGTTCGACACCGGCTTTTGGAAGCTACAAGTTGTTGATCGATAGTAGCACAGTCCTTTTGGGTTGCCCTCAAACCTAGCAATTGGACATGATGATCTTTGGAGAGAGAGGTTGATTTATTATTTGATTAACAAATTGAAATAAATAATTTGTTAATATATTATGAGAAGAATATATTAATTAGAAATAGTAATATTTAATTAATAATTAATCACAAATTAATTAGAATTAATTTCGGGATTAAGGAAATTAATTAAAAGTGCCGGGTTTAAAGTGCAATTGTTCAATAGTTGAATGAAAGGCTTCAGAACCTTCCACCAGGAGGATGGACAGTTTCTAGAGGCCTTTATTGTTTCGGGAATTATCCTTGGAGGATAATTAGGAAGCTAGATAATTACTAATTCAAGATATTATTATTATATTGGTTTTAGGCTTATCTAGGGTTTCCTAGTTTCACTATATAAGGACTCATATCCCTAGCATTTCCGGCCACTCATTCTCTAAGAGATATATCCGAAATTCTAAGCCTTCCTCCTCCTCTCACCATAATCTCCTTCTTGCTAGCTTAGGTGTGAACCACTAGAGGCACGACATTTGTGGTGCTTTCTGTTGGATTAGTGTCTAAGTCCATAACTATAATTGATATGTACTTGACCCGATTTGGCATGGTCCATTTGGGTTGCATGGCATCGGAACAATTGGATAGACAAAATGATAAAAAGGATACTAAGTGATTTATATTAATATATTATAAGTTCTAATATATTAATATGAAATCATATTATTTAATTAGTATTGATCAAGAATTAATTTAGAATTAATTTAGTGATCAAAAAGGAACTAATTAAATATTGACTCTTACATATATATATATATATATATATATATATATATATATATATATATATATGGTGGGCCAAGTTCATTTAGGTTGGGCTAAGCTTTCATGGATATTCCATGGAGTGTTTAACCCATGGATCCTATGGAAATGAAAGGTCATGGGTATTAGGATTTACATGAATGTAACCCTAATCCTCCACACAATATAAAGAGGTCTATGGTTTATGAAATGGGGTTGAGTGCTAGCCACTAGAGTGTGTATACACAAAGAGGGCAAAAACCGATTTCATGAGTGTGAACCTAAGTATCCTTATTCTCAAGTTATTCCAAGGGTTCTTGGTGTTGTGTGAACCATTTGAGGTGCAACACTTGAGGCACTAGGCTCTTAAAGGTTCAATACTTCAAGTTTCATCAAAAAGGTATGTGATTCTACTAGATACTTGTATTGTATATACTTCATATTATGTTAGTTAGGATGAAACCTTGGAATATTGAATATTTGCATGTATAATAGAGAAAACATAGATCCAAGGTTTATAGGGTTGCATGTACACCATAGGAATGTTAGAATGCTCAAAACCCTTCAGTGGTATCACAGCCTAGGCTTGTTTTCATTTATACTTGATGCAAATTGCTGAAAATCGAAGTTTGTATGCTGTATGGACAGCTGACTCGCCGAGTCCATAAAGGGACTCGACGAGTCCATGCCTAAATTCACCCAACTCGTCGAGTTGGTTCATACACTTGAAGAGTTGGACCCCCTGACATCATATCTTCGAGTTTTAAGGTTGTAATTGGTCTAGAATCATTACCTTCAATTGTTTTGGACTTATAAAACCTGTTTTTGATGTGGTAATGATTATGGTAAACCAATTTCAAGGTTGTTATCAAAATTTCAAGTTTTATGTGTGTTTATATAATTCTTGAAATTATTGATATGATTGTTCATACACTTATGAGTTTTGGTAGATCATAGGAATTATTTGCAAATTGGTTGTTAGTTAATTCTTGATCTAAATGTTTTTTAATGGAGTCCATAATTTGTCCGCAAGTTATGGATTACCAAAAGTCATTTCTTTTAAAGATCCATTAAAATTCATAGGTTACACAATTGAAGAGTCTTTTGTCTTATGAACTCCATAACTTGTCCTCAAGTTATGGATGTTCAAGAGTCTCTTCATTAAAGTTTTTTAAAAACCTTAATTAAACTCATAAGTTATGAAAATCCAAAAGTTTTTTTGAATTGTTCAAAACTTGCCCTCAAGTTTTGGAATTTGTAAAGTCTCACACACACTTTAATTCCAAACCCTAGAGTTTTAAAAGTTAAAATTCAACCCTTATACTATTATAATAGTAATAGTTAATAGTAATATATATGTATAAGAACAAAGTCAGTCTTACCGTTAGTAGACCTCATTCACGAAGCCGATCTATAAGGGTGGTATAAGGTTGCTGCCTATAAAATGGCAGCTTAATGGGTGTCCACTCTCACCCACCGCTTCCTTGACTGGTGGAGGGTAGTTAGCCGAACGGGTTTGACAGGACTCCAATTATCCCTTCATTATAAGTATAATGATAAATATAAAGTAACTAAACCTTTTATAAATTCCCAATCTTAGTTACTTTAGGAAAATGTGAATTTGGTGCTAACCCATGAAATTACACTTTGCACTTTGCTTAAGTCGTTAGTGGAGCGCGTGTGGTTAACCGACACGCTAACTTGGATTTAACAAGGTAGGCAAAGGGTAACTTAATGTTTATCATAGATCAGTGGAGCGCGTGTGGTTAACCGGCACATCGATTAGGTGATAAAAATTAAGAGTACCAAGTATATTTGCATGGTTATTCACACCTTGTTGGTGATCCTCGGCATCCCAATCACAAACTTGAGAGGGCACAATCGAGATTGAAACATGCCATTGAAAAGTTTAATGAATCTCAAAATATCTAGGAGTTTCAAAACCAATTACAACCTAATTCCCATTTCGTTTTTCATGGTGGAAATTGGTGAATCGTCATTCACCTACCTTCAAATATTTTGTAGCTTGGATTACGACATCCCTCTTACAAGTTATAAAATATTGTGTTGGGTCCTAGCCTTAATATTTCATATTGGTTGTTATATTAAGGGCTTAAATCAACTTACTTGAATTTCTCCCATTGTAGATGTCTGGTTCAGACAACTATGATCTTCCCAAAATTTCTTGGAAAAAGCTTTCCTAAAGGAATATGATGTTCTGTGGTTTGGTCATGGAAATCATACTTCACTTCCTCTACCTCCTCCGATTATTCTCCCTAACCCACAAGTTCTTGAAAAGTTCAAGGTCACTCAAGCCCTATTGGCAAGCAAAGTCTATGTGGGCTCACATCTTGGAGATGAAGTCATATATTGACAAGCCAGGAGAGTTGGGTGTCAAAGTCTTGAGGAAGTTGGTTGTTGACTAGGTTCTTCAATCACTTTCTAAGTCTCATAGTGAGTTCTTTGGGACTACTATGTAACAGACTATGACATGACCCTTAATGATCTTACCTATTTGCTTGATGCTGCCGAATCAGCAATGATTTGGAGAACTGGTAAAGCAAATTTGATTGGAAGATCGACTTCCCAAACTTCCATGGACATTGACAATGGTAACATTGGAAATCCAGAAAGCTTTCTCTTCCTAATGGAAAGGGATCGGCCATAGTCAACCCGGTTGACCAAATGGTAAAGAGAAATGCTAAGTCTGAGATAGTCCGGTGTACCATTACTAAAGAGTCCATATGTTTCTATTGCCAAAGGACGGGACATTGGTTGCGAAGCTGCCCTATTTACCTGAAAGATCATAAGGATGGTAAAATCAGAGTGTTTGACTATGCTTCGGGTAAAGTCCACTATCTAACTCTATTAAGTTCCTATTTGGAGATTCTTATTACATGATGTGACTAGGTCACATGTTGATGTTTTAAGAATCAAAGAAAAAAGGAAGCTTAAAGGAAGAGTAAGCTGATTCTGATCGCGAAGAAATGGATTTCGATCGCATGGTTCGATGATCAGAATTTTGAGTTGTTGCTTAAAGAGTTGTGATAGATTGGTTAGGAATTCATAACAACATAGTTTTTCATATGCATTTGCATTGTAAGGATAAGTTTTTCCGTAAGTTTTAAAATAAAAGAAATTTTTTGATTTTATATATTTTAAGTATCCTTACAATGGCATTTGTGAAAATTGTTGTTTATATGGTTCCATTGATAGCAATATTGGAAAATAGATTTGATTCTTTCGTTTGTGGTAGTGTCATAATTTACCAAATAAGGAAAGATTCTCATCAACCAAGTTTTAGTTGGATAGAAACTTGGAATCATGCAATTTGTATTGTATGATGAATGAGAATTTTCATCTTTGGAAAATTAAGACTAATTCCTCTTTCACATGTATATGTGAGTCAAGTGAAGGACTAAGGGATCGAGTACACATTCTTGTGCATTGGTCAATTTCACCACAAAAGATCGATAAGACTATTCGTCATGATTTACTAAAGCTTAGTAAATATCGTTATATTACAAGTTTAAGTATAATTCTGAAACATTGGAAATGTTTCGATGTATGTCAGAACGAATGAGAAGAATCAAATTAGGCAGAAAGATAAAAATTTCTCAAATTTGAAAAGATGGGAGAGTACTTTAGTATCATGTTTTGTGATCATCTTAATGATTAAGAAATCATATCATAATTAGTCCTCCAAGGACATCTTAGTGCATTCATATGGCTAAGAAGAGGAATCTTGAATTGTTGAAATGGTTAAATCAACAAGATGATTCATACTTCGTTCCAAAACAAGTCTTAGAGTCATACTCCAAGATTGTAACTTGAGTGACACATCTTAAAGAAGGTTTATAACACTTGTCAAATGTAAGAGTAAAATGTGTTCTACTCTTGTACATTTGAAATTGGTAAGCTGTGATGTTTTGCATAAACAAAGACCAACTAAGGCCAATTGTGTGAAGTGTTTGTATTGATAAGAATCCGCACTATCTCTTGAATATTTGTTTGACAAGGCATGGTACTTGGCGGAGTCTTATATGTCAAGAGGAAAGTGGGAGTCTAAAAGATCCTGAAAGAGTTTCAAAAACTAATCAAGAATAAAACCTGTAGCTTATCACTAGCGCACGACTTGAGTTCTGTAACCTATCGTGTTGACATATTCTTTCTGTGCCCATCCCCATTAAAGTTGTCTATGCACCCGAGTTCTATAAGTTCTCAGTTGTTTGCATAACTACTTGGAAGCAATGGCAGGTCCTTGTACTGCCAGGTGGCAAGAAGTTAAGATTGCACAAGTTCGGTCCATATGAGTTCGGATTTGTCACTAACCTCGTCTTGTGATTATGGTTTTGACAAATTCACATGGATAGGAACACATACACCATAAAATCTAAGTGTTATAAGGTTTCTCTCCGATTCATGAAAATGATGGTGAGGAAACGCTTTCACTGAGTAGATTTTAAGTAGATAGCAATTATGATATTCGTATTCTCAAAGTCATTTGTGGAGCGTGTGTGGTTAACCGGCACACTAACATGGACTTGTGAGAAATGGAAAGGTCTGAACAATTGAGATTATGATTACAACATCCCTCTTCATAGTTCTGAAATTGTTTAGACACACATGTGTGCTATGTAAGGAAAGGTGTATGATTTTGATAATGTTTTATCAAAGCATATCGTATCGGAAAGCTGAACTTTGGTAAGAAATTCAATAAATTATTGATTTCTAGAAGTCCAGCTGATTTCAGAGTACATGTCAAAGCTAGTAGGAGCATAAGTGTTATGCTAATAATCATCATGTTAGTGGGATCATGATAATTATAATAAGTGTTGCAAGTTAGCAATGTTAATTATAGAAAACAAAAGTTTCAATTCGTGAAGTTGTAGGGGTTGAAAAGTTGTTTTGCTATAATTAAGGGAGAGGAAATTATACTTCATTTCAAATCTAAAAGCATAGATCGTCAGATTTTAATCAAATTTAGTCAATTACATATATGAATGTTATGTTGGAATGGTTCAACATAACGAAATTCTATATATGGGAACATTATTTGTGTTCTAAAATTCGATTATGATTACGGCATCCCTTTTCATAATCTGGATTATGAGAACATGGCAAATAGAAATACAAATACTATAGCAAAAGACTGGTCTAGTATCATGTCTTTATATGAGACATCATGAATCGTGTCCCATATGCTTCGGATATAGGATCGATTGCATGTGCTATAATATTCATCCTTTCTAAATTTTCCAAATGCCCAGGGCATTAAGAGGGGAAAAGGTCTAGAATTGGATATGACTAAAATGACTAAGCAATTGTCGAGGACAATCTGAGGTTTACCAAAGATTGGTTGCTCATGGACAGTTGGAAGTATGGTGCAAATTTTTGGAAAGGACCATGTTGACATATTCTGAAAAGAGGCAACTCTTGTTTAGAAATGATAGTCAAAATGGGAATATAGAAATGTTTCCATAGGTGGAGGTTGTTCAATCTGTGTAAGATTAGAAACTTAATGCAAGAAGGATGTTCAAAGCAATGTACTTTGAATATGAGACTTCGTTTCCATGGAATTGATCTTGATTGGAATACTCAGTAATGTCTGTTGACAAGTCTATGTGACTTTGTGCATAATCATTACAAGAGGATCAGTGCATATAAGTTTAGAATCTAAGAGATTTCGGTAAATGGCAGGAATTTGGAATTCTAACATTTACAGTAAGGTTTTGGGATTGTGAAATGAGAATCATTGGAATTATGTTAAATCGTTCTATTCCACAAAGTAAAGATCATAGACAAACATAGTGTGCATACTTGGTGTATGACATGGCTATTGTTTGGATTAACATAGTGTGCATGCTTAGAGCATGGCATGACTATTGTTTTAATTCAAGTATTAAGTTGATTATTCGAAACTTATGCAATGAATAATGTGTAATCAATATGGTGATAAATAAAAGGTGTTCTATTTATATTCATAAGTTCTGAGACCATATTGGATTTGATTATTCTTGTGTTTCACTTTGCATGTTTTGACTTCCAGAATCACTAGGTTATTCTTCCCGGATGACTAAGTTATTCAAACCATCCACAGCCGGTAATACGTTGGAAGTAGGTATTAAGGAAAAGACTGTCATGAATTGGGTTTGTAGATGTCTAAGGTATTAGACATAACAAGAGTTGCTACAACATTCATGAGTGCTCCTGGAATGAGATTCGAGTATTGGATTCAACCCACGCTCATTTGAATCACTTCATGGATTTTATCACGAGTGATCATGAGACGATAATATCTTATATTCTTCAAACCTAGAGATATGAGTTGTTGACTATGAGTTGGTTATACATTGATTGTACGAAAACGCATTGGTAACTCAATGTTATAAAACGTGCCTTTGTGTATGATTCAACAAGTAGTAGAACAAGCATATGAGTCGAAGTTCATCTATTCCTTTTACCCTTGGAGGGATAAAAGCGATATCTGTGGACCCCTCGATGATTTATTGATGACACCCATAAGTGATTGGCCAAGCCTGGACTGATTTGATTTGTTTAATTAGTCGGTCGTCATAAATCGGAAATCGGGAAACAACAAATGGACAGAGAGAATGATTATAATCCATGTCTCAGTCCATATGATATCTAGAATGGAGGAATATATGATCCCTTATCTAATGGACAAGTCATTTGACTAGGTCAGAGTTCGACATCGGCTTTAAGAGCTACGATTGCTAGTCGGGTTTTGGAGTCATACGCAATAATAGTTTTAGACTTATCCAAGTGGGAGACTGTTGGATTAGTATCTAAGTCCATAACTATAATTGGTATGTACTTGACCCGATTTGGCATGGTCCATTTGGGTTTCATGGCATCGGAACAATTGGATAGACAAAATGAGAAAAAGGATACTAAGTGATTTATATTAATATATGATAAGTTCTAATATATTAATATGAAATCATATTATTTAATTAGTATTGATCAAGAATTAATTTAGAATTAATTTAGTGATTAAAAAGGAACTAATTAAATATGGACTCTTATATATATGTGTGTGGTGGGCCAAGTTCATTTAGGTTGGGCTAAGCTTTCATGAATATTCCATGGAGTGTTTAACCCATGGATCCTATAGAAATGAAAGGTCATGGGTATTAGGGTTTACATGAATGTAACCCTAATCCTCCATACTATATAAAGAGGTCTATGGTTCATGAAATGGGGTTGATTGCTAGGCACTAGAGTGTGTATACACAAAGAGGGAAAAAACCAATTTCATGAGTGTGAACCTAAGTATCCTTATTCTCAAGTTATTCCAAGGGTTCTTGGTGTTGTGTGAACCATTTGAGGTGCAACACTTGAGGCACTAGGCTCTTAAAGGTTCAGGACTTCAAGCTTCATCAAAAGGTATGTCATTCTACTAGATACTTGTATTGTATATACTTCATATTATGCTAGTTAGGATGAAACCTTGGAATATAGAATATTTGCATATATAATAGAGAAAACATAGATCCAAGGTTTATAGGGTTGCATGTACACCATAGGAGTGTTAGAATGCTCAAAACCCTTCACTTTCTTCCAAAGTTTCTACAAATCAATGATAATTGTTATTTGCTATAATAACAATTAGGTATGTAATCCTCAAACCCTTTCTTGTGTATTTTCAAAAATTACCTATGGTTTCTAGGGTTCTTATTTTGATCTTCATAGTTATAAGTTTAATAGAGAAAACATAAATCTTGTATTAGGTTGCATGCACACTTAAGAGTTTTAATTTTGCTTTTTTATGCCTAAAACCCATCAATATATATACTCTGACCCACGATGAGAACACTTAATAAAATTCTAAACATCTCTTCAACTAAAACTACCCACTCAACCCTCTAGGTTAAACGCCTCGACTAAGGTTAGTACCATACATAAGCCTTACCACAAATAAACCTGGAACACGTGCCAATGTTATTTATGGTCGGTTCAGTGCACAACCAACCTTGACCAAGGAGTTTGACAGACTACAGCGGTTGAGAGTTTTAGAGATTGAAGAATTTCTCTAGATTCATTGTTGATACCTAGTACCTGAGAACCTTATGTCAACCTTGAAAACACTTTATACATTTTTAAAACACTTATACATTTAAAAACTTACTAACACACTTAAAAACCCTTTTATGTAGATGGCAGATTTACCTAACGACCATCCAGGTTGGATGAATATTGCAAAGCCAGATGAGCTACACGAGGTCCCGATACAGCTAGCCGCATATCCATATTTCCCCCAGGATGCTCCAGTCGCCCCCACAGACTTCTCGAGGGAAGAGGACTCGTCAAAGGATGAGGAGGAAGACGATATAGAGGAGGTTGCAGAGTGTGAAGATGAGGTCATACTTCATGATGCTCGAGAGATAGATGATGAAGGCCCCATTAAGGATGAGGAGGGCCTTATCGACAAGGAACCAGCCCCTCTTAGCACACCATCCTCTCCGCCCAGACCACATTATCAGCCATATATCCTTAATGAAAAGGGTCATTCTCTGATGTGGACCCTGAGGATGAGAATTCCTCCCATATAACACTTGGACCCTTATGAACATATTTCCCAAACCACTATGGTCTGCTGGGGTAACGGACCATGCCCTATGAGCCATCTTGGCTCCCCGACTGAAGGGTTTTGAGCATTCTAACACTCCTAAGGTGTACATGCAACCCTAAATACCTTCGATCTATGTTTTCTCTATTATACATGCAAGCTTGAACTTTCCAAGGTATTACCCTAACTAGTATACAAAAGTTTGATACTTGGGTAATAAAACAAGTTAGAAGACATACCTTTTCTTGTAGTTGGAAGCCTTGGACCTTTAAGAGCTTAGTGCCCCAAGTGTTGCACCTAAAATGGAATCACACAATACCACCAACAATTGGAATAACTTGAGAGAAGAACACTTGCACTTCATGAAATCGGCTAGCCCTCCTTGCCAAGACTCTAGGTCACATTTCATGAGCTATGAGGCTTCTTATATAGTGTGCACATTAGGGTTACACCATGGAACTAATGACTTTCCACATTCCTCATGATCCATGGGTTTTAACCTCCATGGAGTATCCATGGGTCACCATATGGGTTTAGCCCAACATGAAGAACTATGGATCATAAGCTCACTTTATAAGAATGAATGATTTACCAAATCAATCCCCATTTATTTAATTAGTCTCTTTTGATCACAAAATTAATTCCAAACTAATTCTTGATCAATACTAATTAAATAATATGATTTCATATTAATATATTAGAACTTATAATATATTAATAAATCATAAATATCCTCTTCTCACAAAAGTCTATCTAAATTGTTCTGATGCCCTGCAACCCAAATGGACCATGCTACTCTCGGGTCAAGTACATACCAATAATAGTTATTGGCTTAGACACCTAATCCAACACCGACATCCTCCACAAGCGGAGGATTACTAACCTTCCTCCCTGGTATGAGATTAGCGAGTCTTTACAGGCTCCGCCACAAACACTATTCAAGGACGACCATGAGAATGATCTGATCCCCCACGTTATGACTCAGGGCGACCAGCTATCTGATAGAGTCAGATCCCTGGAGCGCCACATCAGAGGTTCAGGCTCTACTTTACTAGATCATCAAGTCGAAAGACTCAAGCAGGAGAAGAAGGAGGATATTGAGGCCATTCATACATTATATCATCGCGTAGGTGCTAACCGCACCGAGGAAAATGCTATGAGTGCTCACTATAAAGCACTAGCCTACATGACCCAGATCGTTGAGAGCTGGTTGGACATGGCTGAGCATCGAGTTGTTGTTGTCGTGCAAGAACAACGTCATATCCAGGAGCATTTCAATAAACGGGTCCTCTATCTGATTTTTTGTTTTGGGTGATACAAATTTCATTTAGGGTAGATTTTTCCCTAGGGTAAGATTAGAAATTGTGAGGAGTAGATTTTGTTTTTACAAATTTTTATCACTTCTTGATTTGAAAATGATCTTATGTAAAGCTTTTCCATTTCTAACCATATACAGTAGGTACCTTTGTAACCGAAAACATCTAGTTATAATATATGAAACGACTTTAAGTATTTGTTGAATGTGAAACTTATTACATGTATTGCTTGTAACATACTATCATTACTCAGTTAAAAACATCGGTTACAAGTCTTATACTACGAATTGGGAATCTATAAGATTTCAGGAATAAGTTACACTAATATTTTATCATAAAATAAACCTTGTTTATGACTAAATAGCGTAAAAAAAATTAACGTATCTATCTAAACATATTAGGACAATGCCTCCACGAATAAGTCCATGAGTTCGTCTACCACCAACTCCCAGAGGTAATCAAATAAGTGCACCTGCGGTGACTCAAACATCGGGAGAAACTCTAATTTTTGGAGCAACTCCAGTCAGGAACAATGAATCCCCACCAGTTATCAATGCCTCAGACCCACCATTTCAAATCGACCGCACTCTAATGCAAACGTTACTTGCCCAAGGGATTCCTATAGCCTTATTTGCATACGAGGCTACTGTTGGATTAGGTATCTAAGCCCATAACAATAATTGGTATGTACTTGACCCGAGAGTAGCATGGTCCATTTGGGTTGCCTTCACCAGAAGAATCTGATAGGATGGATATTTGAGAAAGAGGCTATTTATGATTTACTATATATTATAAGTATAAGATATTAATTGATAAATCATAATATTTAATTAGTATTGATCAAGAATTAATTTGGAATTAATTTAGTGATCAAAAGAGACTAATTAAATTAACGGGGACTAATTATGTAAAATAGTGATACATATGGTTTGGGCTTTTGATCCATGATGGAATAAGTTTATGCAAGAGTACATGAAGAGTTAGTCCACATGAGTTATGGATCATAAGCCTATGTGTATGGATTAGGGTTTAAGCATGACCCTTGGAATCCTACACTATATATGTGTTATCCCTTATCCTAAAATCGGCCCCCTAAGTCTTCTAGGAAGAGATATAACTGATTTTGGAGTGTCTAGCCTCTCTCTCAAAGTCCTCCTTTGTTCATGGTGTTTGTGAACCATTTGAGGCATCACACTTGAGGTGCTAAGCTCTTGAAAGGCCAAAACTACCAGCAACATTAAAGAGGTATTCTTCTAACTTGATTTTATGATTTATATGTCAGAATTGTATACTAGTTGTAGGCTTCATGCTTTGGAAATTGTATTGCATGTATAACTAGAGAAAACTTAGATCCAAAGCTATTAGGGTTGTATGTGCACCATAGGAGTGTTATAGTACACAAAACCCAATAGTGGTATCAGAGTCATGGGTAGTTTTCTGTTATATAGTTACATTGTTCATTGTTCAAAGTTGAAGCAAACTGAAAAAGGCCTTCTGCCAGGCAGAACTCGTTGAGTCCATTGATGAACTTGACGAGTTCACGATGAACTCGACGAGTTGCACTGGAAGATGGCATATTTTCCCGTTTTTTGGTCTATATTGGATTAGGATCACTACCGAAAACTGTTTTGCATCATAAAATCTGTTTTTTCTGATATGGTAGTGATTATACTCATCCAATAAAAAGATAATTGTCAAAGTTTTAAGATAATTGTTGGTTTATATGATAAACAAAGTTACTTGTAAATTGTTGGATTGATATTATCTTGCTATATGAGTTTAGTTAGATAACTTAAAAATTAATTAAATAGTTTTAATTTTGAATTTTTAATAGCCTAGATGTTTTGGATAGTTCAATTACACATTATGGACTTTATTAAATTGATTAAAGCGTTTAATTAAAAGAGTATTAATAAATCCATAATTATATGGTTTGAGTTTAATTAAATTAAAAGTCTAGTTTAATTAAAACATTAAACCGCTTAATATTTTAAATGTTTAAAATACACCCTTATACTATATAAAATTAAAAGTATAATATATTATATATGTATAAGGAAAAGTAAAAGTAAAAGGTCAGTCTTACCGTTAGTAGGCCTCATTCACGAAGCCGGACTATAAGGGGGGTATACGGTTACTGCCTATAAAATGGTGGTTTAATGGGCGTCTACTCTCACCCACCGTTTCCTTGACTGGTGGAGGGTCGTTAGCCGAACGGGTAGGATAGGACATTAATTCTCAATAAAAGTATAATGAAATACCAAGTAACTAAATACTTTTATAAATTCCCAATCTTACTTACTAAGGAAAAATGTGAATTTGATGCTAACCCATGAAATTGCACATTGCACCTTATTAGTCGTTAGTGGAGCGTGTGTGGTTAACCGGCACACTAATATGGGACTAATGAAGGATGGCAATGGGTAGCTCGTAGTTTGTCATAGATCAATGGAGCGTGTGTGGTTAACCGGCACATTGATTAGGTGATAAATGACTTTAATAGTACCAAGTTAATTTGCATGGTTATTCACACCTTGTTTGTGATCCTCGGCATCCCAGTCACAAACTTGAGAGAGCATAATCAACATTAAACATGCCATTGAAAAATTCAATGAATTTCAAAGGATCTAGGAATTTCAATTCATTTAAAACCTAAAGTTCATTTACGTTTTTCATGGTGGAAATTGGTAAATTGTCAGTTACCTACCTTCAAATATTTTGCAATTGGATTACGGCATCCCTCTTCCAAATTGTAGAATATTGTGTTGGGTCCTAGCCTTAATATTTCATGTTGGGTGTTATATTAAGGACTTAAATCAACTAACTTGAATTTATCCCTTGTAGATATCTAATTCTGACAACTATGGTCTACCTTATCCTATTGGAAAAATCTTTCTTTATAAAGATGATATTCCATAAGACAATCAAGGTGAAAGATTAATCCCTTCTTCGTGTTGTAGTGGAACTTCACTTCCTCCACCTCCTCCAATAATTCTCCCTGACCCACAAGTTCAAAGACTTGAAAAGTT
This sequence comes from Lactuca virosa, assembly GCF_052849685.1. Lineage (NCBI taxonomy): Eukaryota > Viridiplantae > Streptophyta > Magnoliopsida > Asterales > Asteraceae > Lactuca > Lactuca virosa. The sequence goes on from NC_136434.1 coordinate 122,668,470, forward strand.
CAACGTCACTCAAGCCCTATTGGCTAGCAAACACCAAGATGGAAGATATGTGTGTGCACATGTCTTGGAGATAAAGTCACATATTGACACACTGGGAATGTTAGGAGTCGTTGTGTCGAGGAAGTTGGCTGTTGACTTGATTCTTCAGTCACTTCCGAAGTCATATAGTGAGTTCATTAAAGATTACTATATGACAGACCGCGACATGTCCCTTATCGATCTTACCTATTTGCTAATTGTTGCTGAATCAACAATGATTTTGTACACTGGTAAAGCAAATTTGATTGGAAGATCTACTTCCCACACTTCCATGGACAATGACAATGGAAACATTGGAAGTCCATAAAATATTTCTCTTTCCAAGGGAAAGGGAAAGGCTAAGTCTGAGATTGTCCCATGTACCATTCTGAAAGAGTCTGTTTGCTTCTACAGCCAAGAGATGGGGCATTGGTCGCGAAGCTCTCGTATGTACCTGAAGGATCATAAGGATGGTAAAGCCAAAAAGTTTGACTCTACTTCAGGTAAGTCCACTATCTAACTCTATTAAGTTCCTGTTTGTAGATTCTTAATACATGATGTGATAAGATTACATTTTGATGTTTTGTAGGATCGAATAAGAGAATGGAAGCTTAAAGAAAGAGCAGGTTGAGTCTGATCGCGAAGAGATGGATTTCAATCGCATGATTCGATGATCAGAGTTTTGAGCTGCTGCTTTGGAGTTATGATAGATTGCTTAGGAATATATAGAAAAATAGTTTTCATATGTACTTGCATTGTAAGGACAAGATTTTCCGCATTTTATAAATAAAGAAAGAAATTTCATTTTATCTTATTTATATTTCCTTGCAATGGCATTTGTGAAAATTGATGTTTGTATGTTTCTATTTTTAGCGATATGGATTTGATTCTTTCGTTTGTGGTAGTGTCTAAATTTACCAAATAAGGAAAGATTCTCATCACCAAGTCTCAATTGGATAGAAACTTGGAATCGTGAAACTTGTATTGTGTGATGAATAAGAACCTTCGTCTTTGGGAAATTAAGACCGATTCCTTGTTCACATGTATATATGAGTCAAGTGAAGGACTAGGGGATCGGGTACACTTGGTTGTGCACTGATCAGATCAACCACAAAGAACGTTAAGTCTATTCGTTATGATTTACTAAAAGTTTAGTAAATATGGTTATACTTACAAGATTTAAGTGTAATTCTGAATCGTTGAAAAAGTTTCAACAGATAACAGAACGAATAAGAAGAATCAAATTAGGCAGAAAGATAAAAGTGTCTCCAATCTGAAAAGAAGAGAGAGTACTTGAGTATCGTGTTTTATGATCATCTTAGTGATTATGGAACCATATCACAATTGATCCTCTAAAGTTCACTTGTATGGCTAAGAAGAGGAATCGAGAATTGTTGAAATGATTAAAACAAAAGGTGGATCATACTTCGTTCCAAAATCAAGTCTTAGAGTCATACTCCAAGATTGTAACTTGAGTGACATAATCTTAAGAAAGGTTTATAATACTTATCAAATGTAGAGTAAAATGTTTCTTACTCTTGTAAATTTGAAATTGGTAAGTTGTGATGTCTTGGATAAGACAAAGACCAACTAAGACCAATTGTGTGAAGTGTTTGTCTCGATAAGAAACCGCACTAACTCTTGAATATTTGTTTGTCAAGGAATGATTCTTGACAAGGGAATCTTATATGTCAAGAGGTTAGTGGGAGTCTTAAAGATCTTGAATAGTTTCAAGAACTGATCAAGACTAACCCTATTATTAATCACTAGCCCACGACTTGAGGTTTTAACCTATGGTGTTGACATATTCTTGTTTATGTACCCATTCCAGTTAAAGTTGACTATGCATGTGAGTTCTATGAGTGCTCAATTGTTTGCATAACAACTTGGAAGCAATGGTAGGCCCTTGAGCTGCTAGGAACACATACATCATAAAATCTAAGTGTCATAAGGTTTCTCTCCAATTCATGAAAATGATTGTGAGGAAACACTTTCACTAAGTAGATTTTAAGGAGATAGCAGTTGTGTTAATTGCATTCTCAAATTCGATTATGATTACGGCATCCCTCTTCATAGTTCGAATTGTGACAAATGACAAAAGGTCTAAACATTCGGGACTTATTACTGTAAGTTCTGAAATTGTTTAGACACACATGTGAGCTATCTAAGGAAAGGTGTATGAGTTTGAGGAGCCTAGATAAAGTCTTATCGAAGCATCTTGTATCAGAAATCTGAACTTTGGTAAGAAAGTCAACAAGTGTTGATTTCTAGAAGTCCAGCTGATTTCTGGGTACATGTCAAAGCTAGTGGCAGCATAAGTGTTATGTTGGTAAGATAATAATTATTATGCTAGTGGGAGCATAATTATTATGGTAAGTGTTGCGAGTTAGCAATGTTAATTATAGAAAACAAATGTTTCAATTAGAAAAGTTGCAGGGTTTGAAAAGTTGTTTTGCTATAATTAAGGGAGAGGAACTTATACTTCATTTCAATTCTAAAAGTTTAGATTGAGATTTTAATCAAATTTAGTCAAGGACATATATGAATGTTATGTTGAAAAGATTCAACATAAGTAAATTCTATATATGGAAATCTTATAGCAAGAGACTAGAAAAGTATCAGGTCTTTATGTAAGACATTATGAATCGTGTCCCATATGCTCAGGATATAGGATCAATTGCATATGCTATAATATTCTCCTGTTCTAATTTTCCAAATGCCTAGGGCGTTAAGAGGGAAAAAGGACTAGAACCGGATATGACTAAAGTTATTAAACAACTGTCAAGGACGATCTGAGGTTCGCTAAGGATTGGTTACTTAAGGAAAGTTAGAAGTATAGTAATGAATGGACCATATTGATATGATTTTGAATAGATATGATTCTATTAAGAATGGATAGTCATATGGAAAATATGGAAATTTTCCATAATGGGAGTTGGATATCAAGAATCTATGAATAAGTTAGAAACTTTTATGCAAGAAGGATGTTCAAAGGAATGTGTTTTGAATATTAGACTTCGTATCTATGGAATTGTCTTGTAACAATCTCCAATGGAAGTTTTGTAATTGGCAAAGTCTTTGTGACTTGTGTACATAGTCTTTGTGACTTGGTATTCATACACTTACGATAAGGATTTGGAAGTGTGAAATGAGTGTCATTGGAAATGTTTACAATTGATCTATTTCACAAAGTAAGGACCATAGGTAAACATTGTGTGCATGCTTGGAGCATGGGATGACTATGGTTTTAATTCAAGTATTAAGTTGATCAGTCGAAACATTATACAATGAATAATGTGTAATCGATATGGTGATTAAATAAATGGTGTTTTATTAATATTCAAAAGTTTTGAGACCATATTGGATTCGATTATTCTTGTGTTTCACTTCGCATGTTGTGACTTCCCGAATAATAAGACTATTCAAACCATCCACAGTCGATCATACTTTGGAAGTAGGTATTGAGGCAAGACTGTCATGAATCCGTCTGTAGACATAGCACAAGTTTGCAGCAGTATTCATGAGTACTCCTGTAATAAGATTTGAGTATTGGATTAAACCCACGCTCATCTGAATCACTTCATGGAATTTATCACGAGTGATTGTGAGACGATAATATCTTATATTCTTGAAATGGAGAGATATGAGTTGCAGTTTACAAGTCGGTTGCACATTGATGATATGTAAACGCACCAGTAACTTGGTGTTATAAAACGTATTGTTGTGTATGATTTGATGAGTAAATAGAGCAAGCATATGAGTCAAGTTTATCCGTTCCTTTTACCCTAAGAGGGATAAAAGCGATATATGTGGTCCCCTCGATGATTTAGTAATGACAACCTTAAGCGCTTGGCCAAGCCTGGACTGATTTGATTTGTTCAATTAGTCATTCGTCATAAATCGGAAATCGGGAAACAACACATGAACAGAGAAAATTATTATAATCCATGTCTCAGTTCATACGATATCTAGAATGGAGGAATATATGATCCCTTATCTAATGGACGCGTCATTAACTAGGTCAGAGTTCGACAGCGGCTTTCGAGAGCTACGATTGGTAGTCGGGTTTTGTAGTCGTACTTGCAGTTATAGTTATTAGACTTATCCAAGTGGGAGACTGTTGGATTAGGTGTCTAAGCCCATAACTATAATTGGTATGTACTTGACCCGAGAGTAGCATGGTCCATTTGGGTTGCCTTCACCAGAATAATCTGATAGGATAGATATTTGAGAAAGAGGCTATTTATGATTTAATAATATATTATAAGTATAATATATTAATTGAGAAATCATAATATTTAATTAGTATTGATCAAGAATTAATTTGGAATTAATTTAGTGATCAAAATGTTGGATTAGTGTCTAAGTCCATAACTATAATTGGTATGTACTTGACCCGATTTGGCATGGTCCATTTGGGTTGCATGGCATCGGAACAATTTGGATAGACTTTTGTGAGAAAAGGATATTTATGATTTATTAATATATTATTAGTTCTAATATATTAATATGAAATCATATTATTTAATTAGTATTGATCAAGAATTAATTTGGAATTAATTTTGTGATCAAAAGACACTAATTAAATATATGGGGATTGATTGTGTAAATCATTCATTCTTATATATGTGGGCTTATGATCCATAGTTCGTCATGTTGGGCTAAACCCATGGAGTAACCCATGGATACTCCATGGAGGTTTTAACCCATGGAGCATGAAGAATATGGAAAGTCATGAGTTACATGGTGTAACCCTAATAGCCACAATATATAAAGACCCCATAGTTCAAGAAATCGGCTCTAAGGATTCATATGAGAGGGCTAGCCGATTTTGAGCATAAGAACTTTTCTCTCAAGTTATTCCAAGTTGTTGGTGGTGTTGTGTGAACCATTTGAGGTGTCACACTTGGGACACTAGGCTCTTAAGCTCCATGGAATCAAGCTACAACAAAGAGGTATGTTACCCTTACTAGTATCTTGTATTGTTTATGTCAAATTGCATGCTAGTTATAGGTTAATGCCTTGGAAACCATTTGCATGTATAATTAGTGAAAACATAGATCCAAGGTATATAGGGTTGTATGTGCACCATAGGATGTTGTAGTATACTAGAACCCATAAGTGGTATCAGAGCCAAGGCTTGTTTTCAATTATACTTGATGCAAATAGCTGAAAAATCGAAGTTTTTTGCTGTCTGGACAAGGGACTCGACCATTCCATTGAGGGACTTGACGAGTCCATGTACAAACTCATCCAACTCGTCGAATTTGTTCTTGCACTAGGCAAGTTGGAGCCCCTGACAGCAGATTTTCGAGTTTTTTGGCTGGAATTGGACTAGGAACATTACCCTAAGCTGTTTTTGAACTTATAAACTTGTTTTTGATGTGGTAATGTTCATGCTAATCCAATTTCAAAGATAATTGTCATAATTTCAAGATTTGTATTAGTTTATGTGTTCATGCTAATTTCTTGAAGATTGATGATTTGAATTATCTTGTACTTATGAGTTAGTTTAGATTAATAGAAAAATTATATGATAATTTGTTTTCAATCCAAATTGATTTAAAAGTTGTTCATAAAATGTGTTTTTGTAACTTGTCCTCAAGTTATATGAAAAGTCACATTTATGATTTTTAAAACTCATAAGATTTCCATAAGTTATGAAAATGAAGAGTCTCATTTTAAATGCTTTAAAGTCTTCCATAACTTGTCCCCAAGTTATGGAACTTGAAGAGTTTTTTCATTAAAACTACTTTAAACTCATAAGTTATGGAAAACAAAAGTTTTTGAATTGTTCAAAACTTGCCCTCAAGTTTTGGAATTTGTAAAGTTTCCCTCCATGAATACATTAATTCCAAGTTAGACCCTTAGAATTTTAAAAGTTAAAATTCAACCCTTATACTATTATAATATTATAGGTTTAATATATATATATATATATATATATATATATATATGTATAAGAGTATGCCAGTCTTACCGTTAGTAGACCTCATTCACGAAGTCGGTCTATAAGGGGGGTATAAGGTTACTGCCTATAAAATGATAGTTTAATGGGTGTCCACTCTCACCATCGCTTCCTTGACTGGTGGAGGGTAATTAGCCGAACGGGTTTGACAGGACATTAATTCTCCCTTCATTAAAAGTATAATGATAAATATTAAGTAACTAAACACTTATAAATTCCCAATCTTAGTTACTTAGGAAAATGTGAATTTGGTGCTAACCCATGAAATTACACTTTGTACCTTACCAAGTCGTTGGTGGAGCCTGTGTGGGTAACCGGCACACTAACATGGACTAGTAAGAGTGGCAAAGGGTGACTTAATGTTTATCATAGATCGGTGGAGCGCGTGTGGGTAACCAACACATCGATTAGGTGATAAATATTAAGGGTACCAAGTCAATTTGCATGGTAATTCACACCTTCTTTGTGATCCTCGGTATCCCAGTCACAAACTTGAGAGGGCACAATCGAGATTTAAACATGCCATTGAAAATTTCAATGAATCTCAAAAGATCTAGGAGTTTCAAACCAATTAAAACCTAATTCCTATTTTGTTTTTCATGGTGGAAATTAGTGAATCGTCATTCGCCTACCTTCAAATATTTTATAGCTTGGATTACGGCATCCCTCTTCAAAGTTATAAAATATTGTGTTGGGTCCTAGCCTTAATATTTCATATTGGGTGTTATATTAAGGACTTAAATCAACTAACTTGAATTTCTCCCATTGTAGATGTATGGTTCAGACAACTATGATCTTTCCAAATCTCTTGAAACAAGCTTTCACGTGGTTGGACCATGGAAATCATACTTCTCTTCCTCCACCTTCTCCAATTATTCTCCCTAACCCACAAGTTCTTAAAAAGTTCAAGGTCACTCAAGCCCTATTGGCAACAAAGTCTATGTGTGCTCACATCTTGGAGATGAAGTCACATATTGACAAACCGAGAGAGTTGGGTGTCAAAGTCTTGAGGAAGTTGGTTGTTTACTAGGTTCTTCAATCACTTCCTAAGTCACATAGTGAGTTCCTTTAGGACTACTATATGACAGACCATGACATGACCCTTAATGATCTTACCTATTTGCTTGATGCTGCTGAATCAGCAATGATTTGGGGCACTGGTAAAGCAAATTTGATTGGAAGATCGACTTCCCAAACTTCCATGGACATTGACAATGGTAACATTGAAAATCCAGAAAAGCTTTCTCTTCCTAATGGAAAGGGATCGGCCATAGTCAACTCGGTTGACCAAATGGTAAAGAGAAAGGCTAAGTCTGAGATAGTCTCGTGTACCATTCCCAAAGAGTCCATATGTTTCTATTGCCAAAGGAAGGGGAATTGGTTGCGAAGCTGCCCTATTTACCTGAAAGATCATAAGGGTGGTAAAGTCAAAAAGTTTGACTCTACTTCGGGTAACGTCCACTATCTAACTCTATTAAGTTCCTATTTTGAAATTCTTATTACATGATGTGACTAGGTCGCATTTTGATGTCTTAAGAATCAAAGAAAAGATAGAAAGCTTAAAGGAAGAATATGTTGATTCTGATCGCGAAGATGGATTTCAATCGCATGGTTCGGTGATCAGAATTTTGAGCTGTTGCTTAAGAGTTGTGATAGATTGCCTAGGAATAAATAACAACATTGTTTTCATATGCATTTGCATTGTAAGGATAAGTTTTTTCCGCAAGTTTAAAATAAAAAGAAAAGGGTTTTAATTTTATTTATTTTAAATATCCTTAGAATGGCATTTGTGAAAAATTGTTGTTTATATGATTCCATATAGCAATATTGGAAAAATGGATTTGATTCTTTCGTTTGTGGTAATGTCATAATTTACCAAATAAGGAAAGATTCTCATCACCCAAGTTTCAGGTGGATAGAAACTTGGAATCATGCAACTTGTATTGTATGATGAATGAGAATTTTCATCTTTGGGAAATTAAGACTAATTCCTTGATCACATGTATATGTGAGTCAAGTGAAGGATTAGAGGATCGGGTACACTTGCGTGTGCGCTGGTCAAGTCCACCACAGAGAACGATAAGACTATTCGTCATGATTTACTGAAGTTTAGTAAATATGGTTATGCTTCCAAGTTTAAGTATAATTCTGAAACATTGGAAAAGTTTCAATGTAACGAATAAGAAGAATCAAATTAGACAGAAAGATAAAAGTTTCTCCAATCTGAAAAGATGGGAGAGTACTTGAGTATCTTGTTTTATGATTATCTTAGTGATTATGAAACCATATCACAATTGATCCTCTAAGGACACCTTTGTGCATTTGTTTGACTAAGAAGAGGAATCGTGAATTGTCGAAATGGTTAAAATCAAAAAAAGATGAATCATACTTCGTTCCAAAACAAGTCTTAGAGTCATACTCCAAGATTGTAATTTGAGTGACATAATCCTTAGAAGGTTTATAACACTTGTCAAATGTAGAGTAAAATGTTTTCTTACTCTTGTACATTTGAAATTGATAAGTTGTGATGTTTTGGATAAAACAAAGACCAACTAAGACCAATTGTGTGAAGTGTTTATCTTGATAAGTATCCGTACTAACTCTTGAATATTTGTTTTGTAATGAATGGTTCTTGACAAGATAATCTTATATGTCAAGAGGTCAGTGGGAGTCTTAAAGATATTGAAAAAGTTTCAAGAGCTAATCAAGAATAAAACCTTGTTGTTTATCACTAGCACACGACTTGAGGTTTGTAACCTATCGTGTTGACATATTCTTATTTTTGTGCCCATTCCAGTTAAAAGTTGACTAAGCATGTGAGTTGTATGAGTTCTCAGTTGTTTGCATAACTACTTGGAAGCAATGGTAGGCCCTTGTGCTACCAGGTGGCAAGAAATTAAGATTGCACAAATTCAGTCCATGTGAGTTTGGATTTGTCACTAACCTTGTCTTGTGATTATGGTTTTGACAAATTCAAATGGATAGGAACACATACAACATAAAATCTAAGTGTCATAAGGTTTCTCTTTGATTCATGAACATGATGGTGAGGAAACGCTTTCACTAAGTAGATTTTAAGTAGATAGCAATTGTGATATTTGTATTCTCAAAGTCGTTAGTGGAGCGTGTGTGGTTAACCGGCACACTAACATGGACTTGGGAGAAATGGCAAAGGTCTAAACAATTGAGACTATGATTACAGCATCCCTTTTCACAGTTCTAAAAATGTTTAGACACACATGTGAGCTATCTAAGGATATGTGTATGATTTTGATAAAGTCTAATCAAAGCATCTCGTATCAGAAATCTCAACTTTGTTAAGAAAGTCAATAAAGTATTCATTTCTAGAAGTCCAGCTGATTTCTGGATACATGTTAAAGCTAGTGGGAGCATAAGTGTTATGCTTATAATTATCATGTTAGTGGGAGCATGCTTATTATCTTAAGTTTTGCAAGTTAGCAATGTTAATTATAGAAAACAAAGTTTCAAATTTGCAAAGATGCAGGGCTTGAAAAGTTGTTTTGCTATAATTAACGGAGAGGAAATTTTACTTCATCCCAAATCTAAAAGCTTAGATTGTGAGATTTTAATCAAATTTAGTCATAATTACATTATTTGTGTTCTAAAATTCGATTATGATTATGACATCCCTTTTCATAATCTGAATTATTAGAACATGTCAAATAGAAATATAAAATATTATAGCAAAAGACTGGTCTAGTATCATGTCTTTATGTGAGACATCATGAATCGTGTCCCATATGCTTTAGATATAGGATCGATTACATGTGTTGTAATATTCATCTGTTCTAAATTTTTCCAAATGAATAGGGCATTAAGAAGGAAAAGTACTAGAACTGGATATGACTAAAATGATTAAGCAATTGTCGAGGACAATCTGAGGTTTACCAAAGATTGCTTGCTCATGGACAATTGGAAGTGTAGTGTCAATTTTGGAAGGACCATATTGGCATATTCTGAAAGGAGGAAACTCATGTTCAGAAGTGATAGTCAAAATAGGAATGTGGAAATGATTCCATAGGTGGAAGTTATTCATTAAATCTGTGTAAGATTAGGAAACTTAATGCAAGAAGCATCTTCAAAGGAATGTACTTTGAATTTGAGACTTCATCTCCACTGGAATACTTTGTAATGTCTGTTGCCAAGTCTTTGTGACTTTTGTGCTTAGTCATTACAAGAGGATCAATGCACATAAGTTTAGAATCTAACAGATTTTGGTAAATGGAAAGAATTTGGTATTCTTACATTTACGATAAGGATTTGGGATTGTGAAATGAGCATCATTGGAATCATGTTCAATTGATATATTTCACAAAGTAAGCATCATAGACAAACATAGTGTGCATACTTGGAGTATGGCATAACTGTTGTTTGGACAAACATAGTGTGCATGCTTGGAGCATGGCATGACTATTGTTTTGATTCAAGTATAAAGTTGATTATTCGAAACATTATACAATAAATAATGAGTAATCAATATGGTGTTTAAATAAAAGGTATTTTATTTACTCTCAAAAGTGGTTGGGCCATATAGGATTAGTATTATTCTTGTGTTTCACTTTGCATGTTTTGACTTCCCGAAAAACTAGGTTATTCAAACTCTCCACAGTCAATCGTATGTTGGAAGTAGGTATGAATAAAGACTGTCATGAAGTGGTATTGTAGATGTCTAAAGTGTTTAGACATAGCAAAAGTTGTTGCAACATTCATGAGTTCTCCTGGAATGAGATTCGAGTATTGGATTAAACCCACGTTCATTTGAATCACTTCATGGATTTTATCATGATTGATCATGAGACGATAATATCTTATATTCTTCAAACGGAGACGTGTGAGTTGTAGTTGCGCGTCGGTTGCACATTAACATATGTAAACACAACCAGTAACTTAGTTGTTATAAAACATATCGTTGTGTGTAATTTGATGAGCAAGTACAAGCAAACATTTGGGTCGAAGTTTATCCATTCCTTCTACCCTTGGAGGGATAAAAGTGATATTTGTGGGCCCCTCGATGATTTAGTGATGACAAACGTAAGTGCTCGGTCGGGCCTGGACTGATTTGATTTGTTCAATTAGTCGGTCGTCATATGTCGGAAATCGGGAAACAACAGATGGACAGAGAGAATGATTAAAATCCATGTCTCAGTCCATATGATATCTAAAATGGATGAATATATGATCCCTTATCTAATGGACGCGTCATTGATTTGTTCAGAGTACGACAGCGTCTTTTAAGAGCTATGATTGCTAGTCAGGTTGCAGATTCATACTTGCAATAATAGTTATTAGACTTATCCAAGTGGGAGACTGTTGGATTAGTGTCTAAGTCCATAACTATAATTCGTATGTACTTGACTCGATTTGGCATGATCCATTTGGGTTGCATGGCATCGGAACAATTTGGATAGACTTTTGTGAGAAAAGGATATTTATGATTTAATAATATATTATAAGTTCTAATATATTAATATGAAATCATATTATTTAATTAGTATTGATCAAGAATTAATTTGGAATTAATTTTGTGATCAAAAGACACTAATTAAATATATGGGGATTGATTGTGTAAATCATTCACTCTTATATATGTGGGCTTATGATCCATAGTTCTTCATGTTGGGCTAAACCCATGGAGTAACCCATGGATACTCCATGGAGGTTTTAACCCATGGAGCATGAAGAATATGGAAAGTCATGAGTTACATGGTGTAACCCTAATAGCCACAATATATAAAGACCCCATAGTTCAAGAAATCGGCTCTAAGGATTCATATGAGAGGGCTAGCCGATTTTGAGCATAAGAATTTTTCTCTCAAGTTATTCCAAGTTGTTGGTGGTGTTGTGAACCATTTGAGGTGTCACACTTGGGGCACTAGGCTCTTAAGCTCCGTGGAATCAAGCTACAACAAAGAGGTATGTTACCCTAACTAGTATCTTGTATTATTTATGTCAAATTGCATGCTAGTTATAGGTTAATGCCTTGGAAACCATTTACATGTATAATTAGTGAAAACATAGATCCAAGGTATATAGGGTTGTATGTGCACCATAGGATGTTGTAGTATACTAGAACCCATCACAAAAGAGACTAATTAAATTAACGGGGACTAATTATGTAAATTAGTGATACATATAGTTTGGGCTTTTGATCCATGATGGACTAAGTTTATGCAAGAGTACATAAAGAGTTAGTCCACATGAGTTATGGATCATAAGCCTATATCTATGGATTAGGGTTTAAACATGACCCTTGGAATCCTACACTATATATGTGTTATCCCTTAGCCTAAAATCGGCCCCCTAAGTCTTCTAGGAAGAGATATAACTGATTTTGGAGTGTCTAGCCTCTCTCTCAAAGTCCTCCTTTGTTCATGGTGTTTGTGAACCATTTGAGGCGTCACACTTGAGGTGTTAAGCTCTTGAAAGGCCAAAACTACAAGCTATAATAAAGTGGTATTCTTCTAACTTGATTTTATGATTTGTATGTCAAAATTGTATGCTAGTTGTAGGCTTCATGCTTTGGAAATTTTATTGCATGTATAACTAGAGAAAACATAGATCCAAAGCTATTAGGGTTGTATGTGCACCATAGGAGTGTTATAGTACACAAAACCCAACAGCTACCTGTAATGACAACACCAGGAATACTAGAAATGGTGGCGGCACTCCCATCATAAACCAAAATAATTTAAGACCTTGTTCATACAAGGATTTCATGGGCTGCAAAACCTTGATCCTTCTATGGAATGGAAGGAGTTGTTGGTGTATCCTGCTAGATAGAAAAGATGGAGGTAGTATTTCGCATCAGTGCTTGCACTGAGGACTGCCAATTGAAATAAGCTACCTATACACTGACGGATTACGCCTTAACTTGGTGGGATAATCATGCTAAGTCCATGGGAATTGATGAAGCCTATACCATAGGTTGGGAACCTCTGAAGCAGATGATGATTGAAGAATACTGCTCACGACAGGAAGTCTAGGCTCTGGAGAAGGAGCTTTGAAACCTTACCATGAAAGAATCGAAGGTGGCTGCCTACACATCCCGATTCAATGACCTTGCGAACCTTTGCCCGGAAATGATGACCCTGGAAGACAAAAAGTCGGAAATGTACATCTAAGGACTAGCTTCACCATTCCAATGTGTGGTTACCGCATCCAGACCCTCCACTTTCGATAGTGCTAAGTTATTGGTATATCAGTTGACTAAGCAGTGTATCCGCTAGGTACCATGACCCCGCCAAAAGAGAAGAACCAAGTTGGGAGTACAAAGAGGAAGTTTCATGGAAAGCCGAAAGGGAACTACAATCCTCGAAAGCCCAATCCAGAACCTATAATTGTATATGTTGCAATCATAAACACTCCCACTCCAGCAAAGCCGTATTCTGTAACCCTACCCCACCGTAATAAGTGCAACTTCCATGATGTTGGAAAATGCTTGATTTGCAGCATCTGCAACTTAAGGGGTCACACCGCTAAGTTTTGCAGAAAGGCTCCGAACAACACAACCTCAATCACTGTTGTAGGTTGAAGTCGAAATTGCTTTGAATGTAACCAACCAGGGAACTTTAAGAAATATTGCCCCAAAACTGAAGAACCAGGGTGGTAAAGGAAGGGAATTCGTGATAGGTGTGGGAGATGCACACCAAGAACCAACTGTGGTTACTGGTACGTTTCCTATCAACAATATTTATGCTTCCATATTATTTGACACTAGTTTCGATAGAAGCTTTATTTCCCATAAGTTTAGGAGAATGATAAATCATAAATCATGCAAACTTAGTTCATCTTACACGGTAGAAGTAACAAATGGTCAAATAGAAAGCACTTTAAAGATACTCACCAATTGCCTTCTCACCCTGAATAACCGCGTCTTCCATGTCAACTTAATGCCTATAACCATTTCAAGTTTCGATGTGATCATTGGAATGGATTGGTTAAATTCAAGGAGCAGATATTCTATGTTACGAAAAAGTTGTCTAGTTACCTTTACCAAACAACGAAGCCGTTGTGATCTATGGAGATAAATCAGGGAAGAACATAAGAGTCATCACTTACATGAAGGCAATGAAGTATTTACAGAAGAGATGCTTCGCGTTCTTAGCCCACGTAGTGGATATGCAAAGCAAGGGTAAGGAAATAAAAGAGATACCACAAGTGTGCGATTACCTGGATGTATTTCTAGAAGATATACCTAGAGTACATTGTAGAGCCTGCAAATTCCGGCTAGTCAATTTAGAGACGATAAGCGTCAAAAATGACTTTTTTATAGATGATTATTTAGAATAAATAATCTTAACTAAGTTGTAGTATATGTCACAAGGTTTCCGTACATATAAAGAACGTCGAAATCCGAGTTATAACGAAGAAGTTATGACCTGTCAAAGTTTCGCCACAAAGCCGGCACAACACCGGGAATCGTAAAAAGTGAGTTTACAATAAAGTACTTTTTAGCCTTATGAGTCTAAATTAAAGTTGTATAGTACGTATCCACCTACGCGTGAATATAAAGAACGTCAAAAACAGAGCTCGTATGCAAAAGTTATGAAGTTCCGAAGATGTAGCTGTCTAAGAGCATGACACGTGTCAGAAACCCTAATCTGACTGGACTAACGACGTGAGCATTAATTCTCATGACGTGAGGAGTCAAAAGGACACTAATCGAGCCTAGAAAACACTTGGGAAGTTTACGGGATGACTCTTGGAAGCTCACGACGTCAGCATATCATTCTCACGGCGTGAGAAGTCGTCCGGACACTTTCGGAGCTATAAACCCATATGGCGAAGCTACGAGGTGATACAGCCATGGCTCACGACGTGAGCATTGATTCTCACTATGTGAGAGAGCCAAAATCAGCCTATAAATAGCGACCAAGGCTCATTCATTCCTTACACCTTCTACTTTCATTCTCTCTCGTTTTTCGAAGGTTGTTTCCCTTCCCGAGCCTAACAACGACGAACCGTTGACCGTTTCTAGTCAGATTCTATCAACTCACGCTACTAAGGTGAGTGCATAGTTACTTTCATCTTACACATAAATATGAAGTATTTTATATAAATTACGTGCTATGTGTGCATATTATCTGTTTATTTGAGATCTATGTTGAATGAACGATTTTATACATGTTTTAAGTGATTTAAACTGTATATGTATTTTATATCTACGAATATGTTGGGTAAAACATGGGTAGATGAATGAGGAGGGATGAAAGAGGATATAAGTAAACATTGGCGACTATGGACTTAGTGCCAATTGTATAAACCATGGCGACTATGGACTTAGTGCCTACTGTATAAACCCTGGCGACTATGGACTTAGTGCCTAAACCCTGGCGACTATGGACTTAGTGCCTATCGTATAAACTCTGGCGACTATGGATTTAGTTCCTGTTGTATAAACCTTGGCGACAATGGACTTCGTGCCTATTCTTTAGGATAATCCTTAGGAACGAATGAACGAGGAATAGCCGATTCTTAGGGTATATCCTTAAGAGTAAAGAATATAATGGGGATGAGTAATTAGGTTGATTGTTTGATGTTTAAACATAATAATTATATTATTGATGGTTGAAAATCCTATGTACTCTCCAGGTTTCCCAACCTGACCCACTCAGTTTATTTGTATCACAAGTGTCGATATGAAGTTACATTACACTAAGAGATTAAGGAGATATAAATCACTAGTGATAACAAATCTAAGTTCTATTTATGCTTATGTTTCTGTATCGACGATGACATCCCAATGTTTGAAAATGAATAAAATACATTTCTTCGGAAATGCTTTGATAACGTATTTATCATGTTTTTCTGGGAACAAATTCTGCAACACTTTTCTTTAAAAGGTTACTCTGATATTCAAAATAAAGCATAAACAAATCGGTCTTTTCTGGCTGTGAAAATGGGGATGTCGCATACATCCAGTCAGATAGTTAGAATTCTGAATCAATCTAATCATGGGTGCAGCACCAATGGTAAGACCTCCTTATCGCCTGGCTCCATCGGAAATGCAAGAACTATCCAATCAACTTCAAGAACTTCTTGACAAAGTCTTTATCCGTCCAAGCTTCTCTCCATAGGGAGCTCTGGTATTGTTTGTCAAAAAGAAGGATGAATCGTTCAGGATGTGCATCAACTATCAAGAGTTGAACAAGCTCACCATCAAAAACTGGTACCACTCCCGGGGATCGATGACCTATTCGACCAACTACAAGGATCCTGCTACTACTCTAAGATCGATCTAAGATCCGGCTATCATCAACTCAGAGTCCAAAGACGGCATTCTGGACTCGATATGGTTACTACGAGTTTCTGGCTATGTCATTTTAACTGACCAAGTCACCATCCGTATTGATGGACCTTATGAATCGGGTGTGTAAACCCTAGTTGGATAAATTCGTCATCGTCTTCATTGACGACATATTGATATATTCATGTACCAAGGAAGAACATGGCCAACACTTGTGTTTAATTCGGTAATTGTTAAGAAAAAAGAAACTTTATGCAAAATTATCTAAATGCGAGTTCTGGATTAACGAAGTGCATTTCCTCGGCTATGAGGTCAGCAGTAAAGGGATTCATGTCAATCCCGCAAAGATCGAAGCAGTTAATGATTGGAAAGCACCAATGACACCAGCCGAAGTACACCAATTCTTAGGGCTAGCAGGATACTATCGGAGATTCGTCGAGAACTTATCCACTATATCCAAACCTCTCAACACCCTAACCCAGAAAGACAAAAAGTTCTATTAGGAAAATAGTCAAGAGTTTGCCTTCCAAAAATTGAAAAAATTGTTGTGCAGTGCACCAACTTAAGCCAAAAAATACAAACTACACTACCAATGACTTAAAGTTGGGAGTTGTAGTGTTTGCTTTAAAAATTTGGAGGCACAACCTATATGGAACAAAGTGTGGTGTATTCACCGACCACAAAAGCCTTCAACACATCTTTGATCAGAAAGAGCTCAACATGAGACAACGAATATGGGGCAAATTGCTAAATGATTACGAATACAGAATTTGTTATCATCCTGCTAAAGCGAATGTCGTAGCAGACGCTTTAAGCAGGAAAGAGTGAGCAAAGCCACTTCGTGTAAAGGCTCTAACCCTAACCATCCACTTAAACCTCACCACCCAAATTCAAGATGCTCAGCTAGAAGCACTCAAACCCAAGAATATCATGGAAGAAAACCTATGAAGAATGGACAAACAGTTCGACCTCAAGGAAGACGGAACACGATATTTCATGAACTGAATTTGGACTCCAAATTTTGGTGCAGTCAAAAGTTTAGTTTTAAACGAAGCTCATAAATCAAGATATTCAATACATCTTGTATCAAATAAGATGTATATCAATCTTAAAAAGCTTTATTGGTGGCCCAATACGAAGGCATGGATTGCCACCTATGTTAGTAAATGCTTGACTTGCTCCAAAGTCAAAGCAGAGTACCAAAAGTCGTCTGGTCTACTAAAACAACCATCAATCCTAGAATGGAAGTGGGAACAAACAACTATGGACTTCATAACAAAGCTGTCAAAAACATCAAGTGGTTATGACACCATCTGGGTAGCGGTTGACCTTTTGACCAAATCCGCCCATTTCTAGCCATCAAAGAGATCGACAAAATAGAGAAACTCTTCAGTACCTATCTTAAGAAGATCGTCAGATTGCATGGTGTGCCAATATCTATCATCTCGAACCGAGATAGAAACTTCACTTCCAGATTTTGGAAATATTTGCAAAGGTCTCTAAGAACCAAACTCGATATGAGTATCGCCTACCATCCTCAAACGGATGGCCAAAGCGAAAGAATGATAAAAACTCTGGAAGATATGTTTCATGCTTATGTGATAGAATTCGGTAATGCATGGGACACTCACTTACCGTTATTTGAATTCTCGTACAACAATATTTATCACACTAGCATAAAGGCCGCTCCATTCGAGGCCTTGTACGTGTGCAGATACTGTTCTTCGATATGCTGGGCAAAAGTAGGAGATACACAACTAGCTAAAAAGCATGTTGGAGATACTCTAATCACTAGTCCCGAGATTATTCATGAAACAAAGGAGAAGATCCTTCAAATAAAGGAACGATTAAAGGTCACACGTAGTTTACAGAAAAGCTATGCTGACATAAGACGCAAACCATTTGAATTCAAAGTATGAGACTGTGTCCTGCTAAAGGTTGCACCATGGAAGGGTGTCATTAGATTTGGAAAATGACGTAAACTAAAAACTCGTTACATCGGACCTTTTGAAATCCTAGAAAGGGTTGGTCCGATGGCTTGAAAACTCAAGTTACCTCAAGAACTCAACAAAGTTCACGATACCTTCCACGTATGTAATCTTAAAAAGTGTCTCTCTGATGAGAACCTCGTCATTCCACTCGATGAGATCCAGGTCAACACTAAACTTCACTTCATGGAGGAACCGGTGGAGATCATGGATCAAGAAATTAAAAATCTTAAACAAAGTCGCATATCTATAGTAAAAATTTGATAGAACTCTCGTAGAAGGTCAGATTTTACTTGGGAATGTGAGGATCAAATGAAACAAAATTATCCGAAATTGTTCAGTAGTGCTCCCTCCACTAGTGAAACAAAATAATAGTAGAAAAAAGTGGCCTAGAACTTAATAATTCTGAGACGAAATTCCCTTAACGGGGAGGTAATGTGACATCCTAAAATTTAGGTCAAAGACTCTAAACGGTCAATTCACAGTAAATATCTTTGTTATTTGACTCATTGAGTTTTAGTGCATCTTTTGTAAAATAAATAAGTTCGTTTCAACTACTATAAGATACCATATGGTATCTTACTTCTAAATGTGTAAACTGGTAAACGAATCAAACAGCTCAAACTGCAACCTTAGTGAATGCGTCTGAAAAACTAAAAATTTGTATTAAGAAGTTGTGAGCGAAGAAAACATTTTAATCTCATAGTACATGTTCTCCTATTTCCAAAAATATAAAGAACATCCAAACGGAGTTCGTATGCAAAAGATATGACAGTTATAAGAAAACAAACCAGTAAAACACTGATTTTCTTTAAACTGCTAAAACTATATTGATCCGTTGAGGCACTTGCACACCTCCGATGTAAATTATGATAGCGTTTGTGGACTCGGGCCATGGTTTAATATTTCATTTCATATTCAAAATATTTTTAGCGAAAATATTTGCAAAAGTCGAAACATCGAGCGTTTCGGGCCACTTAGACGCGAAACTTTAAACGTAATTTCCCAGAGTTCTACAATTCGAAAAATTAATCCGTTCGGGTTTCTGGAATCCTTGAATTTCCCTCTATCATAAGAAACATTCGAAAAAAATATCCGATGTCGGGATCTCGGATTTGCATTTCTAAGTGAGTTCTTGGCATTTTAAGAGGGTATGACCTCACTAGGGCCCACTAGACTTGTGTGTGAGTAAGGTCCACCCAAGGTTCTGTGTGTCTATTTTAGCTATAAATAAGAGGCTTTTCTTACTCATTTATCACACCAAATCACAACCTTCATCTCCATTAATATCACTCTCTAAATCTCTCTAACCCTTTCTCTCATTCTCGGTTTATATACACCACCACAATACCACCCTATTTAACCATCTCTTACCATCTTTTTGATTGAAAATCACTCCCACACACCACCTCACTCAGTCCATCACAACCTCACACCTCCCATCTCTCCCTCTCATCGACCCATTGCCTAAAGAAGCCAGAAACCGGACAGTAGGAGGCTGTCGGAGCCCACTGCCACCCTCCACTGTCGGCCACCACCACCATGTGTTACTGCTGCTACTGCTTCGTGAGTACACCACCACCACCTTCGTTAATTTTTTTCTTTCCCGTCGATCGCAAAAGCCAGACGAGGACCCGTTTTTTTCTTTTCTTGTTTCGTTTTTCCTTCTTCGTTGAGCATGGGAAAGAAACAGGAAGAGGGTCCTCCTCCTGTTCAAAGATCATTTCCATATGTTTAAACCCCCCCCCCCTCCCTCTTCCTGGAATTTTTTTTCAAAATAGATCCAAAAGTCTCAAACTTCCATTTCATTTTAATTATTTTAACCCTCCCTTGAGATTTGTTTACAAATTATGTCCCCTCTCTGATATTTGATTTGTTTTGTATAAAAAAAAACCCCTCCCTTGGAATTACTTTACAAAATTTTTTCCCATTCCATTTAATTAATTTAGTAAGCCAACCCTATAATTTAGTTAAGTCACAAAACAACCCCCACACTTATTAATTTATACCAAAACTTCTTTTTTGTTAATTATGTAACTAAATTAACCCATGCGGTTCGATTTGAAAATGTCAAGTTTGCAGGTCTCATGTCAAGTTTCTCGAAATTAACCGACAAATCACACGTTAATGTGAGTGTTACGGCCCCTCTTATATATTTTTACATGCTTTGGGGGAGAATACATGTGCATACTTGTGCTAGTTTATGCAAAAATACACATAAAATATTATTATTTTATGTAAAAACTATAACTAGTTTATAAAATATTGGTTTGACATTTATATGTTATAAGCAGATAAACTAGTTTTAAACCTCGATATTTTCATATGTTATGTTGTTAAAATGATACAACTAATAAAAATAACATATGCCTTTTTACTAAAAAACTCTATGATTTTATATGACATTGTATGTCATAAAACTTTGTTGTATTCCTAAGGATTTAAGCTATACATGTATATGTACAAAGTTTATAAATGAAACATACTTCGTTATAAAAGCAAGTTCCTTATACAAACATACATATCAGTTATGATCGGCTTTTATAAACTTTATGCAATTCATTATGCCTAGCAACTTATCCACTTATAAGTTAGGGTTGAGAGCTACTCACATATCTTAGTTAAGGGGTTTTTTAATGAGACTATATTCATTATCTAAGTCTAAACACTTGGCATACCCACACTACTATAACCGTTAATCTTCAGAGCAAGATATGTATGTATAGATCTATACGGGATTGACATCCCCACCTGTGGTTACTAGCTACAACCTCAACCAATCAATCAAAGCAGGTGATAAGTATCTACTATCATTACTACGACATACAGTGAAGCATTGTAGGGGGTACATTCACTAACATAGCTCGCTTATTGGACTCACTATAAACATTAACTAGAATATCTCTCTCTCTCTCTCTCTCTCTCTCTCTCTCTTACTACAAACCATGGGCTTGGTCGCTTTTAAAACTACTTGAAGTATGGCTTTACTTATGCAAAGATACATTTTGGTTTTCAAAGCTTATTCAAAGACTATTTACAAACACAGTTTTAAGTATGGTTTTACTTACAAAGAAAAATACTTTTTAGACTTTTTAAAAATATTATTGTTGTTAGTAGAAAACCTGTAACTCTCATCAACCTTGTGTTGGCCCTCAAAACTACATGTATTCTCAGGAAATCGGTAATCAAACTATTCAGACGACGGATGGTCATGGATTTCAAACAATCTATTTTACTAGTTTTTGTTATGTTTGCCTATCTATTAAGACAATTCATGTACTATTATTATATGTAAGAACCTTGTATTCAAACTTAATGATGGAATACAAATGTTTTTTTGTTTAGTGTTATACTTGTGTTATATATTCAGTATATATGTGATCCATGAACTTAGTCGCACAACCCGGCATGTTCCGCCGCCTCGGACGGGGGTGTGACAAGAAACATACTTAAAATTAAGCACGAAAATATAAAAAAAATTACATCGAAACGTAGACCAACTCGAATATAATACGTTTTTTTTTTTAGTTAATGAACAAAAATTATTATATGTGACTCGACTCATAAGTAGGAAAGGTACATAAAATTAAGCACGAAAACATAAAAAAATTACGTCGAAACGTAGACAAATTTGAATATAATACTTTGTTTTTAAGTTAACGAATGAAAGTTATTATATGTGATGCAACTCATATATAGTAAACGCACATTAAATTAAGCATAAAAATGTAAAACAATTACGTCGAAACATATACAAACTCGAATTTAAACCAACACTTGCATAAAAAAAGCAAGTAAGTTATTCTAAAAAAAACAAATGAAAGTTGTAAATTCATGTCGAAACGTCAACCATCTTTTATATATATATATATATATATATATATATATATATATATATATATACATTATGCAAACTAACATTTACATTATGCAACTAACTTTTATTTATGCATACTAACATTTATATTATGCTACTAACTTTTAGTTTTGCATACTAACATTTAAATTATATTTATTTATACATGTCAATGTTTATTTATATTTTAGATACTCTTCATAATTTTATTTAAACATTTACTAATATTTATTTATGTTTCTAATTAGTAAAGTTATGTATTAGTTATAAGTCTTATTATATGATTTATAAAATACATATACATATATATACACAACGGGAATATATATGCAACGGTTATAAACAGCAAAAACAACGTCTATATTTTTTTTACCATAAATAAACATCTTTACCCTGCTTATTTTATCCACAACAAATATTTCTCTTTTCTATCAAATAAATCAATTTCAAGAAATCAAGCTTCAAGATGATTCATCCTTTTGTGATAATCATGACTATAATAGTCATGTTACTTTTCATCCTAATCCTTAACATCGAAGATAATATGGAATTTCATCTACTTTTAGGCTTATATGCAATGTTAGCTTTACCGCTTCTTTTTTGTGTAATATTTATTGAAATAAATGGATTTTAATTTTAATTTTAATTTTGTTTAAAATTTATAGTTACATTATGTCCAACATTGCAAAGCTCGAGTTTGCAGCACTTGAAGTTAGTGGGAAAAACTATGTGCCATGGATGATAGATGTAAAAATGCATCTTGAATCCATGGGTATCTCAAATACTATATATGAATTTAATAATTGCTTGGCACAAGACAAAGCAAAAGCACAAGTTTTCCTTCGTAAGCATATTGATGAAATGTTGAGATTTGAATATCTTGATGTTACTGATCCAAGTATTCTCTGGAATCTTTTGAAAGAAAGATTTGATCATCAAAAGGAAGTTATACTTCCAAATGCTAGAGATGAATGGAGAACACTAAGGTTTCAATACTTCAAGAAAGTAAATGAATACAACTCAGCTTTGTTCAGAATATGTTCACAACTCAAGTATTGTGGACAAGAGGTTACTGATGAAGATATGTTGGAGAAAACTTACTCAACATTTCATGCAACAAACATTACCTTGATGCAACAATATCGAATGCAAAAGTTCACAAGATATTCTGAACTGAATGCATGTCTGCTCGTTGCAGAGCAAAACAATGAACTCTTGATGAAAAACCATGAATCTCGTCCAACGGGATCAGTAGCACTTCCTGAAGCAAATGCTACAAATATTGATGGTCATCGAAACAATACACGTGGACGAGAGCGAGGTCGTGGTCGAGGACGAGGCCGTGGCTATTTTAATCAAAATCAAAGCCATAATCAGAACCATAATTCTGGTCGTGGACAAGGTAATAATCATGGTCATGGCCAGAAAAGGAATAATTACCAATATTCACAAAGAAACAATGTCCACACACAAGATAAGACCAAAGTGGCAAGGCATGACACTGGGACATCACAAAAATATGATGGTTCATGTTATAGATATGGTAGCACATGCCATTGGTCAAGGACCTGTCGCACACCTGCACATCTTTGTCAACTTTATCAAGAGTTCATTAAAGGAAAAGGAAAAGAAGCAAACCTCATTGATAATGTTGAATTCACTCCGCTAAATGTTGCTGACTTCTGTAATGATATGGAAGACATATACTAAAAAAATCTATTATTGTTCTAGTAAAACTGTTTTTCCTTCGTTTGTTTTTCATGTAATGTCTTTCCTACAATAAATGAGCTTTCTTTTTAATAATAATTATGATTATGTTTATTCACTTATTATTCCTTTTATATGTGAAGTTTAATATGAGTCCAACTGGAGCACAACACCAAGAAAAGATTGGAGATCTTTGTATAGCAGATAGTGGTAGTACACATACTATTCTGAAATCAAAGAAATATTTTTCAGAATTAATACCAACAAAAACAGTCATACATACAATATCAGGTCCTACAGACTTGATAGAGGGAACCGGGAAAGCCCATTTTATATTACCAAATGGTACAAGCTTTTGTATAGAAAATGCCTTATTATCTCCAAAGTCTAATAGAAACTTATTAAGTTTCAATGACATATATTTCAAAGGTTATGACACAAAAACTGTGACCATTGAAAATAAGAAATATATGTATATTATAGACAAAAACCATGTGCTTGAAAAACTACCAACACTTGATTCTGGTCTGCATTATACATATATACATATGATTGAATCAAATATGGTAGTAGAAGGAAAACATTGTGATCCTGGGACATTCAGTTTATGGCATGATAGGTTGGGCCACCCAGGATTAACAATGATGCGAAGGATAATTGAGAATACACACGGGCATCCATTGAAGGACCAAAAGTTCCCTCAATCCAATAGCATAAAACCATGTACATCTTGTTCTCTTGGAAAGTTAATTATAAAACATTCTCCAATGAAAGTTGAAAGGGAGTCACCTAGATTTCTAGAAAGAATTCAAGGTGATATATGTGGACCGATTCACCCACCATCTGGACCATTTAGATACTTTATGGTCTTAATAGATGCATCCATCAAATGGTCTCATGTTTGCCTATTATCAACTCGTAATATGGCATTTGCAAAGTTTCTTGCCCAAATTATTAAATTAAGGGCACATTTCCCTGATTATACTATCAAAAGAATGAGACTTGATAATGCTGGTGAATTTACTTCACAAGCATTTAATGACTATTGTATATCTGTAGGAATTGTTGTTGAGCATCCAGTTGCTTATGTACACACACAAAATGGTTTAGCTGAATCACTGATTAAACGTCTCCAGCTAATAGCTAGACCATTGATAATGAGGACCAAACTTCTTGTTTCTGTTTGGGGCCATGCAATCTTACATGTTGGATCATTGATACGCATTGAGACCAAGTTCATATCATGTATATTATCCACTACAACTTGCTTTTGGTCAAGAGCCAAATATATCCCATTTGAGAATTTTTGGGTGTGCAGTATATGTCCCTATTGCACCACCTCAACGGACAAAAATGGGTCCTCAAAGAAAGTTGGGAATATATGTTGGTTATGAGTCAGTCTCTATTATAAGATATCTTGAACCATTAACAGGTGATGTTTTCACAGCACGCCTAGCAGATTGTCAATTTGATGAGGCAAATTTCCCATCATTAGGTGGAGAAAAGAAGATTCTAGAAAAGTATGTGTCATGGCATGAGCCTTATTTATCATATCTTGACCCTCGCACAAAGCAATGTGACATGGAAGTTCAAAAGATAATGCATTTCCAAGAAATGGCAAATCAATTACCTGATGCATTTACTGACACAAAAAGGGTGACTAAATCATATATACCATTTGTCAATGTTCCAGCTCGAATTGACATTCCACATGGACAATCTGATGATAAATTCACTCAAGAGTCTAAAACACGCCTGAAGCGTGGAAGACCATTTGGTTCTAAGGATAAGAACCCACGAAAAAGA
This sequence comes from Lactuca virosa, assembly GCF_052849685.1. NCBI lineage: Eukaryota > Viridiplantae > Streptophyta > Magnoliopsida > Asterales > Asteraceae > Lactuca > Lactuca virosa. The sequence goes on from NC_136434.1 coordinate 122,694,080, forward strand.
AGAGGAGCAGAAAATGCACTAGATCACGAGGAAAGTGTTCCTGGAGAAACACGAATTATTCAAATTCCCCCAGGAAAGGAGGATGATGCATTAAATTATGGTCAGACAAATACAATATGTGACCAAAATGAAACTGACAATACAGGTGCAATATTTTCTTATTCAGTTGCATGTGATATTATGAATGATGATCCTGAACCACAATCTGTCATTGAATGTCAAAGAAGAAATGATTGGGCTAAATGGAAGGAAGCTATGCAAGTTGAATTAAATTCTCTTAACAAGAGAAAGGTTTTTGGGAACATTATCCTCACACCTGAAGTTGTGAAACCATTAGGATATAGATGGATCTTCGTACGAAAAAGAAATGAGAAAGACGAAATTATAAGATACAAGGCCAGGCTTGTTGCTCAAGGTTTCTCTCAAAGACCTGGAATTGATTATGAAGAAACTTATTCACCGGTAATGGATGCAACCACTTTCAGATATTTAATCAGCTTGGCAGTATCTAAAAATTTAGAGATGCGTCTTATGGATGTTGTTAGAGCTTGCTTGTATGGATCACTTGATAGTGATATCTATATGAAAATCCCTGAAGGATTTAAAATGCCTGAAGCGTTAAGTGCAAAACCCAAAGAAATGTATTCTATAAAATTACAAAGATCTTTGTATGGGTTAAAGCAATCTGGGCGCATGTGGTACAATCGTTTAAGCGATTATTTGACAAGTAAAGGTAATAAAAATAACATTATTTGTCCATGTGTATTTATTAAGAAAACAACATTTGGATATGTGATCATAGCAGTCTATGTTGATGATCTAAACATCATTGGAACGAATAAAGAAATCCTTGAAGTGATTGAACTTTTAAAGAAAGAATTTTAAATGAAAGATCTTGGAAAAACCAAATATTGTCTTGGTTTACAGATTGAGCATATGTCTAACGGAAGACTTGTGCATCAATCAAATTACACAGAAAGAGTCTAGAAACGTTTCAATATGGAAAATGCAAATCCTTTAAGCACTCCAATGGTTGTTAGATCATTAAATATTGACAAGGATCCATTTCGTCCATGCGAAGAAAATGAAGAAGTCCTTGGTTCAAAAGTACCATATCTAAATGCAATTGGAGCTCTTATGTATCTTACCAATTGTACTAGACCTGACATTTCTTTCGCAGTAAACTTGCTAGCAAGATTTAGTTCAGCCCCAACAAAAATACATTGGAATGGAATCAAACATATTTTTCGATACCTTCGAGGAACTAGTGATTTAGGGTTATTTTACCCTAACAATTCAAAACAAGGCTTGATTGGTTATGCAGATGCAGGTTATTTGTCTGATCCTCATAAAGCTAGATCTCAAACTGGATATGTATTCATGAATGGAGGTACTGCAATTTCCGGGCGTTCTCAAAAGAAAACACTTGTTGCCACATCCTCAAATCATGCTGAAGTAATTGCACTAAATGAAGCTAGTAGAGAATGTACATGGTTAAGATCGATGACACAACTAGTTTTAACTTCATGTGGACTTGAAAAGGATATATGTCCAACTTTAATTTATGAAGATAACTCAGCATATGTCACTCAAATGAAAGAGGGATATATCAAGAGCGACAGGACAAAACATATACCTCCAAAGTTTTTTGAGTACACTCAAGAGCTTATAAAGAACCATCAAGTTGAAATCAAATATGTTCAATCCAGTAACAATGTAACAGACCTTTTTACGAAGGCACTTCCTACTGCAATCTTCAGGAAACATGTCCATGGCATCGGAATGCGACATGTGCATAGAATATAATGTGACGGATGTCTAAATAAGGGGGAGTCAACTATACACTGCATTCTTTTTCCCTTCGCTAAAGTTTTTTTTCCCACTGGGTTTTCTTTAGCAAGGTTTTTAATGAGGCAGTACGTCAAAGTTGAACGCTAAAATGATGTCATCCAAGGGGGAGTGTTGTAAATAATTGGTGGTGTTGTAAATAATTGGTGGATGACATAATAATTGGTGCATGGTAAATTTGTCAACATTTCTAACTAGTTACAATTATATGTTAGTAAAATTTGTAGATAAATACCCCTCCATTGTAAAGAATGTGATACACCAAAAGTTATAAGAGATATAACTTCCATATTCTCTCTAAATATTTTTTCTTCTCAATTAAAGTTCTTAGCAAAGTTTACTAGTTTGATTTGATTTATAGTTACATTAATTACCCTTAATTCATAACATATATATATATATATATATATATATATATATAAAAGTACGTAACCTTTTTTTTAGATTAACGAAGAAAAATCAAATTATATATACTACGATTAGTAAACATGAAAATTTAGAAATTAATGGGTAAATGTAACATTTTATAAATTTCAAAGTAAAATGTGTCAAAGTGATATTTGAAAATGTAGTGGATGAGATTGTGGATGAAAAATGTGGCAAACTCATAAACATAAAATATAGACTAAATTACATAAATGGTCCCTATAGTTTAACTATAGTCACAAACTCAATCTTTACTACTTGAAAAGACGAAATTACCTTTACATTAACAAACGAAAACTAACGATGATAGCAAAAATGATCATTCTTGTTACTTTTGGAAACCACATAGTTCATGTTCTTTAATTTTTTTTTTAACAAATACTGGATTTATGACTTTTGATAAATCATCTTGACCATTTATGTAATTTTGACCTTTATTTATTTAACATGTAGTTTTTGGGTATCTAAGAGTGGATGCATGTTTATTGTTGTATAAGGGAAACAAAGATTAAGAAACTAAAAAAACATAAATTTTCAAAATTAGTTCTTATGGTTTACAAAAGTCTTATTTTTTAGGACAACGTTGCAAAACATAATATCGGTGGTCCTTGTGGTTTTATTTTCTTTCGTTTTGTCTTTAACTTGCTTAAAATGATTTTTATACCTTTCAATTTAGTTTGGATTTTATTTTATATCATTTAATTAATTTCAAAATTATAAAAAAAAAAAAAAACAAAGCAAAAAATAATGTCCCATCCCACCATATCTACACTTTCACCGTCCACCCATATATCTTCCTTTATTCTTCTTCATTTTGACTCTTATTTTCCCTATATACTCCCCCAACGACATACAATGAATAACAAGATAAATCTCTCTCTGAAAAGGAGGTCATTGGAGATGTTGACCCTAGTTCTTCCCACTCCCTATCATTACATTATATGTATGATATTGTGCTTCGTTGGTCATAACACTATTGCGCTCCACCGTTTCTCCCTTTTCCTATTACCGTCTCTCTTCTATCGATTACAAGTTTACCTCCTCGTGCCGTTATGGAGCATCGACCACCGGATGCTCCACCTGACAGCATTTCACCGCTGCTTATTAATCTCAGCCCCTCTACTGCTACTAGAACTCGTCATGAAAAAAAAAGAAACCATGTGATGGGCAAGCAAAACTCTAATACTACAGTGAAGAAACCCATCAATACAAGGGGAAGAATATTATTTTTTAATAAAACGGGTGTTGATTCCACCATGGACAATGCTTATCATTCAGAGTATGCAAGTTGGAACCATTTCTTCCTAACCCTTAACTATGTTTGACGAAGTAGCCTTAAATGAGGTTGATTTGCTTTCTAGATTGATTCCACCTACGCCTTCCTCCCTTGAAGGATTTATATCCCCAAATGATTTGATTACTCTTATATTGGTTCTTTGTATGAAGCTTTTCTTACCCTAGATGAGAAGGTGTGATGGTATGAGTATTTAAAAATTTAATCAAATTGATCTTGAAACTATTGTGCTACAATTAAGTAATAGGAACACATATGTTATTCAATAGGGGTTTAGAGATGGCAGTCAGATATGGTGAAGGTGATGCTCGAATTTAAAATGAGGTGGTGGCGAAGGAGGTAGATGAAGAATAATATGGTATATGGTGCTACCGGGTGTGTGTTTTTTAAGTTTAATAGTATAAAAAATAAGAATATGTAAAAGAAAAACGAAAAAAGATGTTAGGAATGGAAATATAGTCTTTTTGCATGGATAATGACCAAACCATGTAAAAAAATAAAACGAGTAAACCACTAAGAAAATAAAACACGAGAACCAATAGTGTGATGTTTTGCAACATTGTCCTTAATTGTCCTTAAAGAAAGGCTTTTTATAAACCTCAGGCACCGATTTTGAAATTTTGTCCTAAAAAAATGTGTTTGCCGCAAAGTTTCAAAATAGTTGATTGTAAATGTATTAAAATAGTTTAAAAATAAAATTATGAGTTGACTGGCCAAAAAAAAAAAAAAAAGACCGAGCAAAATTCGACTAATTAATAGCAAATAGGCGGGAAGTGAGCGCGTTGGTGTTGAACGTTGTTCCCACGTCGAATGACGTCAATCCTACATTGCAATTGGTCCCATGTGTACTCTATGTTCCAAAACACAGGAACATGTGTGTATGATAAAGATACTATAAATTATTATATAGGGTTAATTAAAGATTTGGTCCTTGTGCTCTTCAACAAATTGCACATTTAGTACCAGTATTCAAAAGTTGACACATGTAACGTCTTGTTTTCATTTTTCTAAATAGTTATAGGATTATAGACTTTTAGAATTAAAAGTGTTGATTCAATTGGTTTAATAGGAATTTAATAAATGAAAAAGAATAATTTAATATGTAAATAGCAATAATAGTAATAACAATACATTAGTTAGAAATAATAACAGGATTAAAATGGAACGATATGGTTTTTTTATGTCTTTTTACACCCATTTCATTCTTGTTTTTGAAGACATAGTCTCACTTTTCGGGAAATCCTTGGAGATTGAACTATTGGTCACCACATGACTACTCACTCTTTAACAACTCTCTTCAACCGTAACAGATTTTTAATCTCTCTGCTTCCTACACTATCTCTCCTGTCCACCGTTTGAACGCTCAAGCCATGTATGATCCTAACTGGAAAGCAGCAATGGATTCTAAAATAGCTTCTCTACACTCCAATACCAATTAGGTTCTTCTTCCTCGACCTCCTCATGCCAATATTGTCGGTTGTCGTTGGTTATATTGCCATAAGTCAGACAGTCACGACAATCTTGATTGTTACAAAGGTTCGTCTTGTTGCTCAATGCTTCTCTCAACAACCCGGATTAGACTTTGATGACACCTTCATCCTGTTGTCAAACCGGTGACTATCCATATTGTCTTAAGCATTGTTGTCGCTCAGAAGTAGCTAATTCATCAACTTGATGTCAATAATGTTTTCTTACACAATGATTTCACTGAGGAAGTTTACATAAAACAACCTCCCGGGTTTGTTCATCCTTACTTCCATGATCATGTATGTCATCTTTTCAAAGCTCTATATCGGCTAAGGCAAGCCCTTCATGCATGGTACCAGCGGTTTGTTGGTAATATCACCTCCCTTGGATTTCAGAGTAGTCGCTCTAACATCTCTCTTTTTATGTTTCATCGAGGATCTGAGACCATTTATCTTCTTCTCTACTTTGATGATATCATCTTCATGGCTTCCTTATCATCTTTCATCACTAAAGTCACCACTTGACTTACAACCAAGTTGCTAATTACTGATCTTGACTCCTTTTCCTTTTTCCTTGGTATTGTTGCCTCTCGGACAGAGCAAGGTCTTTTCTTGTCTCAAACAGTGTTTGCTAAGGAAATTATAGCTCGTGTCGATATGACCATATGTAACCCTTTCAACACTCCCACGGATACAAGGACCAAGCTTTCCTCTTTCGAGAAGCATGTCGCCGATCCCACCCTCAATCAGAGTTTTTATGGAGCTCTCTAATATCTTACTTTCACTCGTCCAGATATCTCCTGTGTAGTGCAACAAATCTGTCTTTACATCCATGATCCTCGTGAACCTCATTTCCTTGTCCTGGAGCAAATTCTTTGATACCTCGTGGGAACCCTTTCTCACGGCTTTCATCTTCGTCCGTCAAACGTTGATCGTTTGGTTTCTTACTCTGATGTTGATCGGGTTGGTTATCCTCAGACTCGTTGCTCTGCATCTAGGTTTTGCATTTTTCTCGCTGATAATCTTGTTTCTTGGTCTTCAAACAGCCAACATGGTGTTTCCTATTCTAGTGCCAAAGCTAAGTACAAGTGGTAGCTAATGTAGTTGTAGAAGTTGCATGGCAACGTAACCTCCTTCTTGAGTTGTCATGTCCTCTCACTCGCAGTATTGTTGCCTTTTTTGATAATGTTAGTGTCGTGTACTTAGCTTTTAACCATGTTCAACACCAAAGAACCAAACATATATAAATAGATTTGCATTTTGTTAGGAAACGTGTTACGATTGGTCATGTATTTGTTTTGCATGTCCATTCCACTCATCAGTTTGCAGACATATTTTCAAAAGGTCTACCTACTTCGTTATTCTTAGACTTTAGAAATATTTTGTATTCATTAACCTCCCGCTCAAACTGAGGGGTGTGTTAAAGTATATTGTATTATGTTATAGTTTCAATTTATAAATAGTTTAGGGCCCCTTTTGTAAATTGTTGTATTATATATTTTTAGTGATGACCAATACGACCCTAACCGAGAATATTTCCACAAGTCAACATATAGCATTAAAATGTTTAATTCTAAAGTGATTTTAGAGAGCGACTAGTGTTGTCGACGTTAGAAAAAAATGAGAATTATGATTACAATTTTTTAAACATAAATAATAATACAATAGTATAATTTATAAATTAATACTTAGATTAACATATGATAATATATAAATAATTATTAAATTAAATATATATTAAAGATAAATGGGTTGGTGGGTTGAAAATTGGTTGATAATTTTTACCCAATTCAACCTATTTTATTAAATGGGTTAGGTGGGTTGACCCATTTAACTTAAATAGGTTGAAAATATCAACTCAACCTGCTAATTTTGGGTTGGGCTCAAGTTGTGTTGGCCTGTTGGGTCGATTTTTTTCGGCTCTAGATCAGAGCTTGTTTTTCCTCTTACTCCACATCCTAGTAGTTACTTGTAGATATCTTTAATTCATGTGAGTTTCACTACTCTATGGAAGATATTATGTGTTGTGTGGTATGTGCTCATATGTGTTCGGTTAATGGCTTCGCAAGGAGCAACAGTTTATAGCTTCTTACGAGGCAACCATTTATAGCTCTGTTAGGAGCAACAATTTATAGCTTCGTTAGGGGGCAACAATTTATATATCCGCTAGGACAATAGTTTATGGCTTCGCAAGATGAAATCATTATAGCTTCGTAAGAGGCAACAAGTATTTGATTAGGTGTTTATATGCTCATGTATCCATAATAAATTGTGTAAATATTGTGTCCTCAGTAAGCATTTCACTTACCTCTTGATTATTTAAGTTTTTCAAGACCATTCGGGTTAGATAAAGGGAAGGACTCGACTTAACTATAGTAGTGTCTGTATTTATGATTATTATGATTTTTATGATTAATCATGACTAGGGCTGAGCATGGGTCGGTTTTGCCCCAAAAACCGAACCCAAACTGATGAACATCGGTTTCTAAAAATTTGAACCCTAACCGACCCTAAACCCATGAGTTTGGTTTTATGGTTTATCGGTTTCTAAATCGGGTTGTCGAGTTTGGTTTATGAGCTAAACCAAACCTGAAACTGGTTTTCTATCATCTCATGTTCTCACTTCTATAGAAGTGAAGATGACTTCTACTTTGATACCTCAAGCGATGTGGGACAAAGCTAATAGCTTAATAAAACTGAAGAGGATATATGGCATGCTTATGTACACGAGCATATGTAGCTACGTTTCAATCATTTACCGATGTGGGATGGGTTTATCTAGCTACGAAAATAAAAGACGTGAAATATTGGATACAGGTTTCGAACTTGAAACCTCCAGAAAAACACGCAAGAGCCTTACCCACCTAAACCAACTCATGCTTTTGACATTACTTCGCTAAACATATTTATATTTGTATATAAATTATATATTTTTATAAACAATATATATAATTGGTTCGGTTCGGTTTCTATCGGTTTTACCAAACCCAAATGTCGAACCCAAACCGAAATTTTCGGTTTTCTAAAAATCTAAACCCAAACCGTCGGTTTATGCTTCGGTTTCGGTTTCTCAGTTTCGGTTTTGTCGGTTTTTATTGGTTCATCGGTTTTCGGGTTCGGTTTTGCTCACCCCTGACACTTTTAATTTTTGGAACTTATGTTTTCAGTAAATTATCGGAATTCTGCTACATTCTTTTATTTCACATTTGTCACTTGATTTTGATTGTAATAAAGAGTTATATCTTTATTCAATAAGAAATGTGTTGTGTATGTTTTTAAAATGAGGTGTTATAGTATAGTTAGCGAATATGATTTCTCAATCTTGCATGGAAGGTATTTTGCTCTATCAACTTAGCCCTAAGTTTTTTAGTAAATTACAGTTTTAGTCCTTATATTTTGCTCCAATCTACATTTTTTTGTCTAACTCTTAATTTTCTGACATGTCTTATCCCCGTGGTTTCAAAAATTCACACTAGTGGTCCATGAGGCTAATAACATATGAGATTCACCGTTAAATTCCTAAGAAATGATGAATTTACCTTTATTTGTATTTTTTCTATTCTTTTGTCATTTTTTTTATTTTGAAGGGACCATTTGTATAAATTAGATGAACTCTCAAATTAAGATCCCTAAATACACCAGTTCCTTTGGGGCGGAGATGAAGATTCCTTTGGGGCGGAGATGAAGATAAACGGAAAATACACTGGGTGGCATGGGATAAAGTAATAGCTTTAAAATCTGATGGTGAGCTTGGCGTAGGATCAATACCCGCGATGAATGTCAGCCTAATAGTCAAATGGTGGTGGCGTCTGAAAAAAGAGGGGGACTCACTATGGGGGTGCACGATAAAAGGTATACACAACTTATACAATAAACCTCACGATTATTTTTCTAGCAGGTACATAAATGGCGTGTGGCATAACATTGCAACCATAAAGAAGGATCTCAAGAGGCGTAACCTGGAAATAGGGGATGTGTTCGAACTACAGCTCAGATCCGGTGACAACACCCAGTTCTGGTATGACAAATGGACCGATGGAGACCAATTGAAGAACAAATACCCCGACCTGTTCAACCTGGAGACAAGGAAAAGATGTAAAGTAGCGGACAGAATCATTGGCGGCTGTTTTGTAGGCCATTGGAATTCTTGCCCTGTTGAATCTGGACTATCTGAGGATCTGGACAACCTAACGAATGAACTGTCCACGGTAAACTTGGCGAGCGGGTGTGATCAATGGAAAAGTAGACTTGATGTAGATGGTCACTATACGGTTGGGGCACTACGGAGGTTAATCGACAAAAAATCTGTTCCAAGTCAGATACTACCACCTATGCTATGGCACGGATGCACCGATCAAGGTGAACTTTATTTGGAGAGCACTACAAAAAAATCCCTTCTATGATGGCTCTAAGATCACGGGGTGTGGAGCTCGACTCGACATGCTGTGGTGCTTGCTTTGCTAGTGACGAATGTGCCGATCACATCCTAGTAACATGCACGTATGCGAGTGCAATAAGAGACAAAATATTTGACTGGTGTGGAATCAAGCACCAAACATTTCACAATGTCAGGGATCTAATATGCTTTGCTACAAGCTGTGGTCGGTGTTCAAAAAAGAAAAAAAAGGCTCACGATGATATGCTACGGGCTTATATGGAGCCTCTGGAAATATAGAAATGACCGGACTTTTAATCTGAAATTTATCAGTACCTTTTGCGGAGCTGAGCAGATAAAATCCTTGGTGTATCTCTGGATCAAATGCAGAGGAAAAAGTGGTTTATGTGAATGGAACGTGTGGTCATCATCTCCTTTCAAATTTTCCTAGTTTTCCTATGTATTTTTCTTTACTTACCACTACTATCTGTATGTCTTTTTTCTTTTTCTGTTCCTGCTCCCCTCTAGTTTCTTACTAGTTGGGGTTCATTTTAATATAATTTTGCTGTTTCTAAAAAAAATACACCAGTTCCCCTAATCACTTGTAATAACTTCCACTTCTACATTTGCCACTTCCCAACACACATCGCATACCAACATTGCCTCCATCCTGCCAGCAGCTCCTTGCCCAACCTCTATGACCCCGACGTCATTATCCACACCGTAGTCACAAACCATTTTGATTATTTTAGTCTTGTTGATTTTTTTCCTACACACCACTTTCATGATTTCAGATGAGCAAGAAGATTGAGTCAGCCAAGTTGTTTTTCCTGGGTTTGTGGTATTACTTGTACTAGTTGGGATTTGTATTCCAATATCTATTGTTTTTATCTACGTTTGTGGTATTTATGTTAGTATATGTACGGGGTGTTATTTAATTGATTTTGATAATGAAGAAGACAATGTTTGTGTTTGTATTTATTAATTTGTCAGTGTTCATCAAGTTTGATTTTCATTTGCAAATTTCAATATTTATTATTTTTATAGCATTATAATCAATTAGAAAATTATTGGTTCTAGTTCTTGATTGAAAGGGTGGGTGATGGTAAGGGTGGTTGATGGTGGTGATTGTAACATCCCAAAATTTCAAGGTAAAATTTTCATTTTTAATACAATCATAACACCCATTTGTCTTTCACTCAAAAAAATTAGAAGTATTTCATAATAAAACAGTTATCAGAGTACAATCCCAAAATCACAAAGTTGCGGAAAAACATGAGTGTATGCGTTGCGATCAAGTCGTGCCCTTTCCTTTCGAACCGGAAGTACTTGAAACCAAAACCAATAATCCGTAAGCACAAAGCTTAATGAGTTCCCCAAAATACCACATACCATACATAAAATAAAGAATGATATGTGCCAGACATAGTCTTGCCATTATACTATGAGCCATATCATGGTCTTGCCATTATGCCACGAGCCATATCATGGTCTTTCCTTGCCAAGCTGGGGGCCAATACCCTGGGTCTTGCAGACAAGTGCCAAGAGCCACCTCATGGTCTTCCATGCAAGCATCACAAAGACAATAATCATACAATAAAAAACTAACAATCTACTTAACTGTCAGGGTCCGAACTTTGGTCTTGCATACAAATTTGCCAGGAGCCACCTCCAGGTCTTACATACAATGCCAAGAGTCACCCCTTGGTCTTCAAATAATACATAAGCCAATGGGCCGGCATTAGTGCCTTTGACCCATAGTACAGTAAGGAGACTCACCTCAGACTTATGAAACACTCAGATAAATCTCTGACTACAGATCCGCTAAAATCCCCACGCTATCAATCACAAAATAACATCCAATCAATAATTGGATCCCGACTCACACTAAGAGTCCAAATTAGGGTAAAATATCTTTTTACCATTTCTCTAACTTGGCCCAAGGATAAGGCCCAAACCAATTGCCCAAAAAGCCCATATTTTAAAATAATCACCCAAAGCCCAAATATGGCCCAATTTTCCAAATTGGGCCCAATCCCTTTCATGAGCCTACAACCAAGAGAGTCCAAAAATATCAACAGCCCAACAATAGAATTATGATGGCCTAACAACGCCCAAGACAACCAAAGTCAAACATGGCCCAAAACCGAGAGCCTAAAAGACCTAAGCCTAATCTGTTGAGTACGCGGGGCGTACTCAGCTCGTACGCTCAACGTACTCGCTAAATGACTTGTACCCGCAGCGTACATGCTTGTACGCCCCGCGTACTCACCAACTTGGCCAACTTTCCAATTTCAGCTCTTAATCGATTAAGACTTCAACCCAAACTCGGATCTGACTTCCTTAAGGTGTTTTATCACGTAAAGTTGCAAACTTTACATGCATGCATGGCTTCATGGGGCTTTAGAGCTCAAAAGAGCTTAATAAATGACTTAACACATGCATGAGACCAAAACCACCATAAAGTTTGCACCTTTATGCTTAAGAAACCCTCAATGAGTCCAGATCTACAAGGATAAGCTCCAAAAACAACCTTCACTCACAATCATCAACCAAAGGGACCAAAACGACCAAAAACAAGCCAAGGAGTAGATCTATGAAATTGGATGATAAGCTTTGAACTTTATACCTCAAAAGCCACCAAAAGAAGGAGTTAAAGCTGGATCTCAAGGCCCTATTCTAAAGAATGAGTCTTCAAGTTTCTTCTTCCCCCTCAAGATGCATAAAATCCCCCACAAAAGCTTTTCAAGAGCTCAAAAGAACCACAAAAAGGCTAAGGAACGAATTAGGGTTTTCAAGGGTATGGAGGCTGGTTAAACAAGGCCAAAAGAGGCTAACTTATGCTTTATATAGGGTACAAGCTCTAAAATTATTGTTTCTGATCTGCTCACGTAGGCTAAGCGTACTCCACATACGCCCAACGTACATGGAAGAGCTCCGCGACCAAACTGCCTTAGTACGCCCAACGTACTCCAACTCTCCCAAAGTTGGCAATTCAGCCCCCCTAGGGACCAATTCTGCAAACAATACACCCCCAAAGGGTCTAAACCGAAATGTGCAAAGAACCAAGCGTTACAACTCTCCCCCACTTAAATTAGATTTCATCCTCGAAATCATTCATTACCATCCCAGGCATACCAGACACCCTGAGCAACACAACCACAACCCTGATCATACAACAGCCTTCTCAAAGGCAACCGAACCTAACCCTAGCAGGGCTCTCCAAACCTGATAATGAACTAATCCTTTCTCAGCCTGAATTAACCCCTGCATAAAATCACTTCTAACTTACCCAAAATTTGAAATCTCGAATTGGTCTGACTCCCCAACAGACCGCCCTTACTGAACCACCACCATCTCAAATTCACTTTGAATTTCAAACTAAGAAAAACACTTCCAACCCTTGATTATCTCGTTGCTTCTACTGGGAACAAAACCACTGACCATTCATTGTTGCAGAACACTTTTACTTGACAGAAGGCTTAGATAATCCTTCGAGTAGAAGACTCATCCTTGCAACGGTTAGACTCAAACAATATCTGCGTAGCAGGGTCGAATCAATTACTCTGAGATTATTTAATCCAAGCTTCAAGTGACTTATCATATTCACCAAATAACAAGCGACTCCACACACGATTAGCAAATCATTGATACCATCCCAGGCACAACTTGATGCCCCACTAGCTGCTTTCCAAAAGCAGCCGAGACCTCCCTGGTCTCAACTTTCCTGTCGAATAACCGATTCACCGTATTTCCACCTGGTTGCTGAGACAAATAGTCTTACACAGTCGCACCATGCGACTTCCGAACGAAGGCCTCATCTGACAAGAATTTCCCTAGCTATCTCCTATGGCTCCAACAACCTTTCTGATCCAACCGATCAAAACCGACCATCAAACCTGACGCCACCAAATCCAATGCTAAAATTGAATGCTACATGACTAATTGTAGTCTCATATCACAACCGGTCTCATACGTCCCACCACTTCCTTAATTCCATGAATGTTGTGGCCTTCCCACAGTCTCACAAACTGACCTACCCTTTTCTAATCCGATCTGAAGAAATCTACAAGCCAAAACATATATTTGACATGCTCTCCTAGCTACTCAAAAACCTATGAATGCTACGGGTTACCCTGCGGTCTTACAACACTCCTATACCACCTTCCAATCTAGTGAATGCTACGGCCACCCCGCAGTCTGACAACACACCTATACCATCTGCCAATCTACTGAATGTTATGGCCACCCCACTGTCTTACAACACACATATACCATCTGCCAATCTAGTGAATGCTACGGCCACCCCGTAGTCTTACAACACTCCTATACCATGTTCCAATCTAGTGAATGCTACGGCCACCCTGCAGTCTTACAACACTCATATCTTGCCATGGCCACCGCCCATGGTCTTACCGCTCATCTACCAATCCATCCATACTCATCCTGAGTTAAACACACATCATACTATACCCCAATCAGGTGTTCGGGTCATGCTTCAAACCCCAAAGCCTTAATCAGACAAGAACAGGCAGAGAGGCTCAAACACAACCCTCAACTTGGATCCAACAACCCCACTAGCTTCCCATGATACAACACCCAAATCCTTAAGTCCTTTATGCTGGTGACAAAGACCATAACCCTTACGATAAATAACTTCCCATGGCACTTCTACTGACCAACCAAACTCGTGCGACTGCCACCACCATCTTCTTGCTACCTCTCCTTCCCTAGCAACAGTGGTGATTGAACCCAAAGGTTCTTCAATAGACGACCGTCGATCCCACCAGATCAAATGCCAACACAACTGAACTCTGACTTCATTGGAGAACTAACCAGCTAATCCGACCATAGACCTTCTAATCGATATCCCTGAATTGACCCATCAAAGAACCAGAACACAACCGAACAAAGTGAAACCCGCTCAACAAGATACGACCCACTAATGATTCACGGCATGCAAAATGGAATATAACAATTCTTGATAATATAACGCATACGATAACAGATTACCAAACAAGACATAATGCTTACCCAAACCAATACAAAATTCCAAGCAATATAAATATTGATAATAACCAAGAAGAAAGCAAAAGATAACATACACGTAATAGCACCTGATGGAACCATGGTCTCCCCTGACTGACACTGCAATGCTCGGTTCCTCTCTGTTAAGGCTCCTGCCCTACCCTCACGATCATTAGTGATCCTCAAAGTAACCGGAGCAGGTGCACTCAATGCTCCACCCCTCAACATCGAACAGTCGGCCTTTTGTGGCCCACTTGATTGAAATTAAAACATAACAGGCTTGTCCCCTGAGGACAATCCCGACTGACATGACCAACCCTTCCACACTTGAATCAGCCCATGCCCCTAAAACGACAAACCCCATCGTGTTGCTTCCTGCACGTGCTGTACTGACCCCAACCCTGCTGGCCCCTCAATCGTTGATCTAAAGTCTTGGGTCTCTTCGCAGGACACTCAACTGGCTGCACATGCTCTGGCTCCCTCTTTCTCGGGTGCTTCAAATCAATCTCCCGCTCAAAGACTCTAACAATTATATCATTCAGGGTCTTTCACCCTAAGATACTCACGAACTCCCTGATGTCATCCTTCAGCATATCATGACACCCTACCTTCTTCATTTCCTCATCCGCTGCATACTGTAGAACCAATAAAGCCCTCTCCTGGAAATTGGTAGTGATCTCTGCCACAGTCTCCATTGTTTGAAGAAGGTCCTGAAACTCCTTCTCCAACTGTTGTACCTCAATAGTTGGCTCGAACTCAGCCCTAAATCGGGTCACAAACTCATCCCAAGTCTTCGTCTCCAGGGCCTCGCCTCCCAAGGCAATATCTACCTCCTCCCACCAATCTCGAGCCTGTCTTTCAAAAGACAGGAATAAAATATGACCTTCGACCCCTCGGGGCAGAAACTCGTCTGAAAAGCGTTAGTCATATCCGCTAACCAGCTCCTACTCACAGAAGGAAAGAGTGTGAGCCCCAACAATCGCCAAAACCTCACCACGAAACACGCCCAGACGCTCATCCAAAATCTCCAAAATCCCCTCCTTGACCATTCCAAAGATCACAGGAGTCTGCTCCACAATACCGCGGGTAATCTCCGACGAGATGAACTCCCGTATCTTCTCGCTAATTGGCTCAATACCTGCACCTGAGTTGGAACCAGAACCTAAACCTCCATCCTGAGTGCTCATCACCATACAGAAAAACAACAATAAAATGATCAGAACATACCCAAGGATCTTTATCCCACAGGCTTCCTAGATTCTCCGGAACTCTCCCCGATTAGAGTATGGATCCTATGCTTTCAGTAGTACGGGCCCAATACTACCTTCCACACCTATCCATACTTTCCTCAAGAATCATCCCAAATCCTCTAAGTCACCCTATAAAACTGATACTCCAAATGATCGCCAAATACGCAACCAAACCTACTGAAGCACTTCCTAAGCTATCCTACGTTCCCGACCTCACCCTGTCATCAGCTGCTGAAGAACTCCCAATAATGTCAGTTAACTACTTCATGAATACAATCACATGCAACAAATCTTAGATAATCCTTTAACTAACAGACTCATCCCTACAACCGTTAGACTCAAACGAGATTTACGCAATAGGGTCGAATCCATCACTCTAAGATTATTCAACCTTTGTAACATGTGACTTAGCATATTCACTTAATAGCTAACTCACATCACTAAAGAGTTCCACAAATCACAAAGCAAACAGCAATCGGGCACAGAAGATCTAACCAGCGTGCCAACTAATCAAGCCATTATATCTGATTATCTGAAAGCATACTAGCATGCAACCCTAAGCAGATCCTTAGCCCTAATCTAGCATGAAATCCTAAGCAGATCCTTAGCCCTAATCTAGCATGCAATTCTCATAACATATAATCATAACAGACATGTATGGGTATTTTGGAAATCACTTACTTGAGCTCGGCTGATTGCACGCACCACACCCCCTTTTGTCTTTATAAAATCCTTTTTGTAACCTATTCCTTTTTCAAAATCTTTTTAGAAACTCATTTTCTTTCAAAAGATCATTAATTCCTCAATTTGAGTTCAGACATAACCGAGAGTGTGTATGAATCCCTCAAACCAAGGCTCTGATACCAACTTGTAACATCCCACAATTTCAAGGTAAAAATTTCATTTTTAATACAATCAAAAAAACCATTTATCTTTCACTCAAACAATTATAAGTATTTCATAATAAAATAGTTATCAGAGTACAATCCCAAAATCACAAAATTGCGGAAAAACATGGGTGTATGCGATGCGATCAAGTCGGGCCCTTCCCTATCGAATTGGAAGTACCTGAAACCAAAACCAATAATCCATAAGCACAAAGCTTAATGAGTTCCCCAAAATACCACATACCATACATACAATAGAGAATGTTATGTGCCAACCATAGTCTTGCCATTACGACATGAGCCTTATCATGGTCTTGCCATTATGCCATGAGCCATATCATGGTCTTTCCTTGCCAATCCGGCGGCCAATACGATGGGTCTTACAAAAACGTTCCAAGAGCCACCTCCTGGTCTTCCACGCAAGCATCACAAAGACAACAATCATACAATCTACAGGTAATAATCTACTTAACTGCCAGGGTCCGAACCCTGGTCTTGCATACAAATTTTCCAGGAGCCACCTCCGGGTCTTACATACAATGCTAAGGGCCACCCCTTGGTCTTCCAAAAATACATAAGCCAATGGGCCGGTATTAGTGCCTTCGGCCCATAGTACAGTGAGGAGACTCACCTCAAACTGTTGAAACCCCATAAATCTCTGACTACAAATCCGCTAAAATCCCCGCACTATCAATCACAAAATAACATCCAATCAATAATTGGATTCTGACTCACACTTAGAATCCAAATTAGGGTAAAAGACCTTTTTACCCTTTCCCCAACTTGGCCCAAGGCTAAGGCCCAAACCAATTGCCCAAAAAGCCCATATTACAAAATAATCACCCAAAGCCCAAATATGGCCCAATTTTCCAAATTGGGCCCAATCCCTTTCATGGGCCTACAACCAAGAGAGTCCAAAAATATCAACAGCTCAACAGTAGAATTCTGATGGCCCAACAACGCCCAAGACAACCAAAGTCAAACATGGCCC
This sequence comes from Lactuca virosa, assembly GCF_052849685.1. Lineage (NCBI taxonomy): Eukaryota > Viridiplantae > Streptophyta > Magnoliopsida > Asterales > Asteraceae > Lactuca > Lactuca virosa. The sequence goes on from NC_136434.1 coordinate 122,711,645, forward strand.
AAAACCGAGAGCCCAAAAGACCTAAGCCTAATCTGTTGAGTACGCGGGGCATACTCAACTCGTACGCTCAACGTACTCGCTAAAGGACTTGTACGCGCAACATACATGCTTGTACGCCCCGTATACTCACCAACTTGGCCAACTTTCCAATTTCAGCTCTTAACCGATTAAGAGTTCAACCCAAAATCAGATCTGACTTCCTTAAGGTGGTTTATCACGTAAAGTTGCCAACTTTACGTGCATGCATGGCTTAATGGGGATTTAGAGCTCAAAAGAGCTTAATAAATGACTTAACACATGCATGAGACCAAAACCACCATAAAGTTTGCACCTTTATGCTTAAGAAACCCTCAATGAGTCCAGATCTACAAGGATAAGCTCCAAAAATGACATTAACTTACAATCACCAACCAAAGGGACCAAAATAGCCAATAAATAGCCAAGGAGTAGATCTATGAAATGGGATGACAAGATTTGAACTTTATACCTCAAAAGCCACCAAAAGAAGGTGCTAATGCTGGATCTCAAGGCCCTCTTCCAAAGAAGGAGTCTTCAAGCTTCTTCTTTCCCCTCAAGATGCACAAAATCCCCCACAAAAGCTTCTCAAGAGCTCAAAAGCACCACACAAATGCTAAGGAACGAATTAGGATTTTCAACGGTACGAAGGCTGGTTAAACAAGGCTAAACTAGGCTAACTTATGCTTTATATAGGGTACAAGCCCTAAAATTAGGGTTTCTAATATGCTCAGTATGCTAAGCGTACTCCACGTATGCCCAACGTACGTAGATGAGCCCCACAACCAAACTGCCTTAGTATGCCCAACGTACTCCAACTTTCTCAAAGGTGGCAGATCAGCCCCTCTAGGGACCAATTTTGCAAACAATACACCCCCAAAGGGTCTAAACCGAAGTGCAAAGAACCAAGCGTAACAATGATTTTGGTGATTAGTGATGGTGGTGATTGGTGGTTGTTAATGGGTTTTCTAGGTTACAAACAAAAATATTTACGCAGCAGATTCATAATCATATTATGGGTACACACAACCTAGAAGTCTATGGATTTTTCTCAAGTTATATTAACATACTTATGAAACAAACTTTTAACTTATGTAAATCGAAAATTACATGTTAAAATACATACCTTTTTTCATTAATAAGATAATGCAAACAACTCTCTTCAAAACTTCCTTGGAAAGTAAGCACCAATAGTGTGGATGCCTCTAATGGTTTCCACCCAAAACCCTAGAACACTAGAATTCAAGAGGTGAGAGATTGGAGGAAGATAAATTTCGTTCTCCACCTTATGGGAAGAGAGAACCGTGAAATTTGATGCCAATGGGAGGTAATTATAGCTAGGGATCTACACAATAAATCGTGATTTGAATAATAAAATAATCAGAAGCTTTTTACGCAAAACAACTCCTCAACTATGAAGCTTTTTTAGTCCACGTACGTTCCTTAGATACTTCACTTGCACTTATGGAACCCGATTTATATTGTTGAGTCTACCATCATCTTCTTAGATGCATTTTATATCCATCTTTTAGCATAATTTCCTACGTATTTCACTATAGAAAGCTAACTAACTCCCGATTATTATTATGTATTTCGTGTTTCATGATTATTTTGTAGAATGCTCGTACTAATCACGTTTGTTATGACTTTTCAGGGCCATTTGGTGCACATGGATGATTGCGCAAGTTTGGGAAGCGTCTGTGGATGCTTTGGAGCTTAATTGGAGTCTAGACTAAGGAAGGATGTCGGGAAATGATCAAGAACTGCTTGGAACGAGGAACGACGATCAAAAGAGTCGAAAAAAGTAACATGCGATCGAACCTTATACACCTGCGATCGCAGGTATGCCTTCTGCGAGGATCGAACCTTATACACCTGCGATCGCAGGTATGCCTTTGCGATCGCAGGTTGGGTCGCAGGTTGGCTTTGAGGTTTTGTCGAGCCAAAAAAATTCATCAGCTAAGAAAAAAAGAAACCTGTGATCGCAGGTTGTGCCTTTGCGACCGCAGGTTGGTCAAAAAGAGTCGAATGGCAACGTACTTCATTAAAAAGTCCCGTGACACATTTTGGGTGATACATGCGATCGCATGTATACCCTTTGCGATCGCAGGTACGACGTTTTGACAGCTAGACGTATAAATACAGCCCCATACTCTTTCAGTAACCCGTATTGGCGATTCCTGGCGATTCAGAGGCGATTTTCAGAGGGTTTCAAGTGAAGAACGCAAATCTACAGAAGACGATTCAATTTCTATTCGTAGTTTAGTAAGATTTATCGTTTAGACTTTAATTTCCACTGTTTGTAATCCGTTTTTAGCCATGTCAGGCTAAAAACTCATATTTCAGTTTCGCAAGACGTAACCTTTTCGTATGATTAATCATTAGACACTATGTTTGAATATGATTACTGCTTGGTTTGATCAATTCTGTGTTAAATTGAGTGTTTGATTTTGATTTCAGTTTTTGTTGGCTACTTAAATTGTTTGTGAATCATTCTACTCATCTAATTGTTTAGATCCGTAATTGTCTAGATTAATTAGTAAAAAGTGACATATATTGGATTAATTCTGCAGTTAGGGTTAAGTCAAATATGAATTGATCAAACAAGTTTTAACGCCTCCGAGCTTATGAGAGGTATTGAACTTTACTGGGAATTACACTGTGTCTAATGCAACTTTTCTTTGTTAATCAAGAGCTTGTTTGGTTAATTTAGTAAAAATTTAGATTTAATTCAAAGAACTTATTTTGATTAAATGATTTTTGGTAATAGAGGTCATTAGAGCTTGTTAATGAACCTTAGTACCAGTTTAAGCAAGTGCATAGTCAAATATTGTGTTGAAGGTTAATTATATGATTAGGGGAGTCACCGCGAAACTGGAATTGCTTTCTCTTATTTGAATTTTCGTCACTTTAAATTTAGTCATTTTCTTGTCATTTTCAATTTCTATTAGTTTAATTTTCAGAAATAAAACCCCCCTTTTTATATTTATTGCATTCATCAAGAATTAGTTCATACCTTACGCAAAGAGGTGTAAACGTTAGAACGTGTCCCTGAGGATCCAACCCTGCTTACCTGTACTACCTATTAGTGCAATAAAGCAATTTATTTTATATTTTTATTTGTTTAAATCGTATACGACAACGGTCTTAACAAATTGGCGCCGTTGCCGGTATCACGGTAAAACACTAATAGTTTTATGCCAAGATTTTCACATACAGATAATCTGATTTTTGATCCAGAGATTGAGAAGACTGCTAGGAAGCTAAAGAAGGAGGCAAAACTTCGAAAGCAAGAAACAGGAACCTCAACCTCACCCACACCACAAGGCACTCCCTTGTGGAACGAACCTGAACACTCATTTCAACCTTTTCTAAAAGCACCACCTACCTCACCCGTTAACAACCCGTTCAAAACCTACTCCTCATCATCTTCAGACAAACCCGAACTCACAAACTCTTCTGAAACTGAAATTGAATCAGACTTCATCATGAGCGAAAATGGAGATGAAGCTGAAAAAACTCTCCATGAGTGGGCAACACAAGAGGTTACCCAGCAGCCCTTGTGTATCACTTTTCCAGAAGCTCGAAATTTTGAGCTCAAATCCGGTTTAATCCATCTGCTGCCCCCATTTCGAGGCCTTGAGAATGAAGATCCTCATAAATTTCTCAAGGAATTCCATGTTGTCTGCTCTGTAATGAAACCCCATGGAGTTACTGAAGACCAGATCAAACTCAGGGCGTTTCCCTTCTCAGTTCAAGATGCAGCAAAGGAGTGGTTATATGACCTTCCATCTGGTTCAATAACAAGCTGGAATGAACTCGCTAAACTCTTCTTAGAAAAAAAATTTCCCGACGCAAAAGTGTCAAATCTACGCAGAGAGATTTTGGGTATAAAGCAAGGCAAAAGAGAAGCTCTACACACTTATTGGGAGCGATTCAAGAAGCTGTTAGTCTGATGCCCACAACATGGCATTAGTGATTATCAGTTATATCAGTGTTTCTACGAAGGATTGATACCTATGGAGAGGCGACTAATAAATGCATCTAGTGGAGGGTCACTTTCAGACATGACACCAACAGAGATCAAGGCATTAATAGAGAAGTTGGCCAATGAATCAAAACATTCAGCAACTGAGGAAGAGTGGTACCCAAACCACCCAAGAGGAGTCAAGGAGATGAGCAACGCCCACCTGGAATCCCAGATTTCAGAATTGACTAAAGTTGTCCTTTTGTTGACAAAAGAAAAAGGTATAGAGCCAAAGGTCAAACCTTGCGGGATCTGCTGCAAAACCGGGCACCCAACTGATATGTGCCCACTACTTCAGGAAGATAATGAATCTGTGCAAGCTATGGGAGGATTTCAGCAAAGGTCATTTGATCAACATCGCAACAACCAAGCTTGGGGAGGGCCTCAAAATAACAATTTCCAGCCAAGACCTCAACAGAACTTTCAGCAAAGAAGCCAATATCAAGCTCCACCTGGGTTTCAGCAACCTTTTCAGCAAAATCAGCACCAAAGCAATTTTCAGCAACCACCTGTTCAGTCACAAGCTAGTAGTTCCAACATGTCTTTGGAAGACATAGTTAAAAGTCTTGCTACCAGTACCCAAGCTTTCTAGAATGAAACAAAGTCCAGCATCAAAAATCTGGAGCAGCAGGTATCACAATTCGTGAACTCCATGAGCAAACTAGAAGCACAAACTCAATGGAAATTCCCATCTCAGACTGAGAAGAACCCGAAGCACAATGTGTGTGCTGTCACCCTCAGAAGTGGTAAAAACTACAAAGGACCAGTTCAGCAAGAAGATGAGGAAGAAGAGATCATGGTTGAGCAAGAATCTAAGGCAACTGAAGAGGTGCAGAAAAAGATAGACCTGCTGAAGCTGAAGTGAAAATTACCCCTCCTCCTTTTCCCTCAAGATTGAAAAACACGAAAAAAGAAAATGAAGATAAAGAGATTATGGATTTATTCAGAAAGGCTGAGGTAAATATTCCCCTTCTAGATGCAATTAAACAACTACCCCGATATGCTAAATTTTTAAAAGAGTTATGTACTTCAAAAAGAAAATAAAAGGAAACGTAATAGTTAAAGTAAGCGAGAATGTTTCAGCTGTTTTACAGAAAAGGCTACCCCCAAAGTGCAAGGATCCAGGAGTATTTACTGTTCCTTGCAAGTTGGGGAACCTTTCAGTTCCGCGAGCTATGTTGGACTTAAGAGCTTCTATAAATGTTTTGTCATACTCACTTTTTAAAACTATCGGGGTAGGGCCTTTAAAAAGAACAGGAGTCATCATTCAGTTAGCTGATCGTTCTCTGGTGCACCCAAAAGGTGTGCTGGAAGACATTTTGGTTCAAGTGAATGAACTCATATTCCCAGCTGATTTCAATGTTTTGGATATGGGAGATGACAACTCACCAAACTCAGGTTCCATTCTTTTGGGGATACCATTTTTAAAAACTGCCAGAACCAAAATAGATGTTTATGATGGTACCCTTTCAATGAAATTTGATGGTGAAGTTATCAACTTCAATATTTATGATGCCATGCGTTATCCTGATGATGTTTCAGCCCTTAATTTTATTGATGTAATTGAACCACTAACTGCAAAATATTTTGAGATTGCTAACTGTGAGTCACTATCATTAGTGCTCAACATAAATTTCTCTATTAATGCAGCTCAGGTTATATCAGAAAATTATGTGGTTGATAGAGAAGTTCAAGAGATGGTAGCTCATATGGACCAGCAGAGAAAGTTGAGGTATGGTACCCAAACTCTTAAATTACCAATTTCTAACTCCAAGCTTTTTCCTTCTATAGTGCAAGCTCCCATCTTGGAGCTGAAGACACTTCCAGAGCACCTGAAATATGCATATCTTGGAGAAAAATAAAACATTACCAGTTATCATATCCAACAAGCTGTCAGAAGAAGAAGAGTTAGAGCTGATCAGAATTTTGAAGAAGTATAAAAGCGCAATTGGGTGGACTATTGCAGACATTAAATGACCCAACCCATCTCTTTGCATGCACAAAATTTTGATGGAAGAAGATTATAAGCCATCGCGAGAAGCCCAACGCAGATTAAACCCACCAATGATGGAGGTGGTTAAAAAAGAAGTTATGAAGTTACTGGATGCTGGGATGATATACCCAATTTCTGACAGCAAGTGGGTCAGCCCAGTTCAAGTTGTTCCCAAGAAGGCTGGAGTGACAGTGGTAGAGAACAAAGAAGGAGAGTTGGTTCCAACTCGGGTTCAGAACGGATGGCGCGTTTGTATTGACTATAGAAAATTAAACGCAGCCACCCGGAAAGATCATTTTCCTCTCCCATTTATAGATCAGATGCTAGAGAGACTTGCTGGAAAATCCCAATACTGCTGCTTGGATGGATTTTCAGGTTTCCATCAGATTCCAGTTGCTCCAGAAGACCAGGAGAAAACGACTTTCACCTGCCATTTCGGGACATTCGCGTATAGGTGTATGCCATTTGGACTCTGCAACACACCCGCTACCTTTCAAAGGTGTATGGTTAGTATTTTCTCTGAGTATGTCGAAAATACCATAGAAGTCTTCATGGATGATTTTACTGTCTCTGGAGACTCCTTTGATATTTGTTTGAAAAACATCACAAAAATTTTACAAAGATGTATAGAAACAGACATGGTCTTAAATTTTGAAAAATGTCACTTTATGGTTGACCAAGGTCTGATTCTTGGACATATTGTTTCAAAACGAGGTTTGGAAGTCGATAAAGCAAAAATAGATGTTATAAAGAGCTTACCCTACCCGAAGAATGTTCGGGAAGTGCGTTCCTTTCTTGGTCATGCAGGGTTTTACAGGAGGTTTATAAAAGATTTTTCAAAGATATCAGTTCCCATGTGCCAGTTATTGCAGAAAGACGTTGAATTTGACTTCAATGAAGATTGCAAGAAGGCTTTTGATGTGCTGAAAAGTCTTCTTACTTCTGCCCCCATCATTCAGCCCCCAGATTGGAGTTTAACATTCGAGATAATGTGTGGCGTCGGTAACACTGCTGTTGGAGCTGTTCTAGGACAGAGAAAATACCGGGTTCCCCACGTTATATATTATGCATCAAAAACTTTGGACAGCGCCCAAGCAAATTACTCCACCACAGAAAAAGAGTTGCTGTCAATTGTTTTTGCATTGGAGAAATTCAGACAATATTTGTTGGGCACAAAAGTTATAATCTTTTCGGATCACGCAGCCATTCGGTACCTTCTTGCCAAAAAGGACTCAAAGCCAAGGTTGATTAGATGGATTTTGCTGCTACAGGAATTTGATATAGAGATTAGGGACAAAAGTGGGAGAGAAAATTTGGTAGCTGATCATTTGAGCCGACTCACCCCACCTGAAGACCCGACACCGATCCACAAAACATTTCCTGACGAGCATCTATTCGCTGTTCAGAACCCTCCTTGGTTTGCTGATATAGTAAACTACTTGGTTTCCAGAGAACTCCCTTTAGATCTCACCCGAGCCCAAAAAGATAAAATAAAGACGGAGGCGAAAAGATATGTTTGGGACGAGCCGTATCTATGGAAACACTGTGCTGATCAGGTGATTAGAAGATGTGTACCTCAAGATGAAGTCAAGTCAATCCTGAATTTCTGCCATTCAGAAGCTTGTGGAGGGCATTATGGTCCACAACGAACCGCACACAAGGTCTTGGACAGCGGTCTTTATTGGCCTCATATTTTTCGTGACTCTTTTCTATTTTGCAAAACCTGTGAAAGGTATCAAATGACTGGGTCTTTGACATCTCGTAATCAGATGCCACTTACTCCAATCTTAATATGTGAAATCTTTGACGTTTGGGGTATAGATTTCATGGGTCCGTTTCCGCCTTCTTTCCGGTTTGTGTACATCTTACTTGCTGTGGATTACGTGTTCAAATGGGTCGAGGCAAAAGCTACACGAACAGACGATGCCAAGGTTGTAGTTGATTTTGTCAAGACAAATATATTTGCTAGGTTTGGGACACCAAAAGCCATTATTAGTGATCGGGGTACGCATTTCTGCAACCGCACCCTCGAAGCAGTACTCAAGAAATATGGTGTCACACATCGGGTATCCACAGCATATCACCCGCAAACCAACGGGCAGGTTGGAGCTTCAAACAGACAGATCAAGGGTATTATAGAGAAAACGATCAATCCAGTCAAGAAAGATTGGAGTATTCGATTGGATGATGCGTTATGGGCTCACCGGACAGCATACAAAACTTCTATTGGTATGTCACCATATAGAATTGCTTTCGGCAAACCTTGTCGATTGCTGGTTGAATTGGAGCATCGAGCATATTGGGATGTCAAAAATTTGAATATGAGCATGGATGAAGCTGGCAAGAAAAGAAGATTGGATATCCAAGAGTTAGAAGAAATTAGGAATGATGCTTATGAGAACGAAGCAATCTATAAGGAGAAGACGAAAGTGTTTCACGACAAGATGATCTCGCGAAAGGTATTTACTACCGGTCAAAAGGTACTCTTATACCATTATCGTTTCAAACTTATTTCTGGTAAATTGAGGTCTCGTTGGGTGGGACCTTTTGTTGTTACTAACGTGTTTGATTATGGTGCTATAGAAATTACGAGTGAACAAACAGGAAAGATTTTTAAGGTAAATGGTCACCGTCTCAAACCATTTTACGAAGGGTTTCAAGTTGCAAATGAAGAAGTGGAGGTAGTCGAGGTCCTGACTTACCGCAATTGAGGAAACCAAGTAACAACGTCGAACCAACGATAGTAAAAACGGGCAGCTTACCGGGAGGCAACCCGGGCGTTTGTTTTGGTTTCGTTTTATTTTGAAACTTCTTTTTAATTTTTAATTTTTGTGTGTTTTTAGCTACTTAGGTCGTCTATTTTTTAACTGAATCGTGTTTTTTTTAAAATAAGAAGGAACAGAGAGAATTTGAAATTTTTTGAAAAATACAGTTTTGGTGGAACCTGCGACCGCAAGCCCAGTCTTTGCGATCGCAAGTTATACATTTTGGGGTCGCAGCACGTCATCGAGGTTTTTTGGAGCAATTTTCACAAAAAAAGGGAAACGTGCGATCGCAGGTCCAGTACATGCGATCGCATGTATTACTTTTTTTGTGCCTAGAACACTTTTGAACAATTGAAGATCAATTGAAGCATATTTCGTAAAACATGCGATCGCAGGCACCCTACCTGCGATCGCATGTATCAATATCTTATCATCTAGACGTTAGCTTGCCTCGAAAAACGTGCCCAACGATCATTTTTTTAAAACCTGCGATCGCTGGTTCCCCCATTGCGGTCGCAGGTTGTGTTTTTGCTATAAATATCGATCGCAGTCTCATTTGTAACCACCACACTCCAAAAATTATCTCTGAAATCCACTATATTTCGAGTTCTTTCACAACAAACACCCAAATCGCTCGTTTTTCTTCCAAATCAAGCAAATAAGGTATCAATCTCTTCCGGTTTACTTCTACAACATCTTTACGGTAACGAAATCATGTTTTCACGGATGAAATTCTCCAAAAATCTCATTTTGTTCGTTTGAAATTTGAATTTTTTGTGAGTTTCTTTTTCAGATCTACGTTCCGTTAGTAATCCGCAGGCCACGAAAAGTAGAAACGTTTGCTCACAACGCAATTCAGAAGAGATTCATCCGGACGAAATTTCAAAAATCAAAAAAAATTTCGGCATGAAAAATATACTGCTGTTGAGCGCACAGTCAGGTATCTTCGTTCTGAAACTGAATTTTTGTTTTTGTTATATATTTGTGCGGGCTTGCGTATCCGCTTAGGAGTAGTTAAAGATAATTATTTTTGGTTGATTATTATTTTCTTTTACCTGGAAATTGTGCCTTCCTTGTCCCGCTTTTGACCTGAAAAAAAAATGCCCCCTAGATCATCTCGTTCACGCAGACAGGTTGACGCTCCAGAGCCGTCATACACTGTCCAGGTGGACAATGTCACTGTAGATTTAGGTTCACAGGCCGCACTTGACTGTTACCAGCGGCTTCTTGACCGCGAGATTATGCCACAAGCCTGGGCCCCTAGCCGCACACTAATGCGGGAACTCCATATTTATGATGGTGTTCATGCTCTTTTTGCCAATATTGGCTGGGAGCGCCTATTCTCTGCGGATTTTGCCACTTGCCCCCTACTGACCCGAGAGTTTTTAGCTATCTGAGTGAGGTAAATCATGAGGGAAACTTAGCTTTCTGCATTTTTAGCACCCCTCACACTATTCACGTAGACCAGTTATGTACTATCTTCCATACCCCATCACCAGTTTATCCCAGCCCACCCCCGCTTTTGACGTACGCGAGTTTTGGTACTCCATCACTGGTTTGGAGTCTTATGATTCAGCCCAATCCGTACAGACTAGTATCGTACACCCTGTTCTCAAAATTGCATTGAAAATTATATGCAATATCATTTATGCACAGCTTGAGACTACAAAAGCCGGCAAAGCCGAGCTTTTCCTTTTGTGGTGCATGATCACCGGGTCGCACCGCCCGCATTTTGGTGATATTATCATCAAACGATTCCATAGAGTTATAGCCCTTCGCACCGGAGGTGCAATTCGTTGTGGTGGTCTGATTTCTGTCATTTCCCGCTCCCTCGTGCCATAATCTCCTCCGGGGTACACCTTCTTTGCGGGTGATTCTTTCCGTTTGACCCTGCAGACCCTTCGGGCTATGCACATGCTTCGTACTGCCCCAGGTGGGTATGTTTGGATGAAGGGTCACTCCACTTACTTCAAGGTCAATGGCCCTGATGACATCGTCCTCGCTGAACCCATTAGCGACACTGTGTGGGTTCTTCCGTCGAACCTTGCACCACCTCTTCGCCCACGTAGGGCACAGCAGGCCCGACAGCCACAGTTTGATCGACCATCTTCGTCCACTCAGCACCCAGATTACACGAACGCCACACCTATTTCCTTTAGCCAGCCTGATCCCATGCAGACTGACCTTCAGGATCAGCCCCCACCCACCCAGCCATCTCACCCTCACCCCAACTCCCCCTTCACTTACCAGCATTATCTTGACCTCCGTGGGGATATTGCTTCCCTTCAGCAGACGATGATTGGTCTTCGCCTCGACTATCAGCTATATAGCACTCAGGTTACCGACTATCGTGACGAGCTCTTAGGTCTGCGCGACGATTTTCGCGATGATTTCTTCCGTCGCTATGCTCCCCCGTCCGAGTAGTCGTCTTCCACTCCTCCCTAAGCATTGAGGACAATGCTTAATTTTAAGCTTGGGGAGGGGATTTCCTATCTTTTTGTAAAAAGTTTTTATTTTGTCTTTTTTATTTAAAAAAAAATTTAAAAAGTTAAAAAATCCAAAAAGATTTTTCATTTATGTTTCTTTTATTTGTCATTTTATTTCTTCCTAGTTTTTTCTAAAATATTTTCATTTTGTTGCGTTCTGCATTTGCAGAAAAAAATATACGAGATGATGACATTCTTTACATACGATAGCTCCATGAAGTGGCATATTAAGAATTGAAAATGAAAAAAATCCGAAGCAACCTAATTGTTATTGTAAGTGTAGAATCAGCTGTCATAACCAGGGGACCCAAGACACCGTGATTCAAGACCCCGGCCTTAGATAATAAAAAAATGGCGTACTGAAACGTTTTTTGGGCGGTAATAACAGCTCTAGGATGATTTGCTTATTAATGTTTAAAAAGAATATTTATCGGCAACTCTGAACCCACAGAACATGGCCCTATTTGTTGACACGCGTTACCCCTCGCGGTAACAAAGAGCTTAAGTATCAAATCCACACAGTCAAGAATGAAGGAAGGGTACAACGTCATATCCAGTACCCAAATCAAAGAATTTCAAGCGCTCAATTGAAGAAACTTCAAGAAAAATAAAAAAAAATAAAAAAAAAAGATTGAAGAAATCAAGCTCAAAACGGAGTATAAATCAAAGTTCAATCAAGTTAGAAGCCGTTCCAAAGTTACATCTGGCGAATCAAGAACTGTGTGATATGATACTTGTGGCTATCGAAAAAGTGAAAGCGTAGAGCTCGGGCTCCTACGGGGGTTGGCTCTTGCTGCTTCGGCGAAAGCTGATTTGGTCGTGCGGGTTCTTAAGGATGCGTCGATTCTGATTCTTGGCCATCTAGTCTTAAGGACATGAGATCCGGACTATGTTATTTTCGCTCATAAAGCTAATTAAGGTACAAAGTTTAAATAAAACTAGAGTTAAATTATTGTGTTACACCGTTTTATGGTCTTCCTTACTTTGGGAGTCTGTGATACATGAAAGGTAGCAGGATGGTTGCTTTGGTGTTAGTGATTGGAGCCCATTATCGATGTAAAGTCTGATCGTAAAAAGAAAAATATATAAAATATAAAAGTAAAAAAAAATATAAAATATAAAAGTAAAAAAAAAAAGAAGCATGTTTCATTTTAGTTGTTCGTTTTTCATTTGCATATTATTTTGGTTCATTGTTCATTTTCTTTATCTTTGCATGCATATTTTATGTTTAGCTTTAGTAGTTCTCGTTATTTAGGTTGTCATTTTCAAGTTGACGTGTGTTTAGGTTATTCCTTTATTGCCCTTAGCCTCAATTTCGTTTCCAAGGTTATCGTTTCCTTACTTGAGGGCAAGTAAGGTCTAAGCTTGGGGAGGTTTGTTAGATGCATTTTATATGCATCTTTTAGCACAATTTCCTACGTATTTCACTATAGAAAGCTAACTAACTCCCGATTATTCTTATGTATTTCGTGTTTCATGATTATTTTGTAGAATGCCCGTACTGCTCACGTTTGTTATGACTTTTCAGGGCCATTTGGAGCACATGGATGATTGCGCGAGTTCGGGATGCGTCTGTGTATGCTTTGGAGCTTAATTGGAGTCTAGACTAAGGAAGGATGTCGGGAAATGATCAAGAACTGCTTGGAAGGAGGAACGACGATCAAAAGAGCCGAAAAAAGTAACATGCGATCGAACCTTATACACCTGTGATCGCAGGTATGCCTTTGCGATCGCAGGTTGGGTCGTAGGTCGTCTTCGAGGTTTTGTCGAGCCAAAAAAATTCATCAGCTAAGAAAAAAAGAAACCTGCGATCGCAGGTTGTGCCTTTGCAATCGCAGGTTGGTCAAAGAGTCAAATGGCAACGTACTTCATTAAAAAGTCCCGTGACACATTTTGGGTGATACATGCGATCGCAGGTATACCCTTTGCGATCGCAGGTACGACGTTTTGACAGCTAGACGTATAAATACAGCCCCATACTCTTTCAGTAACCCGAATTAGCGATTCCAGGCGATTCAAAGGCGATTTTCAGAGGGTTTCAAGTGAAGAACGCAAATCTACAAAAGACAATTCAATTTCTATTCGTAGTTTAGTAAGATTTAGCGTTTAGACTTTAATTTCCATTGTTTGTAATCCGTTTTTAGCCATGTCAGGCTAAAAACTCAGATTTCAGTTTCGCAAGACGTAACCTTTTCGTCTGATTAATCATTAGGCACTATGTTTGACTATGATTACTGTTTAGTTTGATCAATTTTGTGTTAAATTGAGTGTTTGATTTTGATTTCAGTTTCTGTTGGCTACTTAAACTGTTTGTGAATCATTCTAGTCATCTAATTGTTTAGATCCGTAATTGTCTAGATTAATTAGTAAAAAGTGACATATATTGGATTAATTCTGCAGTTAGGGTTAAGTCAAATATGAATTGATCAAACAAGTTTTAACGCCTCCGAGCTTATGAGAGGTATTGAACTTTACTGGGAATTACACTGTGTCTAATGCAACTTTTCTTTGTTAATCAAGAGCCTGTTTGGTTAATTTAGTAAAAAGTTAGATTTAATTCAAAGAACTTATTTTGATTAAATGATTTTTGGTAATAGAGGTCATTAGAGCTTGTTAATGAACCTTAGTACCAGTTTAAGCAAGTGCATAGTCAAATATTGTGTTGAAGGTTAATTATATGATTAGGGGAGTCACCGCGAAACTGGAATTGTTTTCTCTTATTTGAATTTTCATCACTTTAAATTTAGTCATTTTCTTGTCATTTTCAATTTCTATTAGTTTAATTTTCAGAAATAAAACCCCCCTTTTTATGTTTATTGCATTCATCAAGAATTAGTTCATACCTTACGCAAAGAGGTGTAAACGTTAGAACGTGTCCCTGAGGATCCGACCCTGCTTACTTGTAAAACTTTGTAGTATTTTAAGGATTCAAACTATTACTATGCATGTATATTTATATGTTTAAATACATAAAGTTTATAAATATACATATGTTCATTACTTTGGAACGTACATCTTTATAAAAGCGAGTACATTACACTTTTACATACATACCAAACATATTCGACTTTTATAAACTTTATACAATGAAATTCATTATGCATAGTGACTTATCCACAATTAAGTTAGGGATGATAGCTATTTACATACTTTAGTTAAGGGCTTTTTAGTGAGACTATATTCATTATCCGAGTCTAAATACTTAGCATATCCACACTGCTATAACCGTTAATCTTCGGAGCGAGATACATATGTATAAATCTATACGGTGTAGACATCCCCACCTGCGGTTGCTAGCTATAACCTCGACCGATCAATCGAAGCGGGTGACAAGTTTCTATTATTGTTACTACAATGTCCAATTAACCGTTGTAGGGGGTACATTCATTCACATAACTTGGTTATAGTACTTATTGTTGGATTAGGTGTCTAAGCCCATAATTATATTTGGTATGTACTTGACCAGAGAGTAGCATGGTTCATTTGGGTTGCTTTCACCAGAACAATCTGATAGGATGGATATTTGAGAAAGAGGTTATTTATGATTTTTTAATATATTATAAGTATAATATATTAATTGTGAAATCATATTATTTACTTAGTATTGATCAAGAATTAATTTGGAATTAATTTAGTGATCAAAATAGACTAATTAAATTAACGAGGACTGATATGTAAATCAGTGATATATATATATATATATATATATATATATATATATATATATATATATATATATATATATATATATATATATATATTGTTTGGGCTATTGATCCATGTTGAGCTAAGTTTATGTAAGTATCCATGAAGAGTTAGCCCACATGAGATATGGATCACAACCTAAGTGTATGGATTAGGGTTTACCCATGACTCTTGGAATCCTACAATATATATGTGTTATCCCTTAGCTAAAATCGGCCCTAAGGGTTCTAGAAAGAGAGATAACCGATTTTGGACTGTCTAACCTCTCTCTCAAATTCCTCCTTTGTTCATGGTGTTTGTGAACCATTTAAGGCATCACACTTGAGGTGCTAAGCTCTTGAAAGGCCAAAACTACAAACTACAATAAAGAGATATTCTTCTAATTTGATTTTATGATTCATGTACCGAAATTGTATGCTAGTTGTAGGCTTCATTCTATAGAATTTTATTGCATGTATAATTAGAGAAAACTTAGATCCAAAGCTATTAGGGTTGTATGTGCACCATATGATTGTTATAGTACACAAAACCCAACAATGGTATCAGAGCCATGGGTAGTTTTCTGTTATATTTGATGCTTGTTTATTTTTCAAAGCTAAAAAAATTGATTTTTTGGCCTCTGACTGATGAACCCGTCGAGTCCACTGATTGACTCGACAAGTTCACGCATTAAAAGGGCAACTCGACGAGTCAAGTTCATGCACTCGTCAAGTAGAGGCTTCAGGTTGCAGAATTTCGAGTTTTTGGCAAGAATTTGGTTTGGATCATTACCACAAACTGTTTTGTAATCATAAAAATTGTATTTTTCTGATATGGTAGTGATTATACTCATCCAATCAAAAGATAATTGTCATAGTTTTAAGATAATTGTTGATTTATATGATAAACAAAGTTACTTGTAAATTGTTTATTTGATATTATCTTGATATATGAGTTTAGTTAGATCAATCATGAATTATATGTTAATTTTATTTGTTGAAATTAATCTAAATGTTTTTTTAATGAATTTCATAACTTGTTCTCAAGTTATGGAACATGAAAAGTCTCATCCATTAAAATAACATTAAACTCATAAGTTATGGAATTCAAGAGTCTTGGATGGTTACAAAACTTGTCATCAAGTTTTGGAATCCAAAAGGTTTTGAAGAGTTTCAAAACTTGCCCTCAAGTTTTGGGATTTGAAAAGGTTAATTAAAAGGTTTTAATTTGTAATATTGAATTCTAAAACACATAGTAATTGAAAGTTTCAAAAGATGCATCTCTTAGGTTTATAACTTAAAAATTGATTAAATATTTTTAATTTTGAATTTTTAATAATCTAGATGCTTTGAATAGTTCAATTACACCTCATGGATTTTATTAGATTAATTAAAGTGTTTAATTAAATAGAAGTTTAATAAATCCATAATAACATGGTTTAAGATTAATTAAATTAAGAGTGTAATTTTTTAATACATTAAACCACCTAGTATTTTAAATGTTTAAAATACACCCTTATACTATATAAAATTAAAAGTTTAATATATTATATATGTATAAGTAAAAGGTCAGTCTTACCGTTAGTATGCCTCATTCACGAAGCCGGTCTATAAGGGGGGTATAAGGTTACTACCTATAAAATGGTGGTTTAATGAGTGTCCACTCTCACTCACCGCTTCCTTGATTGGTGGAGGGTCGTTAACCGAACGGGTAGGATAGGACATTAAATCTCATTAAAAGTATAATGAAATACCAAGTAACTAAATACTTTTATAAATTCTCAATCTTAGTTACTTAGGAAAAATGTGAATTTGATGCTAACCCATGAAATTGCACATTGCACCTTATTAGTCGTTAGTGGAGCGTGTGTGGTTAACCGGCACACTAATCTGGGACTAATGAAGGATGACAATGAGTAGCTCGATGTTAAGTATGGATCAATGGAGCGTGTGTGGTTAACCGGCATATTGATTAGGTGATTTGTAACATTAAGTGTACCAAGCTAATTTGCATGGTTATTCACACCTTGTTTGTGATCCTCGGCATCCTAGTCACAAACTTGAAGGGCATAATCGAGATTTAAACATGCCATTGAAAAGTTCAATGAATCTCAAAGAATATAGGAATTTCAATTCATTTAAAACTTAAAATTCTTTTTCGTTTTTCATGGTGGAAATTGGTAAATCGTCATTTACCTACCTTCAAATATTTTACAATTGGATTACGGCATCCCTCTTCTGAATTGTAGAATATTGTGTTGGGCCGTAGCCTTAATATTTCATTTTGGGTGTTATATTAAAGACTTAAATCAACTAACTTGAATATCTCCCATTATAGATGTCTAGGTCAGACAACTATGGTCTTCCTGAGTCTTTTGGAAAAAGCTTTCCTTATGAAGATGATGTCCCACGATTGGATCGTGGAAATGGAAATCATACTTCACTTCCTCCACCTCCTCCAATAATTCTCCCTAACCCACAAGTTCAAAGACTTGAAAAGTTCAAGGTCACTCAAGCCCTATTGGCAAGCAAACACCAAGATGGAAGGTCTGTGTGTGCACATGTCTTGAAGATGAAGTCACACATTGACAGACTGGGAATGTTAGGAGTCGTTGTGTCGAGGAAGTTGGTTGTTGACAGGGTTCTTCAATCACTTCCTAAGTCATATGATGAGTTCATTAAATATTACTATATGACAGACCGCGGCATGTCCCTTATCGATATTACCTATTTTCTAATTGTTGTTGAATCAGCAATGATTTGGCGCACTGGTAATGCAAATTTGATTGGAAGATCTACTTCCCAAACTTCCATAGACATTGACAATGGAAACATTGGAAGTCCAGAAAAGATTTCTCTTTCCAAGGGAAAGGGAAAGACTAAGTCTGATATTGTCCCGTGTGCCATTCTAAAAGAGTCTGTTTGTTTCTATTGCCAAGAGAAGGGACATTGGAAGCGAAGATGCCCTGACTACCTAAGAGATCTAAGAGATCTAAGAGATGGTAGAATCAAATTATATGGTTCTACTTCAGGTAAGCTCGTTATCTAACTCCATTAAGTTCCCATTTATTGATTCTTATTACATGATGTAAAGTTACATTTTGATGTTTTTCAAAATCAAAGAGAAAGGAAGCTTAAAGGAATAGCATGCTGAGTCTGATCGCGAAAAGATGGATTTCGATCGTATGGTTCGATGATCGGATTTTTGAGCTGCTACTTAGGAGTAATGATAGATTGCTTAGGAATATTTAGAAACATAGTTTTCATATGTACTTGCATTGTAAGGAAAGGTTTTCCACATGTTATAAATAAAGAAAAATTTGATTTTATCTTGTTTTATATTTCCTTGCAATGACATTTGTGAAAATTGATGTTTGTATGTTTATATTTTTAGCAATATGGATCTGATTCTTTCGTTAGTGGTAGTGTCAAAATTTACCAAATAAGGAAAGATTCTCATCACCCAAGTTTTAGTTAGATAGAAACTTGGAATCATGCAACTTGTATTGTGTGATGAATGAGAACCTTCGTCTTTGGGAAATTAAGACTAATTTATTGTTCACATGTATATGTGAGTCAAGTGAAGGACTAGGGGATCAGCTACACTTGGTTGTGCACTGGTCAGGTCCACCATAAAGAACGATAAGACTATTCATTATGTTTTACTAAAAGTTTAGTAAATATGGTTGTACTTACAAGATTAAGTGTAATTCTGAGTCGTTGAAAAAGTTTCAATAGATAGCAGAACGAATAAGAAGAATCACATTAGGCAGAAAGATAAAAGTTTCTCCAATCTGAAAATAAGGGAGAGTACTTGAGTATCGTGTTTTATGATCATCTTAGTGATTATGGAACCGTATCACAATTGATCCTCTAGAGTGCACTTGTATGACTAAGAAGAGGAATAAGGGATTGTTGAAATGGTTAAATCAAAAGGTGAATCATACTTCGTTCCAAGAACAAGTCTTAGAGTCATACTCCAAGATTGTAACTTGAGTGACATAATCTTAAGAAATGTTTATAACACTTATCAAATGTAGAGTAAAATGTTTCTTACTCTTGTACATTTGAAATTGGTAAGTTGTGATGTTTTGGATAAAACAAAGATCAACTAAGAGCGATTGTCAGAAGTATTGGTCTTGATAAGAAACCGCACTAACTCTTGAATATTTGTTTGTCAAGTAATGTTTCTTGACAAAGAGAGTCTTATATGTCATGAGGTCAGTGGGAGTCTTAAAGATCTTGAAAAGCTTCAAGAACTAATCAAGAATGAACATGTTATTAATCACTAGCACACGACTTAAGGTCTGTAACCTATCGTGTTGACATGTTCTTGTTTCTGTGCCCATTCTAGTTAAAGTTGAATATGCATGTGAGTTCTATGAGTTCTCAATTGATTGCATAAGGCAAAGCACCTTGATCAGTGTTAAACTAGATTTTAAAGAGTTAGCAATTGTGATATATGCATTCTCAAATTCGAATATGATTACGACATCCCTCTTCATAGTTCAAATTGTGAGAAATGGAAAAAGGGTCTAAACATTTGAAACTTATTGCTGTAAGTTCTAAAATTGTTTGGACACACACATGTGAGCTATCTAAGGAAAGGTGTATGAGTTTGAGAAGCCTAGATAAAAGTCTTATCGAAGCGTCTTGTATCAGAAATCTAAACTTTGTTAGAAAGTCAACAAGTATTGATTTCTAGAAGTCCAGCTTATTTTTGGGTACATGTCAAAGCTAGTGGGAGCATAAGTGTTATGCTAGTAAGATAATAATTATTATGCTAGTGGGAGCATAATTATTATGGTAAGTGTTGCAAGTTAGCAATGTTAATTATAGAAAACAAAGGTTTCAATTCGCAAAGTTGCACGGTTTGAAAAGTTGTTTTGCTATAATTAAGGGAGAGGAACTTATACTTCATTTCAATTCTAAAAGTTTAGATTGAGATTTTAATCAAATTTAGTCAAGGACATATATGAATGTTATGTTGAAAAGATCCGACATAAGGAAATTCTATATATGGAAATGTTATAGCAAGAGACTAGTAAAGTATCAGGTCTTTATGTAAGACATTATGAATCGTGTCCCATATGCTCATTATATAGGATCGATTGCATGTGCTATAATATTCTCTTGTTCTAATTTTCCTAATGCCTAAGGCGTTAAGAAGGAAAAAGGACTAGAACCGGATATGACTAAAGTTATTAAACAACTGTCAAGGACGATCTGAGGTTCGCTGAGGATTGGTTGCTTAAGGAAAGTTAGAAGTATAGTAATGAATGGACTATATTGATATGATTTTGAATAGATAGGATTCTATTAATAATGGATAGTCATATGGAAAATATGGAAATTTTCCATAATGGGAGTTGGATATCAAGAATCTATGAATAAGTTAGAAACTTTTATGCAAGAAGGATGTTCAAAGGAATGTGTTCTGAATATAAGACTTCGTATCTATGGAATTGTCTTGTAACAATCTCCAATGGAAGTTTTATAATTGGCAAAGTCTCTGTGACTTGTGTACATAGTCATTACAAAAGGATCACTACATATAAGCTTAGAATCTAACAGATTACAGTAAGTAGCAAGGACTTGGTATTCTCACACTTACGATAAGTATTTGGAATTGTGAAATGAGTGTCACTGGAAATGTTTACAATTGTTCTATTTCACAAAGTAAGGACAATAGGTAAACATAGTGTGCATGATTGGAGCATGGGATAACTATTGTTTTAATTCAAGTGTAAAGTTGATAAATCGAAACATTATACAATGAATAATGTGTAATCAATATGGTGATTAAATAAAATGTGTTTTATTTATATTCAAAAGTTTTGAGACCATATTGGATTCGATTATTCTTGTGTTTCACTTCGCATGTTTTAACTTCTCTAATAATAAGATTATTCAAACCATCCACAGTCGATCGTACTTTGGAGGTAGGTATTGAAGCAAGACTGTCATGAATCCGTCTGTAGATTGTCTAAGTGTTAGACATAACACAAGTTTGCTGCGGTATTCATGAGCACTCCTGTAATAAGATTTGAATATTGGATTAAACCCACACTCATCTGAATCACTTCATGGATTTTATCACGAGTGATTGTGAGACGATAATATCTTACATTCTTGAAACCAAGACATGTGAGTTGTAGTTTACAAGTCGGTTGCACACTGATATATGTAAACGTACCAGTAACTTGGTGTTATAAAACATATTGTTGTGTATGATTTGATGAGTAAGTACAAGCAAGCATTTGAGTCGAAGTTTATCCGTTACTTTTACCCTAAGAGGGATAAAAGCGATATCTGTGGGCCCTCGATGATTTAGTGATGACAACCCTAAAGTGCTTGGCCAAGCCTGGACTGATTTGATTTGTTCAATTAGTCGGTCGTCATAAATCGGAAATCGGGAAACAACACATGAACAAAGAGAATGATTATAATCCATGTCTCAGTTCATACGATATCTAGAATAAAGGAATATATGATCTCTTATCTAATGAACGCGTCATTGACTAGGTCAGAGTTCGACAACGACTTTTGAGAGCTACGATTGCTAGTCAGGATTTTGGAGTCATACTTGCAATAATAGTTATTAGAATTATCCAAGTGGGAGACTGTTGGATTAGGTGTCTAAGCCCATAACTATATTTGGTATGTACTTGACCAGAGAGTAGCATGATCCATTTGGGTTGCCTTCACCAGAACAATCTGATAGGATGGATATTTGAGAAAGAGGTTATTTATGATTTATTAATATATTATAAGTATAATAGATTAATTGTGAAATCATATTATTTAATTAGTATTGATCAAGAATTAATTTGGAATTAATTTAGTGATCAAAAGAGACTAATTAAATTAACGGGGACTGATTATGTAAATCAATGATATATATATTGTTTGGGCTATTGATCCATGTTGGGCTAAGTTTATGTAAGTATCCATGAAGAGTTAGCCCACATGAGATATGAATCATAACCTAAGTGTATGGATTAAGGTTTACCCATGACTCTTGGAATCCTACAATATATATGTGTTATCCCTAAGCTAAAATCGGCCCTAAGGGTTCTAGAAAGAAAGATAACCAGTTTTGGAGTGTCTAACCTCTCTCTCAAAGTCCTCCGTTGTTCATGGTGTCTGTGAACCATTTGAAGCATCACACTTGAGGTGCTAAGCTCTTGAAAGGCCAAAACTACAAGCTACAATAAAGATGTATTCTTCTAATTTGATTTTATGATTCATGTACCAAAATTGTATGCTAGTTGTAGGCTTCATGCTTTGGAATTTTATTGCATGTATAATTAGAGAAAACTTAGATCCAAAGCTATTAGGGTTGTATGTGCACCATAGGAGTGTTATAATACACAAAACCCAACACTTATTATAAACATTAACTAGAATCTCTCTCTCTCTCTCTCTCTCTCTCTCTCTCTCTCTCTCTCTCTTTCTCTCACTACAAACCATGGGCTTGGTTGCTTTCAAAACTATTTGAAGTATGGATTTACTTATGGTCTCTCTTTTACTACAAACCATGGACTTGGTTTCCTTCAAAACTATTTTAAGTATGGAATTACTTATGTAACAGTACGGTTTGGTTTTCAAATATATTCAAGAATTCATTACAAACACAGTTTTACGTACGGATTTACTTATACAAAGATACATTTTGGCTTTCAAAGACTCTTTACAAACACAGTTTTAAGTATTGTTATACTTACAAAGAAAATATTTTTTAGACTTTTTAAAGTATTACTACTGTTAGCAGAAAACATGTAACTCATACAAACCTTGCGTTGACCCTCAAAACTACATGTATTCTCAGGAAATCACTAAACAAACATTCAGGACGGATTGGATTACAGGGGACCTAGTTTACTAGCTGTTGTATTATCTGCCTATCTGTTAAGGCGATTCATGTACTATTATTATCTGTAAGAACCTTATATTCAAACATCAAGATGGAATACAAATGATATTTTGTTTATTGTTGTACTTGTGCTATATATTCACTTTACCTATGATCCATGAACTTAGTCGCACAACCCGACTTGTTCCGCCGCCTCAGTCGGGGATGTGACACTCATGAACAACACCAAGTATGAATTCATCTGTTCTTACTTGTATGAATTACGCTCTAAACCCTAAAAGCTTCCTTTGAATTCGATTTCAGGCTACCCTCTCCGAAAGGACTTAAAAGCATATGGTTTATGTCGATTATGCCAAAAGAAATTGTGCTTATGGTTGTTGGACTCCGTTTCAAGCGTGACACACGAATCTTTCTAGCCGCTGCATAAATTTATCGAGGAAAATCAAGATTAAAAGATTTAACTACTTTGTTTCCTAATATGCTCACTAAAGAAAACCTTCTTTCCTCATCTTAAATCGAACCATTCTTAAATTTCTCATCTCAGGTAAATCAATAATCTATTTCTCTTTCAAAACTACAAATTTACCATAATTCGAGAAAACTGATTATAAAAAGGAAGAATGAAATCACCTATCTACTTTTTTTTTTTCCTAATTTGAGAATTTTCAATCTCTTTCAAATTATATCTTACTTTTTGCAGCTAGCAGCGCTAGATTTCATAACGTGTACAACAAATGATGTACTCGAGTTCACGATTTTCACAAAATCCTTTAGGAATCGACTTTCCAGATCTAACTCCTACATGTAGTGGTGTGAGAGAAAGACACATACAGAGTTAAGGTGGTCCGGATGGTGTTGATTCTTTTAGAGCGTCGGGAATCATTTCTGTAAATGAAAATCTGGTGTTGTTGATTAGAAGACATCATGGGGATGATGACTTATGCAGATGTCCCTTGTTAGAGAGAGAGAGAGAGAGAGAGAGAGAGGTGTGGGCCCTATGTTTTAATTTAATAAAACATTAAATTAAATAGAAAAAGATAAAAAAAAAACAGGAAAGTATATTAGTCATTTCAATTTAGCTACCAAAACCACAACCAAAATAACTCAAAAGGTCTGCCAATCCAAAAAATTGGAGGCTTGAACCAAACATCATAAAAATACATACCACATTGACATTTTTGCAATTTTGTCTTTCATGTATTAATAAATATTAAAATAAAACAAAAAAATGTACTTTTTTTTTTACCAAGTTAAGGCTTTCGATACAAAAAACTCTTTCTCAAAATCAACACATGACGGAGAATAAATTGTTTTCGCGACTTCAGCGATCTTTTGTTTTGACTGGCAAAGTTTCATGTATTGTTCCGATCTCAATACCGCCTTCAACGTCTCTACCCTCTTGAACAAAACTAAGATACAAGATGATCGCGGCAAGATCCCCAATTCAGTCCTTCCTATCCTTCTTCCTCAATATTCATCCTCACGAAACCTACTCCGTTTTCTACTCCACCTCTTCTTTCTTCTTTGTAATTCCTTCTATCCAGATTACATACTTTGTGTCTTTCACGATTTCGATCCCAATTATAATTACTTGCTTCTTATTTCATTCTGATGTACAGGTATTAAGTGCGTATTTTGTGGTTTTGCCATTACGGGATGAAGGTGCTATCTCCTTGGGTATTGGCAATATCCCGGGACTCTTTGTGGGATCCTTGATACTTACATTAATTGCTGCCCCTCTTTCAACTCTCATCTTTTCATTGCCTAATCTTCCTAAAGCTAAGGTACATACTACATACATTATGTCCTCCGATTTACTCATTTTTATGAAATTTTACCAGTTATGTAACTTATGTTCAAATAATGGCGCGAGCGCTGGATTCTAAAGATGATTTTAGGTTAACAGTAGTTAGGTTTAGTGTGGATTTCGAATAATTGAAGAAAGAGTTGCTATGAAGTTCCATTAGTTATGCGTTTCTTTTCAAATTTCAATGGCTGTATAACTATAACATATAACATTCAAATGTGATTATGTGAAATGCTTTTACTTAAATGAATCTGGACTTCATACATCTCCTGTAATAAGTTTTTGTTGAATTCCAGGCTTTGGTCTTGATACACAGGTTTTTCAGTGCAAGTCTTGTGCTGTTTTTCATATTATGGGCGCTATCTTCTCCTGCAAATACATTTCCCACCTTCAAGGTAAAGTACATTACATCTGTTCAAGTTGTGAGACTTAAGATACGGTTTCTCACATTCTCATTGAGCAAATTTTACATGTTTAGGGTTTCTTCTCCGTGTCATCCACCATTAAAGATGAAATAAAGATTGAAACTGAACCTGTTTCTACAAACCCTAGCGATTGGGACAAGCATGGATGGTTTTACATTTCAGTCAGAATAGGGTTCTTCTTATGGGTATATCATGCTTTTCCCTTTCAATCTTGACTTATATTTTTTCAGTTTTTCTGATTGATGATCACAATTCACAGGTTGCTCTGCTAAATCTTATAACTATATCTTCAACATGGGCAAGAGTGATTGATGTGATGGACAATGAGGTGTGTTTGTGTAATGTGTTTTCTTCCATGTTTGCAAGTATGTGTTTGTGCATGATTTAACTCCATCTTGTATTCAGTCAGGTTCAAGACTGTTTGGATTTATAGGTGCTGGTGCTACTCTTGGTCAGCTTTTCGGTTCCTTGTTTGCTACAGCAATGGCCTGGGTGGGACCATGTAAGATTAATCATTAATCATTAATCATGAATCTCTTTGTTTTTTGAGAAATGGTTTTTGCAATCTATCTACCTATTTTATGTTCATTACTTCTTTTATTAAGATTCATATCTCTTATACAAATTCTTTTTGCCTTTTTTGTTATCAGATCTATTGCTATTTGCTGCCCTTTTGATGGAATTTGCTGCACAGACATCTAAAAGGATCAATAAGGATGTATCTGTTCCTTCTGAAGAAATGGTTTCTCTCAGGTTCTTATTTATTTTCTTCCTTATGCAAAAATCTTCTTTAATATCTTCTCTTAAACTTCCATCTTTTTTATTTCTAGAAAAACAAAAGTTGATGATCAAGATGAGATCAACGAACCAGATTCATCTGATCACAAACAATCTTCTTCACCAATTGCTTCAACTTCAAATCTTGATTCAACAAAGCCTCGATTCTGGGCTTTACTAGATGGATTTTCCCTTATCTGGTCTTCAAATTATTTGTTAATTGTATCATTGTTCTTATTTCTAGGTGCAATCACCTCCTCCTTCTTCTACTTCCAGGTAAAAAAAAACATTACTTTATTTATTATTTTATTATTTATTTATTTTTCTGATTTATCTTTTTTCATTCAACTGCAGAAAGTAACAGTAATTGCCTCAACTGTTACAACCCCTACAGAAAGAAGACGATTATTTGCACAAATCAATAGTTTTATCGCTGTTTTTATCCTTGCTGGACAGCTTACTTTAACAGTATAATTCTTCCAAGATATTTATATTTCTAATAACTTTTTTAATTAAAAAAAAAGAAAATTTTATATTTTTTCTTTTTTTTATTACAGGGTCGGATCCTTACTGTAGCTGGAGTTACTGTTGCTCTTTGCTCTGCACCATTTATATCCTTCTTGAATATAATTACAATCGCTGTTTGGCCAACTTATTTTTCAGTTGCTCTCTCAGAAACCATCCGGAAGGTTTTTTTTCTTTAATTTTATAATAATTATAACAATAACAATAAGGGTAAATTCCATAAAAGTCACTAAAAATGGAGTGTCAACATTGAATGGAAATTGGAAAAAAAATGATATGTTCGATTTGGAACAAAAAAATGGAGGGTCAAAATTGAAAAAAAAATGAAAACTTACTGTCAAAAACTCAAAATTGAAAAAAGTGAAAACTTATTGTATTTTCTGACATTTTTTTTTTTCAATTTTGACACGTCGGTATGCCATGTCAACATGTCACGTCATCAAATCTGACATGTCATCATGCACATCAGTAGGCAATCTGGTTGACCGGTCAAGCAACCAGAATTGTAACAAATTGGTAAACGGAATGTCAAATTTGAGACAAAAAATAACGCAGTGTCAAAATCGAATTTTCGTGTAAACTTAGTGACTTTTGTGAAATTTGCCCTGATAATAAGGGAAATTGTCAGAAAAGTCTCAATATTTTCAGAAAAGTTTCACTTTAGTACCAAAAAAAAATGAACAGAAAAGTCCCGATTATTTGATTTTACACACGATAATATGTCATTTCCTGTTAAAAGAAAAAAAAGGACTTTTTTGTTAATTTGAGCCAAAATGAAATAATCGGGACTTTTATGTTCAAAAAAAAAAAAATTGGGACTAAAGTGAAACTTTTCCGAAGACTTTTCTGACAATTTTCCTGATAATAATATGAAACATGTAATTAATGGTTTTTGCAGGTGGTAACCTATGTCGTAACTAGACCAGGAAGAGAACTACTATTCACCGTCGTATCACAAGATGAAAAATACAAAGCTAAGGTACAAATACAATGAAGTCCAAGGGTAAAATCGTCATTTAGTCTCATTCAGACCGTTCAAAATAGAAACACTTTATCCAGACATACATCATTACATATTCAGCTATTTTATCCGTACCGGTTAATGGAAAAGAAAAAACAGTCTGCAGTCAGTCACAATCACAATCACAATGAGTCAGAGTAACAGTATTTTTTGACAGGTATGCATAGATGTACTTGTGCAAAGATTTGGAGATGCTACAGCAGCTGGGATGTATAAGTTACTTTACAGCAATCTCAATGGCAAAACGACACATATTTCGCTTTATGCTATGCCCGTATGCAGATTCCATCAACTGTCTATCTATATTACTTTCTTCTTATTATTATTATTATTATGCTCTTTTTACTTATTTATATATTTGTTTATTTTATTTTTTTCGCTTTTAATCTTATCCAGATTTCTATTTTATGGATATTTACGGGATTTCACTTGGGTCGTCGACAAACACAACTTGCCAAATCACAGAATCTCTCATTCTCCTAAAAAAGGTGGATTTTTCAATTTTCATTAGTTGTGTGTAATAGCTAATGATTGGATCTCAAAATAACATACGACTATTATAATCTTTAATAGAAGTTTAAAAAAAAAAATTGGATTGAAGTATATGTGGGGAAATGAATGATTTTAGTCTTTGGATAATATTGAAGTTAAAATAAGAATAAAGATTTGAAAAAATATAAAGGGAATTTTGTGAAGGTATCATGTCAATTTACGCCTATGGCTAGTTTTGTGACACATGCAACAGGAGATTGATTCCTTTTAATCAGAATAAAGAGTCTTTTCATTTGAGTTAGATTTATTCGTACACATGAATATTCTGTCCTTGTATTATTCTTTATTTAAAATAATAATATAAATAAATATAATAGTCTCGTAATCGTGAGACTAGAGCTGACAAAACAAAAGGAATCATTGGTATTTTATATTTTTTCAAGTCAAAACGTAAAAATATTTTATGAGTGTCAAATATGATTATATATAAAACTATGTTACTATAATAAGTAATATTTTTTTTTTTAATAAAGTTTCACAAGGTTTCAGTTATAGTTGTTTATTTTTAAACTTTATCTTGATATATTGGAGACAAAAAGTAACTAAAATCAATTGTGGATTACTGAATAGGATGAAATTGTCATCTCCTTAATATCCTTGAAAAAGTAAAGTTCATGTTATCCGTATCTTAAAACCATTTTTTAAAAAACACAAGTCAATAGGAGACACCTGTTTGTATTACTTTAATATGTAGTATTTCATGATAAATGACTACATTTTGCAATAAATATTAAAAATTCATGAAAAATAGTACGTAATCATTGGTATTTTATATTTCAAATGTTTGAATTCAATTGTGTAAGAAAAGTTTGGTGAGAACTCACCGAACATTATCTCAAATGGATCAGAACGAAGCAAACGAATGCAATGTCAATTTAAATGCAAAATTTGAGAATTTGACCACCTCTTCATTATCTCCCACCGGTTCCTTTTGTAAAATGTAATTTCAACCACACAACAAATATCGAATTCATATATAAATTATATATTTTAAGATAAGTCTGATATTAAGGTTGCGTGTGATTTTTAGATCATCCTACGAGTCCCTTTAGGAATCAATGACTCGTCATGCATGCACACAAAATTAAATATGATATGGATTGTTTGATAAAAGAAAAAATCAATGGCTAAGATTAAAAATGGTTACCAAATATATATATATATATATATATATATATATATATATATATATATATATATATATATATATATCATGTTTAATGGTTTGCTAATATAATTAAGTTATGTTTTAAAGAAATATATCATGTGAAACATGAATACTAGAAGTACTTGACCCACAAAGAGTCCCACAAATAAAACAAGTGTTTGACCTTCAACTTTAATAGCAATCCATCAAATGTGGGGGCACTGTCCTATTTTTCTAAATGGGAAAAGTAAATAAAAGGGACTCTCCCATAACCAAGGTGGAATTTACTAGAAATTAGGTGGCTCTCTTTATAATCTTTTCTTTTCAGAAAAGTTGTTAAGGAGCTTCGATTTGTTGAGAGTTTTCTGTCCATAAAAGATAGATCTCAAACTCGTATATATCCAAAGAGGATCGTTTGAAGTTTGGGCTATTTCGCCCCTATACCATTGTCTAAGTATTTCATTTCATGTATTCCACGAAGAGTTGACTCTGGCATTCGTATTAAGGTTGTAAACGAACTGAACGTTCAACGAACCGTTCATGATCTATTTGGCGGGAAGTTTGCTTAGGTTCATTTATTTAATAAATGAATGAACATGAACATTAGTGTTGTTCGTTCATTTATGTTCGTTTGTTTATGTTTGATTATATTCATTTGTAGAAGATGTTTGACGTGATGAAGCTAATGCGAGTTTTTGTTTTGCACTAGATATTTGGAAAAAAAAATACTATATTTTAAGTATTTTTGATGTTTTTCATTATATGATTTGCTATACATGTATTTATGCATGGTTCCCTTTTTGGATGTTAATGGTCGTTTATCATTATTTATCTACGTATATCTTCATTTCAATTTTTTTATTATTAATGTTTGTTCGTTTACATCCATTCATTTACGTTCGTTTATATTCTTCTTTTATGTTGGTTCATTTAAGTTGGTTTAGTATTTTAACGAATGAACATAAACAGACATAAACGAACATGAACAAAGTAATTTCTTAAACGAACAAACAGAAACAATGAAATTCGTTTATTTATGCGTTCGTGTTTGTTCATTTGTTCGGTTAAACTTAAACGAACGAACACAAATAAGACTTGTTCATGTTCGATCGGTTCGTTTATAGCCCTACTTCGTATGATATTTTTGGCATTAAACCAAAAAACCATATTTAAAAGGAAAAATCTCAAATTTCAAAACATGTGCTAACAATTTATAAATTATTCTATTCAACTCATAGGTTAGCTATTTGCACCATTACGAAATGATGTATTTTAACGTTTCATAGTTATAAAAATTCAAGAGCTCTGCAATGACTTTACTACACTATAAAAAATGAAATTGGTGTAGAACAAACACAAAGGATTAAAGGAAATTTACTTGTTATAACAAATAAATAACTCAAACTTTGATACAACCCTTTCCTTGACTGATACACTAACTCGATATCTAGACGACTGTATATACCCCCCCCCCCCCCACACACACACACACACACACACACACACACACACACACACATATATATATATATATATATATATATATATATAACCACTAAACAAAGACTTTTAATTCTAATCTAATACCTACTTGTATTAACAAATAATGACTTTCCTTATCACCATTTTATGAAAATGCCTATTAAAGAGTCCTTGTATAACCGAAAATTACCAACATTCACTCACCCCTAATTTCAGAATGGAAATTGAGAGATCCTCCACCCTAAGAAGCATGCACATCTCAACAAACCTGATTTTGGCAAGTGCCTTTGTTAGAATGTATGCACACTGTTCCTTCCCGCTAACATGCTCCACCAAAATTTCCTTTTCCTCGACACGTTCTCGAATGTAGTGGTAGCGGGACTTGATTTTTAACCAATGCAATTGCAGATGTGTTATCAATCTTAATTACTACCTCTTGCAATTTTGATCCGAGTATTTCTTAAAGAAGATCACATAACCAGATTGCTTGATAACTTGCCGCAAATGCAACCATATATTTTGCTTCGCATGAAGACAACACCACCGTTTCTTGTTTCTGTGAACACCAAGTCACAGGTGACTTTCCAAGATAGAAAACATGCCCAGTTGTACTCCTCCCGTCATCATGATCGATATTAGGACTGCTATCACTATATCCCAGTAATTCTAATGGTTCCCCACGAGCATACCTTATCCTAAATCCCAAAGTTCCTTTAATATACCTCATAATTTGTTTTATTGCTATAATGTGAGACCTTTTTGGAGTTGTATATACTTGCTTATAATACCAACTGAATACGAAAGATCAGGTCTTGTTTGTAATAAGTACCTTAGTCTTCCCACAAGACTTCGATACTTTATGGAATCTGTGTCCCCTTCTTCATTATTTTTCGAGAATTTTATATCTGAGTCCATAGGAATTAGTGTTGGATTGAAATCGGGCATGCTTGCATCTTTGAGTACTTTTTTCGCATAACTTTCTTGTGTGATAATGATGTCATCCTTTCGTTGGAATACCTCGATACCTAGATAATATCTTAGCACACCCAGATCAATCATATCAAAATTTGTAGCCATCGCTTGCTTGAACTTGGATATGATGCTTGTGCTTGTTCATGTAACCACTAGATCATCAACATATACACCGGCTAGGATTAAATCTGATCCTATGCACCTTTGATACACAACTTGTTTTTTCACACATCTCTAAAACTTCATTTCTTTCATAATTCCATCTAGCTTGATATTCCATGTGTGTGGTGCTTGTTGCAGGCCATATAATGCCTTTTTTAAAATTGTATATTGAATCTTCTCTTCCTTTCTTCACGAAACCTTCTGGTTGGTGAACAAACACCTCTTCTTGTAATTCACCATGCAAAAAATCAAATTTTACATCTAAGTGGTACAACTCCCACCCTTTTGAAGCCGAAAGAGCAATAAGAATTCAAACGGTTTCAATTCGAGCAAACGGTGCAAATACTTCATCAAAGTCTATGCCAGGTTGTTGTAGGTAGCCTTTTGCCACAAGTCTTGCTTTGTACTTGCTAATAGGACCATTTGCATCCCTTTTGACCTTAAATACCCGTTTTAGGCCAATAATGGTTGTGTTGTGTAGGGTTTTATAGGTTATAACAAAAACATGTGAATAAGGAAAAACACTTAGCAGTTAAGGGCACATGAAACCTATAAAGGATATATGTCTTCACAAATAATAGCAACATACTATCAATATCAAGAACCCTAGAGAAACCCTAATGAAATCGAAAACTCAAAGATTAGGGTTTAGATACCTTTAGATTTATTATAGAAAATAAATTTCTCGATTCCTTCCTTTGCTCTTCAGAAAGCTAGCACCAAAAGTTTTGTGCCTCTAATGGATTGTACCCAAACCCTAGAAACTAGAAGACAAGAGGAGAGAGATGAGAGTAGCAAAATTTTGGCTATTCCTTTATGATATGTGGTGGTCAAAAATAAGCACCCAAAAGGACCTTTTTATAGCTGATAAGGCAACCTTGGAAGGTTCTGGAACCCTTCCTTGTTCAACTCTTGAACAATTACAGCTTAAGTCCTTCCACCTTCAATTAATTCTCATTAACCTATATAAATCTAAATTAATTATGATTAATTCTTAATTAATTATTACTATTTCCAATTAATATATTAATCATATAATATGTTAACAAATCATTTCTAATTAATTTATTATTCACATAATAAACTAACACACTATCCTCTCTCTCTCTCTCTATCTCTCTCTCTCTCTCTCTCTCTCTCTCTCTCTCTCTCTCTCTTTCTCTCTCTCTCTCTCCAAATATCATTCTATTCGGTTACTAGTTATGAGGGCAACCCAAAAAGGACTTTGCTTATAATTACAAGTATATACAAATTTATTTATGATCTTAGACAACTTAATCCAACTGTCGCCTACTTAGATAAGTCTATAACTACAGTTACAAGTATAACCTTGAACTAAACAACAAAGTGTGCTTTCCGAAGCAACTGCCGAACTCTGATTCAAATCAAATATTGCCCCTAAGATAAGTGATCAACTATTCCTTTGTTCTTTAAGATATCGTATGGACATGAGGCATGGAATCCAATCAATCTCATTGTCCAAGATTTTGTTTCTTGATTTCTCGATTTGTGATGACTTCATTAGACTACAAATTGAACACATCAATTCAGTATTGGCTGGCCCCAACACTATAATGTCAACACCAAATCACCGAGGGACCCAAAGATATTGCTTTTACTGTTAGGGAAAAAGGAACAGATAAACTTTGACTACATAACTGTAACCTTTACTCATCAAACCATACATGACACAATGTTTTATAACATCATGTTAATGATGCGTTTGCGCAACACCAATGCACAAATGACTTGTAAATTACAACTTATGTATATCCATTTGAAGAATAGAAGATATTATCGTCTTAGAATTACTTGTGATTGAATCCATGAAGTAATCTCTAAGCGTGCCTCTATCCAATACTCAAAATCTCTATTTTTTAAGTACTCAAGAATATTGTAGCAATCCCATGCAATGTCTAATCCATATAGACAATCTACAATCGATTCATGACATTCTTAACTCACTACTTACTTCCAAAAGTATGAGCGACTGTGGAAATTTGAATAATCAAATTATTCAGGAAGTAAAACATGCAAATTGAAGCATAAGAATAAATAATTGAAGAAGGCATTACTCATAAATATTTCTCTACTATTTATTCACCAAAATCAAATACATTTATTTTGTTACAAAGTTTCAAGCTATCAACTAACTACTAAAACTAATATCATCTCTTAAGATAATGCTCCTAGCATGCCAGTTGTGCTTGACCCTACTTAGAGCCTTTGTGAAAGGATATGTAGGATTATCTTATGATGGTACTCGTTTCACCAGGAGATGTCATTCTTCAACCCTATATCTGATATAGTGGTACTTTCTGTCAATATGCTTGGACCTTCCATGGCCTTTCGGTTCTTTGGTCAAAGCAACCTGATGTTCTTTTTATACCTACCAGTTTTTAATTTACAAACCTAACGAATTGAACTAGCTAAATCGCACTTATGCAATATACCTAGTCGAATTTATACACATTGTATTTTAATACAAACTATTCTAATAAATATTATCATTCGACATTAATAATTAAATAATTAGAAATACGAGAATACATTTTTTTCAAAAGAAATATATTACAATACATGGAAAATATATAAGATGTTGTGATTATGTATGAATGAACAATATATATGTAACACCGTAAATTTTCAAATAAAATTTTCATTTTAAAAATCATGTAATTCTCATATACATAGTTCACAAATCTCCAAAATGACAATTTATCAAAAACACATGTTCATAAAATTGTTTAAACACAATCCAGGATCCAAAAAACATAACTCCGCCTCGTGTGTACAATCAAGTCGGCGCCTTCCCGTGATCCTGAGAAGTACCTGAAACCCATAACACATAACACGGTAAGCACGAAGCTTAGTGAGTTTCCCAAAATCCCACACACATATCATTAGCCTCTCATGGATATATTTCGAATAAGACCCTCCGGTCAATGTGTCTCAGTGGAACCCTCCGGTCCTAACTTAGTAAAGCTCAGAATAATACACAACATAAATTACAAAGACATAATGCAGGATATCACAATACTCAATAATAGCATACAAGACCCTCTGGTCACACAAATTACCACTCAAGATAAGTATAGTGAGAAGACTCACCTTATAAGCAAGCAAATAACCTCATACACAAATCACCGATCTAGCCTCCGCCTAACACATATGATAATTATCTCTAATTAACACTCCAATCACAAATCCAGATAAACCAAAGGCTATTCTCTCTCTCTCTCTCTCTCTCTCTAACTCTTGGAATGGGTAAAAGACCATTCTACCCCTCCATGGTCTCAATAATCCCTGTCATGACCAAATCCTAAAGTCAACTGAAGTCAACACTCGAGTCAACAGTCCATGTTGACCCGACTCGTCGAGTGCACCTATGTGACTCGTCGAGTCCCCTTGTTTCCTCAGAAGTGTCGTGAAAGTCCCCCTTAGCTCTTCGAGTTGTCTCATCAACTCGCCGAGTCACACGTGTCCAGATTCGTCGGGGAAAACCCTAACCGACTCGTCGAGTCAGTTCTCCGAATCGTCAAGTCCTTTCAGACTCTAATCCCATTCAGACGTTTTAAGGCAGATTTACAACCCCAAACTCTAGATCTAGCCTCCCAAGGCTGAGATACCACGTAAAGCTACAAGCTTTACATCCATGCATGGCACTTAGGGCTTGAAATGCCAAAACAAGCTTCCATTTAGAGTCTTAAGCATAAAAGCTCTTCTATAACTGGATAAAGTTGGGACCTTTGGACTCTAGGGACCTCACAAGGTCCAGATCTGAAGACTCACTCTCTTGGTAAGCTCAACACACTCAAAGCCTCAAGGATAGATGGAAAAAACCCTAAAGCTCCATAAAAGCGAGATCTAATCAAAATAGTGAACAAGGTGGAGACTTTTTACCTTCAACAGAAGGTCTAGATGAAATAACACTAGATCCAACAGTCTCTTCTCGTTCCTTGCTTTGATACTCTTCTCTTCTCTTCAAAAAGTACATTAAATTGCCCAAAGATTAGCTCTCTCTCTCTCTCACTCTCTCTCTCTCTCTTAGCTCAATATAGATGATTAGGGTTTCACACAGGGGAGTAAGGTGGCTGGTGAGGCAGAAATGAGGGCTTAAGGTCCTTTAAATAGGACCCAACCCCGGAGAATTAGAGTTTCCTCTCACAGTGCCAACTCGCCGAGTTGGTCTCTCCGACTCATCGAGTTGGTCATAAAACCCACGTGGTCAAACCGCCTCTACTCGACGAGTTGGGGCATCTAACTCGTCGAGTTGCTCAAACAACTCATAAATAAATATATAAATATTATACCTGGGAGTCAGGATGTTAAAATTCTCCCCCACTAGAATCAGACTTCGCCCTCGAAGTCATACTCCGGAAACAACTCTGGGTACCTGTCACACCCCCAAACCAGACGGCGGAAACGTCCGAGGGTGGATGACTTCATGTTTAAGTATCACAACACATGCATCATAGTAATCAAAGTACAACAACCATTGCATTAAATAAGTATAATTTTTTACATATGTGTTCAATCAAAGTATATTGACACCAAAACGTAGCAAAAGCTGAAAGACGTAACTCAAAACTGCTCCGTCTTCTCAAAAGCTCGGGGATGTACCTGTTTATTGGTTCCCTGAGAATACAAGTATTTTGAAAAAGAGAGTATCAACATAAAAGTTGAGTGAGTGCATATGTATTTATGTTTGAAAGTTTGTTTTCTGTTCCTTGAGTATGATTACTATTCCAGAAAATCCTATATTTTCTTATGTAACTGAAATGTAGTTTTAATCCCATAAAACTGTTTTGTGTAAGTATTGTTGTACTTGTAAAGTAGTGTAACATAGTTTTAGTTCACAATAAAACTATAAAAGAGAATGTTTTTTGTATTGTATACTTCTCTGTTTTGTAAAGTAGTGTTCTGTATTTGTATTCCTTTGCAAAACTTGTAAATGTGAGTGTGCCTGGCTCCACCAACTGTTATTGTAAGTTATAATAACTCACCAAAAAGATATGATCAAAATCGATTAGTATATAATCAACTAAACATGAGTACAATTCCAAAGTACCGAATTTGTCCAGATACGGGCTGAACACTCTGTTAATCAAGTCCATGAACACAGCAGGTGCATTCATCAATCCGTAAGGCGTCACTACAAACTCGTAATAGTCTTCATTGAAGACA
The DNA here is from genome assembly GCF_052849685.1 of Lactuca virosa. Lineage (NCBI taxonomy): Eukaryota > Viridiplantae > Streptophyta > Magnoliopsida > Asterales > Asteraceae > Lactuca > Lactuca virosa. Next base: position 122,748,547 of record NC_136434.1, read on the forward strand.
TCCTTATATACTCAAGAAGCAAGGAGGAGCATAGCCAACATCTCCGTCAAGTCTTACAAACACTGAGAACAGAGAAACTTTAGGCGAAGTTCTCAAAGTGTGAATTTTGCATTAGGAAGGTAGATTTCCTAGGTCACGTGGTCAGTGCAGAAGGAATACATGTGGACCCTTCCAAAATAAAGACAATCGAGAACTGGTCAGCACCCAAAACGCCTACATAAATTCGTCAATTCTTAGGTCTTGCTGGCTACTATCGCAGATTCATTCAGAATTTCTCCCGAGTTGCTAAACCGCTTACCACTCTGACTCAAAAGGGTGTAACTTTTAGCTGGGGAGAGAAACAAGAAACAACGTTCTAAGCGCTAAAGCAAGCCCTGTGCAGCGCACCTATCTTGTCTCTTCCATAAGGGACAGAAGACTTCGTAGTCTACTGCGATACGTCTAACCAAGGGCTAGGCTGTGTTCTTATGCAGTGAGGAAAGGTTATATCCTACGCCTCGAGACAACTTAAGACACAATAGGTTAACTATACCACTCACGATCTTGAACTTGGAGTAGTCATATTTGCTTTAAAGATATGGAGACATTACCTCTATGGAACGAAATGCACAATATTCACGGACCATAAAAGTCTCCAACATATATTTGATCAGAAAGAACTGAACATGAGACAACGACGTTGGGTAGAGCTACTAAACGATTACAAATGTGAAATTCGTTATCACCCCGGTAAAGCCAATGTAGTAGCTGATGCCCTTAGCAGAAAAGAATACTCGGGACGTCGAGTAATGTCGGTGACCATGACAATCCATTCACATATGTCCACAAAAATCAAAGAGGCTCAACTCGAGGCCTTGAAACCTGAAAATGTGGCAGGTGAAACCTTAAGAGGAATGGACAAGAACCTGGAAATCTACAATGATGGAGTCCGGTATTTCATGAACCGGATCTGGACACCAAAGTTCGGTGGTTACAGAGACGTGGTTATGAATGAAGCTCATAAAACTCGATACTCCATTCATCCAGGTTCAGATAAGATGTATTTAGACCTTAAGAAACTTTATTGGTGGCCTAACATGAAGACTGAGATTGCTACTTACGTGGGCAAGTGTCTTACTTACGCCAAGGTCAAGGTAGAGTACCAAAAGCCTTTAGGTCTATTACAACAGCCGGAAATCCCTGAATGGAAGTGGGAGCGGATTACCATGGATTTCATAACTAAGTTACCCAAGACAACGGGTGGTCACGATACCATTTGGGTAATCGTCGATAGATTAACCAAATCTGCACACTTCTTGCCAATAAAGGAAAACGACAAGATGAAGAAGCTAACAAGAACATACATCAGAGAGATAGTTAGACTGCACGGTGTACCAATATCTATTATCTCATACCAAGATAGTAGATTCACCTTTCGTTTCTGGCAGTCTTTACAAAAATCTATGGGAACTAGGCTAGACATGAGTACAGCCTACCATCCTCAAACTGACGGACAGAGTGAGAGGACGATTCAAACGTTGGAAGACATGCTACGAGCATGTGTAATCGACTTTGGTAAAGAATGGGATACCCACTTTCCACTAGTCGAATTATCGTACAATAACAGTTACCATACTAGCATTAAGGTTGCTCCATTCGAAGCTCTCTACGGTCGCAAGTGCATATCACATATGTTCTGGGCTGAAGTGGGTGACACGCAACTAGCTAGAAGTCAAGTTCTAGACAGTACTCTCACTGGTCCAGAAATCAACCGAGAAACTACTGAGAAGATAATACAAATCAGGGAGCGACTTAAAGCTTCCAGAGACAGACAGAAAAGCTACGCTGACAAGAGAAGAAAACCCTTGGAATTCCAGGTTGGTGACCGCGTCATGTTGAATGTCTCACCCTGGAAGGGCATGATACGCTTCAGAAAGCGTGGAAAACTAAATCCAAGGTATATAGGGCCATTCGATATTCTTGCTAGAATTGGTCCAGTAGCTTACAAACTCAAACTACCTCATGAACTCAATAGCATACACCCTACCTTCTACGTCTCTAACTTGAAAAAGTGCTTATCCGACGGGACTCTTGTTATTCCACTCGATGAGATCGAGGTAAACGAGAGTCTCAACTTTGTGGAAGAACCCGTAGAAATCCTAGACAGGGAAATCAAGAGGACTAAACAAAGCCGTATCCCGATAGTGAATGTTCGTTGGAATGCAAAACGGGGACCTGAATTCACTTGGGAGCGGGAGGATCAGATGAAACAGAAGTATCCACATCTCTTTCCCTAATCTTACTGTATACTTATAGTCATAAATTTTGGGACGAAATTCCTTCTAACGGGGGGATGATGTGACAACCCGTTATTTTCTTCTTTGTAAAAGTCAACTCAAGTCAAACTTGGTGAATTATTATTTTAATAAAGTTAAAATAAATATGTTTGATACATTTAAACACTTGGTAAAAGTGTTGTAGAATTTAAGAAGTAGAAACATATGAATTTCTGAGGATCTTCGCAACCACAAACCCTCGTTTCCTTCTTTTCTCTTTTCTTCTCTTCGGACCGCAAACCGAAGGGGGCCGCAAACTGTTTGTAGCCGCAAACGATTCGCAGCCGTGAACCCTTCCTCGGACCGTAAACCCTCAGAATCTTATCTCCTCGGGAAGCGTTTTCGGCCGCAAACTCGCATGTATATATATATATATATATATATATATATATATATATATATATATATATATATATATATATATATATATATAAGAAGTCCGAAATTTTCTCTCATTCTTACAACTCTAGCCGAAAACTCACACTCCTCTCTCAAGATCTTCAACCGAAAACACAATTTCTCTATCAAGTATCATCTAATTCCTTTGAATCTCCATAGGATTTTGATTAAATCACCAAGTGTTCTTCATTTCTTCAAGAACACCCAACCGTAAACCCTTAAATCTCCTTCATTCATCAAGAACATCAGCCGTAAACTCAAGAACACCAACCGTAAACCCCTTGCAGCCTTCCACTTTACTTCTAACACTTCTTTGTGTAAGTAAAACTTACAAATTAGTATGTTTCCTTAGCATACCTATCATTATTTTCACTAATTATATGTATATATATTACGTGAAATGCTTTAGGACTTGTTTTTGTCTCGGGATCTAACTTGTGGAAATAACATCCTAAACCGAACCTTCAATCGAATCACTTACATAAGGTGAGTTCATACCCCTGCATTTTTACTATTTTCACCGTTTTAGGGGGGGAATACAAGTCTACCACAAGAATATTGTGTTACAAATAAATGATTTTTAAATGTTTTATAAACTCTTTCAAACTTATAATTGCCAAAAATCATATATATATATATATATATATATATATATATATATATATATATATATATATATAAGATTTAAAGGGCTTAGGGCTAATAATTCGTTCTATTTCCCTTTTCCTTGTTTGGATGTGGGTTCAAAGTAGAATTATTTGTCCGAATGTCGTTTCAATTTTAATTATATATATATATATATATATATATATATATATATATATATATATATATATATATATATATGAATATAAAAGTTAATTCAATCAGATTCATATTCCCTTTGTAACATGTAGAGCAAAAGGGATACATTCATGAACAGTTATACAAAACAGAACGTACATATAAACTATAATAGGTATAGTTTATGGATCATATGAACTATTTTACAAAGTCCAGGTTAAAACATGGAAATAAACTTATAAACTATAATAGGTATAGTTTATGGAACAAAATGTTCTTTTTACAAAATTACTTGTTATTTACAAAGAGGTTTTTTCACTTTATGTAAACTAATTAATACAAGATTATGAACCGCTTGATGTACCACTCATGGTACCCGTTAGAATTTTAATTATAACCAGAGCCTCCTTAAGGGAGAGTGTAAGTTGGTGTATAGATCTATACGAGACTAACTATGTATTAGTATGGTTATAATGAATATTCACAATAAGTATTAACTAATTATTTACATAAAGATATACTTTTTCCTAAACATTCCCAAGGGATATTAACTATATGATTACTCAGTATATACAAAAGGGTTAGATAAAATTGAAGTCCGGTAGACAGTGGAATATGTGACTTCCGCCTCATTTCCTATTCCTTGTTTGGTTGTGGGCTTAGGGCAGATACACCCATTCAACTGTCTATTCGATCTCGGTTATATACAACTCGTATGTATTAAGTGATCATAGGAGGGTAATATCGTCGTATCAAGTTTTCATGGCAAACACATCTTCAGCTAGTTTTTCTTATAAACAAAACTAGATATCATTAAAGTAAGTATGGTAATTATACTTGTGCTTTTCGTTCTTAGAATGATTAAGACTACAAATCGGTTTTATAGAAAATATAGGATTTTCTATGATAAACATCGTTATTTTTAAAGGTAAACAGTTTTCGATTTAACTTTCTGAAAACAATAACAATCATTATTGAAAACAATGTTTTACAATAGAGTAAGTGGAACTAGGAACTTATTTACAAAAGGTTCAACACTTATTTGCAAACTAGTATAACATAAAGGACCTTTAATGGTTAATTCTATAATTCCTTAGTTTATACATCAGAGTTATGTATAAATAATATCCGATAGGCAGTGGAATGTGTGACTTTCGACTCATTTCCTGTTCCTTGTTTAGTTGTGGGCTTAGGGAAGATTCACACATTCAACTGTCCGTTCGATATTAGGTTATATATAGTTAGTATAAACTAAGTGATTATAAAAGGAACTATTGTGGTTACCATTCTACTAGAAAATCATTAATGTTAATTCTGTGATTACTTGATAAATACATTAGGATTATATATAATAAAGATCCGGTAGACGGTGGAATGTGTAACTTCCGCCTCATTTCCTATTCCTTGTTTGGTTGTGGGCTTAGGGAAAATTCACACATTCAACTGTCTAATCGATTTGTATTATATATAATTTGTATTCACTAAATGATCATAGAAGGAATAACTACAGTTATATTACTCATTAAGAAAATATAGGATTTTCTGGAGGAACATGCGAACTTTTCCAAAGAACTAAGAGTGTACTTTTTATAACAAAAATACTTATGAACTCACCAACTTTAATGTTGACACTTTTTCAAACCACTTGTATTCTCAGGATCATTAGTAGACAGGTACCCTCTCAGGCGTTGCGAAGACGAACTTTTACGTCTTAACTTTTGCTATAGTTATAATGTAAATGATGAAATGTTTTGAACATAATGTAAACTTTATATTATTAATACGATGGTTGTTGTTACTTTGATTACTATGATGCATGTTTTGTGATACTTAACATGACGTCCTCCGCCCCCGAACGTTTCCGCCGTTCCGGTTTAGGGGTGTGACAGTACCGCTCAAGCATCTCGGACTCCGGCTCCCAAGTCCACTCGGATCCCCTGCGGTGCTCCCACTGCACCTTAACCAGTCGCACCTCCTTGTTCCTCAGGGTCTTAACTTTTCTATCCAAAATTTCTATCGGTCCCTCGATGTAATTCAGGCTAGCATCTACCTGAATGTCCTCTAAGGGTACCATCGTCGTCTCATCGACTACATACTTCCTCAACTGAGACATGTGGAAGGTGTTATGAATCATGATTAACTCTGCACGTAGCTCCAACCGATAGGCTACCTTCCCTACTCTGGTAGTCACTCTGAAAGGACCGATATATCTAGGACCCAACTTTCCCCGCTTCCTGAATCGGATCACCCCTTTCCACGGGGATAACTTTAGGAGGACAAAATCTCCAACCTGGAACTCTAGCTCGGATCGTCGCCGATCTGCGTAACTCTTCTGGCGACTCTGAGCTGTCAGTAACCTCTGTCTGACCTGCTGAATCTGCTCAATCGTCTTGAGCACTATCTCAGTGCTACCCATCACTCTCTGCCCTACCTCTCCCCAACAGATGGGAGTCCGATACCTCCTCCTATATAAGAGCTCAAAGGGAGGCATACCAATACTGGAATGATGGCTGTTCTTATAAGAAAACTCAGCTAAGGGCAAATAGGTGTCCCAACTTCCTCCGAAGTCCATAACACATGCTCGCAGCATGTCCTCAAGCGTCTGGATCGTCCGCTCACTCTGCCCGTCAGTCTGTGGGTGGTATGCGGTACTGAAGTGCAATCGGGTATCCAACTCCTCATGAAACCTCTTCCAAAACCTGGAAGTAAAACGCACATCCCGATTCGACACTATCGATGTCGGTACTCCATGTCACGCCACCACCTCTCTCACATAAATCTCGGCCAATCTCTCTGCAGAAGAGCTCTCACTGATAGCAAGGAAGTGAGCACTCTTCGTCAACCAGTCCACAATTACCCATATTACGTCGACACCTCGCTAGGTTCTCGGTAATTTGGTGATAAAATCCATGGAAATCTGTTCCCACTTCCACTGGGGAATCTCTAGAGGTTTTAACGGGCCATATTGATGTTGGTGCTCTGTCTTAACCCGACGACAGGTCAAGCACCTCTCAACTACCCATGCCACATCCCTCTTCATACAGGGTCACCAGTAATCTCTCTTCAGATCCAAATACATCTTAGTGGATCCTGGATGGATCGAGAATCTCGATCGATGTGCCTCCTCCACCAGTATACGCCGAGCTCCACCTGTATAGGGCACCCAAATCCGCCCACAGAAAGTCATAAGCCCCCGACTATCCGTCTCAAAATCGGAAACCTGTCCGACCACTCGCTCCCTCTTGAGGTTCTCTGGCCTCAAAGCCTCCACCTGAGCCTCTCGGATGGTATCTAGGACTGGAGTCATCACCGTCATCCTCATACATATGTCTTGAATCGGAGCACTCTCTGCTCTATGGCTCAAGGCATCGGCTACCGCATTAGCCTTGCCTGGGTGATATAAGATCTTGCAGTCGTAGTCTTTCACTACATCCAACCACCTCCTCTAGCTCATATTTAGGTTGGGCTGATCCATGAGGTATTTCAGGCTCTTATGATCTGTGTATATGGTGCATCGGACTCCATACAGATAGCGGCCCCAGATCTTGAGGGCGAACACCACCGCCGCTAGCTCCAAATTGTGGGTGGGATACCTCGTCTCATGAGGCTTTAAATGCCTCGATGCATATGTTGTCACATGCCCCCTCTGCATCAACACCGCACCCAACCCTGATATAGATGCATCACAGTAGACTACAAAGTCCTCCACTCCCTCGGGAAGGGATAACAATGGAGCTTCGCACAATCTCTGGCAAAGAGTCTTGTATGAGGCCTGCTGCTCGGGCCCCCAGGCAAAACTAACACCCTTCCGGGTCAATGTGGTAAGAGGAACATCAATCTTGGAGAAATCTCTGATAAATCTCCGATAGTAGACGACCAAACCTAGAAAACTCCTGATCTCGGATGGGGATCTCGACACCTCCCATCTCATAACTGCCTCAATTGTGGCCGGGTTGACCAATATCCCATTCTGATTAACGATATGTCCCAGGAACTGGACCTCTCGTAACCAGAAATCATACTTGGAGAATTTGGCATAAAGCCTCTCAACCCTCAATACTCCAAGAATCTCCTGAAGATGCTCATCGTGATGCTCTCTAGACCTCAAGTACACCAGAATATCGTCGATGAACACGATCACCGGTCGATCCAACATGGGTCTGCACACCCGGTTCATGAGATCCATGAACACTGCCGGTGCGTTGGTGAGCCCGAAAGGCATCACCACAAACTTGTAATGCCCATAACGAGTTCTGAAGACCGTCTTCTGGATATCCTCCTTGCAAACTCTCATCTGATGATATCTAGATCTCACATCAATCTTAGAAAACCAAGATGTCCCCTGCAACTGATCGAATAAATCATCGATCCTCGTGTAGTGGATAACGATTCTTGACCGTCAGCTTATTCAACTCCCTGTAATCGATGCACATCCGGTGTGAACCATCCTTTTTCTTGACAAAAAGGATCGATGGTCCCCACGATGAGCTACTCAGTCTGATGAAACCCGTCTCCAATAGCTCCTGGAGCTGTGAGGATAACTCATGCATCTCTGGCGGCGCAAGGCGATAAGGTGCCTTGGCAATAGGCGCCGCTCCCGGAACCAAATCGATCCGGAACTCCACCTGCCTCTCGGGAGGCACACCCGACAACTCCTCGGGAAAAATATCCGTAAACTCGCACACTATCGGAACCTCGGCGATAGAACTCGGCCTCTCTGTAGCAACCCGCGTATCCATCACGTACGCCAAAAAGCCCCTACAACCCTGTTGTAGAATCTGTCTCGCCCTGGAAGCAGAGCATAAAGTTGATCCAGATCTAGTACCCTCGCCATACACCATAAGCACTCCCCCACTAGGGTCTCGTATGGTCACCATCTGACGCTTACAGTCGATCACAGCTCCGAACCGACTCAACCAATCCATGCCCACTATGACACAAAACATCACCCATCGTGATCGGTACCAGGTCTATCGGGAACTCAACACCAAAAATCTCTAGTACATATTCTCAAAATACATCAGTAGCGAAAACCGCATGCTCGTCGGCTATAGAAACCCTCAGAGGTCGACTCAACGCCTCACATCAGATACTGATGTGATATCGACTCGCACCCGAGTCAAATAACACCAAAGCAGGTACAGAACTCACAAGAAAAGTACCTATATACAACACATAAATAAGCACAAAAAATCTCAAAATAATATAAATAAGGAAATACGTGCCAACCACGACATCAGGTGATGCGCGGACCTCATCCGCTGTCAGCTGAAAAGCTCTCCCACGAGCCCTCGGAGCCTCGTCCTTCACCGGTCGACTATCAGCAGCACGCGAAGCAACATGAGTGGAACCCTGGGCTGATCCCTGAATGAGCTGAGGGTACTTGGCCTTCCGATGGCCGGTCTGGTTGCAGTGAAAGCAAACTGCAAACCCCTTGGGGAAATTCTTTACCATGTGCCCCTCCTTTCCACATTTGTAGCAAATCCCTGCCCGACATGATCCCTTGTGACTCTTGCTACACTTGCCACAAGTGCGGCCCTTCTGGCCCCCAGCTCTCGTATTAGCGGGTTTTTCCCGCTTCGTCGCCGACTGCGACTGCACTGGTCTCCGGTCTCTCCCCTGAGACTCGCCCTCCTCCCTGGCATGTAACTCTAGCTCAATCTCCCTATGTCTGGCATTGGTATGAAGATCAGCCAATTTCCGGTATGACGAGTTCGCCACGAACTCTCGTATATCCCTCCTCAGTATGCTCAGATATCGGATCACACGTGCCTGTTCAGTAGACACGTGCTCAGGGCAAAACAACGCCCTCTCATGGAACATCCTCGTGATCTCGGTCACGGTTTCTGTCTTCTACTTGAGAGACAGAAACTCATGGGCTAACCGTTCCCTCTCCACCTGGGGAAGATACTCATCTCGGAACAACTGTGTAAACCTCTCCCATGTCACTACAACATGATTTGTAGGAGTAAAGCTGGCAGTCACAAACTTTCACCAGTCCTTCGCTCCCAAGCGAAGCTGGTTCAGCGCGAACCGGACCCTCAGGTGCTCTGGGCATGAACACATGTAAAAACACCCCTCAATGTCGGAGATTCATCTCATAGCAGCAATCGGATCCTGTGTCCCATCAAACTCTGGTGGCTTCGTGTTGCTGAACTCCCGAAACAACAACGAGTCACCCCCTGTGGTCTCGAAGCAGCTAGGGCTGCAGTAGCTGTGACAACAGCAGCCTCAGTAACAGCAACATAGCACTTATCGAAGGTCTCAATCAACATGGTCTTAATAGACCCGAACATCTCTGGGATGGCCTCTCGGATAGCTGCGCCCACCTCAGCATGGATGATCCTGCGGATCTCCTCGTCACTGGTACCACTGGTGCTCCCTGGGTTGTGGCGTGTACCCACCATAATGTCTCTGAAACACAACACGAAAATCATTAGAGACTCGTTCGAGCATACTCACACTCGATTCCCTTCCCTACATACTCCTTAGTATCCTAAGGATTCTTACTTGGGATGCATACAAATCCGATTCTTTCAGTAGTACAGGTCTAATACTACCTTCCACACCAACCTGTAGTCATCCCAAGTCCTCCCCCTAGGATCCTAATTCACAATACTCTATCCCTCACGGATATCAAACTAATCTCTCGGTAGATTCCTCTGTGCTCATTTAGGTATCTCTCCTAGATCACTCAAACTTTCTCAAAAAGATTCCTGCTACATTCCTCCTACTCAGTACACACAGAGCAAATAACATATAATATCAATCAATAGCAAACCCTAGGCTAAGGCATCATAAATCAGGCAACTCTAGCTCTAAATTCTGAAGTACCTAGCCTATCCTCTAGCATGCAACTCTAATATCTCATAAATATCTCATAATACAACAAGTAATGGTATTTTGGGAATCACCGTTCGGTCTATGGATGATTGTACACACTGCTCCTCCTCCTTTTTCTCTTAAAAACTCTTTACTCGTTTTAGAAAAATAATTTCTCTTTGAAATTTTTTCTCAAATCCTCAGTTTGAGTTCAGACATACCCGAAAGTACATCCGAATCCCTCAAACCAAGGCTCTGATACCAACTTGCAACACCGTAAATTTTCAGACAAAATTTTCATTTTAAGAATCATATAATTCTCATAAACATAGTTCACAAATCTCCAAAATGACAATTTATCAAAAACACATGTTCATAAAATTGTTTAAACACAATCCAAGATCCTCAAAACATAACTCCGCCTCGTGTGTATAATCAAGCCGGCGCCTTCCCGTGATCCTGAGAAGTACCTGAAACCCATAACACATAACACGGTAAGCATGAAGCTTAGTGAGTTCCCCAAAATACCACACACATCTCATTAGCCTCTCATGGATATATCTCGAATAAGACCCTCCGGTCAATGTGTCACAGTGGAACCCTCCGGTCCTACAACTCGGGTGGACCCTCCGGTCCTAACTTAGTAAAGCTCAGGATAATACACAACATAAATTACAAAGACATAATGCAGGATATCACAATACTCAATAATAGCATACAAGACCTTCTGGTTACACAAATTACCACTCAAGACCTTCTCGTTCCTTGCTTTGATACTCTTCTCTTCTCTTCAAAAAGTGCACTAAAATGCCCAAAGATTAGCTCTCACTCTCTCTCTCTCTCACTCTCTCTATTTCTCTCTCTCTCAGCTCAATATAGACGATTAGGGTTTCACACAGGCAGTGGAGGATCCAGAAAGAAAAATCAGGGGTCGCCTAAATGTTATAGAGTGTTGCACTACTAGAAAAAAATTCATTTCCGAAGGAAGTTTCCATCACAAAATCATCACTAAACCGACGAGTTTGCACTAAATTTACAATTATTAGACTTTGTGATGGATTGCTGATGGATTAGTGACAAATTTGTGATAGATTTCCAACAGATTTGTGACGGATTTTCGAAAAAAATCACTAAATTTACATTTGACAGGAAAATTTGAGGGGTAGCCTGGGCTACCCCGGGCTACATAGTAGCTCCGCCCCTGCACACAGGGGAGTAAGGTGGCTAGTGAGGCGGAAATGAGGGCTTATATAAGGTCCTTTAAATAGGACCCAGCTCTGGAGAATTAGGGTTTCCTCTCACAGCGCCAACTCGCCGAGTTGGTCTCTCCGACTCGTCGAGTTGGTCATAAAACCCACGTGGTCAAACCACCTCTGCTCGACGAGTTGGGGCATCCAACTCGTCGAGTTGCTCAAACAACTCATAAATAAATATATAAATATTATACATGGGAGTCAGGATGTTACAATATATATATATATATATATATATATATATATATATATATATATATATATATATATATATATACAAGCTCCAATTGAAAATTATTGACTAAACTGCACAAATGGTCCTTGTAGTTTGCTCAAGATTGTCACTTTGGTCCAAAAATGTTTGGACTAGCACCAGAGGTCCAAAGGTTTCATTTTGTTGCGAGTTTGGTCAAAGTATTTTGAAAATATCTAAAATGACAATTTACCCTTGGTGTTTTCTTTTTTCATTTTTTTTATTAAGTTTAGTTATTAAAATAAATAAAATTTAAAATTTAAAAACCCCTCCCCACCCCTCCTTCTGAAACATCTCAAAAATATAGACCAAAAATTTCTTTTTAAATCATTTATGAAAAACCAAAATCCATCTATATCATAATAAAACCACAAGTCATGTATCTCAAAACATCATCAAATCTGTCAATGTATCAAAATCACATATCATAAATCAGAGTGAATCCTCCCAGGCTAAAAACAATGGTGTGTGCCATACAGTTATCCCGAGCTCATCCCCTTGCTAGCGGAAGTACCTGAAACCAAAACTGAAAACTGTAAGCCCGAAGCTTAGTGAGTCTTCCTGACTACCACGTACCATACACATATCACATAATATATCTTGGGCCCCGCCCCTGCTACATCGAGTCAGGCTTTGTATCGGGTTTCCCGACATCGAACCCTATTCGGCATCGGGCCCCGCCCGACATCGAGCCTCACCCGACATCGAGCAAATCTCAGAATACATAAGAGCATAATCAGTAATACACATAAACATAAGCACATATCATTAACGCTTAAACATACCTCGGGCCCCGCCCGACATCGGACCGTAATCCGGTAACATACTAACATTCCTTAGGACCGCCCCGACATCGAACCGAAGTCCGGAAACATACAATATAGACACATGAAAGAATCAAAAAGACATCAAGCATACAAACATTCCTCGGGACCGCCCCGATATCTGATCGGAATCCGGAAAAACATATAAACCTACATCGGGCCCCGCTCGTCATCGGACCATAGTACGATACTAATACTAGCTATACGGGCTGACCTTGGTGCCTTAGACCCGTTCCTACTAGAGGAAACTCAACTCGAATGCTAGCTGTGAAATATCGTGTGAGGAATCTATGACGGCTGCTCCAACGAATCCCCGACTATCAATTTCACAATAACATTTAATCAAAATATGATGATCCTTCTTAAGGTAAAATGACCATTTTACCCCTGGTCAAAGTCAACATCCTGGTCAAAGTCAAAGTCAAGGTCAACTCCCAGTCAACCCAACTCGTTGAGTTCCTATACTACTCAGACTCGTGGTCAACCGAGTCAACTCGTCGAGTCCCTTCATAGACTTGTCGAGTTCTACCTGGCATACAATCGGGACAAACCGACTTCAACTCGTCGAGTCCCTTACTGGACTCGCCGAGTTCCCCTGTCTGTTTGGGCTATCTTAATGGATTAAGCCCCTACACTTCAGATCCAAGCTTCATACTTCACATAAACCCTGAAAATGTCATTTTAAGGGTAAAGTTTCTGACTTTACCCCTTAATACCACTTCTTAAAGGGTTTAACTCAAACCCTAATTCCTTGGGACCTAGAACTTGGTCCTTAAGCCCTCTATACACCAAACTAAAGCTTACAACCTTAGATCTAAACCCCTAACACTACTTGGGCACGTAAAGTTCCCACCTTTTCCCCACTTGCATGGCCTTTTGGGCTAAAAATGCCAATATGATACTCTATGGCTTGCATGGGGGCTCAAATGGCATAAAGTTTGCACCTTTATGTCATAACAACCCCTCTAGGTCCTAGATCTGGAAGATTATCCACGTGGGTCGTCCATTCTCCAAAGGTTATCATTCTTAGGCCAAAACCTTCATAAAATGGGAAGGAAGAGATCTAATGAACTAAAGGTCAAGATAGAAACTTGATTACCAGAAAATGTAGCCAAATAAGTGTAGTTTCTGGATCTACTCTCTTCCCCTTGAGCCTTCTAACTCCTTCTTCTTCTTCAAGCTTCAAGAACACAAAAGATTGCTTACAAATGGCTCACACACTCATAAGATGCTTTAGGGTTTCGTGGATTAGGGTTTGGGACAAGGAGGCTGTAAATGAGGCTAAGGGGTGGGGGTTAAGGAGCTTAAATAGGGTGCAAAACCCCGAAATTAGGGTTTCATTCTGGCCGACCTACTCGCCGAGTCGAGGGCTCTTGACTCGTCGAGTAGATAGCTTAAACCCCGCGCATAATCTGCCTTCTACTCGACGAGTTAGGGCCACCAACTCGTCGAGTCCCTCTCTTACAATGAATAAATAAATAAGTGAAAAGCATACCAGGAACCAGGCGTTACACCTTCGTTACCTGCCTTTTTGTTTCTATCAAGTTTATTTATCAAAGCACAACCACCACCACCACCAAGGATACCGCCGATAGCACTTCCACCACCGCTTAAAGCCAGTAGAAGGGAGATGAAGAGAAGCAGTCGGAGAGGCATAGAGACAGACATAAATTGGAGCTAGAAACTCGAGAAGACAAAGGATTCCCATTCTTTCTCTCCCTTCGTCATTGAAGATTGGTGAACAGATCTAAGAAATAAAGAAGACGAAGGGTGGTCCGATGGGGGAATGTGACATCATCTTCGTCGTTTGAGAGGGAGGACAACGCCATAGTCTTCTTCAGATAACAGACCTGGTTACCACCTGAAACCTCGACGAAGACGAAGACAGTGGTGGCGAATGATTCCATAGATTGAAGCCAAAACAGGGAAGGCAGCAAACCAGGGTTTCGACTGAAAGATCTTTAGATTGGATGGTCACCACTGCGGCTGGAGATCTGCAAACGTGAAGCCAAAATGGGAAGGGCACCTTACACCACCAGTGATTACGGTTTTAAGTAGATCCTCGGAGACGCTAGGGTTTTTGCGAAGAGGTGCAACTCTTCTAGGGTTTCTCGGAGGAAGAACATCAGAGAGAGAGAGAGGGAGAGAGAGAGAGAGAGAGAGAGAGAGAGAGAGAGAGAGGGAGAGAGGGAGAGAGAGAGAAGACCAGTTGAGCTCTACCTGTAATTATCTCATGTATTCCACACTCTATCTGATTGTTCTTGTGGGTTTAAAAGTCTGGTAGTTCTTGGTTTTATGGTTGCAGATCAGGAAAGATGTAATGTTTTATTTTTCAGATCTGAAAAAATGTTTAAATTCATCAGATGGTGGTGGTAGTTCTTGAGTTTCAATTTATCTTGTTGTGGTGTTGGTGGTGACCGGTGGAGCTGTGGTAGTGGCAGTTGTTGGTGACCAACGGTGGTGGTAGCGGTGACTGACGGTGGTGGTGATATCATAACTGGTAGTGGGATGAGAGAGGGGGAGGAGGGTGGGGTAGGGATAGGGGTAGTATTTTCTTTTTTTGTTTTATTTTTAATTATAAAAATTGTAAAATGTATTTAAATAAATAAAGAAAAACTGAAAAGCAAAAAGTAAGGGCAAAATCGTCATTCTAAAAGTTTAAATTAAATTGGACCAAACTCGCAACAAAATGAAAACTTTGGTCCTCTGGTGCTAGTCCAAACGTTTTTTTGACCAAAGTGACAATTTTGAGCAAAGCACAGGGACCATTTGTGCAGTTTAGTCAAAATAATTCTTAGAATATCAAAGATTATTGAATAACATAGTTTTGTTTTTGTTTTGCTTTTTTTATTGAGCATTCAATATATATATATATATATATATATATATATATATATATATATATATATATATATATATATATATATATATTAATTGGATATATTGAATGGTCAATATTTAACAAATGTTTGAACATCAAAACCCCCTCTCTTTAATAATATTTCATATTATCTTTTTACTTTTATTTTAGTTTTAAATAAAATTTAATTTTATAATATTTACTTATTTTATTTTGTTTAATAGATGATTTTAGTGATCACATAATCAAGGGTATTATCATGTTTTATTTTTTCTAGCATGTAATTAAATAAGGAGGTTTTATAGAACATTTTAGGTAAATGAGCTTATATGAGTTAAATTCTTAAAAAAATTATATGAAAGATATTAACTCAGAGATGTTATTTAATAAAAAAAATTAAAGTTAATAGAATAATCAGCTAAAAACATTTTTAAATTATAATATAAGATGATTTTATTTTATTATTTTAATTAAGTTGTACTTATGTAACTTTTTTAATTAAGTTGTACTTATGTAACTAGCCTATTTTTGTTGGCTTTATATATTATTTTCTTACCTTAAGGTGTTTGTCCAACATTCATGGATTTTGGTGTGGTTTCTTTGGCATTCTAAATAATGGGAAATAAAATTTTGTATACTTGTTTATAAAAAGTGTTTAAAGAACAATATATAAAATGATATAATAAATGTTGTTCATTTAGTTACATGAGTAGATATACATTTACTAACATGTCATGAGTTTGTTTTTTAGGATATTGACGACTCTATCAAGAGCATTTATAAGTAGGGTCATATTTAACCTATGGAATAACAGATAGATACTGTGTCTTATAAAATTGAATTATAAATGATTATAAAATTTATTTAAACAATGAAAAACCAGTCCATAAACTTTTGTACAAAAGAGATCATTTTGTAACACTTAATAATAAATAAAAGAGAAATTTATAAAAGACCCAAAATCCTTATTTTATCCGCAAAAAATTTCAAAAAACTGATCCAATTTATAGGTGGTTAAGGTCATTTGCGATTTAGCCTGTGTGCCTGCCATTTGTTTTTACTGATATTGAGTAGGCATAAAAATTGTCATATTTCTTAACTTTTTTTATTATTATATAAAATCGTAGATGGATAAGAGCTACATACGATTTTCATTTTTACCTGTAATTTATTTATTTTTAAATGTATAACATGACATATGCATTAGTGACTTGTATATCCATAGTTAGGACTAGAGCACCTGCCATTTACCTCTATTATTTATGATTTCCTCCAAAAAAATCCGAACACCTTCGTTTTTTAACCATAAGTCATATATAAACATAATCTTAAATATATAAGACTTATTAGAAAACGAATAAAACATGAAATATTAACATAATTTTTAAAGTTTTCAGAAAAAAAAAATATTAAACTAGAGCCATTAAAGATAACTCAAAAGTATGAAAATAAGTGTTATTTCAGATTTTAAGGTTTTACATACTTTTTGGTCCATGAGCTTAGCAGAGAGTGATTCATAGCCCAATATAGATAATTCATATGTAGTACTGGTCTTGGTTAAATCGCAGGTTACCTTAATTACCTCTCATTTCTTGGCTCAAATTGATAATCTCTTAATTTTTGGTAAAAATTGCTAAGACATTAACGATTTTTACTATTTTTATAAATTCCTTTAAATAATGTTATCACATCAGAAAATCGCACGTTTACTCAATAAAGACGTGATGGTGAAATTTAGATACTTTTGTATAATTATGAGTTAATTAAATGAAAATTAAATAGTATATGCGTTAGGAAACAAATAGACATAATTTGTATTTTTGTACTATTATAATAAAAATCAAATAATGTACTCACTAACAAAATAAAAACAATATGATGAATATCGTAAGTAATCAATCACGTTAACAAAAGCCAATATAAGAAAAATATGCTCATAAAAAACCCCTAAACTTCAACCCGTTTATCATTTTCATCCATACCCTTTCCTACAATTACTCTATTACCCCCTACACTACTATTATCAACAGATCTATCACTTCTAACCCCCTTAAGAACCCCAAATTTACTTAATAACCCCTCTCCCCAATCCCACAAATTCAGTACTAAGTAAGTCCCTATCCCACCGATCAATCCATAAGCGATGGAATATGTCAACGGCATCAATATCAACGTCATGAACGCCGGAATCGCCTGTTTCATATCATTCCAGTCGATCTCCACCACCGATCTCATCATCAGAACTCCGACCAGTATCAACGGCGGCCCCACCGCCCACGCCGGTATCGACGCTAGCAATGGTGTGAAGAAAAATGCCAACATAAAGTATCCCGCCACCGTCAACGCCGTCATACCAGTCCTCCCACCTTCCCTTATTCCGGTGGAAGATTCTATAAACGCTGTCACCGGTGACGTCCCAAGGAGTGACCCAACAACGATCGACGTTGCGTCAGACATGAAAGCAAAGTACTGACCTTCAAACTCTCCGTTTTCGTCTGCGAATCCGGCGAAACGTGCCATGGAGTAGAGAGTTCCGGTGGTGTCGAGGATGTCGACGTAAAGAAATGTAACCAATGCTTCCCAGAAATACCCTTTGTTGATGCTGGAAAAGCTCAGTGCACCGGCGGTGGATTCAATTTTATGCACGTCGACGACCTTTTTGAAGTAATCGAAAGCGGCGTCGCCGGCCGGAGTGTCGGGAAACGCCGTTACTTGCGTGTTACGGAACCATGATACAGCAGTTACAAACACAATGCCATAAATCATCGCACCTTTTACGTTTTTAACCAAACAGTAACCGATAATTACGAAACCGACCACGCCGAGCCAGAACGTTGGGCTTTCCATTCGGTTATGCAGACACATAATATCGCCGGAGACGGAGCCGCCGGGGAGGAGGGTGACAGTGCCGTTGGGGAAAGTAATTACAGGCGCGAGTGAAGCGCGTGAGGAGATTGGACACGCGCCGATGGTAAGGAGAGTTGAAGAGCTGTAACCTATTAAGCCGATACCTTGGTTGCTCTGCAAGCCGATGAAAGCTAAAAACAAGCCGATTCCGGCCGATGAAGAGATTCTCACCGGCTTCGGAACCAATTTCGCAAGCTTAGCTCGTAAGCCGACGGCAGAAATCAACAAAAATATCATCCCTTCGATGAAAACAGCGGCGAGGGCGTTTTCATAAGATATGTTACCGGAGCCATGAAATCCGACGACGGTGTAAGCGAAGTAGGCGTTAGCACCCATTCCAGGTGCTAAAGCCAAGGGTAAATTAGCGAAAGTGCCCATGATCACACACCCAATAAGCGAAGAAGCTACGGTGGCGACGATAAGATCTTTCCGGACTCTTCCCAAACACTCGGTGTAACCAGGGTTCACCGGAGAAAACTTGCAGGTGTCGTCGGGTTGAATGACCCGTAAGTTCGGACCTGTGCAGTTGGAGACGGCGACGGATGAATCAGAACAGAGGTCGATACAGTCGGAGACGGAGCAAGGGCCGCCAGAGTCTGAAAGGATACTGGCGTTGACAGCGAGAATGTAAGCCATGGTGAGGAAGGTGGCGGTGCCGGCGCGGAGCTCGGTGGTGAAGGTGGTCTTGCGTTCATTGAGTTTGAACCGTTTTCCGATCCGGGATTTTCCGACGAAGGTGTTGAGACGTGTCAATGATGAGGGTTTTGGTTCCGGTGGACCGCCGGCCTCCATTTTGGCCGGAGTTATGGGAAATCAGATTGTAAATTTATGAATATTGAACATGGAAACGTTTTATAGCATACGTGATGAATAAGTTATAAAGAAAATGTGTTTATTGTGACAGAAGATGGAAAAAATATGACGATTGATAATAATAAGAAGAAAAGATTGGGTGGGATGATTCTTATACTCCAATAAGTGGTGGTATCTTTTTTTTTTTTTTTTTTTTTTCAATTTATTTATCATTTTATTAAATAAATATAATTTGGGTTTTGAAAAACGAACATAACCAAAACAATAAAATATAATTTATGAGACTCAAGCTTAAGATTCATATTAATTGACGATGGTCAACGGTTGGATTGTATCTTCGTTATTATCGAATTGGATTATTTAAATTATTTAAATTATAATTAGTATTTTTGTTATTGTGTTTTTGTTTTATGGGTTAAAATTGTTGGATGTGTAATTTAATAAGAATAAGAACTACCCTACAATTTTTAGGAATGTGGTTAGGATGATTGGTGGTTGATAATGATGATGATTTTGTCTTGTTTTCTTTTTATTAAAAAGAGTTATGTTTTTTTCTATATTTTATCAAAGTTTAATGATGGCATATAAATCATAAGCAACACTTACATGTCTTTTATCATTTTTTTGTTTTTTATTTTTAGATTTGAAAAAAAAAACCTAATTTACAAATTGACAAAATTTTGTAAATGATAACCATAATTTGTATAATTCTTAGACTAAATTACAAAAATGCTCTTTGTGTTTAGTAGTAAATTATTATTTTTATCTAAAAAGTTTTGGATTAATATTATTGGTCTAAAATAAGAATTTAACTGCAATTTTGACTATAAATTTTTTTAAATGTTTTTAGTGATTATTTTGTCATTTCTATTTTTTTTTTTAAATTTCTTTTTGATGTAGAAATAAGAAAAAAAAAAGGAAAAAGAAAATACATACTCCATCCACCCAACCTCTCTCTCTCTCTCTCTCTACAATACTCATCTTACATTTGATTTTAACATACATAAAATACCACCACCACCACCAGCTACCAAAACAGCCGACGCCACCCTTTTTGTCGGACCACCGTTGGAACCACCCATTTTCTTTCTTTCTGCTGGTATGATCGTCACCTCTCTCTTATGCTGCTACCAACACCTCAACTGTTTGGAGATCTTGAAAACCCTAAGGTCGATATTGATAGAGGCAGTCAAAAGATCACTTTATAGTGTCGCCCCTTTCTCATATCTATGTAAGTTATAACGCCGCACCTCTCCATTGTCGAATCACACCGTAGAGAAACCCTAACCCACTCGCCGCCGCCAGAAACTCTAATCAACTTACAACATCATCAGAGTTCTTGAAAACTCCAATTCACCGCCACCTTACATTTGATTTTAACATACAGAAAACACCACCACTACCACCAGCTACCGACACATCCGACGCCGCCCTTTTTTTGGACCACTGTTGGAACCACCCTTTTTCTTTTTTTCTGCTGGTATGATCGCCACCTCTCTCTTTCTCTCTCTTTTGCTGCTACGAACACCTCAGCCGTTTGGAGATCTTGAAAACCCTAAGGTCGACATTGATAGAGGCAGTCAAAGGATCAGTTTATAATGTCGCCCCTTTCTCACATCTATGTAAGTTACAACGCCGTACCTCTCCATTGTCGACTCACACCGTAGAGAAACCCTAACCCACTCGCCACCGCCAGAAACCCTAATCAACTTACAACATCGTTAGGGTTCTTTAAAACTCCAATTCACCGCCACCTCCAGATGAGATAGGTGGCAACGCTAGGGTTTTGGAAAATGAGAAGGACGAAAAAGCTAGGGGATTCGCTGAAACCCTAATCATCGACGGCTCACCGGATATGGAGAAAGATGAAGGTGGTGGAGTGTAACATCCCAAGAATACAGATAAAATTTTGTTTTTAAATTCATTCGATTCATAAAGAAACTGATATCAAAATAGTCGAAAGAGTATAATTGTAACATGTTATCAGAGTACAAATTCCCAAAATCACTAAGTGTGGAAAAACATAGAGTGATGTGGTGCGATCAGGCCGGGCCCATCCCCTTCGAACTGGAAGTACCTGAAACATAAACTGAAAATTGTAATCACAAAGCTTAGTGAGTTCCCCCAAAATACTACTCCCTCCGTCCTAATATTATTGTCCACAGACAAAAAACACACAGATTAAGAAAAACATTAATTACCACTAACTTTATATAATAAAATGACAGTTTTGTCCTTACTAAGCATTTAATGTTCCATTAAATGCTTAGTTGGTTAATTAATAATGAGGGGGTATTTTGGTAAAAATGTTATTTATTTTTAGAAGATGACTATTATTTTGGGACAAACCAAAAAGGAAAGATGGACTATAATTTTGGGACGGAGGGAGTATATACTAAACGAACATGCTGCTAAGCATATATGGGTGCTTGCCTACGCCTTCGGTCTATTTCAACCGGATACTGTCAATCATATCTTTGTGCTTGCCTACCCCTTCGGTCTATTTCAACCGGATACTATCAAACATATATGGGTGCTTGCCTACCCTTTCGGTCTATTTCAATCGGATACCAGGTCTATTTCACCCCTACTATTACCACATAATATCATAACAGAAATCACAGAGTCATCAAACAAATACAGGCATAACTGAAAATTGTCACAAAGACAATCATCGTACTACAACATAAACTAGTGGGCCGACCTTGGTGCCTTCGAACCATAGATACTGCAAAGGAAGACTCACATCAGACTATAGGTATCAAATCCCACTCAGCGGATGACTCGCAAACTCCTCTCCCTATCGCACAAGCATAAAACCCTAATTAGAAATTAGGTTACATTCTAACCCGAAAGTCCAAAAACCTAATTCTTAACTTAAGACAAAAAGAGCTTCTTTATTTTTGCCTTATTGGGCCTCCCTCATCCCAAGGCCCAAATCCAATCAAAGTTCAAAAAGGGCACCCAATCCTAACTATAAGGCCTCTAAGGCCCAATATGGTCCAAGAACCCCAAACATAGCCTTAGACCCAAAAATGACTTGCTACAATCAGGTGGGCCCGAGGCCCAACTTACAAAAGCCTAAAGCCCAACACCAAATGAGCCTAAAAATCTTTTAGGCTCACTGACTGCGTACGCGCGACGTACTTGGCTTGTATGCCCAACGTACGCTGGTGTTGACCAGGAGTCGGGATGCTGACCCAGTACACACAACGTACACTGGAGTACGCGTGGTGTACTGGTCTGCCAACCCAAACACACTACCATGCCTTAATCCATTAAGTCCTAACGTCCAAAACTTAGATCCAAGTCCCTAATAATGTATTAAGCGATAAAGTGGCAAACTTTATGCTTTTGCATGCACGTATGTGGCTCAAATCATAAATTAAGTCCATAAGCACACTTGGATGGTTACTAACACTTGCATGTTTGAGGATTTACCATCAAGATCCGATTTTTATGACTCAAAACACTTCCAAGAGTCCAAAAGGACAACTCATATGGCCTGAAGTTGCTCACACTCCAAGAATCCAACTATGGGACCAAAAGATACCATTTTCTAATCTAAACCTATATCTAATATTGGAATGATCAAGGTTCAAACTTTATACCTTTAATGGGCTAGAAATGGTTCCAAACTTTGACTCCAAATACTGTTGATTTGCCTTTGTCTTTCCATCTCAATTGCTTGCAGTTTCTTCTTATTTTCTTCTGATTGTTCAACTTGAATGATTTTCTCCTTATCTTTGGGATCTACATTAGAAGTTGTTTTGAAAAGAGCAGAACTCGAACCTTCATTGATCGAAATCCCTTTTATTTGGAATTTTGACTGATCAAGATTCCATATTATAGTGGTTGTTGTTGATGATATGATTACTGGCTTCATTGGGATTATTGTTGGAGTTTGAGTAGACATAACTTTCCCCACAACTACTCCATAGTCATCACCAGATCCATTAGACGAACCAACTCCTCTTTCTCGCCCTTATAAGACGTGCGTAGGACGTGGAGTATTTGTTAGTAAACGAAGTACCAAATTGAGGATTGAAGCCAACTCAGCTTTGATGCTGGACTCAATGTTCGAAACCATTGTAGAAATGGAATCTTGAGAAATGGAAGATTGAGTCAAAAGATCTACTTTCGATAATGTTTCTTTAATTCCAGATAAAAAATCTTTAACTTTCTCAAATACTTTGTCATCCTTCTTAGTCTTGACTTTTAGATATTTTGAATAATCCTTGTTGAGTTCAACCAAGCGAGTTGTTGCACCAGCAACGACATCAAATTTTTCATGCAATAAGCTATAGTTATCATCAATCTTCTTAACCTCTTTAGACATCAAGGTTCGAAGTTCATTAACCTTGAGTTTAAGAGAAGCTTTCGTTTCAGCCACCTTTTTATCAAAGAGTTCATGATGCTCTTTAGCAACTTCACGAAGCTTAGTGACCTCATATTCAAAGTTTTGAGACTATTCAAATAGCCAATCTTTCTTCAAATAGCCACTCTTTCTTCATGTTTCTTAGAACTTTAGTTTGGAACAAATTATGCAATGAAGAGCTAAAAATCCAATTTCGAACTTTAGTTTTAATTTTTTTCAATTAAGTCGACTTCATCAGCTTTAGGAATTGATATGTATTCATGCGATGGTAAAGTTTCTAGGTAAAGTTTCTCTTTTTCAACCTTTCCTTGTGGCACATCAATTTTCGTTGTTTTGACTTCTTTCCATTTTTGAACTTTCGACACTAATTATTGAGAGGAAGTACTTCCATTCAAGGACTCATTCAAGTAACTATCATAAGCCTCTTGGACTTGTGCTTGAGAATACTTTGTCGACTGAAATTGTCGCCCTTTTCCCTCCAACCAATGATTGAAAATTTCCGTGTCATTTCTCCCTTTAACAAAAGACACCTTCGTTTTGTACTTGGAAACCGAATTTGGAAAATATGGATCATTAGGTTTAAATGAAACACTGGTTCTTACAACATTTGTCATTTTTGTAAAACCCATTTGTGAAAAATATGGTTTTTGAGGTCGTTGTTGAAAACAATTATGGTATCGATTTTGATAACCAAATCGAGAATCTTTTTGAAAAACTTTTCGATTTTGAGAAAAATTCTTTTGTGCATTGTTCTGAAAATGATTTTGTGCTTTACTGTCATTGTTTTGAAATCCCTTCACCTTTTGAACATTTTTCTTAACATAATTTTGATGAAAACTTTCTTGCTCATACTGTTGAGTTAGTTTTCAACTATTCTCATCCATTTTCTCATTTGCTTTCCCAACAACATTCACTTTTGGTGAAAACTCCTTTTTATTTCCAACATTCCTTTGTTTATTGTTCAAATTGCTTTAAGAGAAATGTTTTGAAGTATAGGATTTGATGTTAGTGAAAACTTCTTTTCAAAATTTTGTTTATTTTTGAATCTCAAAAACTTTGCTTTAGGATTTTCCTTTTGTTGTTTCCAATAAGCCTTGTTTTGTGCTTTTTTTTCCAGAAATTTCATTTTTCAAATCAGATTTTTCTAAATTTTCATTTTGATTTTGAAATTTTCCATTTTGAGTTTTAAAAGGAACCTTTTGAGAACCTAATTTTTCTTCCTTTTTGAAATCTTGAGCTTTTTCCTTTTGATTACTAGAACCATTAGGAAAAGATTTCTCAACGTTTTCTTCAGTTTTACTTTCGAATTTTGGTTTTTCTGTTTTCACAAACCGAACTTTGTTACATTTCTTCTCGTTTTCTCTAGGAAAAGATTGTTGACTCTTTTGACATTGAAAAACATGTGATCTTTTGTTTAACTTGTTTTCCTCCATATTTTTATTTGAGTAAAAACCTTCATTAGTCACATTTTGATTATCTTCTTTCAACAATTCGTTTATTTTAGGATCGATTTTATTAGCATTGCCTTTTGTCACAAACACTTGATTTGGAAGACCCTTGATGCACTTGTGATAAAGAATAGTATTCATTTGCAAATAATGTTTTCCCTTTTCTTTCAAAATATTTGAAAATTCCTCTGTATCATCATACACTTGAGTTTCGACAACTCTAAAAATTTTATTCTCACATGAATCATCATCACTATCACTTTCGTTATTTGTAACATCCTCAACGTCAACTTTTTCTTTTTGAAAATCACAAGTTTTGGTTGTCGAAGATGACTCGTCATTTAAGTTCACATTGGCATCAACATTATCTTTGTCCTTAGCCAACGAAGTGACATTAATGACATAATCATCTTCAATATCAGCAAAATTTTGTTGAGTACTTTATGTTGATTTCTCGGTTTTGTTCAAAATTTTGATTTGTTCGCACTTTGTCAAGGTCTCGCCCACAATTTTAACAAGATCATCAGCATTTAAACATTCACTAGTATTAACTACACCATAAGCATATGAATCATTAGGCACTGTGTGAGAGTCAGGTACTCTACTCTCACAATCGAAAGTAGTCTCATCTACTAGCTCTCGTTTGAAAGTATTGAAGGGAAGCAACTTTCTATGTTGTTCTACACAAATGTCAGCTGAATGGTAAAGATTCGTTAACTTTCCATATAAACGTTTAGCCATATTACAGTAGATATTATGTTGTGCGACTAACATTTTATTATCCATTTGTAGAGAATCCCTATCATACATAAGATTTGTAATATAAAGATCTAAACTTTCTATCTTAGATTTCTTATCCTCCAATCTATTACGAGCTTCATATAAGGATGCCTTAGATGTCTCTGCATCACTACTCATCAAAATAAGCATGTCATTTAAGTAAGAGCAGGTTTCATCAAATTCACACATTATAACATGATAAGACTGTAAATGAATAGTAAGAGATATGAAAAGATCATGCACCTTAGCAGTAGTTTGCACACTCTCTTCATCTCTTTCATCAACTTTCACATCATTCTCTGTTTCCTCTTCATTGTCTTCCTCACTCTTGACAAAAATGCTCTTCTCATTGGACATCCCTTCTTCAAACTTTGCGAATAACACACCATGTGTTGGATTTCACATTTCTTCATCATCTGATGTCACACCCCCAAACCGGAACGGCGGAAACGTTCGGGGGTGGTTGACGTCATGCGTAGCATCACAACAATTGTATCATAGCAAGCATAGTAAACACAACCAGACATTGAATACATACATGAAAAAGGTTTACATTGTTTAATACATAGTTTTATTCATAACAAAAGTAAAGACGTGACTCTAACGCTCTGTCTTCTCCGAATTCCTGGAAGTAACTGTCTACTAATTCCCTGAGAATACAAGCAGTTTTAAGGAATATCAGCATAAAGCTGGTGAGTTCATAAGCATTTGGTTTTGGTGGAAAATGTTTCTTTGAAATCCTTTTGAAAAGTGATCCTCAAGAAAATCCTATATTTTCTTATGAAAAGCGTGTTTGAAAACCCATTCCTTCCATGACTTCCGGATTCATACAAGGTATGAACACTTCAAGGTGTCGTGGAAGGAATATGAATATCCGTAAGTTACATGTTAAACAATTCGTTTTTGAATAGCCGGTTTATCCCGGGAAAATCCTATATTTTCCCTAAAGGTTGATGGTTGATTATCCATTTTAAAACTGAGGTTTGCAAGTATCTACCATACTCGTATCGATAAAAGCAGTGTTCTTTTAAAAACCCTGGTTACACCCAGAGAAATATATTAGTCTTAAAAACTAAATAAAAGAAAACCGTGATGAACTAAGTCCTGAAGATATTATTATTAATACCCTCCAGTAATCTATCGGTTATTACTTTGAGGTTAGTTCACTTGATTCATTATTACAAAAGTAAATCTCTGCTATCTAGATTGTGAGTTTTATAACCATACATTGACTTGACATGACACGTATAGGGGCCAGTATCCTTTATGACTTTGTCACCCGTAGACCTGCCGGTCCCACTGTAGCTAGCAGCGAGGTGCGGGATAGTCAGTCCCGTATAGATCTATACACAACAGTCACGCTCTCCCTACAAGAGATTTTGGTCATAAGTGCTAGTCCTACACTCTGATTCTGTGGGAGTGTTACCAAGGACGTGTCTCCAACTTAGACTAACAAATTTACAAGTAATAATACTGAAAATCCTGTTTATGATTTGCATGAATCCTTTATAAAATAATACATTTTACTACATGATTCACAAGTTCATTGTTCTAGTTTTGAAAACTGTTTCTACGAGTTGATTTCTTAATCGGTTGTTAAAACTGTTTTCCTTGTTAAAAGCATACTGAAAATATAATTATCTTAAACAAAATAATATATTTTGAGCACAATTTTCCTTATGCTTTTGCTTGTATTCCCCCCTGAAAACATGAAAACTCGGAAAAGCGTAGGGGTATGAACTCACAGTTGGATGTGGGATTCGAGCGTACGATCGGTGTGGATGCTAAGTGTCAACTGGTGTTTCGTACGCAAGTGGATCCTATTAACATATGGTAACACATATGTGTGTTGGAATTAGGGTGTTTCATGACTAAACATGACGGGAAACCACCCTACGGACCTGGAAATGCTTGAACTAAGTGTCAGGACCTTATATGATCAAACGAGGGAGGTGTACGACCAAAAGAGTGTGTGTGCGGCCAGAGTGTGCGGTCAGCATGTGTGTGCGGTTTCACACAGGAGTGTACGGCCGTACAGAGGGCGTGTGCGGTCCTACAAGGGAGTGTGCGGCCGTGCATAGGGGTGTGCGGCCGTACACTCTTCATTCATGCCCAAAATGTCGATTTTCGGGTGTTTCAAGGCCAATACCAAGTCCAACTAGCAAATGGAGGCCAAACTCTCACTTTGGAGAGTCTTTAAGGTGTGTACAGCCACCTTATGAAGGTGTGCGGCCGTACACCTTCAAGTGATGAAGAACACGAAGAACATGAAGAGTTTTAAGCTTAGATCATGGTGTCTTACCAGTATAACAAGCTGAATGATGGAGTAATTCACGTTTTTGAGGCCCTTAGAGTGTTCTTGGATGAAGTTTTTAGAGAGAGAAAGTAGAGAGAGGAAGTAGAGTGCAGCCAAAAGAAAGGAATGAGTGAAGGGGTCACCCTATATATATATATATATATATATATATATATATATATATATATATATATATATATATATATATATATATATATATATATATATATATATATAGGGATGAGTGTGCGGCTGGGAGATGGGTGTGCGGCCGCACACTCATGTGTACGGCCGTACACTCCTCCCGAGAGGGTGTATGGCCCGAATGTTGTACTATGGCTTGGTATTACTCGACCTAGGATCCACACTTTGATTTTACGAGGCTTAGAACACTTAAACTAAATCTTAAACGGCGTTAAAAGGTAACGGAATCAAGTTCAATGTTGATAGAGTTGACCAAGCGTACAGAATAAAATTTCGGGTTGTCACATCATCCCCCCGTTAGAGGGAATTTCGTCCCGAAATTAAAGAATAAAGATGTAACTCGTGGACTTGGAAATGATGGGGGGTACTTTTGTTTCCTTGGATTCTCGTGCTCCCAAGGGAATTCAGGTTCTCGTTTGGTATCCCAGTGAATCCTCACTATCCGGATACGACGTTCGTTTCGTGCGCTGGACTTCCTGGTCCATGAGTTCAAATGATTCCTATACGAAGTGTAGACTCTCGTTTAACTCGATATTGTCGAGGGGAATCGCAAGTGTCTCATCGGACAGACACTTATTTAGGTTCGACACGTGAAAGACGTGATGTACGTTGCTAAGTTCTCGAGGTAAACTGGCTACCCCGGTCGGAGGCAATGAGTACAGGTATCCCATGAAAACGGATTACTTCTCGAAGGTAGACACAGGTGAGTCTCTCCTTCTTGTATTCGGGCTCTCGCCCGATGCTTCAGCGGATCTTCACTATTGTATCCGTTGGTTCTGATTCATACTCTTCGCATGGATACCTTCGGTTTTCGAAGAGAGATGAGTTTTCGAAGTTCGCATCTAGTTTGCTGTTACGAGCGACGAGAGTTTTGCGATTAAACGATTTAAGACAACAGGGTTTGGTATAACATAGACTCAGTCGGACTAAACAGACGTCGTAGAATCGCGCGTTAAGTTTGTCCGGAAAGATCGTTTCGTTAGCACATTGGTGCCTCTGGGTGAATGTCTTTGGTGTTTGTTGTGTTTGATTCGAAATTAACAGGTACTACTAACACGAGGGTTCTGATGTCTTGAAACTATGAACTTTCATGAAATGGTTCTTACTAGATCTCTCTATGATCGTTTGGTGTACACAAGACGTGTATAATTACAACTGACCCTAGTGTATTCACTAAGCTATCATAATTTTCTCATTAGGGCTTTAAACCTTATAAAGATTTCGTGATTTAATCCGGACGAGAAAGTAATCACAATTATGAACAATTATCAGGGTTTTCGAAAACGTACCAAAATGTGGCAGGGTCCTTCGATGCTTCCTCACTCTAGGAGGTTAGGCTCCTCCTGTTTCCTCATTGTTCTTCTCTGTTGGGCAATCTCTTTTGAGATGTCCCATTTCGCCACATACGTAGCACACTTGGACTATGCTAGCATCAGTAGTGGAAGTGATGTGTTGGGTCGGGGTCTTTGCGAAGCGGGCTTCCTTGCCATCCTTAGCCCTTGGACAATTTCTTTCATAATGTCCGGGTTCGCCACAATTGTAGCAAACCTGACCCATCTTTATACCAGAAATCGAGGTGTTTGGCTGTGCAGGTGCCCTGCAGTAACGGGTGGTGTGTCCTTGTCTGTTGCAGTTCTTACAATGAAGTGTTCGGCACTTTCCTACGTGGTGGAAGTTGCATTTCTCGTAGCTTGGGAGTTTTCCAGCGTATTGCCGCACTGGCGTTGGCACTGGTTTGGTGGATGTGGTGGCTGTAGGAGTTATCACAGGTTGTCGTCTCTTGGCTAGTTTTTGAAACGATTTGCGCTTCACCCCTATCCAGATTTTTCGTTTGGCGCTCTTGGGTATGGGAGTTGGAGTGTCCTCCTGGATAAGTCCTTGTTGGTTTTCTGGTGTGCTGCTACAATTCGAGGTGTGGAAGCTGTCCCCATTCCCATTTGGGGTGTTGGCATTAAGAACAGCTAGAGCGGCTGCTACGGCTGCTGTGACAGTAGCTTGGAACGTAGTTGAGTCCATCTGGAGGATTGGTGCCTTACTGGTGGATTGGTTCTGCTTCTTCGGAGGCATGATCTGCTATATGTCAAGAAAAGAGTTCGTGAGCAACA
Source organism: Lactuca virosa (assembly GCF_052849685.1). Classification (NCBI taxonomy): domain Eukaryota; kingdom Viridiplantae; phylum Streptophyta; class Magnoliopsida; order Asterales; family Asteraceae; genus Lactuca; species Lactuca virosa. Next base: position 122,778,987 of record NC_136434.1, read on the forward strand.
ATGGTTGCCTCTAGATGTATCCTAAATGTTTGTCTATGCATTGATATTTCCCATTTTGCTAACTGACTCTTTTTGATTTGACCCACATCCTCATGATGTGGTCTTAGCAAGGATAGAAAAGATTTGAGCACACAAAGTTCACATAAATTAAGTTTAGGAACTCTTGTTTTCTCAGCCCATCGGGCTGGCCGAGTAACTCTCCCATTTCTTCGGCTCCAGATGAGATGAAGGGTTAGCTATAAGAGTAGCTACGGGTATCAAGTCGATACAGGATTCAACTTGACGTTCGGGCGAAATCCCTGGAATGTCTTTGCGGAAGACATCGAGAAAGTTGCGGACTTCGGAATTGCTCTCGAGGTCTTTAACTTTTTGCGTCTCATCGACAACACGAGCCAGGAATGCATAACATTCCTTTCGTAGATGCTCCTAGGCTTTGACGCAGGAAATGATACGAAGGTTCGAACAATCTTATCACTGAAACCAGTGAGGACTCCGTCAGAGGGACGATTGAGACAAATCGCTTTCTCGAAGAAAAGGACATTGGCACGATGTGAGGCTCATTCGTCCTATGCCGATTAGGACATTGAAGCTTTTCATGGATACTGATATGAAATCGATGGGGAAAAGGGATGATCGTCTAAGGTAAAAGCACATCCTATGATACATGCTTTAACTGAAATACGATTGTTGTCATCATAACTGAAACTGAGATTACATATTTCGGAACTCAGGACCTAATGTCACACCCCGAAACCAATGGCGGAAACGTTCCGGGGCGGAGGACGTCATGTGTAGTATCACAACAGTTGTATCATAGTAAGCGAAGTAAACACAACCATTACATTATAATATGAGTATTTACATTGTTCAAAACATGGTTTATACATATCAGTAAATATAGCAAAAGTAAAAGACGTGACTTCAAAATGTTCCGTCTTCTCCAAAAGTCGGCAGGAGTACCTGTCTATTGATGCCCTGAGAATACAAGCAGCTTTAAAATAATCAGCATAAAGCTGGTGAGTTCATAAGCGTTTAGTTATGGTAAAAGAAATGCTTCTTTGATCCTTTGAAAAGTGTTTCCCAAGAAAATCCTATATTTTCTTATGAAAGGAGTTCGATTATCCATTAGTTAAACAGCCTGTTTACGAAAGATTTAGTTATCCCAGGAAAATCCTATATTTTCCTTAAAAGTTGATAGTTGGTTATCGATTCTGAAATGAGGTGTACAAGTATCTACCATACTTGTATCGTTAGATGTAGTTTCCTTGAAAAACCCTGTTTACTCTCTGTGAGACGTATTAGCCTTAAAACTAATAAAGAAGTAGGTAGTGAACTAGATCCTAAGGGTATTATCAATACCCTCTAGTAATCAAATCGGTTATTACTTTGAGGTTAGTTCACTTGTTTCATTATTACAAAAGTAAGTCTCTGTTATCTAGGTTGCGAGTTTTATAACCATACATTAAACTGGATATGGCACGAAACGGGGGCCAGTATCTTTTATGACTTTGTCACCCGTAGACCTGACGGTCCCACTGTAGCTAGCAGCGAGGTGCGGGATAGTCAGTCCCGTATAGATCTATACACAATAGTCACGCTCTCCCTACAAGAGATTCTGGTTATAAGAGCTAGTCCTACACTCACGAAATCCGGTGGAGTGTTACTAAGGACGTGTCTCCAATCCTAAGATGACAAACTTACAAGTAATAGTATCAAAAATCCTGTTTATGGTTTGTATAAATCCTTTAGAAAATATCACATTCTATGAAAAGATTTACAAGTTCCTTGCTTTAGTTTTGAAAACTGTTTCTACGAGTTGATTTCTTAATCGATTGGTAAAACGGTTTTCTGTGTTAAAAGCATACTAAACATATAATTATTTTAAACAAAATAATATACTTGAGCACAAGTTTCCTTGTACTTTTGCTTGTATTCCCCCCCCCCCCTGAAAACATGAAAAACTCGGAAAAAGCGTAGGGGTATGAACTCACTGTTTGACGTGGGATTCGAGTGTAAGTTGTTAGGAGTTGCTGAGTGTCAAATAGAGCCTCGGACACAAACGGATCCTATTTAGCATGTAAAAGTACATATATACATTAGGTGAGGGCATAACACTATTCGTTATGGAAGGAAACCACCTTAGGGATTAGGAAACACTTAAAACTAAGTGTTAGAATCACATGTGTTTGAAGAGGGGAGTTTGCGGCCGTAATCAGGAGTTTGCGGCCGTAATCAGGAGTTTACGGTCCAGGTGTTTACGGTCATAAACACTTTGGCGAAAAGTGCGATTTTCAATGTTTCAAGTCCCTTTCTAGCCTTCTGGAAGTGTTCTAAGCCTCGTTTCTAAGCTTAGGAGGGTGTTGTGGCAACTTTGCACCCTATAAATAGAGTTTACGGTCAAGGGAGATTGCCTTTGACCGTAAACACTCTTTTGGTCACGATTTCTAGATGTCCAGCAAGAGATTCTTGTATCCAACAAGCTAAGGGTAGAGTACTTACGTAATGGAAGCTTGAAAGGGTGGTTAGAGTCCAAAAACACTAGTGTGTGTTCTTGGTGTTCTTGGTGAGAGAGAAAATCTAGAAAAAGATGAGATTCATGAGATATGAGCATGGATTTACCACTAGGAGTGAGATAGAAGCACAATCAAGGTGAAGAATCACTTACATTCTTGAGCGTCTTTGAGCAAAATCGAAGTTTGTAGAGAGAGAAAGAGAGAGAGTAGAGAGAGAAAGCTTCTGGAGTGTGTAAAGTGAAAAATGAAGGCCACTCATCCCTTATATAGGGGTGAGTTTACGGCCAATGGGTAGGGTGGAGGGTTTACGGCCGTAAATAGGGTTTACGGTCGTAAACAGAGTTTACGGCCGTAAACTCCTCTCGAAGAGTTATTTGGCCCGAATGCTATGCTTTGACTTAGAAAACCTCGTTTTTGAATACGAAACTCGATCAAACTGAGTTTAGAATATTCCGTTAGACCAAAAATAATACTAACGTGAACGGAATTAAATAAAAACCCAAATTTTATAAACGGAAACTGGGTAAGGATAACGGAAAAAGTTTCGGGTTGTCACATCATCCCCCCGTTAGAGGGAATTTCGTCTCGAAATTCGAACATAGAATACAAATCATGGATTAGAAAAGAGATGCGGATACTTCTGTTTCATTTGGTCTTCGTGTTCCCAAGTGAATTCAGGTCCTCAATTGGCATTCCAGCGAACCTTCACTATCGGGATGCGACTTTGTTTCGTTCGTTTGATCTCTCTATCCATGATTTCGACTGGTTCTTCCACAAAGTTCAGATTCTCGTTGATTTCAATCTCATCGAGAGGATAGAAAGAGTCTCGTTGGATAAGCACTTTTTAAGGTTCGAGACGTGGAAGACGGGATGAATGTTACTAAGCTCTTGTGGTAATCGGAGTTTGTAGGCTACATGACCGATCCTAGCGAGGATCTCGAATGGTCCTATGTATCTTGGATTTAGCTTTCCATGCTTTCCGAAGCGTATCATGCCTTTCCAGGGCGAGACCTTCAACAGAACACGGTCTCCAACCTGGAACTCCAAGGGTTTTCGTCGTTTATCGGCGTAGCTCTTTTGTCTATCTCGAGAGGCCTTAAGTCGTTCTCGGATTTGTACGATATTTTCTGTGGTTTCGCGGATGATTTCTGGACCAGTGAGAGTGTTATCTGGGACTTGCCCCTTGGCTAGCTGCGTGTCGCCCACCTCAGCCCAGCACAGAGGGGATCTGCACTTGCGGCCATAGAGAGCTTCGAAAGGCGCAGCCTTGATGCTGGTATGGTAACTGTTGTTGTAGGAAAATTCAACCAAAGGAAGATGAGTGTCCCATGACGCGCCGAAATCGATGAAGCAGGCTCTCAACATGTCTTCCAAGGTTTGGATGGTTCTCTCACCCTGTCCATCTGTTTGAGGATGGTAAGCTGTGCTCATATCCAGCTTAGTTCCAAGAGCCTTCTGTAGTGACTGCCAGAACCTCGAAGTGAACCTGCTATCTCGATCAGAGATAATGGACACAGGCACACCATGCAGCCGAACTATCTCTCGGATGTAGATTCTCGTGAGTTTCTCCATTTTGAAGTTTTCCTTGGTCGGCAGGAAATGGGCGGATTTAGTCAGCCGGTCGACAATTACCCAAATGGCGTCGTGCCCACTCGGAGACTTGGGTAATTTGGTGATAAAATCCATAGAAATCCTCTCCCACTTCCACTCCGGTATCTCCGGCTGGTGGAGTAGGCCTGAGGGCTTCTGATTTTCGACCTTCACCTTGGCGCAAGTCAGGCACTTGCCCACAAAGGTAGCGATCTTTGCTTTCATGTTCGGCCACCAATACAGTTTCTTGAGATCGAGGTACATCTTGTCCGATCCTGGGTGAACGGAGTATCTGGTCTTGTGAGCTTCGTTCATTACAACCTCTCTGTAACCACCGAAATTTGGGGTCCAGATCCGGTCCATGAAGTAATAGACTCCGTCTCCCTTGATCTCTAGGTTCTTTTCCATTCCTCTTAAGGCTTCACCCGGCATGTTCTCTGGTTTCAAGGCTTCCAGCTGAGCCTCCTTGATTTGCACGTATAAATGGGAATGGATAGTCATGGTTAGTGCCTTCACTCTACGACCTGAGTACTCCTTCCGGCTGAGGGCATCTGCCACCACATTGGCCTTGCCGGGATGGTAGCGGATTTCGCACTCGTAATCGTTGAGTAGTTCAACCCATCGCCGTTGTCTCATGTTTAGTTCCTTCTGGTCGAAGATATGTTGCAAAATTTTATGGTCAGTGAAGATAGTGCACTTGGTTCCATAGAGATAATGTCTCCATATCTTCAATGCGAAGACCACTGCTCCCAATTCCAGGTCGTGTATTGTGTAGTTGACTTCGTGTGCTTTTAGTTGTCTTGAGGCATAAGCAATGACTTTTCCCCGTTGCATGAGCACACAGCCTAGGCCCTGACTGGATGCATCACAGTAGACAACGAAGTCCTCCGTCCCTTCGGGCAGGGACAAGATAGGTGCGCTGCATAGGGCCCGCTTCAATGTTTGGAACGCAGTGTCTTGCTTCTCACTCCAACAAAAGGGTACGCCTTTCTGAGTCAGAGTGGTTAAGGGTTTGGCAATTCTGGAGAAATTCTGGATAAACCTGCGATAGTAGCCAGCGAGACCCAAGAATTGACGGATTTCTGTGGGTGTCTTCGGTGCTGACCAGTTCTCTATTGCTTTGATTTTGGAGGGGTCCACGTGTATGCCTTCCTTGCTTACCACGTGACCTAGGAATGTTACCTTGCGAATCCAGAATTCGCACTTGGAGAATTTCGCGTATAGCTTCTCCGTCCTTAGGGTTTCCAGCACCGATCTCAAGTGTTGTCGATGATCTGCCTCACTTTTGGAATAGACAAGTATATCGTCTATGAACACGATTACGAACTTGTCCAGGAAAGAACGGCACACCTGATTCTTCAGGTCCATGAATATTGCAGGTGCGTTGGTTAGACCGAAGGGCATCACTACAAATTCGTAGTGACCATACCGAGTCCGAAAGGCTGTTTTAGGAACATCACTCTCATGGACTCGCAGCTGATGGTACCCTGATCTTAGGTCTATTTTGGAAAAGTAGCTGGCTCCTTGAAGTTGATCGAAGAGGTCGTCGATTTGAGGAAGAGGGTAACGGTTTTTGACTGTGAGCTTGTTCAGCTCTCGGTAGTCAATGCACATCCGAAAGGATCCATCCTTCTTTTTCACAAACAAGATCGGGGCTCCCCAGGGTGAGGAACTAGGTCTGATGAACCCTTTGCTGAGCAGCTCATTGAGCTGATTGGATAACTCCTGCATTTCTGCCGGCGCAAATCGGTATGGGGATTTAGCTACGGGGGTAGCTCCGGGGACTAAGTCGATACGAAACTCGACTTGGTGTTCGGGAGGGATTCCCGGGAGATCTTCGGGAAAAACATCGGGAAAGTTGCAGACTTCGGGGATGTTCTCGAGGTCTTTAACTTCCCGCTTCTCGTTAACGACGTGAGCTAGGAATGCATAACACTCCTTTCGCAGGAGTTTCTGGGCTTGGATGCATGAAATGATACGGAGGTTCGAACTGAGTTTATCGCCGTAAATTACGAGAGTTTCATCAGAAGAGAGGTTGAGGCGGATAGCTTTTTCGTAACAAAGGATATCAGCATGATTGGGGCTCGACCAATCCATGCCGATGATGACATCGAAGCTTTTTATGGAGACTGGCATAAGGTCGATAGGAAAAGAATGAACGTTCAAAGTAAGGGTACAGCCTACATATATATCATTAGTGCTCTCTTTCTCACCGTTAGCCATCTAGACGGTAAATATTTCAGTTAATGGTTGAGATTTATGCCTAAGAAGATGCTTGAATGCATGACTAACAAAACTTCTCTCCGCACCAGAATCGAAAAGAATGCATGCATAAGAGTTGTCGAGGAGGAACATACCCGAAACAACGGTGGGGTCTGCAACTGCCTCTTCTTGACCCATCGTTAGCACTCTCCCTGTGCCACCTGCTGTTGTTGCCTTATGGCAGTTTCTTTTGAAATGCCCGACTTCCCCACAGCCATAACAGGCTTGACCGGCACCTGCTCCAGATGTCTGATTGGCTGGTGGTACTGGTATTTTGCAAACTCGAGCTGTGTGTCCCTTTCTGCCATAGTTGGTGCATGACATTTCTCGGCATGGGCCGGGATTATGATGATAGTTACACTTGTCGCACCGAGGAAGGGTACCAGCATATTTACTGGTAGGTGCTTAAGTGGCAGGAGCAGCGGCAGGAGTAGTAGCAGCGTGGACTGCCACCATTTGCTATTTCTTCGAGGGTTCTTGAGAAGACTGGCCCTTTCGCTGCTTCCAAAACTTTCTTTTCTCACCACTCCCTTTAGCTGGCTCAGGAGCGGTTGCCACTTTATCCAGATCAACTCCGTGATCTATGAGAGTTTGCGCCAGACACTTCGCGCTGTCAAAGGTGTTTGGCCTAGCAGCCAAGACATTTCCTTTGGTGGGTTGTGTCAGTCCCCAAATGTATCTCTCTATCTTCTTGCTTTCCGGGGTGACCATTCTCGGGCAAAGAAGCGCTAGGTCTTCAAACCTAGAAGTGTAGGTAGCAATGTCGGATTCTTTCATCCTCAGGTTCCAGAGTTCGTGCTCTAGTTTCTGCATCTCGCCTCGTGGGCAGTACTCGGCTATCATGAGTTCCTTTAAACTTTCCCAACCCATAGCATTTGCCACTGGTAGGGTTAGGGATTTGACCCGACCATTCCACCAGGTCAGTGCCCTGTTGGCGAAAGTGCAAGTGGCGAATTTTACTTTGTTGGGTTCAGCACAGGAACAAATTTCGAAAATGGACTCGATTTTCTCGATCCATTGAGTCAGGGCAATAACACCTCCTTTGCCGTCGAAAGATGTGGGTTTCGCGCCCATGAAGTCGTTATAGGAACACTCCTTCTGGTGTCCCTGACCACCTTCATGATTTTGGGGATGCGTACCACCTTCCTGACCACCAGATCCGCCAGGATTCATCTGTGACATCGCGGCAGCCACAACAGCAGTAACAGCTGCTTGGAACATAACAGGATCGAACTGAGGGGGCGGTGGTGGTGGCGCAGTGTCGTCATTTCTTTTGATGGGTCTTTTTCGGGGAGGCATCTCGTTCTAGAAACAACCAGGAAGAAGAGGATGGTAAGTCCCCAAGATATATAAAACAAAATATATCTCATCCTGATAATAAAGTGTTCTACCAAGCGATAAGCAAAGAAAGGTTAATAATGCAAGTAAGTTATCGCTAAGAAACGAATAGGTAGCAACACTAGGAATGAATTTCTACAATGTATTCGGCTCTGGCTAAAATACTCCTATAGTATTTTAAGTTGTGTGGATACTGGGTAAGTTTTAGGCCTGTTGCAACACCAAAGTCACTCCCAAGCACATGTTGATCATGTCTCGAATGAATATAGTTGATCAGGCTATATTGACCCTAGACATGATTACATAACTGCCCAGGTTTAACCGCGGTGTTCAACACCCAAAATACTTTTGTTTTGTTCTACTTATGATACTGATTCTGGTACGTAGGTATACTTGTATACTTTTTGAGAAAATACTTGTATTTTAAAAGTATACTTTTAGTTCAGAGCACTTCGGCCCCTTAGTGTTTATAGTTGTATACCATGTAAGGTTCGGTATACTTAGTTCACTATAAACAATAGCTCTGATACCAATCTGTCACACCCCGAAACCAATGGCGGAAACGTTCCGGGGCGGAGGACGTCATGTGTAGTATCACAACAGTTGTATCATAGTAAGTGAAGTAAACACAACCATTACATTATAATATGAGTATTTACATTGTTCAAAACATGGTTTATACATATCAGTAAATATAGCAAAAGTAAAAGACGTGACTTCAGAATGTTCCGTCTTCTCCAAAAGTCGGCAGGAGTACCTGTCTATTGATGCCCTGAGAATACAAGCAGATTTAAAATAATCAGCATAAAGCTGGTGAGTTTATAAGCGTTTAGTTTTGGTAAAAGAAATGCTTCTTTGATCCTTTGAAAAGTGTTTCCCAAGAAAATCCTATATTTTCTTATGAAAGGAGTTCGATTATCCATTAGTTAAACAGCCTGTTTACGAAAGATTTAGTAATCCCAGGAAAATCCTATATTTTCCTTAAAAGTTGATAGTTGGTTATCGATTCTGAAATGAGGTGTACAAGTATCTACCATACTTGTATCGTTAGATGTAGTTTCCTTGAAAAACCCTGTTTACTCTCTGTGAGACGTATTAGCCTTAAAACTAATAAAGAAGTAGGTAGTGAACTAGATCCTAAGGGTATTATCAATACCCTCTAGTAATCAAATCGGTTATTACTTTGAGGTTAGTTCACTTGTTTCATTATTACAAAAGTAAGTCTCTGTTATCTAGGTTGCGAGTTTTATAACCATACATTAAACTGGATATGGCACGAAACGGGGGCCAGTATCTTTTATGACTTTGTCACCCGTAGACCTGACGGTCCCACTGTAGCTAGCAGCGAGGTGCGGGATAGTCAGTCCCGTATAGATCTATACACAATAGTCACGCTCTCCCTACAAGAGATTCTGGTTATAAGAGCTAGTCCTACACTCACGAAATCCGGTGGAGTGTTACTAAGGACGTGTCTCCAATCCTAAGATGACAAACTTACAAGTAATAGTATCAAAAATCCTGTTTATGGTTTGTATAAATCCTTTAGAAAATATCACATTCTATGAAAAGATTTACAAGTTCCTTGCTTTAGTTTTGAAAACTGTTTCTACGAGTTGATTTCTTAATCGATTGGTAAAACGGTTTTCTGTGTTAAAAGCATACTAAACATATAATTATTTTAAACAAAATAATATACTTGAGCACAAGTTTCCTTGTACTTTTGCTTGTATTCCCCCCCCCCCCTGAAAACATGAAAAACTCGGAAAAAGCGTAGGGGTATGAACTCACTGTTTGACGTGGGATTCGAGTGTAAGTTGTTAGGAGTTGCTGAGTGTCAAATAGAGCCTCGGACACAAACGGATCCTATTTAGCATGTAAAAGTACATATATACATTAGGTGAGGGCATAACACTATTCGTTATGGAAGGAAACCACCTTAGGGATTAGGAAACACTTAAAACTAAGTGTTAGAATCACATGTGTTTGAAGAGGGGAGTTTACGGTCCATGGGTTTACGGTCCAGGTGCTTACGGTCCAGGTGTTTACGGTCCCTGGGTTTACGGTCCAGGTGTTTACGGTCGTAAACACTTTGGCGAAAAGTGCGATTTTCGATGTTTCAAGGCCCTTTCTAGCCTTCTGGAAGTGTTCTAAGCCTCATTTCTAAGCTTAGGAGGGTGTTGTGGCAACTTTGCACCCTATAAATAGAGTTTACGGTCAAGGAAGATTGCCTTTGACCGTAAACACTCTTTTGGTCACGATTTCTAGATGTCCAGCAAGAGATTCTTGTATCCAACAAGCTAAGGGTAGAGTACTTACGTAATGGAAGATTGAAAGGGTGGTTAGAGTCCAAAAACACTAGTGTGTGTTCTTGGTGTTCTTGGTGAGAGAGAAAATCTAGAAAAAGATGAGATTCATGAGATATGAGCATGGATTTACCACTAGGAGTGAGATAGAAGCACAATCAAGGTGAAGAATCACTTACATTCTTGAGGGTCTTTGAGCAAAATCGAAGTTTGTAGAGAGAGAAAGAGAGAGAGTAGAGAGAGAAAGCTTCTGGAGTGTGTAAAGTGAAAAATGAAGGCCACTCATCCCTTATATAGGGGTGAGTTTACGGCCAAGGGGTAGGGTGGAGGGTTTACGGCCGTAAATAGGGTTTACGGTCATAAACAGAGTTTACGGTCGTAAACAGAGTCTATGGCCGTAAACTCCTCTCGAAGAGTTATTTGGCCCGAATGCTATGCTTTGACTTAGAAAACCTCGTTTTTGAATACGAAACTCGATCGAACTGAGTTTAGAATATTCCGTTAGACCAAAAATAATACTAACGTGAACGGAATTAAATAAAAACCCAAATTTTATAAACGGAAACTGGGTAAGGATAACGAAAAAAGTTTCGGGTTGTCACACCTAACAATAGGTCTAAGTCCTGATATCAAAGAGAAAATTTTGGCAATATGGAAGACAGAGATGTTTACGGAAAAGGGCTACTCAGAACATAAACATGAAAGTTATTCCTTAGACCAAAAAGGAAGAACGAGTAGAGTGTTCCTCTATTGGCGACGGGCACTCCTCAAGTGAAACCCTAATTCGGCCAGCTGTCGCTCCACGTCAAGCAGGCGTCCTTCATACTCTGACTGGCGGGCTCGGAGCTCTATGACCTCGGCTCGGGTTGTAGCTAACTCTCGCTGCAGAGCTTCATTGTCCCTCATAGTTCTCCCGTGAGCAACTTCCAGATTACGAATGTGGTTTGTGTTGGCATCCGAGTTTGCCTCAAGTTCCATAGTTCGCTGAAGGGTTGCCACACCTAGCCCCACATTGCGAGCCACTCGGCATATCAGGATTGGAAGGGCCCTGTCTGCAGGACCTCCTCCATCCAGATTGTAGAAGTTGCGGTTACCGTTGTATGGGAGGGGTTGGCCTTGCTCATGGCTCCACCTATTCGAGCTCCCGACCCACATGGGCGTTGGACCTTGGAATCCAACTTGAGGGTTAGGATTTGGTATTGGGGTCACTTGGGGTAGGTTCTCGACTTCGGGTTCCGAGTCAGTATCTTCAGGAAATGGTTCGACAAAGCCATCGTCCAAATGAATTTCATGGTTTCCTTCTGGCTCTGGCTCGATCCATCCGCCATCTCCTTGGTTGGGAAAGTACGGGTCGCCAGGAATCTAATAATACTTCCAATGTATTATAGCTACATGATTGATCCTTGAGGAATGGATCCTTGGGTAAGTTTCTAGTTTGGTCGTTATAACCTCCTAAAATACTCCTATAGTATTTTAATCTTCATGTTTGGTGCTATAACTTTTCTGGTATCTAGGTAAGTTTTAGGCTTGCTGCAACAACACAGTCACTCCCAGGCACATGTTGGTCATGTCTCGAATGAATATAGTTGATCAGGCTATATTGACCCTAGACATGATTACATAACTGCCCAGGTTTAACCGCGATGCCCAACATCCAAATACTTTTATTTTGTTCTACTTATGACACGGATTCTGGTACTCGGGTATACTTGTATACTTTGCTATAAAAATACTTATATTTTTGAAAGTATACTTTTAGTTTAGAGCACTTAGGCCCCTTAATGTTTATAGTTGTATACCATGTAAGGTTCGGTATACTTAGTTCACTATAAACAATAGCTCTGATACCAATCTGTCACACCTCCAAACCGGAACGGCGGAAACGTTCGGGGGTGGTTGACGTCATGCCTAGCATCACAACAATTGTATCATAGCAAGCATAGTAAACACAACCAGACATTGAATACATACATGAAAAAGGTTTACATTGTTTAATACATAGTTTTATTCATATCAAAAGTAAAGACGTGACTCTAACGCTCTGTCTTCTCTGAATTCCTCGAAGTACCTGTCTACTAATTCCCTGAGAATACAAGCAGTTTTAAGGAATATCAACATAAAGCTGGTGAGTTCATAAACATCTGGTTTTGGTGGAAAATGTTTCTTTGAAATCCTTTTAAAAAGTGATCATCAAGAAAATCCTATATTTTCTTATGAAAAGTGTGTTTGAAAACCCATTCCTTCCATGACTTCCGGATTCATACAACGTATGAACAATTCAAGGTGTCGTGGAAGGAATATGAATATCCGTAAGTTACATGTTAAACAATTCGTTTTTGAATAGCCGGTTTATCCCGTGAAAATCCTATATTTTCCCTAAAGGTTGATGGTTGATTATCCGTTTTAAAACTGAGGTTTGCAAGTATCTACCATACTCGTATCGATAAAAGCAGTGTTCTTTTAAAAACCCTGGTTACACCCAGAGAAATATATTAGTCTTAAAAACTAAATAAAAGAAAACCGTGATGAACTAATTCCTGAAGATATTATTATTAATACCCTCCAGTAATCTATCAGTTATTACTTTGAGGTTAGTTCACTTGATTCATTATTACAAAAGTAAATCTCTGCTATCTAGATCTATACACAACAGTCACGCTCTCCCTGCAAGAGATTTTGGTCATAAGTGCTAGTCCTACACTCTGATTCTGTGGGAGTGTTACCAAGGACGTGTCTCCAACTTAGACTAACAAATTTACAAGTAATAATACTGAAAATCCTGTTTATGATTTGCATGAATCCTTTATAAAATAATACATTTTACTACATGATTCACAAGTTCATTGTTCTAGTTTTGAAAACTGTTTCTACGAGTAGATTTCTTAATCGGTTGTTAAAACTGTTTTCCTTGTTAAAAGCATACTGAAAATATAATTATCTTAAACAAAATAATATATTTTGAGCACAAGTTTCCTTATGCCTTTGCTTGTATTCCCCCCTGAAAACATGAAAACTCGGAAAAGCGTAGGGGTATGAACTCACAGTTGGATGTGGGATTCGAGCGTACGATCGGTGTGGATGCTGAGTGTCAACTGGTGTTTCGTACGCAAGTAGATCCTATTAACATATGGTAACACATATGTGTGTTAGAATTAGGGTGTTTCATGACTAAACATGACGGGAAACCACCCTAAGGACCTGGAAATGCTTGAACTAAGTGTCGAGACCTTATATGATCAAACGAGGGAGGTATACGACCAAAAGAGTGTGTGTGCGGCCAGGGTGTGCGGTCAGCATGTGTGTGCGGTTGCACACAGGAGTGTGCGGCCGTACAGAGGGTGTGTGCGGTCGTACAAGGGAGTGTGCGGCCGTACATAGGGGTGTGCGGCCGTACACTCTTCATTCATGCCCAAAATGTCGATTTTCGGGTGTTTCAAGGCCAATACCAAGTCCAACTAGCAAATGGAGGCCAAACTCTCACTTTCGAGAGTCTTTAAGGTGTGTACGGCCACCTTATGAAGGTGTGCAGCCGTACACCTTCAAGTGATGAAGAACACGAAGAACATGAAGAGTTTTAAGCTTAGATCATGGTGTCTTAACAGTATAACAAGCTGAATGATGGAGTAATTCACGTTTTTGAGGCCCTTAGAGTGTTCTTGGATGAAGTTTTTAGAGAGAGAAAGTAGAGAGAGGAAGTAGAGTGCAGCCAAAAGAAAGGAATGAGTGAAGGGGTCACCCTATATATATATATATATATATATATATATATATATATATATATATATATATATATATATATATATATATATATATATATATATATATATATATATATATATATAGGGATGAGTGTGCGGCTGGGAGATGGGTGTGCGGCCGCACACTCATATGTACGGCCGTACACTCCTCCCGAGAGGGTGTATGGCCCGAATGTTGTACTATGACTTGGTATTACTCGACCTAGGATCTAAACTTTGATTTTACTAGGCTTAGAACACTTAAACTAACTCTTAAACGGCGTTAAAAGGTAACAGAATCAAGTTCAATGTTGATAGAGTTGACCAAGCGTACAGAATAAAAGTTTCGGGTTGTGACATCTGATCCAGATGACCATATTTGATACGTGCCATCATTCTCATCACTTCTTCTAGCCACTAACGAGAGATTCTTTGTTTGGGTTCGAAATTCTTCTAGTCTTTTTGCATAATAAGCCTCATCTTTCACTTTCACTTTCTTTTCTTCCATCTTCCTCAACATACAATCCTTAGCAAAATGGTTATGACCATTGCAATAGTTATAGTTGTAGCCTGAATCTCCTTTTAACTTTACTTCATTCTTTTTCTCATCTTCTTTCTTCTCGACTTTCGACACCACATTCTGATTCCCACCAACATTCGACACTTGTTTCTTCTCAAAGTTATTCTTAAAACTTCCATTAATTGGTCTCTTGAAAAACTTCTTTACTCTATTATTAGAGTAATATGCGACTGCTTCATCATCTGAATTGATCAAAAATACTTCCTCATATTCTTTCTCTTCAACCTCATATTCATCTTCCTTTATAGTTGCTTTTGATACTAACACCATTGGACCACCATAGTTCAGCTTGTTCTCCTCAACAAGCTCCATTACTTCCGATTCACGTGTTTTGTGAATATTATACAAATTTGATAACAAAAGAGTATCAAAATTCTCCTATGTCTTAATCATCAAGCATATGTTTCACCATTCCTGTCTGATTCCATACACAAAAGTAAGATTGAATTCAAGAGTAGCACGATTTTCCCCGTATCGAGTGCACCTGAAGATCAGATCATTCATCCTGTCGTAATAAGCTTCAATGTTTTCATTCTCTTTCTGCTAGAAATCAAAAAGTTCAGATAAAAATTTCTTCATAGAACTTTTTCTTGTTCTTTCATTTCCTTAATATTTCTCTTTCAAAGTATCCCAAATATCCTTAGCAGTTGTACATCCACAAACATAGTTGTAGAAAACAAGGGGTAGAGAACCTCTCAATTCACGAAGAGCTTTCTTATCACATGCCTTTCTTGTGTTTGCTTGAGCAACCATGTCTGTAGCAACTGCGGCACTACCAACATTCTGAACCAGATCTTCATGAAAATATAATCCTTAATAGATTTCCACAGATTTTCATCGATCATTATGGTAATCTTCCATATGATCCACCCACTGATCATAATACTCTAGAATCAGCATCCGAATATATAGCTTTCGACTACTCACTACTACTTTCGACTCTACAGTCGGATAGGATGAAAAGATAACTAACTCCATGATATCTGATCTCAGTATTGATGGGTTTTGAGCATATCAACATTCCTATGTGATCATGCAACCTTAATTGCTTTGGATCTATGTTTTTCTCTATTGAACATACAAATTGAATACCAAAGCAACAAACCTATAGACTAGCATAGAATTTCGATGTTCATGTATAAACAAGGGTTAGAAGATTACCTCACTTGTTATTGTAATAACAAGAATTCCTGGATTGATCTTGACCTTTGAATGCTTAGTGCCCCAAGTGTTGCAGCTCTAATGGAGTCAAAAACACCCAATGCAATGGATGAGAGGAGAGAGGTGGAAAATTGGCTAGGGTTCTTCCAAAGAGTAGGGCTGGCCAAAACTCCAAGGAGAAGCCTCCTTATATACTTGTGGTATTAGGGTTTTAAGTGGAAACCCTAATTTCATTGCTTAGGGCCAAAACAATTCATGGACACCTCATTAGAAGCCCTTGTACGAAATCTATAGGGCCTCCCTATAGAATTTCGTCCACTCCTATCCAATGGGTCCAAGAGCCCAGTTTCACAACTATCAATGATTTGCAAAATAGCCCCTTGCTTTATTAATCAGTTCCTTTAATCCCAAAATTAATTCCAGATTAATTTCTAATTAATTACTAATTACTATATGATTTCCAAATAATATATTAAACTTGTAATATATTAATAAAATCATTTTAACCACTAATTTATTATTCCAAATAATAAATTCAACTCTCTCTCCACTAGTCATCCTGTCAAGTTGCATGAGTGAAGGCAACCCAAAAGGACCATTCTCAAATCAAATCAAGTACATACCAATTATAGTTATGGGCTTAAACACCTAATCCAACAAGAATTTCATGGTACCGAGTCTTCCTCATCTCCTTGTCTGCAACATACTATGGTAATAATAAAGCTCTCTCTCGAAAATTGGTGGTAATCTCCACAACAGTCTCAGTCGTTTGCCGCATATCCAGGAACTCCCTCGGCAGCTGTTGCATCTCAACAACCGGTGCAAACTCCACTTGGAAATGTGTCATAAAGTCCGACCAGGTCATTGCCTTAATGGCTGGGTCTCCCATAGCATAACCAACCTCCTCTCACCAATCTCGGGCTCGCTCCCTCAGACAGCCTGCAACGAACCTCATCTTCGACCCCTCGGGGCAGAAGCTAGTGATCTGAGCATACTCTATGTCTGCTATCCATCGTATGGCAGTAATGGGGTCCTTCGCCCCAAAGAATTCCAATGCCCACATCCCCTGAAATCCTTGAAGGAGAGAGTGCGGGCTCAGTGCTGACCAACAACTAGATCGACCCTAAAGATCTGGATACGATCCTCCATCAACTCGATGATACCCTCCTTAATAGACCCGAACATCACCGGGGTCACATCAGAGATGCCTCTCGTAACCTCAGGCACGATGAACTAATGCAATCCCTCCTCAATTGGTTCGGTGCCCAAGCCCAAACCATATCCAGATGTTGAACCACCTACTCCTCCACGTGTCGTCAACATGCTGAAACATAATACATAAACAATCAGTATACGCACAAAGAGGTTCATACTCCCGAAGTTTCTCGAATTCATTAAGGCCTTCCTTGTATTCGGTATAGATCTTGTGCTTTCAGTAGTACGAGCCCAATACTACCTTCCATACCTATCTATACCTTCCTCAAGGACTGTCTCAAATCTTCCAAGTCACTTCCCTACTATCAGTTACTTCACTCACACTATAGAGAACCTTACGCGCTAGGATATTTCCTAGGTTTTCCCAGTGTTCCTTCCTATACCACTCTCTGCTATCAGCTTCAGAAGAGAGTCCCTCCAATTCCTTCTAACTATCTCATGGATACAGTTACATGTTACCAGCACCAGATACTTTTCGACTGCTAGGTCCCACTCTACAACGGTTGGACTCAGACAAGAGCTACACAATAGAGTTGAACCTAACCTTCAAGAATTATCTAATCCCCACAACATGTAATTTAAAGTATTCGCTTAATAAATAGCTGACACTAGTGGAGTCCCTATAAGCACAAAGCAAGCAGCATTCGAGCATTGGGTTTTAAACTAGAGCACTACCTAACCAGACCACTCAATCTAATCATCTGAAATCCATACTAGCATGTAGTTCTAAGGGTTCATACAACTCGCATATAAAGGCATCTCTCCTAGCATCCTACTATGCAATTCTGAGCAGATCCTTAGCCCTAATCTTGCATGCTATACACATATGCATATAATGAAACAATAACATATATGGGTATTATGGGAATACTTACTTGAGCTTGGCTGATTGCACGTATCGCACCCCTTTTCTTTATAAAAGCTTATTTAGAAAACTCTTTTTCTTTCAAAAAGATTATTAATTCCTCAATTTGAGTTTAGACACACCTGGAAGTATGCCCGAATCCCTCAAACCAAGGCTCTGATACCAACTTGTTGAAGGGTTTTGAGCATTCTAACACTCCTATAGTGTACATGCAACCCTATAAACCTTGGATCTATGTTTTCTCTATTATACATGTAAATATTCAATATTCCAAGGTTTTATCCTAACTAGCATATTATGAAGCAACTATACTACAAAAGTCTAGTTAGAGGACATACCTTTAATGGAGCTTGAAGTCTTGAACCTTTAAGAGCTTAGTGCCTCAAGTGTTACACCTCAAATCGTTCACACAACACCAAGAACCCTTGGAATAACTAGAGAATAAGGATACTTAGGTTCACACTTATGAAATCGGTTTGCCCTCTTTGTGTACACACACTAGTGCCTAGCACTCAACCGCATTTCATGAACCATAGACCTCTTTATATAGTGTGGAGGATTAGGGTTACATTCATGTAAACCCTAATACCCATGACCTTTCATTTCCATAGGATCCATGGGTTAAATACTCCATGGACTATCCATGAAAGCTTAGCCCAACCTAAATGAACTTGGCCTATCCTATATATATAAGAGTCCAAATTTAATTAGTTCCTTTTGATCACTAAATTAATTCTAAATTAATTCTTGATCAATAATAATTAAATAATATGATTCCATATTAATATATTAGAACTTATAATATATTAATATAAATCATAAGTATCCTTTTTCTCATTTTGTCTATCCAATTGTTCCGATGCTATGCAACCCAAATGGACCATGCCAAGTCGGGTCAAGTGCATACCAATTATAGTTATGGACTTAGACACTAATCCAACAGTCTCCCACTTGGATAAGTCTAAAACTCTTATTGCGTATGACTCCAAAACCCGACTAGCAATCGTAGCTCTTAAAGCCGCTGTCGAACTCTGACCTAGTCGATGATTTGTCCATTAGATAAGGGATCATTATTCCTCCATTCTAGATATCATATGGACTGAGACATGGATTGTAATCATTCTCTCTGTCCATTTGTTGTTTCCCGATTTCCGATTTATGACGACCGACTAATTGAACAAATCAAATTAGCCCAGGCTTGGCCAAGCACTTAGAGGTGTCATCACTAAATCATCGAGGGGCCCACAAATATCACTTTTATCCCATCAAGGGTAAAAGGAATGGATAAACTTCGACTCATATGCTTGTTCTACTACTTGTTGAATCATACACAAAGGTACGTTTTATAACATCTAGTTACCAATGCGTTTTCGTACAATCAATGTATAACCAACTCATAGTCAACAACTAATATATCTAGGTTTGAAGAATATAAGATATTATCGTCTCATGATCACTCGTGATAAAATCCATGAAGTGATTCAAATGCGCGTGGGTTTAATCCAATACTCAGAACTTATGAGCACTCATGAATGTTGTAGCAACTCTTGCTATGTCCAATACCTTAGACATCTACAAACCAACTTCATGACAGTCTTGCCTTAATACCTACTTCCAACGTATTATCGAATGTGGATGGTTTGAATAACTTAGTCATTCAGGAAGAATGACCTAGTTATTCTGGAAGTCAAAACATGCAAAGTGAAACACAAGAATAATCGAATCCAATATGGTCTCAGAACTTATGAATATAAATAGAACACCTTTTATTTATCACCATATTGATTACACATTATTCATTGTATAATGTTTCAAATTTATCAACTTAATACTTGAATTAAAACAATAGTTGTCCCATGCTCCAAGCATGTACACTATGTTTTCTGAACACTAGTCATGCCATACACCAAGTATGCACACTATGTTTGTCTATGATCTTTACTTTGTGGAATAGATCGATTGAACATAATTCCAATGTTTCTCATTTCAAAATCCCAAATCCTTACCGCAAATGCAAGAATTCCAAATTCCTGCCATTTACCGAAATCTGTTAGATTTTAAACTTATATGCACTGATCCTCTGTAATGATTATGCACAAAATCACAAAGACTTGTCAACAGACATTACAGAGTATTCCACTAGAGATCAACTCCATGGAAATGAAGTCTCATAGTCAAAGTACATTGCTTTGAACATCCTTCTTGCATTAAGTTTTCTAATCTTACACAGATTGAATAGTTTCCACCCATGGAGACATTTCCATATTCCCATTTTGACTATCACTTCTGAACAAGAGTTGCCTCCTTTCAGAATATGTCAATATGGTCCTTCCAAAATTTACACTATACTTCCAACTGTCCCTGAGCAACCAATCTTTGGTAAACCTTAGATTGTCCTCAAAAATTGCTTAACCACTTTAGTCACATCCAGTTCTAGTACTTTTCCCCTCTTAATGCCATAGGCATTTGGAAAAATTTAGAACAGATGAATATTATAGCACATGCAATCGATCCTATATCTGAAGCATATGGGACACGATTCATGATGTCTCACATAAAGACATGATACTAGACCAGTCTTTTGCTATAATATTTCTATTTCTGTTTGCCATGTTCTCATAATTCAGATTATGAAAAGGGATGCCGTAATCACAATCGAATTTTAGAACGCAAATAATGTTCCCATATATAGAATTTCCTTATGTTGAACCATTCCAACATAACATTCATATATGTACTTGACTAAATTTGATTAAAATCTCACGATCTAAGCTTTTAGATTTGAAATGAAGTATAATTTCCTCTCCCTTAATTATAGCAAAACAACTTTTTCCCAATTGAAACTTTTGTTTTCTATAATTAACATTGCTAACTTGCAACACTTATTATAATTATCATGCTCCCACTAACATGATGATTATTAGCATAACACTTATGCTCCCACTAGCTTTGACATGTACTCAGAAATCAGCTGGACTTCTAGAAATCAATACTTTATTGACTTCCTTACCAAAGTTCAGATTTCTTATACGAGATGCTTTGATAAAACTTTATCAAAGTCATACACCATCCCTTAGATAGCTCATATGTGTGTCTAAACAATTTTAGAACTATGAAAAGGGATGCCATAATCACAGTCTCAATTGTTTAGATCTTTGCTATTTCTCACAAGTCCATGTTAGTGTGTCGGTTAACCACACACGCTCCACTAACGACTTTAAGAATGCAAATATCACAATTGCTGTCTATTTAAAATCTACTTAGTGAAAGCGTTTCCTCACCATCATTTTCATGAATCGGAGAGAAACCTTATGACACTTATATTTTTATGGTGTATGTGTTCCTATCCATGTGAATTTGTCATAACCACAAGGGGAGGTTAGTGACAAATCCAAACTCATATGACCGAACTTGTGCAATCTTAACTTCTTGCCATCTGGCAACACAAGGGCCTGCCATTGCTTTCAGGTTGTTATGCAACCAACTGAGAACTCTCAAAACTCATATGCAAAGCCAACTTTAACTAGAATGGGCACAGAAATAGGAATATGTCAACACGATAGGTTATAATCCTCAAGTCGTGTGCTAGTGATAAACTACAGGTTTTATTCTTGATTAGATCTTGAAACTCTTTTAGGATCTTTTAGACTCCCACTGTCCTCTTGACATATAAGACTCTCTTGCCAAGACCCATTCCTTGACAAACAAATATTCAAAAGATAGTGCGGATTCTTATCAAGACAAACACTTCACACAATTGGCCTTAGTTGGTCTTTGTTTTATCCAAAACATCACAACTTACCAATTTCAAATGTACAAGAGTAGAACACATTTTACTCTTACATTTGACAAGTGTTATAAACCTTCTTTAAGATATGTCACTCAAGTTACAATCTTGGAGTATTACTCTAAGACTTGTTTTGGAACGAAGTATGTATCACCTTCTTGATTTAACCATTTCAATAATTCATGACTCCTCTTCTTAGCCATAAGAATGCACTAAGATGTCCCTAGAGGATGAATTTTGATATGGTCTCATAATCATTAAGATGATCATAAAACATGATACTAAAGTACTCACCCATCTTTTCAGATTTGAGAAACTTTTATCTTTCTGCCAAATTTGATTCTTCTCATTCGTTCTGCCATACATCGAAACTTTTCCAATGCTTCAGAATTATACTTAAATTTGTAAGTATAACCATATTTACTAAACTTTAGTAAATCATGACGAATAGTCTTTTCGATCTTTTGCGGTGGACTTGACCAGTGCACAAGAATGTGTACTCGATCCCTTAGTCCTTCACTTGACTCACATATACATGTGAAGAAGGAATTAGTCTTAATTTTCCAAAGATGAAGATTTTCATTCATCATACTATACGATTTGCATGATTCCAAGTTTCGGTCCAATTGAAACTTGGGTGATGAGAATCTTTCATTATTTGGTAAATTTAGACACTACCACAAATGAAAGAATCAAATTCACATTTCCATTATTGCAAGAAACATACAAACATCAATTTTCCATGAATGCCATTGCAAGGAGATATAAAATAAAACAAAATTTTATTTATTTATTAAAAATGCGGAAAAACGTTTTCCTTACAATGCAACTTTAAATGAAAACTATGCTATTACATATTTCCTAGCAATCTATCATAACTCCTAAGTAGTAGCTCAAGAATCCGATCTTCGGACCATGCGATTGAAATCCATCTTCGCGATCAGATTCGGCATACTCTTCTTTTAAGCTTCCTTCCTTTTGCTTGATCCTGCCAAACATCAAAATGTAACCGAGTCACATTTTATATTAAGAATCATCAATTAGGAACTTAACAGAGTTAGATAGTGGACTTACCTGAAGCAGAGTCAAACTTTTTGATTCTTCCTTTTCTCTTAGATCTTTCAGGTAGTTAGGGCAGTTTCGCAACCAATGCCCATTCTCTTGACAATGAAAACATATAGACTCTTTGGGAATGGTACATGGGACTATCACAAACTTAGCTTTTCCCTTTACCTTTTGGTCAACCGGGTTGACGAAGGCCGATCCATTTCCATTGGGAAGAGAAAGCTTTTCTGGACTTCTAATGTTACCATTGTCAATGTCCATGGAAGTTTGAGAAAATAGACCTTCCACCAATATTTGCTTGACCATTGCGCCAAATCATTGCTGATTCAGCAGCAACAAGCAAATAAGAAAGATCTATTAGGGTCATGTCGTGATCTGTCACATAGTAGTCTTTAATAAACTCACTATATGACTCAGGAAGTGACAGAAGAACCCAGTCAATAGCCAACTTCCTTGGAACAATGACACCCAACATTCTAAACCTGTCAATGTGTGAATTCATTCCTAAGACATGAGTACACACATGTCTTCCATCTTTATGTTTCATTGCTGGTAGGGCTTGAGTGACCTTGAACTTTTCAAGTCTTTGAGCTTGTGGGTCAGGGAGAATAAATGGAGGAGGTGGAGGAAGAGAAGAATGATTTCCATGAACCAATCGCGAGAAATCATCTTCATTAGGAAATCTTGTTCCAAGAGATTTGGGAAGATCATAGTTGTCTGAACCAGACATCTACAATGGGAGAAATTCAAGTTAGTTGATTTAAATCCTTAATAGAACACCCAATATGAAATATTAAGGCTAGGGCCCAACACAATATTTTATAACTTGGAAGAGGGATGCCGTAATCCAAGCTATAAAATATTTGAAGGTAGGCGAATGACGATTCACCAATTTCCACCAAGAAAAAACGAAATAATTTATTAGGTTTTAATCGGATTTGAAATTCCTAGATCTTTTGAGATTCATTGAACTTTTCAATGGCATGTTTCAATCTCGATTGTGCCCTTTCAAGTTTTATGACTGGGATGCCAAGGATCACAAAACAAGATGTGAATAACCATGCAAATATACTTGGTACCCTTAATATTTATCACTTAATCGATGTGCCGGTTAACCACACGCGCTCCACCGATCCCATGATAAACATTAAGTTACCCTTTTCCTACCTTGTTAAATCCAGGTTACTGTGCCGGTTAACCACACACGCTCCACTAACGACTTAAGCAAAGTGCAAAGTGTAATTTCATGGGTTAGCACCAAATTCAAATTTTCCTAAAGTAACTAAGATTGGGAATTTATAAAAGGTTTAGTTACTTTATATTTATCATTATACTTATAATGAAGGGAGAATTATAGTCCTTGTCCTACCCGTTCGGCTAACGACCCTCCACCAGTCAAGGAAGCGGTGGGTGAGAGTGGACACCTATTAAACTGTCTTTTTATAGGTAGTAACCTTATACCCCCTTATAGATCGGCTTCGTGAATGAGGCCTACTAACGGTAAGACTGACTTTGATCTTATACACACACACACACACATATATATATATATATATATATATATATATATATATATATATTATTAACTTATAATACAATAAAGTATAAGGGTTGAATTTTAACTTTTGAAATTCTCAGGGTTTAACTTGGAATTAAAGTATTCATGAGGGAAAACTTTACAAATTCCAAAACTTGAGGGCAAGTTTTGAACTTATTCAAAAACTTTTGGATTTTCATAACTTATGAGTTTAATTAAGGTTTTAAAAACTTTAATGAACAGACTCTTGAACATCCATAACTTGAGAACAAGTTATGGAGTTCATAAAACAAAAAGACTCTTCAATTTTGTAACCTATGCATTTTAATGAATCTTTAAAAGAAATGTCTTTTGGTAATCCATAACTTGAGGACAAATGATGGACTCCATTAAAATACATTTAGATCAAGACTTAACTAACAACCAATTTGCAAATAATTCCTATGATCTACCAAAATTCATAAGTGTATGAACAATCATATCAACAATTTCAAGAATTACATAAACACACATAAAACTTGAAATTTTGATAACAACCTTGAAATTGGTTTACCATAATCATTACCACATCAAAAACAGGTTTTATAGGTCCAAAACAATTTAAGGTAATGATTCTAGACCAATTCCAGCCTTAAAACTCGAAGATATGCTGTCAGGGGGTCCAACTCGTCGAGTGCATGAACCAACTCGACGAGTTGGATGAATTTAGGCATGGACTCGTCGAGTCCCTTAATGGAATCGGCAAGTCAGCTGTCCAGACAGCATACAAACTTCGATTTTCAGCAATTTGCATCAAGTATAAATGAAAACAAGCCTAAGCTCTGATACCACTGAAGGGTTTTAAGCATTCTAACACTCCTATGGTGTACATGCAACCCTATAAACCTTGGATCTATGTTTTCTCTATTATACATGCAAATATTCAATATTCCAAGGTTTAATCCTAACTAGCATATTATGAAGCAACTATACTACAAAAGTCTAGTTAGATGACATACCTTTAATGGAGCTTGAAGTATTGAACCTTTAAGAGCTTAGTGCCTCAAGTGTTGCACCTCAAATGGTTCATACAACACCAATAACCCTTGGAATAACTAGAGAATAATGATACTTAGGTTCACACTTATGAAATCGGTTTGCCCTCTTTGTGTACACACACTAGTGCCTAGCACTCAACCCCATTTCGTGAACCATAGACCTCTTTATATAGTGTGGAGGATTAGGGTTACATTAATATAAACCCTAATACCCATGACCTTTCATTTCCATGGGATCCATGGGTTAAATACTCCATGGACTATCCATGAAAGCTTAGCCCAACCTAAATGAACTTGGCCCATCCTATATATATATAAGAGTCCATATTTGATTAGTTCCTTTTGATCACTAAATTAATTCTAAATTAATTCTTGATCAATAATAATTAAATAATATGATTCCATATTAATATATTAGAACTTATAATATATTAATATAAATCATAAGTATCCTTTTTCTCATTTTGTCTATCCAATTGTTCCGATGCCATACAACCCAAATGGACCATGACAAGTCGGGTCAAGTACATACCAATTATAGTTATGGACTTAGACACTAATCCAACACTTGTAACGTCCCAAAAATTTCTAAGTAAAAATTTCATTTTTAAACCAACATAAGTATCATTCATTCATTTCAAAAACTCCTCAAAACATAATAATGTAAAAATTAGTTATCAGAGTACAAATCAAGTCATAAAATATGTAATACTAGTGGATGCAGTGTGATCATGCCATGCCCTTCCCTTTCGAACTGAAAGTACCCGAAACTATAAACATAAAACTATAAGCACACAGCTTAGTGAGTTTCCCCAAAATACCCCATACCATACATACATAAGAGTCAAAACATAACTGGGTCAATTTAACCCCCTTCGGTCTCTTTCAACCGGTATTGGGTCTATTTTACCCCCTTTAGTCTCTTTCAACCGGTATTTGTGACACTTACTGTTATGCATGTGTGTGCTTGTTGTCTTTCAACCAGTTGCCACAACGTGGAGACCTGATGTCACGTCGTGGGAACTGGCTTCTAAACAGCTTAATTGATTAAGTTGTTTTCTTTAACCTCATGAGCTTCAAAGCTCAGATGTAACTCAAAACATGATCTAGAAGGATAAAGTATCTAACTTTACCCATTAGGACCATCCAAAAAGGTCCAAAACTCAAACCCTAGTTTTCACAAGGCATGCACTTAACTATTAAGCACTTATTCCTGTAAGTCTGAAGTCCATCTTTTCTAAAAGTGTTTCTAACACTAAAAACAAAACATGAAAGTTGGTGCTTTATAGACATGCATGTCCAATGCATGTCTTGAAACCATATTAAGTCAAAATGAGATTTTATGACCTAATCCCATGCATGACTTCAAAATACAACCAAACTTCATATCCAAGCCACAAATTACACCAAATGTCCCAGAGATTCATAAAGTTGCAAAATTTTTGGGATCCCACCATTCTAACTAACTAGAATAAGAAGATTATGGGACAAAGATCAATATCTAGGATCCTAACATGATAAAAGTCGAGTTTAGAACACTTATAAAGGTCCAGAAGAGTGCCAAGGTAAGGAATAGAAACTTGTTTGCTGGATCCTAGCTGAATAAGTCCTCCTCATTCCTTCAAAAGCTTCCAAGAGCACCAAAAAGAGCTTCAACAATGGATGGAAGAGATTAGGGTTTCTTCCAGGCTTGAGGAGGCTGATGGAGGATAAGGATGATATAACCTTAGCCTCCTCATTCCTTTAAATAGGGAGCAACCCGAAAAATTAGGGTTTTTGCCATCAGGCAGCTGCTACGCTGTGGCCATATGTTGCCACGCCATGGTGGCTAAATGAAACCCGCGTTTTGATCTTGACTTGCCACTTTGTGGTGGTCCTTCTCCATGTTGTGACAACCCTAAACAAAAAAAGAAACATAATTACAAAGTACCTCAAAATCTGGATGTTACAAGATGGTTGTTGTTTATATAGTTAAATAAAAATATTTTGAAAATTTATAAACATAAGTTGTTGAATGAAAATTAGAAGAAAGAAAAATTGTAGCAGTTTAGGTAACCCGCATTTTCTTCCATTTGGCGGTACTACCTAACCACATGTCCTTGTAGCTGATGGTACCAACCTTAACTCATCAGTAAATGGAAATGACTTTGTCCAACCTTATAAAACTATTTTACAAACTAAAAATTATTGGTATTGTATTTCCTAAAGTTAAGTTGATTTTCCTAGTAAGGAATAATATGTTTTGTATTGTATTTATATATGCTCAAGAATCATTTTAAAATGATGTGTTCCAATAACATATGATCATATAGGGTCACACCCATAGCAATTTGTCAATTATTGATTATTTATTAAGATTTCTACTATTAATAAATCTATTCAATTCTTGTATATAATTTTGGAGAAATTATTATTTTGCGACAATAATATAGGGAAATTATTATTTTATGAAAGTAATATTTAAAGAGTATAACTAGCTATTTAATCATATGTATGATTAAATATGTTGTGTATAAGTTTTGGACACATATGATTCCACTAGAAATAAACATACACATTAATTTAGTGGGGTGAAGTATGTGACACTCTTCTTCTCTCATCTCTTTTCTTTTTGACCTAAACCATCCAAGAGGGATAGTGTGTGATACGACCTTATTTAACTATGTATTTTAGGTCATTATCTTAATATATTTGAGTAAAAGTGTTATATTTGAATATATATGATACTTAATATGCTTTGAAATATTCAGTTATAGGTAAAATGGAAGCTTGAATGCAAAAGGAAGAGAAATGAGCTAAAAAGACGCAAAAATGATGTAGCTGGACAGCTTGACCCTTCGTCAGTGTTTTGAACATATCTCATGACTCATAAATCTGATTGATGAGATTCAAAATGTTATAGAAACTAGACTAAATTTCAGACAACTTTCATGTTTTGAGAAAATTATGATTCCTAGCATCGACGTTGTGGCATAGTGTTTCCACGGCATGGAAAATTGGATAATTTCATGGACGCGAAGAAAACAGCTCCCACGGCGTGGCAACTATTTCTCCACGCTGTGGCGACGCTGAAACCCATAAATAAAGCTGAATGACATATCTTGAACCCTAATTCTTTCCCTACAAAAATAAACCCCCAAACTGCAATTTTTGAAAGTGTAGAGGCGACCGGAGGGGCGTTAAGCTGATTTGGAGCAAAGATCTGAAGTATTAGAGAGTCGATTCATATCGGAAATCATTCGACTTGTTGTTCCAACCACTATTAGCATTCCATTATGATTTTCATATGTTTTACTTTCTGATTTAGGGCTTCAAAACCTATTATTTTGTGTTAGACTTGATGAATTTTCGAGATTATGGGTTTATTTGCTAATTGGATTATTTATTCTTATTTATTTTTATTATGATTTCTTTATAAAAGATCTGCATGTGTTAAAGTTTCAATCTTTTCTGTTTATTGTTGAGTATTATTGGGATTAGATGGTCCTTCTATCTTGATGTGCTTGAATCATATAAATTTATGATCATTAGATTTGTATGACTAGGATTTTGACCATAAACCTAGGGTTAAATAGAAAAATTAGTAACTTTAATGTGTGAGCTTATATGTGATGATCATTCATGTATATAATTGGTATTATGATCATTAATATCAGTTTACAATTCAAGTCTTGCATAATTCGAACTTAAAACTAGTATGCTTGTTTGTTTGTCCACTTGATCAATGAATGGTCGAACTTGTTTTACTAAAAGATTAGTCTTTTGATCATAAATTCTAATCATATTAGGAATCGGTGAATAATGAATAAGTATCCATTTAACTTAGTAGTTAACCAGTATTTTGAGATGAAATCCAGTCTGAACCAAAGTACCCAAATTGATTTGTTTCCATTCATTTTCTCTAGTTAGTTTAGCTGTTGATTTAATTGAGATTTAATTATCAAAAACCCTTTTTTACTATTTTCTTGTGTTTAGTATAACCTATAATCGAATATCCTAATATTAATTCACTACCGCTCCCTTTGAGTTCGACACCATTTCTTATCAAAACTATACTATACTCGATTAGGTTCACTGCTTGTAAAGTGTGGTTTAGATGCGATAGACTAGGAATTATAAATAAAAAACTAGTGCATTAAAAATACACATCAAACATTTTGGCGTCGTTTCCGGGGAACGATTTTCAATTAATTTAGTTTATTTGATTATTCGTTCTTATTTTTTTTTTTTTGCATTTTTAGTTTATTTTTATATTCTTTGATAACATGTCACTTGTCGGGAAGGTTTTTGTTGTTATGTGCAGGAATTCGTGATCAGAAGCATTGCTTGGTTTATCTTTTTGCATGGGTTTCGAGATTTCAAATGATTAGGGAATTATTGACTTGTTTAGTGTACTACTTTGGTGATTTGTCCAACTAAATCCATGAGGCTTAGTATAGTGAGACGTGTCGTGATAGTTAAGCGGAAGACCAAACTCTTTCTACTCTTGACTAGTTGGGTCAATTTTTGTTCTACATATTAGTTAATGGTGCAAAGAAAGCAAAGGAAATAGTCTGACGGGTCCCAAAAATTTTTGTTTTCACAAACTGCTTTTTGCATGCAAAGGATTTAATCAACAATTGTAACATGATTTCGACGAGGATGAGTGATCATGATATCCCTTTTAGTTATTTTGATCTCCTATATTTTAATTATTTTGGTGTGATTATATATATATATATATATATATATATATATATATATATATATATATATATATTGTTTGTTTGTTTGTTTAATATTGTTTTCCATGTTGATGCTCTTGATGTTTTAGATCTTTGCAGAATTTTTGTCCTTCGGGTGTTATTAGTAATTTCAGCGATCAGGATCGAGTGTGGTTTTGTCAAAAGAGATACTTCACGAGAAGCATTGCATCACATAAGTGTGGGGTCACATACCCATATGAAAGAGGGATCGAGGCTTTTGTTGACGTCCCTTATTAAGGGGAAGAGCTTATACGAGAGACAAGACGAATGTTTGGTCGACACGACTCGACTTGATTTTTTTCCGCAAAAATAAATCCAATGTTTAGTTCCCACGCCGTGGTCCATGCATATCCACGACGTGGCGAAACCTTTTGCGTGAAGAAAATTCCCGAGAAGCTATTCCCAGATTTTATACATTGTACTGTTATATGATGTTTTTGCTGATCGTTTCACACACCAAGTCCCGACATGAGCAGAAAAGTAAAGCAAATATAGTTTTCAATTTCCAGCAAAATCTAAAGCATCATAATTCGATCACACATTTTGAAGCAACCCACTACTGTCTGATTCGATATTGTCACTACTATCCTAGGGGAGTCTGTTCCATTTTTCGCCCTTTTAGATTTTATGTGCTTTAAATTGTTTATGCATAAAATGAGGGTATTGTATGAAATATGTGTAGGGTAGGAGGTCGAATATACAAATTCAAGAATATTGATTTAAAAATAAAAAAATGACTAGGATTAAAAAAATTAAAGTATAGAGACTTGAAATAATGGTCTACCTTTGAAGTCTTGTTAAAAAAATGTTATATTGTTATGTTGGGACTTAGGTTGCTTGTGTTGTGTGGGACGATCTGATGCAAGCTTCGATGTTTAATTGAGCCAATATATGTTCTAGTGTATTTGTAGCTTCCCATTCCTAGTGAAATCATGGGGCAAAAACATAACCTTATGTAGTTTGAGGGACATAATACATTTAGCATCGTGTACCAGAAATGTATCCAGGAACTCTTATGTAGTCATTGCACCTTAGACTAATTCCATTAACCAATAAGGGTTGAAGTTAAGCTCGTTTTCTTAAGCATATATTTTAGTTTGTAGGTTTTTAGTTTTGAGTGAGTGATAAAAAAGAGAAAAAAAAGAAAAACGAAAAAAGAAAGAGAAATGTTGAGTGAAGAAAGGCCTACAAAGTCTGAAGATTTGAAGATTGAAGATATTGAAGAATAAAGTGAAATTGCCAAAAGTCGAATGAGTATTTTATTTTATTGTAAATTTTCTTTTCTAGGTTATTTTTCTATATGTATGCTTGGGGGCTTAATCAGTGTGTTGCTTGTTTGTCTTGTTCTTACATGCACCATGCTTCTAATTCCCATCATTTTTGTATTTAATGAAAGCATATGTCTTAGATATCAAGTGTAAGTATATAAGAGAGTAAGTATTTCATTTTGATGTTAGTTTCTTGATCTCTTTCTCTTATTTCTTACCAAACCCGAGAGCTCCATGCTCCACTCTCTTCTACCTTTCGTTTGAAGTGTAGTTTAAGAAGTGTGTGCTTATGAAGTGCTTCTCCTTCAAGACTTATTTGTGATAAGTTCTTAAAGGCTTAAAAATATTTTACAAGAGATAAGTAGCATTCTTGGTGACTTCATCTTGTTGGTGGATACATTATAGAGAAACTCTACTTTAGGTTTTTGCCATTTTAATCAACTCCCCTATTGTCAAGTGGGATCAAGGTCTTCAAAGGTTGTCATCTAAACATCCTATGGTTGTTTATATTCTTTCTATTACATGTAAATAGATCTTTGGTGGTGGTGTTTTAAAATGGTCTTAAAATAATAGTTATTTTAAAATAGTTTTTGTTTGCTGTTAATAAGAATTTTATTAAAAAGATTGTTTTAAGCTTATAAAAACCCATCAGTGGTATCAAAGCATTTTTTACATGTTATAAATATTTATTTTAATGTTTGAGAACATTTGGTTTCGAAAAATATGATTGGTATTTCTTTTGGAAAAGAAATGACCAAATATGTTTTCTATGACAGCTTGTAGTTTTTATAATTGTTATTTTTATGTAACCAATTTTTTCATGCATATTGGTTGTATAAATTTATCTTTGAAAAAAAGTGTTTTTTTCATATGATTATTTTGTGTATAAACAAACCATTAGGACCTTTGTGTTGTGTTGGTTGTTATTTATTTATTCATAAGATATAATAGATAAATACGTTTTTTCATTTGTTTATTTGTTTGTGGTAAAGTAGTTTAGACTAGTTTTATTCTTTTTTTCAAATGTAACAAGATGAATATATTACCAAGTTTGGAAGATTGTTACATGTCTTAACCACTTAAGACTATATATAATCCCAACCTTGAGCTTGTACTCATGGTTTTGGGCTTTATTATGGTCTTCTTGGTATAAGTGTCCTGCCATCACAACACATGGAGTCTTGAAGTCCATATGTTGTTTTGGTAAGTGGGAGCTCGAAAACATTTTTAAGTGTCCCTTAAGTCCTTTACAATTAATAATTCTTGTGTTGACTCACAAAAATTATTACTAGTATATGACTTGGTTTATATATTTTTGATGCATGTTTGTGATGTTTTTTTTATGCTAGTATTTATAATGGTATGTGTATGAAAATGATTTTTGGATTCTAAATAACATTTTTGCATAAATTAACATCAGTTGAAGTTTGAGAATTAAATATTTGGATTATAAAGTAAGATGTTTAAAAATGAGTTTTTATTAAAAGTATTTTAAAATGTTTAAAATTAATTTTTGTTAAAAATGATTTTTATCGTAAAACTCTTAATAGCCAACTTTGAAATATTTTAAATGGTTTAAAATGCGTTTTAAACTTAATCTAAACTCCATGTATTTTATAATAAATAAGAGTTTTATTAAAATGACTGGAATTTGACTTATAGCGTTATTACGTTAAACTATAATATTAGATATTATTTTTATGTCAAAACTATATATATGATGTTAGTTTTTAAACTTGAACACATTATCTTGATATTATGTTTTATGCATGCTAAATGTGATTTAGAAAACAAATATCACACTTGGTTTTCGTTCATCAAAATATGACTTTTAATGATAAGATGTATAAAATGAGTTTATAAAATTAAATAAGTTTTATTCTAGAAATTCATAACGTCAAAAGATTTTGATTACTAAAAGGAGATTTAAAATAATGATTTTAGAACTCATCCAAAACTCTACGTCTTAACTATAAAACGAAGTCTTATTAAACAACTATAATTGGTTCTTAAAGCGCTCAATCGCTAAACCATGATATAAAATATTTGTTTATAATTGATTGTGACTGAAGGGTTAACAAAATGATGTTTCAATTAGAATCAAAAGAACCTTATATAAGAATTATGGTTTTTTTTAAATATAACATGATTTCTTGGATGTATGCAATATTCATGAGACCATGTTTTTTAAAACTAGATTTGTAAAACATATATAAAACATTTTCTTAAAAATGCAAGTATATGTTGTCCCTTTTGAAGAACACTTGCTCGTAATTTGTACGATTCTTGTGGGCGATGGGTCACGTAACCACTTGGATTTTAGTTAGATATTGATGCTATAAGTTTTTCAAGAAGGATGACTTGACCGAGAATCTTGTGTGATAAAGGTCACCTAAGCATGAGAGACCCAAGGCATACATGGGATCAAACATGCCATGTTGAACAAAAATTGTTTTGGATCCCCTTTGCTAGGAATTACATTTGATGAAATTGGTAATTGCTACCTACCTTGTTGGATTAAGTTATGAGATAAATGTCACCCAACCATTTACTTGTTTCGTAACTTGGATCCTAGATTTTAACAAAACAATAAAAGCTATAAATTTTAAAGACTTAAATATTGAAAATACTAAATGAAATTTTGTCAAATTCTATAGATGACTGCAAAGACTCTTACACCCATGTACAACCTTTATCTTGATGACTTTCAAAAGATAGTAACATTTGATGGTTATAATTTCTGCAACTGGTATGATGCCTTAAGAATTGTTTTGAAGAATCAACATAAATTGTATGTAGTAAAATGTCTCATTCCTAAACAATCTTTGCCAACCAGTCAGTCTGATCAAAATGCTATTTATGAGTCTCACATTAGACTGGGAAAAATGATCCCTAACCTCCAGAAGGTCTTGGAAAATTTAGAAGCATATTAGATGTTTCCTCATGTAGAGAAGATATTTCAACAAAACAATGATGTTTGGTACAAACTTGTTCAAACGTTGGAAGCTATTAAGGTCGAAGAGAGTCACAATGTGTTTTATAAGAGATCCACAGTTTAAAAAAAGGAAATACATCATAACCCAAGAAATCAAGAAAGGGCCAAAATGATCAATCTTGTTTATATTGTGGAGAGATAGGACACTGGAAGAGAAACCACTCCTCTTATCTCACCAAGCTAAGGAAGTCTGGTATGTCCAACACTTCAGGTATCTATATGATAGAACTATTTATTTTTCACAATATACTTGAGTATATGATACTACATGTAGCACTAATATTTGATATTGTATGCAAATTTTTAGAAGAAGTAAGGAACTGATTACATACAAATTAGTATTCCATGCTAGAGACAAGAAAATGTTGTTGAAATTGATTGAACTTTTTATTACCGAATAATCAGTATTTGATTATTAACAATAGTTGTTTTAGTACGTATTATGGCTTGGAACATGTAACAATTGCAAATTTTGAAGCAATCTAGATTTACTTATAATTTAATGGATGTTTACATTCATGTTCTGAAACAATGTATTGTATGTTAAGGGTATTTTCTCATAATGTTATTTATGAAGTAAATCTATATCTTTTCATTAAATGATATTTGGTTTAATCTTATCTATAACATTATCATCTTTACCATATAAACAAGAAACACATATCCCAACTTCAAAAGATAGTATTTTGAAGGAAATTGAGTTTGATTTATTTGGTATATATGAATCCTATTTACATTGAAAAATTATTCACAAGCGTCTTTCTTTAATAGTAGTGAAAGAGAAAAAGGATTGTTACAGAATTATACATAATGGTTTATGTAGTCATTTGAATCCTATGAATAGATATGGTGATAGATACTTAATAGACTTCACTGGCGATTTTATTCGTTATTGTTGAAACTTTCAGAATGCTCAAACTGTTTCATAGTATATATTAAATACAACTCAATGAGACCATCAAAAACCCTTTGCCCTGATAAAGAAAATGAGTTCTAAACCTAGTCTTCATTGATCATCTTATGATTTATGAAATCGGTTCACAACTCATTCCAGCAAGAACATCCTTGTATATTCAAAGGGAGGAATCATACCTTATATGATGTGGTTCGCTCTATAATGATTTAAAGAACTCTTTCATTTATAGTTTTTGGATTTATGCTCAATGCAACACACATATTATAATATATATATATATATATATATATATATATATATATTTCCAACCAAACAAGTAGATTAAATATCTTTATAAGACTAAGGATGAAATGTTGTATCCTTATCTAAAATGTATAAAGTTAAGAAGCTTATGTAAGACAAAATTTTAACTCAACCTAACATCTAAATATAACATTTATGTAGAATACTCTAAAAGATTATTAGGATAAAGTTTTTATAATCCTACTATCGTCATTACAAAAGACATATCCTTAGAAAGCTTTCTCTAAGTGGGAGGAATATGGAACTTTAAATGTTAAAGAACCATAAACTAAATGCACCTTAGTTTGGAACAAGCAAGTCCACAACAGTTTGTTGAACCTATTCAAATTGTTTATTAGAAAATAGTAAAAATACATAGAGATGCATTCATGTCTGATAATCAAGCACGGACTTAATTAATCTTCCTTGGTACAATATGACTATAAGGAGTAAGTTAGTTTTCAAAGGATAATGCATACATGGATGCAAATCTTCTCATATGTAAAGCCAACATCTGAAAGTAATAATCTTCTTTCTTATAAGAAAGTTTCATAGTGTGATTTCTTTATAAATGAAGACGAGTCTTGTGTTTTCTAGAAAGCAAGTGGGAGCATAGTTGCATTCCTAGTCTTGTATGCTAATAACATACTGATTCTTGTTATAAAGATCCATATACATAGATCATGGAAACTTAAAGGATTAAGTAAAATTGTATTGATTGTCAATATCTTGAAAGGTTCAAGATGTAAGACTCTAAGAGAGTTTTTCTTGCCAATACCATATGACATGATTTAGATCATGCCTCAAAATCCTAGCACAAAGTTTGAGTTAGATAATATGATTGTATTCCATATGATACTACAATTGGATTCGTCATATATGTCATGTTATGCATCAAGGTCAGATATGACGTATGCTTGGAGCATGATGAAAAAGACACTATTATAATCAGAGAATAAGTCATATGATGACTGAAAGGAACATTCTTTTGTACTTACGAAGAACTAAAGAAACATTCCTGATATGTAGGGTATTTGAAAGAAAGTTATGTGTAAACTGTTACACATATGCGAACATCCAAATATATTGAGATGATCCCCAGTCACAATCGAACGTGTCCTCATTACGAATAAAGGAAAGTTGCATGGAATGGAGTTTCAAGCAAATTTAGCTTCAATTACACTACAAAGTCAGAATACACTACTATTTTGGAAACCTTGTATGAAGGTGCTTGAATAAATACTTCATTTATGACTATAAGTAATCCCATTAGACAAGTATTGGTATCTAAGTAATATTTAAGCATCTAAAACATTCTCAAGAGTTTTCATGATATATAGGATATAAATAAAACCAAAAATGTTAGTATTCAAAAAGTTTATACAAATCATATTTGACGAATCTACATAAGAAAAGCTCCTTCACTAGCTAAAGCATGATAGTCATCTTTGAAATAGAGGAATTTATTGTTCTAGTGATTGGATTTGAATGAAATTTAGTGTTTAGATTTTGGAACAATATAAGCAACATATATTGTAATGTCTTGATATGTTGGATACAATCCTTTCATTAAATAATTGTTGTGTTCTATATTAGCATGTTTAATCCTTTAATAACCTTGTTATTATAAATGTCCATAGTCATTCATAGTTGTTGGGGCATCTTTGAAATACGACTAATATGAATTAGATTAGTTGATTTTCATGGAGGTAAAAATAGCAAAGGGTTGTAACCAACTTCATAGGTACTTGATTAGAGAATACGTATTGGACATGGCCCGCATCAAGATCACTCCATGGATCGTAGTCATGCATGATGTTTGATAAAGGTAGTATCATTGTATTCTTCGACCTAGGATACATATTGGTACTTGATTGTAGGAATTGTTATGCCTTGATATGGTTTAAAGTTTTTCCTGTTAAAAGGAATTCATAAGGGCCATCATAGGGTATAACATGAATTACAAGAGAGGTGTATATAGAGAAGATGGGATTTGTTTCTCTTATTTGTAGAGAGTTAAACATATAAGTCTTTACTAAAAGTTAAAAACCCAATGAGATTAGTTGTGATCGGTCTCTCATGTTTAACATGATATCTATGACAAAGGGATAACTGATACAACACCTTATAACCAATCGTAGATTTGAGCTCTTGGAAATTGGTAATTGATATATGGAACCTGTTCGTGTGTTGTTAGGGGCAGTGGTCTGTTGCTAGATGTCAACCACTGTCTATGTCAATCTATAATGAATATTGTGAAAGTGGGATATTATTGGATCTATATACCTAAGAATCATTTTAAAAGGATGTTTGCAAATAACATATGATCGTATAGGGTCACACCTCTAGAAAGTTGTCACTTATTGATTGTTTATTACAAATTTGATTATTAATAAATATATCAGCTATTGTATTTAATTTTGAAGAAATTATTTGTTTATGAAAATAATATTTTATAGAGTATAACTTGATATTTTATCACATGGTATCATAAAATATGTTGTATATAAGTTTTTGAACACACGATATTCGACTGGACTTAAATATATACATTACTTTAATGTGGTGAAGCGTGTGACACTCTTCTTCTCTCATCTCACTTCTTTTCATCCTAAACCATTGAAGAGAGATAGTGTGTTGCTTATTTGACTTGTTCTTACATGCACCATGCTTCTAAGTCCCATCCTTTTGCATTTAATGAAAGCATGGGTCTTAGATCTCAAGTGTAAGTATATAGGAGAGTAAGTATTTCATTTTGATGTTAGTTGCTTGATATCTTTCTCTTATTTCTTACCAAAGCCTAGAGCTCCATTCTCCCCTATCTTTTTCCTCTCTTTTGAAGTATATTGTAAGAAATGTGTTCTTATGAAGTGCTTCTACTTTAAGACTTATTTGTGGTGAGTTCTTAAAGGCTAAGAATTATTTTAAAGGAGATAACTAGCATTCTTGGTGACTTCATCTTGTTGGTGGATACATTATAAATAAACTGTACTTTTGTTTTTACCATCTCCATCAACTCCCAAATTGTTAAATGGGATCAAAGTCTTCAAAGGTTGTCATCTAAACATCATATGATTGTATATAATCTTTTTGTTAAATGTAAATGGCTCCTTGGTGGTTTTATTTTAAAATGGTCTTAAAATAATAGTTATTTTAAAATCTTTTTCGTTTTGTTGTTAATATACATTTTATTAAAAAAAATTCGTTTTAGCTTATCAAAACCCATCATTGTGTTCGCTAAAACTTATGGTTGTAAAATCATTATTTGAACTTAAATACACTTGTAAAAAAGCTGAATTTCTTATTAAACTAAGAACAAATCAGTCAAATATAAC
Source organism: Lactuca virosa (assembly GCF_052849685.1). NCBI lineage: Eukaryota > Viridiplantae > Streptophyta > Magnoliopsida > Asterales > Asteraceae > Lactuca > Lactuca virosa. The sequence continues at coordinate 122,817,518 of NC_136434.1, forward strand.
ATTGCATAGAGGGCCTGTAAGACACGAAACTTTTGAGAGCTTTTAGATGGTTTTATCTTTTCGCTTTTAGCTTTTAAGAAAATATCAAAAAAAAAAAAGATTTATTCAATAGTCAAAGGCGAATCTAATTAGTAGGAAGATGGGTTCCAAGATCCACCTAATTTTTTTAATTATTTTTATAGTTTATATAGAATTTTTTTAGGATTTATCTTGAAAAAGTTTTAGAACCAGCTTTATAGTGTTTAACAAAATAAAATAAATATATCAATTTTAAAGGACATAAACTTTATTACTTAAAAAGAATCCCAACAACTTAGTAAACCAATTGTCTAATTAAAAAAACACGTCGCCTACTCTGCTTCCTTACATTTCGTTGCGTGATTGAGTCTCAAAGATACAACGCCTTCCTAATCTTCAGTAATCCTTCCTTGATTGTTTCAAGTCTCACACAAACATACAACGACTTCCACGACTTAGGAGGACAATCAAAATGATTGAATCAAAATTCAGTGACAATGTCTTCCAGTCCAATCGTCAAGGTGGGTTATATATTTTTATGTTGTTATTCACTATTTGTTTTATTGTTTCAAGTCTCAATACTGTTGTTATTACTTATTAGAAATACCAATTGGCCGAATGTGGTTACTAAAATAATTGAATCAAGAACGATTTTTTTTTTTTTTTACTATTACCGTCTTTCAATAAAATCATTGAATTACGAATGTATATGTTTGATTTTTTTAAAAATAATTAAGAAAAAAATAGATGATGATAATGAGCAACATAATTATATGAAAGTTAATTTAAATTCACTACTAGTTAATCTGGCCTAAAGATCAAAGTTTATCTTCTTTTGAAACTTGCGTTGATCTTACCAGTTGCAACAAGTGTGGACCATGCATTTTCAACAATGAAGTTGATAAAGACTAATATACGTGATATTTCCTAAATTATACATATTTTATGGGACATTTCACATACTTTTCTAGGCATTTTACGATTAAAACAAGGTAAAAGGTGTTTAATTTCTTTATATTTATATTTACAGCTGAAAAATGCATGTTTGTGATATAATAGTTGAAAATGCCCGTTTTGGACATAATTTCGTGAAGTATTGAGCAAGAAAGAATGTTGGGGTTAAGCATGGAAAGAAATCTGATGATTCTGAAGATAACCCCCAAAAATTTCTTTCTAGCTGCAATTTAAGTCAGTTCTGAAAAACTATAAATAAACCCCTAAATTCTTCCAAAGAAAATATAACACTAGAAAAAAAAAAGAGGAATACAGAAGATCAAGACCAGAAAAGGCCGTTTTGAGGGTCTAAAGGCTATATCAATTGGCAGGCTGATATAAATGCAGAAATTTGAAGATCAAGAGAATAAATCATTAGATTATCAATTTATTTACTTTTTAGTCTATAATTAGTCAACTCTTTGAATTCCTATATGTTCTTTTCGATATTTGGGATCAAACCCTTTATGATTATTTTTTATTTATGAAACCCTAGTTTTAATGTTGATTGATATTTGGTTATAGTGAGTTATTCAATTTATTATGATTGCTTGATTAAAGATCGATGTATATTAATTTTATTTTTGTTATGTTTATTTAACTGAGTGCATGATATAAGATTAGGTTCGAATTATGTATCTTGTATCATGCTATTTTGCTAACATTAGTGGCCCAAAGCTCCATTAATGAGGTTGGCATTAGGACTAGAGGCCGGTCATATCCCTAGGTTAAACATAATATAATTAAGTTAATATTCATGATTGATCTGATAACTTAGACAATTTAAGAAGGCGCCAGGACCAATGTGACTAATCATACCAATTGAGTCTTTCACAGAACTATAAGTTCTTAAACTCTATTAAATGTGCAGACAAGGTTTGCAAACACAAACCTTGAATTAACCATGAATGTTAATGATTGCTAGTAATTAAAAATCCAGTCAAGTCTGGTCAATACAGTCAAGACTTGAAGTAAATAACTCAAAAAAGTATTCAAGAAGATTAAAGCAAAGTATGAACAAAGTAAAGTAATTAAGAACAAAAAGAATATATGTGAGAAGATTGACAAAAAATGAGAGAAGTGAAGGATTCTATTTGATGCTTAATAGAGGTGTATTTTGGTAAAATGTTGACACTCCTTTTATAGCCAAAAGATGCACAACAAGTCAAATACTCTGAACAAAGAGTGCTTGCAATAGTTAACAAAATCATGATATAGTGGATTTCCTTTGAATCAACAGTAGGCTAAAAATGAAATACAACCAAAAGAACTTACTTCTTGTCAGGGAAAGTTGACTAAGTTCTGAATCCGAGGCATCTCGGAACTAGTCATCTCTAAATCTTCACTTTTTATTTGAAACAATATTCCATCTCGTAATAAGGATAATCTAGGAGTCTTCATCTCAGTTAAGGAACAATCTCAAAATCTCTTCTTCATCTTTTAGTCTTCACTTCTAAACATTTCTACTCGGACAAAAGGCTATCTTGGAATCTCTATATTTTGGAACCATGACCATCTCGAAATGGTTGTATATCTCAGATTGTCTAAGGGGTACTTTCATGTACTAACAATATCCCCCTAAGTTTCCTTACCAATCTTACTTTGAGTCTTATAAAGCAAGGAGATTCCTTTTCCATTGTATTTGGCAAGAGGATTTGGTGTGATGGTAGATGAGATGACTTGTTGACCGATTGGAGTGATGAATAATTCCAAGGGAGGAGGGATCAAAGGTTCCTCAGGTAGGTCTTCTAGTTTTTTGGTTGGTGGACCATCATCAACACGAGCAATTTTCGGAGCAGGAATAGGAGGAGGAATTGGCTGAGAAGCTAGGAGTGCATTAATATCTATCTTCATTTTTAGTTAAACCTTTTCTTTTCTTCAATTGAACGAATCAGCAAGGTTTGATGGCCAACAAACAGACGACCATTTTTTCGTTTTATCTTCCGAGAGGGGTTCATCGACTGTTTGGAGTCCTAGAATCACATCAATCCCTTGATTATTTTCATAAAGTTCTTATTCACTTGCGTCTTCAATTTCAACAAACACATCGTCACCTGCAACGTCTTTGATAAATTCCATTTCATCATCATATGTTTCATCTTGGAGTTTGAATTCCGAGATAGGTTTCCATAATTACCCCCCTCTTTCATGGAAAGGACATACTTCCAATGCAAGCAATACGTCGGGTTTATGATCGTCAAGCTTTTTAAACACCTATTAGAAGCTCATATTGACTTGCTTGGAGAGTGAGTCATATGCATTAACTGTCGGAGCTTGGGCTTTGAGGGTGTCAAGAGTTTCTTCCATGACTAGGATAATTGCATCGAATTTGTGATTGGGAGTGTCTACAAAATATTGACTAGAGTGAATGACTTTGATGAGAACTTGTTGCATGATCATGTTGAAACCATCCTTCTCTTTGATTCCTTCCTCTAATCTTTGAATTTGTTTTTCATGACAAACATGAGTCTGCTTGATGAGTTCGTTTGTAGCAGAAATCATGTCATCGTCAATTTTGAGCATCATATCAATGATGGAGATGTGATGATCAAGATCATCTTTGTATCGTTCTTCAGCTTCTTCCAAAGTACAACTCAATCGAAGAAAAATGAGTTGATTCAATTGATTGGCTATGTCTTTGGAAGTGACAGCGTCAAATTTGGAATCGACTTTTTCAACATTGTCTCGGAGTTCTAAGATTGTGAACGGATCAAAAATGTTTTCGTCAGTGGATCCAATATCTGAGGAAGAGTTTTCAAAATTTTTATTACCATCAAGATCTTCAAAATATTGAGAAGCATCAACAACTTGAGCTTGATTTTCTTGATCACCAATCTAATCTTCAATATTCATATCTTCTGATAATCTGAGGTAGTGTAGGAATTTGGATGTGGAAGGAACCAGGAAGGGAAATGAAGTTTGAATGCGAAAAGAAACAACAAAGGCCTTATTATCTTCAAAAAAAATCTCAGTTTCATTTGCAGGAAGAGAGTTGTTGTGATGAGGTTCTTCATCAATTGGAGTCGGTTCAGTTTCTGTCACGCCCCCAAACCAAGGATGGCGGAAACGTTCGGGGGTGGAGGACTTCATGTAAAGTATCACAACAACGAGTATAATAGTGCTCAAAGTAAATACAACCATCATAAATATAATTGAAAAGGTTACACCATAGAATAAGTTTACATGTTTCAAAATCAATTACATTATGATGACAAAATGAACTGTTTGACGATTTATCGTCCCATCCTCAAAATGCTGTTGGTTTTCCTGTTTCACTGATTTCCTGAGAATACAAGTAGTTTTGAAAGGAGTGTCAACAATTAAGTTGGTGAGTTCATAAGAGTTTTGTTTGAGAAAGAAACCGTTTTCCTTGTAAAAGCGATAGAGTATGATTTCTAGAAAATCCAATATTTTCTTAGTTAAGTGTGGAATGAATGCTCCTACGTTATGCGATAAAGAACCCTAGAAGGACCCATAGATTCCTTCTATAATCGCCCAGCGTATATAATTTATATAAAAGTTAAGTTAAATAAACCGTTGAATATAATGGGTCTGCCCTAGGTCCACAACCAAACAAGGAACAGGAGATAAGGCGGGCCCACCAATTCTAAGTCGATTGTGACTAGATTCTTATATAACTCTAACATATACACTTAGCAATTATAGCTGAAGTCTAACAATTCTAGATGAAATGTAGTTTTAATAGAAATATGTTTCCAAAGAAAATCCAATATTTTCCTTATAAAAGTTAGGTAGTCATAAATCCCAGGACCGAGAATAAACAAGTATTTTTCCATACTTAAAGTAATTCATGTAAGTTTAAATCGACATAAACTCGTTTAATTTAGAAGTAAACCCCTTTTCAAAGTAGAATTTTCCATGTAAACTTGAAAGATTGTTAACTACCTATGTGAGTCGCTATAACCATACTATGACGAGAGATAACCTGCACAACGTTTTTCGGACGTTAAGATACTATGACTCTTGTCACCCGCAGACCTGCCGGTCCGGCTGTAGCTAGCAGCGAGGTGTGGGGTGTCAATCCCAATATAGATCTATACACAATTATCACGCTCTCCCTACAAGAGACTCTGGTTACAACTTACAGGAATTGGGATCCCGTACTCGAACGTACGGGGAGAGAATTGCCTCACAACCTAAGTTAACTAGTTTACACATAGTTTGATATTAAAACCTCTTCCGTGGAGGAAGTAAAATCACCTTTTATGAATAAATTAGTGATATGAAATCCTTAAACTATTACTATTATAGTTTATCATGTAGTATATGAAAAAAAACCCATTTGTTTTGAGAGTAAAACCTTTTTCATGTAGTAAAAATCCATAAACTATGCTTATTGTAGTTTATTATATGTGTTCGAAATGAATGAGTAAACATTATCATGAATGACTAAATTTCAGTTTATGATGATAAACTAACAAGAAAATACATTCAATACTTAGAACTTATGGTTATACACTTTGCTCAACATACTACAAAGTGTTATGAAAGTTGTAAGCTGTTAACTAGTTTTTAACCTTTCAGCACTGTTTTAGAAAAATCATGGAAAAATCATACGAAGTCGAAAACTGAATCTGTAAATTCTGAGAGTTCACAAAATGTGTCTAGTGTATTCATAATTTTTATTATGATTTTTAGAAGTCTTTAACTTGTGTTAAAATGTTCATATTCACAGACTGGTCCGAATTCATTTCTGAAATGATAGACAGTTTTGTAAAAATCACCATAAGTTGTAGAAAAGTTGTATAGAGATGTGCAAGTAGTCATTTTAAAGGTATGAAGCTGAACTATTTTCATATTAACCAATTTTGAAAGATATTAAGTTTAAGATAGTCAAAACAGTCTGTGAATAAGACTCAACTTTTCTGATGAAAGCTGTTGTTTGAGTTTAGTTAAGTTTTTGGTGTTTTAACTTGTATTCCCCCCCCCCCCCCCCCTTAAAACTTGAAGAAAACATGAAAATGTAGGGGTATGAACTCACCTTGAGTGATTTCAGTATATGGATGATGGAGAAAAGAAGTGTTCAACTCAAGAACACTTGGGAGATGCTTGAAGATTTGAAGATCTAACACAAATATGACGATATTTGTGTAAGCAATCTATGATTTGGATGAAGGATAGAAGAATATCTAAGTGTAGGAGGAAGATACTTACCAAATGTGGAGGAAAAACCCAAGACCAGCCTTTTAATCTCGAGTTTTTAGAGAGAGAAAGTGGAAGAGAGGTGTTTGTTCTTCTTGGGAAAGAGTGAATAAAGTGGGATGAGAGATAAGGATATCTCCAGCTTTTGTTCAAGATTATGGCTGAAAAAGAGTGGGAAAAGGGCAATGATTGACTAGGTATGGGTGAATAGTGACTAGGGGTTGTACTATGAAGGTATGGGGAGGTTGCTTGTGTCCTTGTCCAAAGGATAAGTCAACACTCCACCTAAATATCTCACCAAATAGATTTTATTCTTAGGCAATGATTTTCCTCAAAATATTATTAAAATATGAATATTTAGGGTTTTATATGTCAAAATACGAGTTTGGGTGAAAATCCCACGTTAAAATAATTAAAAACGGGCATAAAATGGAGTCGTGGTCGAAAACCGGGCAAAAAGGCGAAAATCCGAAATTGGGGCCGAAGGTCGCGAAGGCTCGGTCTTAGCAGCACTAGAACCGAAGGTAGGGTTCGGCTGGTGCATTGGAACCGAGAGTAGAGGGAACCGAGAGTGGAGTAGGAGCCGAAAGTAGCCTTTCTCGGACCGAAGGTCAGGATCTCGGACCGAAGGTCAGGTTCGGTTCTCAGGAGGTTCGGTTCTCAGGAAGTTTCGGTTCCTTAAGGGAGGTTCGGCTCCTTAAGAGGGTTTGGCTCCTTAAGAGAGTTCGGCCCCTTAAGACTGTTTTTCGCGTAGACTTCCGTTTTCGATCGGTTTTCGACTAAATCGAGGGTCGGGATGCCCCGAGTGATTATAAGAAGTTGAGAGAGATTTCGCGAGAGATTTGGGAGAGATTTAACATACTTGGAGAGATTTGGGAGAGATTTCACACACTTGGAGAGATTTCTCATTCAGAGAGAGATTTGGGAGAGATTTCACACACTTGGAGAGATTTCTCATTCAGAGAGAGATTTGGGAGAGATTTCACATACTTGGAGAGATTTCTCATTCAGAGAGAGATTTGGGAGAGATTTCACATACTTGGAGAGATTTGGGAGAGATTTGACATACTTGGAGAGATTTCTCATTCAGAGAGAGATTTGGGAGAGATTTCATATATACTTGGAGAGATTTGGGAGAGATTTGAGGTAGAGAGAGATAGGGTGAAAGAAATTGGGAGAGACTTCTTTTGTGACCTTTTTGAGTGTTTGGTTCTGTAACGCAAGGTTTGTAAACCTCGTTAAGTATTGTTATGGTTGTTATATGCCCCCGAGGGTTAAGGAATAATGTTTTATCGAGTAGAGTCATCACTTACCCTGATTAGGGTTTAGAATTTCCGAACACGTGAAAACTCTAAGTGATGCTTTGTATTAGGATTGCGAGTAGTACAATAAGAATCATAATGGAAACCCTAATATACAAGGGTTAGATGAGTTGACCGTTTTGACTTGTTGACTTTGGTTGACTTTGACTTGACCAAAAATTGATGGTTGTCACATCATCCCCCTGTTAGAAAGAACTTCGTCCCGAAATTAGTGTTTCGACTGGGACTTCAAGAATTTGGAGGAAAGATGTGGGAACTTTTCGTAGTACAAGAAATTGATATGGTGGGGACCAATCCGCATGGTGTTAAATGACGACCTTGGAATTTCTTATTGTAACTTGAGCTGAGTCGATTTAAAAGGAGTTATTGTTTTGGAATGATAGTGTATTCTACGTGTGCCTTTATGCTCTCCGTCTTATCCTTGTTTGTTACAACTATGAACATTTTATAATGTAATTAGTGAGTACTAGCATTACGAATGCTTTATCAATTTGTGACGAAGTTTTGCATTATAAGTCCTACCAGTTCTTTTATAATCGCTTGGTGTAAACTAGTCGTATATCATTAAGATTGCAAGGGCATTCGGATGGGTGACCCCGCCTTAAGCCCACAACCATACAAGGAACAGGAAATGAGGCGGAATCACACATTCTAAGTCGATAGAATCTTAATGATATATGGCCACAATGTTTACACTAGCCATCATAGATTCACTAGTAAAAACCCTGCGTTTTTATATAGATGATAAGACTTATTCGGGTTTTGCCGTGTTCTCGAGATGCTTTCAGCCTTTCTCGAATTTGTACTAAGTCAGAAGTGGTAACTTCTCCTCGGACCGCTGCATAGGGCCTGCTTTAGTGTTTCTCGTTTGATTAGATCGGTAGGGAACATATGGGTTTGGTTTACACGACTAGACTTATTCGGATGGTGGAACGTTCACTCGTTCTCCTGGGTAGCCTTGTCCCGAAGTTCATGGTAGGACTCGTACCTGGTCCATCTATCATTAACTTGCGCATATAGGTCGTATGTACTTAAGGTTGGCAAGACAGTTGGATGGGTGACTCTGCCCCAAGTCCACAACCAGACAAGGAATAGGAAATAGGGCGGAAGCACACATCCAATGTCCGTAGAATCTTAATTATACATTATCCTCGCGTATACACGTAGTAGTGGTAGACTAACCGTATTCGCCCTAAGCTTCTGTGCTTGAACCTTATCTGCTGCATGCGTGACATTCTCGAAGGGTCTTCTGGAAATACTTGTGGTAAGGTTTCGGAAGGTATAATACTCCTCTGGTGAGTGTTTTGGGGTTTCCCAGCGAGAGATGGCCCGAAGGTCCGTGTCGGATTTGTGTTTATGAGAGGCGAAGGTTTTCGAGATTAGGTGAAAGGTCTTTTCGTAGCCGTTTAGTCGGGAAAGTGAGGACTATATCAATCGAAATCGAATGACGACAACAGTATCATTTTAGGTAAAACATGTGTTAAGCTGTATTCGCAAGAAATGCTCATTAGAGTGATAGAGTATCTTGTGTTTCTTTTCAGTGTGTTCCGTTTTGTTCGATGTTATTATTACCGTAGATGATTCATACCACAGCAGCTAGCACTGGTAGTGAGTGTGTTCTGATAGCTAGTAATGATACTTTGTATTATGATCCCCGACAGGTCACTCTATGATCGAGCGGTATATGCAAGTCGCGTGTAATTTGATACTGGTGAAATCGTCGAGTGAGTGGCTCCATCCTAACCTCACTAGTAGACATGGAACAGGAGTCAAGACGGAATTATTCGCTTTAAGTCTTTAGTATTTTGATTATAGTTAACCCCAATGTAGGCACAAAGTCATCACAGCTCACCGGTAATGATCTTAAGGTCATATATGAGTGGTTTTTATTTGATTTGAACGAGAGTATTTTAACTACTTTTTGAAAGACGGTAATTTTAGCAAGCGTACCAAATTCATTACAAACATATGGTACTTAAACGTTTTTGTTTGTTTGAAAACATTACAAAAGTCCTAATAAGGTTTCCTTGTTACTCCTGCTGGTTTGTTCATCACACTCCTCCTGCTCCCTCGTCAATCTTCTCAGTTGGACATTCTCTCTTGAAGTGTCCCGTTTCACCGCATAGATAGCATCCTGGGCCTACCTTGGTGTTGGTGGTTGAAGCGAGGTGCTGGGTCTGGTTTCTACAGAAGCGGGCAGTATGTCCGTTCTCGTTGCAGTTTTTACAGTGCATCACCCGACAAACCCCATTGTGATGGAAGTTACACTTGTTACACTTTGGGAGTGTTCCCATATATGGTCTGACCGGTGCTGGGGTGACAGACCTTGTGGCTAGTGTCAAGGCATGTGTCGTGACTGATGTTGTAATGGCAGGGGCAGCCACAGATTGCTGTCTTCTAGCAAATTTTTGAGGTAGGCTACACTTCTTTTCGTTCCAAAACTCTCGTTTCTTGTTCTTAGGTTTGTGGCATGAGGCGCCTTCGTTGGTAGACACCCGCCGGTGTTCCTGATTGTTACAGCGATTCGTATCGTCGGTACCGCTTCCATCTCTGCTGGCATTGTTAGCATTGAGTTGCGCCATGACGGCTGTCACGGCTGCCGTGACTGCAGCTTGAAAAGTAGCAGGATTTATCTGCAGGATTGCTGCCTTGCTTGTCGGCTGGTTACCTTCTTGTGAAGACATAATCCTGTTGCATGAGGAGAAACGATGTCGTGAGTGGGGATGATTATCTCTAGTTATATCCTTACCATTTATATACACATATATAAATTTCACACTTTACTGAACTATTCTCGGTGTTTCTGCTGACGTTCCTGAGACGAAGTTATGGTAGTGGGTAGAAGTAGGTTTCGTGCGGGCGTTAAGCTTTCCTCATCTTAGGATCATGTTTGTCCAAACACACCTGGCTGAGGAGTTTTGATGGGACCCGGTGCATTAGTGCTGGTATGATCGCACCCTCATAGGTCTACGAAAAGGGCACCTTTTAACTATGAGGCTTAAAAAGGTGAGATGATAGTGAGTCTTGAATAAGGGCTTATACGTCGGGAGTTATTTATCTTAGTTCTGAGTGTATCGTGTTCCGGTTGTTTATGGTGTTCTGAAAACAGTTCATAACGAGAGCCTATAGATGATAAACTTATGAATTTTAGTAGTATTGCTCCCAATGAAATAATACGCATGCCCCTTTTATTTGTATGATTTTAGCATATTTAGTTTTTAGAGGAAGGTTTTGAGCCTGATGCAGGTCCACACCGCATCATTGCAAGAAAAGTTTGGACCACAAATAAATCTCTCGACTAGTGTAATCACTAACTCGCGGGGTCGGGCCTACACATGGAGGGGAGTAACACCAACGCATACTCATAGACCTAGTCTACAAGGTCTTGTGAGTAAAATGAACTCTGCTTACGATAATATGTCCCCAAATGGTGAGTTGCTGTCGCTGATGGCGACTCCATCCCTCGATTAATGCTGCCCAACGGGGCACAGGTTTGATGGAGTCGAGACGGTTCGCGAGAGCCCAGGCTATGTGAGGAGAGTTGTCGACCTCTGGCTCCACCTCCGACTCTTTTCCTCATCACTCACTAACTCTCCGGGTTCGGAAAGTAGGGGTCTCCTGGTATGTAAGATCTTGTCGTGATGTCCATGCGAGAATAGGGGTGGAAGAGATAATTAATAGACGTCTAATCCTATAATTACTTATAGGGGGTGATCCTTATCAGTCACGTCTATAATCACCTAGTCCATACCAGTTATACATAATCTAAGATAGAATAGACCTTCGAATAAATGACTCTACTCTAAGTCCACAACCAAACAAGGAACAGGAAGTAGAGCAATAGTCATAGATTCCGAGTCTATAATATCTTTAATTATGTATAACCTTGGCGTATGCACTCAGTCATTATGGACCTACTAATAGGGGTCTTTAGTTTTCACATAAGTTGATTATAGTATTACCAAATACTCCTATAATATTTTAATGTTTGTCTTATGTTTTTCAATGTTTCTTTGTAGATAGAGTTGGTAAGTTTTTAGACTTGTTGTCCACCATGACTATCCCCCGGCACATGCTAGTCATTTCTCGGACGAATATAGTTGATCAGACTATATCCCTCCCAGACTTGATTGCATATCCTAGGGCATATTCACATTGCATAACTCCTCTATTTTTAACTTTTGCGTTTTCCTTAGACATGACACTAAACCGGTATGCATGTATGTACTTTTAACAAGAAACTATTTATTTCTAAAAGTATAGTTATTTGAAAATTTTAATTCACCTTGGTCCCAATGCATTTATAGTTTGTATATCTTATGTGGTTCGATATACTTAGTTCACTATAAATAATGCTCTGATACCAATCTGTCACACCCCCAAACCAAGGATGGCGGAAACGTTCGGGGGTGGAGGACTTCATGTAAAGTATCACAACAACGAGTATAATAGTGCTCAAAGTAAATACAACCATCATAAATATAATTGAAAAGGTTACACCATAGAATAAGTTTACATGTTTCAAAATCAATTACATTATGATGACAAAATGAACTGTTTGACGATTTATCGTCCCATCCTCAAAATGCTGTTGGTTTTCCTGTTTCACTAATTTCCTGAGAATACAAGTAGTTTTGAAAGGAGTGTCAACAATTAAGTTGGTGAGTTCATAAGAGTTTTGTTTGAGAAAGAAACCATTTTCCTTGTAAAAGCGATAGAGTATGATTTCCATAAAATCCAATATTTTCTTAGTTAAGTGTGGAATGAATGCTCCTACGTTATGCGATAAAGAACCCTAGAAGGACCCATAGATTCCTTCTATAATCTCCCAGCGTATATAATTTATATAAAAGTTAAGTTAAATAAACCGTTGAATATAATGGGTCTGCCCTAGGTCCACAACCAAACAAGGAACAGGAGATAAGGCGGACCCACCAATTCTAAGTCGAGTGTGACTAGATTCTTATATAACTCTAGCATATACACTTAGCAATTATAGCTGAAGTCTAACAATTCTAGATGAAATGTAGTTTTAATAGAAATATGTTTCCAAAGAAAATCCAATATTTTCCTTATAAAAGTTAGGTAGTCATAAATCCCAGGACCGAGAATAAACAAGTATTTTTCCATACTTAAAGTAATTCATGTAAGTTTAAATCGACATAAACTCGTTTAATTTAGAAGTAAACCCCTTTTCAAAGTAGAATTTTCCATGTAAACTTGAAAGATTGTTAACTACCTATGTGAGTCGCTATAACCATACTATGACGAGAAATAACCTGCACAACGTTTTTCAGACGTTAAGATACTATGACTCTTGTCACCCGCAGACCTGCCGGTCCGATTGTAGCTAGCAGCGAGGTGTGGGGTGTCAATCCCAATATAGATCTATACACAATTATCACGCTCTCCCTACAAGAGACTCTGGTTATAACTTACAGGAATTGGGATCCCGTACTCGAATGTACGGGGAGAGAATTGTCTCACAACCTAAGTTAACTAGTTTACACATAGTTTGATATTAAAACCTCTTCCGTGGAGGAAGTAAAATCACCTTTTATGAATAAATTAGTGATATGAAATCCTTAAACTATTACTATTATAGTTTATCATGTAGTATATGAAAAAAACCCATTTGTTTTGAGAGTAAAACCTTTTTCATGTAGTAAAAATCCATAAACTATGCTTATTGTAGTTTATTATATGTGTTCGAAATGAATGAGTAAACATTATCATGAATGACTAAATTTCAGTTTATGATGATAAACTAACAAGAAAATACATTCAATATTTAGAACTTATGGTTATACACTTTGCTCAACATACTACAAAGTGTTATGAAAGTTGTAAGCTGTTAACTAGTTTTTAACCTTTCAGCACTGTTTTATAAAAATCATGGAAAAATCATACGAAGTCGAAAACTGAATCTGTAAATTCTGAGAGTTCACAAAATGTGTCTAGTTTATTCATAATTTTTTTTATGATTTTTAGAAGTCTTTAACTTGTGTTAAAATGTTCATATTCACAGACTGGTCCGAATTCATTTCTGAAATGATAGACAGTTTTGTAAAAATCACCATAAATTGTAGAAAAGTTATATGGAGATGTGCAAGTAGTCATTTTAAAGGTATGAAGCTGAACTATTTTCATATTAAACAGTTTTGAAAGATATTAAGTTTAAGATAGTCAAAACAGTCCGTGAATAAGACTCAACTTTTCTGATGAAAGCTGTTGTTTGAGTTTAGTTAAGTTTTTGGTGTTTTAACTTGTATCCCCCCCCCCCCCTTAAAACTTGAAGAAAACATGAAAATGTAGGGGTATGAACTCACCTTGAGTGATTTCAGTATATGGATGATGGAGAAAAGAAGTGTTCAACTCAAGAACACTTGGGAGATGCTTGAAGATTTGAAGATCTAACACAAATATGACGATATTTGTGTAAGCAATCTATGATTTGGATGAAGGATAGAAGAATATCTAAGTGTAGGAGGAAGATAATTACCAAATGTGGAGGAAAAACCCAAGACCAGCCTTTTAATCTCGAATTTTTAGAGAGAGAAAGTGGAAGAGAGGTGTTTGTTCTTCTTGGGAAAGAGTGAATAAAGTGGGATGAGAGATAAGGATATCTCTAGCTTTTGTTCAAGATTATGGCTGAAAAAGAGTGGGAAAAGGGCAATGATTGACTAGGTATGGGTGAATAGTGACTAGGGGTTGTACTATGAAGGTATGGGGAGGTTGCTTGTGTCCTTGTCCAAAGGATAAGTCAACACTCCACCTAAATATCTCACCAAATAGATTTTATTCTTAGGCAATGATTTTCCTCAAAATATTATTAAAATATGAATATTTAGGGTTTTATATGTCAAAATACGAGTTTGGGTGAAAATCCCACGTTAAAATAATTAAAAACGGGCATAAAATGGAGTCGTGGTCGAAAACCGGGCAAAAAGGCGAAAATCCGAAATTGGGGCCGAAGGTCGCGAAGGCTCGGTCTTAGCAGCACTAGAACCGAAGGTAGGGTTCGGCTGGTGCATTGGAACCGAGAGTAGAGGGAACCGAGAGTGGAGTAGGAGCCGAAAGTAGCCTTTCTCGGACCGAAGGTCAGGATCTCGGACCGAAGGTCAGGATCTCGGACCGAAGGTCAGGTTCGGTTCTCAGGAGGTTCGGTTCTCAGGAAGTTTCGGTTCCTTAAGGGAGGTTCGGCTCCTTAAGAGGGTTTGGCTCCTTAAGAGAGTTCGGCCCCTTAAGACTGTTTTTCGCGTAGACTTCCGTTTTCGATCGGTTTTCTACTAAATCGAGGGTCGGGATGCCCCGAGTGATTATAAGAAGTTGAGAGAGATTTCGCGAGAGATTTGGGAGAGATTTGACATACTTGGAGAGATTTGGGAGAGATTTCACACACTTGGAGAGATTTCTCATTCAGAGAGAGATTTAGGAGAGATTTCACACACTTGGAGAGATTTCTCATTCAGAGAGAGATTTGGGAGAGATTTCACGTACTTGGAGAGATTTCTCATTCAAAGAGAGATTTGGGAGAGATTTCACATACTTGGAGAGATTTGGGAGAGATTTGACATACTTGGAGAGATTTCTCATTCAGAGAGAGATTTGGGAGAGATTTGACATACTTGGAGAGATTTGGGAGAGATTTGAGGTAGAGAGAGATAGGGTGAAAGAGATTGGGAGAGACTTCTTTTGTGACCTTTTTGAGTGTTTGGTTCTGTAACGCAAGGTTTGTAAACCTCGTTAAGTATTGTTATGATTGTTATATGCCCCCGAGGGTTAATGAACTATGTTTTATCTAGTAGAGTCATCACTTACCCTGATTAGGGTTTAGAATTTCCGAACACGTGAAAACTCTAAGTGATGCTTTGTATTAGGATTGCGAGTAGTACAATAAGAATCATAATGGAAACCCTAATATACAAGGGTTAGATGAGTTGACCGTTTTAACGTGTTGACTTTGACTTGACCAAAAATTGACGGTTGTGACAGCTTCATTGGTTGAGGAGGGAAAAAGAGCATCGTCTTTAGAATCAGTCGGTAGTTTCATCGTGAGTTTTCTGCGAAGTACCCGAGTTCTCATTTGGAGTATAGTGTACTCCACTCAATCTCTTGTAAGCTCTGGATGACTAAGATGGGTCATGTCAAGAATTTTCTATTAGTCGTTAGAAGTACGACCTGAGCTTCCTTTATCCGTGGTGGATATCGGCTCATTTGGAAGGGGCCACAAATTTTAATTAAGAAGATCGGGGGGGGGGGGGGGGGGGGGCAGGTTCAAGATGACTCGTGAGTGTGTCCCAAGAGGATCCAAGGGACTTATTCAATACCAACACCAACCTTTTGAGAGGGCGGGGGTAGATTATGTGGTAACTCCCTGTGAGTGTGTGCAAGTGATTTTGAAACTCTGATGGGTGCTTTGCAAGAATGGGAAGGTAGGGTATGTTGTGATCTAAAGTCACGTGCGAAACCGATCTGTGAATCATGTTGATAGGACTCACCGGTTTTGGATCTCTTTATGGATTTGGTTTTAGAAGGGGATCCTTTTCGCTTCGATGCGATCTTCTTCTTTCTAGGTCTATTCGCTTCCAAGGGCTGCTCATTTGAGACATGGGAAGGATTTGTGTAACATCCCAAATATCAAGGCAAAAATTTCATTTTAAAAATCATCCTAAAATCTATAAGTTTTACAAAACAAGTTTCCAAAAATCATTATCATGAATCAGAGTATCCCAAAATCATCAAAACACATAAAATTCTGGATGATGTGCACGATTAAGCCTTCGCCTTTCCCTTACCCTCTAAAGTACCTGAAATCATAAAATCAAACTATAAGCCAAAGCTTAGTGAGTTCCTCCAAAGTACCACCACACAACACATAAAAACATGCATATGACCATTTGAATGCATTACCCTCGAGCCCACATCAGGAGTCTGGTTTGCCCACCTGGCCCACAACTCATGTCTGGATTGCTCTCGAGCCCAAAGAATAAGGTTGGATGGCCTTTCACTCCCACAACTTATGTATGGCTTGCTCCCAGGTTTGTTGGCCTCCGTACATAGCAGTATTGCCTCCATACATATGTAACATATAAACATATAACCAAAAAATAGATAATCATACATATCTAATAGATCACTACATCACAACATCATCCTAAATACCAGGATACATAACCTAATGGGTCGGTATTGGTGCCTTCATCCCACAAGTACAGTGAGGAGAACTCACCTCACAGACTAAAAATAATCGAATAGATCACTGCTCCTAATACTACCTCTACATATCACCTTTACAAATAATAGGGGCCCAAATCTCAAACTACTATTCAAATTACCCAAAATGCCCTTAAATCAAACGTGGTCAAGTCCATGGTCAAAAGGTCAAAGTCAAAAATTCAAGGAGTCAACACATGCAGAGTACGTCCTGCATACTCCAACTCTACGCCCAACGTAGGAAGTGTCTTCCAGATTATGGGCCCTCCATTTAGTACGTGCTATGTACTCATAAGGTACGCCCAACATACTCGGTCAGCTCCCATTTTCCTATTAAGTGCTTATTCCCCTAAGTCATTACGTCCAAAACTCAGATCCAGTCCCTAAATAACCTCTTTAATCATAAAGTTTCCAACTTTATGACTTTACATGGCTAGTAAGTGCTTAAAATCCAAACCCTAACTTACTACGCAAAACCCAAGCTTCATAACTCTTACGTGGATGGGAGAAAGGGAACAAGATCACTTTTTTATTACTATAATCACTCAAACACGTCTAAAAGAATAGCTCATTTGGTCTAGAGTGAGCCAAACTCATATATACCAAAATTACGGGGCCAAAAGGCACAAAAACTGAAGAACTAGCAAGATCTAATGAAGTATTCATAAAGTTCAGAACTTTATACATTCTGGAGCTTGTAAAGATGAAGAAAATCCTAGATCTTCAAGCTTCAAGCTGACCAAGGCTTCTCCAATGGATTCCTTCTCCTCAAGAACACACAAGAACCTCACTAAAGCCTTAAACTCTCACAGATAGGGCTAGGGTTTGAAAATGATTTCTTTGGGGAGAGTGGAGGTTGAGTATGAAGAGACCTCATGGGATTTAAGGTGTTTAAATAGGGTCTTAACCCTAAAATTTGGGGTTTACACACTGTGACTCTACGCACTGTGTATTCTAGGTACGCCCATCGTAGATCAGTAAATGTCTGCGTCCCAATTCTCAAGCTACGTCATGCCTAGGAATAAGTTACACCCAACGTACTCTCTATTTTCGGAACAACACCATGTGTTTGCATCGGAACACTCATCGCAGCGAGTACCCCCGGTCGTATCTGATCCCTTTTTCGCATCCGGATACTCCCTTTTGCATCTAAACATTCCCATTCGCATCCAATCGCATCCGGATACTCCCTTTCGTATCCAAACACTCTCATTCGCATCTAATTGCATCCAGATACTTCCTTTTACATCCAAGCACTCCCATTCGCATCCAATCACATCCAAATACTCCTTTTCGCATAAAAACACTCTCCTTCGCATCCAATCACATCCGAATACTCATCTTCGCATCCAAACACTCTCCTTCGCATCCAATCGCATCCGGATACTCCTTTTCGCATCTAAACACTCTCATTCGCATCCAATCACATCCAAATACTCCCTTTTTCAATCTCCACGATGTGACACTGAACCTCATCCAAAATGAAAGTTTTGATTCCTTTACACTCTAGATTAATAATTCTTGGAAAATGGGTGTTACAATTCTCCCCACTTAAATTAGATTTCGTATTTGAAATCATTCCTTACTACTTTTCTGCCACACTAGCCGTGCAATACAAAACTTTCTGAAATCTAATTTTGATTGACCATCACTACTCTGCCTAAAATCCAAAAACCCAATACCATGTCTGACTTCCAGACATACAGAATCATTCTGAATCATAACTATATTGACTCCACTCTACAACCTAGACCAAAAACTCCTCCAACCCTGAGTCGTCCTTCCGATCATTGGAAAAACAGGACCCCTGGGCATTCACCGATGCCGATAACCTTGCACCCGAAAATAGAGGCGACTCCCAACATGAGCTTCAAGCATTGGTGCCATACCAACAACTCAGTCTCATCCTGCTGACCAACATTCTCATTTTTTATCTAACTGAGATCTCCATGGTCTTGTATTTAGCTATCATTTAACCGAAGTACTGGATATCCAACCGGTTGTTGAAGCTGACAGCCTCTCATATGAACTTACCACGAGACTACAGCCAAGAGTCTGACTGGAAAAAGCTATCCTTGCCCTTTTTCCAACATGGATCCAACAACCTTCCTGTTCCAACCAGGGACAACATAACCAACCATAACACGAGTGCTAGATAGTATACTTCGCTCTTAGTGAATGCTACCTGCCCAGGTGTAGTCTTACATCACGACCGGTCCCAAACGACCTACAACCTTCCTTAATTCCATGGATGTTGTGGTCCTCCCATAATCTCACAACCCATCTTGCCATGGGCTAATATTACATAGAGAAAAACTATGAGCCTAATCGTAGGTTCACAACATCCTCGTAACTGTTCATTGGCCAACTGAATGCTACGGCCACCCTACAGTGTTACAACACTACTACCATACCATTCCATAATCAATCGTGAGTCGAAACCTCACCCAACTAAACCTCAATCAGGTGTTTAGGTTATGATTCGAACCCCAAATTATTTATCATACAAAAATGGGTAGAGAGGCTCTAACACCACCCTCAACCTGATCCTAATCACAAAGTCGCCATGCGCCCCTGCTGACGTGGCACAGAATTGACAAGTCACATGAATCCTCATTCCTTGCCGAGAATCATTCCCTTAATCCAAACGGTTCTCCCCACTTGTATTCAACTTCTCTTTGCCATCCATGAAATCAATGAATTTCCAAATTATCTCACAACCTTACTACATAAAGCTGTCAACAACCTGAGCTTACAAGAACTAGCATTCCATGACCAGTCAATATTTACGAACACAAACACACACATATTCAAAAATCATATAAACATACCCCCGAATCATAACGAACTCAATATCCCTAAGCATCTTCCACTGATTCCACTTTAAGGTCATCGAGCGTCTTTAACGGATGACGGAGAACAAATATCTTAACCAAAGAAACATGTGAAAACCTAATCCCACGACCCACTTATAATGGAACAATTCCAATGCAAACATGTAATCAATCATCCTAACAGTATGAAATTGATGACCACCGATTTTTTACACCCACGATCATACCAATCCCTTATTTCCTCGCAACTACAAAAGATCCCTACGAGTCCTGCGTTCAAATCCGGCATGCCCACCTTGCAGATTCCTTGTAGTCCTTGCTGAAACCACCAAAAAAATTGAACCGGTTGTTGGTATTCTTCCACTTAAGTCTTGTTCTGTCGTTGGTCGATGTATCCAACATAGAAGTCCTAAAACCAGCTCACCTAAATATTCCCTAAGCACATATCTCATTATGCAACATGGAATACAAAGGTCCTCAAAATATAGCATCAAGATCAACATGAGGGAAAATTCTGATTTCTAGGTGGAGACTTAGATAAACCACACATAGTGTCCCACACACAATCACACAATCATAAGACTATAATAAAATAACTTGACAGAATAAAAAAAATGAGAACATAACAGTAACGATGTTAGAAACCGCCCTGGCCTCCTATATTGTGAGATGAAAAGCACGACCTTTGGAGTTTGAGGCCTTATCTCTCCCCTGTTGTCCATCTATAATTCTCAAGGTAGACGAAGTTGGAGCCTGCACTGGTCTCACAGTGAGTAAGGGACAACTGGCCTTCATATAGCCAACCTACTCACAGTGGTAGAAAATCCTGGTGCTCGGCACTAGGGCCTGCTGACAAAATCTCTAGAAATATGGCTCTCCCTACCACATTTGTGGCACCCAAAAGTTTATCGACAAACGCCCTTATGCACATTCCCGCACTTGCCACAAGTACATTGCCTCTGACCTCCAGATTATGAAACAACGGGCTTAAACCGGTTTACCGCAGGCCGTGGCTGATCTAGATCCTGCCTCTCCTCCCTCGTCTGAGTCTCAATCTCAATATCACATCTCTATGAGACATCCTGATGCTCTGAGGGGTACCGTATCGCTGGGTAGACACGAACTGCCGAATCTCAGTCTTGAGCATGCTCAAGTATCACGTCATCTAGGCATGCTCCAAAGTAGAATACTCAGGACAAAAAAGAGCTCTCTCAGTAAACATCTTGGTGATCTCCATCACCGACTATGTCGTCTGCCTCAACACCAGATACTCCTGAGACAAACGCACACACACACACACACATACACACACACTCTCTCTCTCTCTCTCTCTCTCTCTCTCTCCACCAGGGGGACATATTCCATGAAAAGCATCTCCAAGAACTGCCCTCCATGTAACAACAACCCTCTACTCAGGATTGTAAGAACCAGTCATCAGGTTCCACCAGTCCTTTGCGCCCAGACGAAGAAGGTTCAGGGTGCACCTGACCTTCCAGTCCTCTGAATAGGAACAAGCAAAGAAGAAACCATCAACATTAGAAATCTATATCATAGCTACGATCAGGTCCTTGACCCCGTCGAACTCCAAGGGCTTTGTGTTGTTGAAGTCTCGGTACTGGAATGACCCTCTCCCCTGCACCCCCACCCCCGTAGTAGCAAGAACCTCATTCTCAACGGCATACCGCTCACCAATCAACTCAATCATCACGGTCTTAATAGACCCAAAAACCTTCGGGATAACACCACGAACAGTTGCAGTCACCTTAGTGGAGATCAACTCCTGAATCTCATCATCAGTCAATCCTGGCCTTGTCGGGCTGCCTGCTCCTGATCCAGAACCTCTCATGTACACCATACTGAAAATAAACCAGATTGCATCAATAAAGCCATAATTCATACTATTACAATAATTATGGGAAGACTAGACCCTTGGGTTCGTGACTTCCTTGTTACGCATACGGGTCATGTGCTTCCAGTAGTACATGCCTATACTACCTTCCCCACCTATCTGTATAAAATATTAAATTTCAAATGGCGATTTTCACTCAGTAAATGAAATTCTTAGTGAATTTTGTCAATGTACTGTAAGTAATGTTGACGCTAGTTGTCCTTCAAGTACTTATGACTCTGATTGGCTTTCTTGCACTTCTGACACTGATGATTTTTCCAACTCATCAGCATGTAATAGTAGTGGTTCTTCACAATGCAACGTATCCAATTACAGAACAAAAGAAAGAGTTTTTAAATTAAATGAACAAGATTATACTCACTAGAAGCCAAATTTTAAGAGAAATCAAAACTTAAGTTTTAAAAAGAAGAAAAATATTGAAATCAAAATATGTTATTGGTGTGGAGACCCATCACATAAGATGAGCGAGTGCACATTTGCGGAAAATACCAAACGTGCTGATAACATCATTATTCGAAACAATAAATGGATTAGAAAGGAAAATTCTCTAAATTTTCTTCTTAATGAATGTTATATCATTTTCCTTCCTAAGAGATCAATTGCAAAATGGGTTAGTGTGCTCTAATGTGTGCTTTAGTACTGCAGGGTCAAGAGCATATCTGGTACTTAGAGAGTGGATACTCGCGACATATGACAGGATTCAAGTCTCTCATTGATAATTATGTGAAGAAAGATGACCCTACAATTACATATGGAGAAAATAGCAAGGGAATCATAAAAGGTTATGGTAAAATCAAGTGCAAATCAGCCGAGTTCAAAAATGTATCTTATGTCAAAGGTCTTTAGTATAATCTCATCACAATCAGCCAACTATGTGATGTCGGCTACGAAGTGCATTTAGAAAAAAAGGGAAGGAAAAGTGATGGATCAAAAGAATGTCATAGTACTCACTGCAAGTCACAAAAATGACATCAATGTGTTGGACATGTTTTCCGCTGATAATTCTCTTAGGAACTGCTTTTTCTCTCGTTTACATTCTCATCTGAATTACTTGTTGCACACGAGACTCTCTCACCTTAACTTCAAGAATATTTCCAAGATATCTAGAAAACAACTTGTAAAAGGGATGCATAAGATGGCATTTGAAAAAGATAAGTTATGTTCAACGTGTGAAAAAAGGTGTTGGGTTTTGAGCATTCTAACACTCCTATGGTGTACATGCAACCCTAAAAACCTTGGATCTATGTTTTCTCTATTATACATGCAAATATTAACTATTCCAAGGTTTCATCCTAACTAGCATATTATGAAGCACCTATACTACAAAGTTCTAGTTAGATGACATACCTTTTGATGTAGCTTGATGTATTCAAGCTTTAAGAGCTTAGCCTCAATAGTGTGGAAGCCTCAAATGGAATCACAAATCACCAAAACACCTTGGAAGAATTTGAGAGAATATGTATGCACACTAAAATCGGCCCACACTTTTTTTCACACACTTGTGCCAATTTTGTGAGCCAAGGACCCCTTTATATATTATGGAGGATTAGGGTTACATCCATGTAAACCCTAATACCCATGACCTTTCATATACATAGGATCCATGGGTTAAAAGCTCCATGGACCATCCATGAAAGCTTAGCCCAACCTAAATGAACTTGGCCCATTCCATATATATAAGAGTCCATATTTAATTAGTTCTTTTTGATCACTTAATTAATTCTAAATTAATTCTTGATCAATACTAATTAAATAATGTGATTCCAAATTAATATATTATAACTTATAATATATTAATATAAATCATAAATATACTATTCTCAAAAGACTATCCATATAAATTGTGCCGGTGAAGTGCAACCCAAATGGACCATGCCGGGTCGGGTCAAGTACATACCAAATATAGTTATGGACTTAGACATTAATCCAACAGTCTCCCACTTGGATAAGTCTAAAACTATTATTGAGTATGACTTCAAAACCTAACTGGCAATCGTAGCTCTTAAAGCCGCTGTCGAACTCTGACCTTGTCAATGACTTGTCCATTAGATAAGGGATCATATATTCCTCCATTCTAGATATCATATGGACTGAGACATGGATTATAATCATTCTCTCTGTCCATTTGTTGTTTCCCAATTTTCGATTTATGATGACTGACTGATTGAACAAATCAAATCAGTCCTGGCTTGGCCAAGCACTCACATGTGTCATCGCTAAATCATCGAGGGGCCCACAAATATCGCTTTTATCCCGAAGGTAAAAGGAATGGATAAACTTCGACTCATATGTCTTGTTCTACTACTTGTTGAATCATACACAAAGGCACGTTTTATAACATCGAGTTACCAAATGCGTTTTCGTGCAATCAATGTATAACCAACTCATAGTAACAACTCATATCTCTAGGTTTGAAGAATATAAGATATTATCGTCTCATGCTCACTCGTGATAAAATCCATGAAGTGATTCAAATGAGCGCGGGTTGAATCCAATACTCAGAACTTATGAGCACTCATGAGTGTTGTAGCACCACTTTGTCCACCAACTTGGACCTCTACAAACCAACCCATGACAGTCTTGATTCATATCTACTTCCAACATATGACCGACTGTGGATGGTTTGAATAACTTAATCATTCAGGAAGAGCGACTTAGTTATTCTGGAAGTCAAAACATGCAAAGTGAAACACAAGAATAAATGAATCAAATATGGTATCAAACCCTATGAATATAAATAAACACTTTTATTTATCACCATACTGATTACTCATTATTCATTGTTTCGGTTTTATCAACTTTATACTTGAATTAAAAACACTAGTTGTCCCATGCTCCAAGCATGTACACTATGTTTTTCTTAAACAATAGCTTTGCCATACACCAAGTATGCACTCTATGTTTGTCTATGATCCTTACTTTGTGAAATAAACCAATTGAACATAATTTCCATGATTCTAATTTCACACTCCCAAATCCTTATCGAAAAATGTGAGAATTTCAAATTCCTATCATTTATCGAAATCTATTTAGATTTTAAACTTATATGCACTGACCCTCCTGTAATGAATATGTACAAAGTCACAAAGACTTGTCAACAGTCATTATAAGGTATTCCAATGGAGATCAACTCCATGGAAACTAAGTCTCATATTCAAAGTACATTGCTTTGGACATGCTTCTTGCATTAAGTTTTCTAATCTTACACAGATAACTTCCACCTATGGAGACAACTCCATATTCTCATTTTGACTATCACTTCTGAATAAGAGATGCCTCTTTTCAGAATATGTCAATATGGTCCTTCCAAAATTAGCACTATACTTCCAACTGTCCCTGAGCAACCAATCTTTGGTAAACCTCAGATTGTCCTCGACAATTGCTTAATCATTTTAGTCATATCCAATTCTAGACCTTTTCCCTTCTTAATGCCTCTGGGCATTTGGAAAAATTTAGAAATGACAAATATTATAGCACATGTAATCGATCCTGTACCCAAAGCAAATGGTACACGATTCATGATGTCTCACATAAAGACATGATTCTAGACCAGTCTTTTGCTACAATATTTTTATTTGCCATGTTTTCAAAAATTTGATTATGAAGAGGGATGCCGTAATCATAATCGAATTTTGAGAACGCAATATATAGAATTTCCTTAAGTTGAACCAATCCAACATGAAATTCATATATATATTCTTGACTAAAGATGATTAAGGTCTCAATCTAAGCCTTTAGAACTGAAATGAAGTATATCCTCTCCCTTAATTATAGCAAAACAACTTTTTCAATCCCTGCAGCCTCACGAATTGAAACTTTTGTTTTCTATAATTAACATTGCTAACTTGAAACACTAACAATAATTATCATGCTCCCACTAACATGATGATTATTAGCATAACACTTATGCTCCCACTAGCTTTGACATGTACTCAGAAATCAGCTGGACTTCTAGAAATCAATACTTTATTGACTTTCTTACCAAAGTTCATATTTCTGATACGAGATGCTTTGATAAAACTTTATCAAAATCATACACCTTTCCTTAGATAGCATGCATGTGTGTCTAAGCAATTTCAGAACTATGAAAAAGGATGCCATAATCATAGTCTCAATTGTTTAGACCTTTTGCCATCTGCTTCAAATCTACTTGGTGGAAGTGTTTCCTCACCATCATTTTCATGAATCGGAGAGAAACCTTATGACCCTTAGATTTTATGGTGTATGTGTTCTTATCCATGTGAATCGTCAAAACCATAGTCACAAGACAAGGATAATGACAAATCCAAACACATATGGACTGAACTTATGCAATCTTAACTTCTTGCCACCTGGCAGTATAGGGCCAGCCATTGCTTCCAAGTTGTTATGCAACCAATTGAGAACTTTCAGAACTCCTATGCAAAGCCAACTTTAACTGGAATGGGCACAGAATATGTCGACACGATAGGTTATAAACCTCAAGTCGTATGCTAGTGAAGAACCTCAGGTTTTATTCTTGATTAGTTCTTGAAATTCTTTTTAGGATCTTTAAGACTCCCACTATCCTCTTGACATATAAGACTATCTTACCAAATATTCAAGAGATAGTGCGGATTCTTTATCAAGACAAACACTTCACACAATTGGCCTTAGTTGGTCTTTGTTTTATCGAAAACATCACAACTTACCAATTTCAAATGTACAAGAGTAGGATACTTTTACTGTTACATTTGACAAGTGTTTTAAACCTTTCTTTAAGATATGTCACTCAAGTTACAATCTTGGAGTACGACTCTAAGAATTGTTTTGGAACGAAGTATGACTCATCATCCTGATCTAACCATTTCAACAATTCATGACTCCTCTTCTTAGTCATAAGAATGCACTAAGATGACCTTTAGAGGACTAATTGTGATATGATTTCTAAATCATTAAGATGATCACAAACATGATACTAAAGTACTCTCCCATCTTTTCAGATTTGAGAAACTTTTATCTTTCTGCCTAATTTGATTCTTCCCATTCGTTCTGCCATACATTGAGACTTTTCCAATGTTTCAAAATTATACTTAAACTTGTAAGTATAACCATATTTACTAAACTTTAGTAAATCAAATAGTCTTAACGAGCTTTGTGGTGGACATGACCAGTGCACAAGAATGTGTACTCGATCCCTTTAGTCCTTCACTTGACTCACACATCCATGTGAACAAGTAATTAGTCTTGATTTTCCAATGCTTGAAAGTTCTCATTCATCATACTATTCAACTTGCATGATTCCAAGTTTCGGTCCAATTGAAACTTGGGTGATGAGGAACTTTCCTGATTTGGTAAATTTAGACACTACCACAAATGAAAGAATCAAATCCATTTTCCAATATTGCTGTCAGTGGAATCATATAAGCAACAATTTTCCACAAATGCCATTGTAAGGATACTTCAAATAAATAAAATTAAACAATTTTCTTTTATTTTAAAACTTTTCGGAAAAACTTATCCTTACAATCCACATGGAAAATTGTTGATATCTATTCCTTAGCAATATATCATAACTTCTTAAGCAACTGCTCAAAATTCTGATGCGATCGAAATCCACCTTCGCGATCAGAATCAGCATATACTTCCTTTAAGATTTCTCTCTATTCTTTGATTCTTAAAACATCAACATGTGACCCAGTCACATCATGTAATGAGGATCTCAGAATACAACTTAACAGATTTAGATAATGGGCTCTACCTGATGTAGAGTCAAACTTATTGACTTTAACATCCTTAGGTAAATTTGGCAGCTTTGCAATCAACGCCCCTTCCTTTGGCAAAATAAACATATGGACCCTTTGGTAATGGGACTATCTCAGACTTAGCCTTTCTCTTTACCATTTGGTCAACCGGGTTGACTATGGCCAATCCCTTTCCATTGGGAAGAGAATACTTTTTCTGGATTTCCAGTGTCACCATTGTCACTGTCCATAAAGTTTTTGGGAAGTTGATCTTCTAATCAAATTTGCTTTACTATCGTTCCAAATCATTGCTGATTCAGCAGCACCAAGCAAATAGATATGATCATTAAGGTTCATGTCATAGTCTGTTTCATAGTAGTCCTAAAAGAACTCACTATGTGACTTAGAAAGTGATTGAACATCCAACTTTCTCAAGACTTTGACACCCAACTCTCCCGGCTTGTCAATATGTGACTTCATCTCTAAGATGTGATCACACATAGACCTTGCTTGCCATTAGGGCTTGAGTGACCTTGAACTTGTGGGTTAGGGAGAATAATTAGAGGAGGTGGAGGAAGAGAAGTATGACTTCCATGAGCCAAACTCGGGAAGTCATATTCATTAGGAAAGCTTGGTTTGGGAAGATCATTGTTGTCTAAACCAGACATCAACAATGGGAGAAATTCACGTAAAGTTGATTTAAGTCCTTAATATAACACCCAATATGATATATTAAGGCTAGGACCCAACAAACTATTTTATAACTTGGAAGAGGGATGCCGTAATCCAAGCTATAAAATATTTGAAGGTAGGTGAATGACGATTCACCAATTTCCACCAAGATAAACGAAATGTATTATTAGGTTTTAATTGGTTTTGAAACTCCTAGATTCTTTTAAGATTCATTGAACTTTTCAATGGCATGTTTCAATCTCAAGTGTGCCCTTCAGGTTTTGTGACTGGGATGCCGAGGATCACAAAACAAGGTGTGAAGTAACCATGCAAATATACTTGGTACCCTTAATATTTACCCCTCAATCGATGTGCCGGTTAACCACACACGCTCCAACGATACTATGATAAACATTAAGTTACCCTTTGCCTACCTTGTTAAGTCCAGGTTAGTGTGCCGGTTAACCACACACGCTCCACTAACAGCTTAAACAAAGTGCAAAGTGTAATTTCATGGATTAGCACCTTATTCACATTTTCCTAAGTAACTAAGATTGGGAATTTATAAAAAGTTTAGTTACTTAGTATTTATCATTAATACTTTTAATGAAGGGAGAATTATAGTCCTTGTCCTACCTGTTCGGCTAACGACCCTCCACCAGTCAAGGAAGCGGTGAGTGAGAGTGGACACCCATTAAACTGCCATTTTATAGGCAGTAACCTTATACCCCCCTTATAGACCGGCTTCGTGAATGAGGCCTACTAATGGTAAGACGACTTGCTCTTATACATATAATATATTAAACTTTTAATATTATAATAGTATAAGGGTGTATTTTAGACATTTAAAATACTTGGTGGTTTAATCTATTAATTAAACTATACTCTTAATTTAATTAAATTTAAACCATGTCATTATGGAATTATTAATTCTCTTTTAATTAAACACTTTAATTATCTATTAATAAAGTCCATAAGAGTTAAATGAATTATTCAATAAAAACATCATAATTCCAATTATTAAATTCAAAATTAAAACCATTTAATTAATTGTTTAAGTTATGAACCCAAGAGTTTTAGAATTCAATTCTTTTTTTTTTATCATAAAAAAACTATTTCCAAATTCCAAAACTTGAGGGCAAGTTTTGTAACTCTTGAAAACTTTTGGATTCCATAACTTATGGAGTTAAATACTTGTTTTATGATGAAACTTTTCATGTTCCATAACTTAAGAACAAGTTATGGAATTCTTTAAAACATTAAGACCAAGTTTTGTAACTCCATAAAAAACTTTGAATCATTTTTTTTTAAAAACCTTTTCATATCCATAACTAATGGAGGTTTCAAAAAACTCTTTAGATCAAACTTTTAAAACTAATAAAATAATCATATCATTTTATCTTTTACTAAATTTGACCTAATTCAACTCATATAGCAAATGATTCATATTTTACAAATAATTAGTTTTTCACAAAAACAAGTAATTATCTTAAAATTTGACAAACGTCATATTTTTTTTTTCTTTTTTTCTTTTTTTCCAACTTTGAAAATAAAACATTTGCATCAATATAACAGAAAACAACCAGGCTCTGATACCACTGTTGGGTTTTGAGCATTCTAACACTCTTATGGTGTACATGCAACCCTATAAACCTTGGATCTATGTTTTCTCTATTATACATGCAAATATTAACTATTCCAAGGTTTCATCCTAACTAGCATATTATGAAGCACCTATACTACAAAGTTCTAGTTAGATGACATACCTTTTGATGTAGCTTGATGTCTTCAAGCTTTAAGAGCTTAGCCCCAATAGTGTGGAAGCCTCAAATGGAATCACAAATCACCAAAACACCTTGGAAGAATTTGAGAGAATATGTATGCACACTAAAATCGGCCCACACTTTTTTTCACACACTTGTGCCAATTTTGTGAGCCAATGACCCCTTTATATATTATGGAGGATTAGGGTTACATCCATGTAAACCCTAATAACCATGACCTTTCATTTACATAGGATCCATGTGTTAAAAGCTCCATGGACCATCCATGAAAGCTTAGCCCAACCTAAATGAACTTGGCCCATTCCATATATATAAGAGTCCATATTTAATTAGTTCTTTTTGATCACTTAATTAATTCTAAATTAATTCTTGATCAATACTAATTAAATAATATGATTTCATATTAATATATTAGAACTTATAATATATTAATATAAATCATAAATATACTATTCTCAAAAGACTATCCATATAAATTGTGCCGGTGAAGTGCAACCCAAATGGACCATGCCGGGTCGGGTCAAGTACATACCAAATATAGTTATGGACTTAGACATTAATCCAACAAAAGGAAGCAGACAAAATCCTCTTTCAAACCCAAGTCTTGTTCTTTGTTTATTAAATCATTTCATCTTCTTCATATGGATTTGTTTGGTACTGTTCCAATCAAATACATATTTGGGAAGAAATTCACATTGATTTTTGTTTACGAGTACTCTAGATTCACCTGGGTTATTTTTATGAGAAAGAAAAATCATGTCGCTGAAGAGATCATCTCATTTATAAAGTAGTGTGAAGTTTTGTATGACCGCAAAGTTAGGCAACTGTGAAGTGATCATGGAACTGAATTTAGGAATTCTACTTTATAGGAGTTTCGTGATGCTATAGGTATTTCTCAGAATTTTCCTGTTGTCTGGACACCACAACAAAATGGTGTGGCTAAAAAACGAAATATGACTCTTATAGAGGTTGGTCGAACTATGGTTGTAGAAGCTAGTCTCCCTCTATCCTTATAGTTGAAGCTATTAATTCTAACTGTTATACTCAAAATAGGTCAATGATTGTGAAGCGTCATGGGATAACTGCTTATGAGCTGCTTAAAGGAAGGAAGCCTGATATTTCGTACTTTCATGTTTTTGGGTGTGTCTGTTATATGTTGAATCAGAGGGATCAACGATCAAAATTTGAAGCAAAAGTTGATAAAGGTTTCTTTTTGAGATATTTAAGTGAATTTAAGGCTCTAAGGGTCTTTAATCTTTCAATACAAGTCATTGAGGAATCGATTTATGTTATGTTTGATGAAGACTCTTTCATTCAAGATCGAATCGATTATCCTGAAAACATTCTTGACGTACTTGTTATCGGTCCATCTGACTCTCTTTCTGAGCCAATTGTCCCAAACATTGACCCAGGTCACAATCTTTTTTATGACATTAAGAACCCAACTGACGCTGATGCTGAAGTCGAACATCATAGTGCTAAAAATCCAAATCGTTGTGCAACTCCAAACCATGAATAACATCTCCTTGACGAGGAACCAATCAACAATAAAGATGCAAATCACATATTTGATTGTGATCATCCTGAATCTCAGATCATAGGAAATGTTAACTCAAGGGTTCTTACTCGCAGTAGAGTCATTGGCAATTTATGCATGTTTATCAATTTCGTATCAATGATTGAACCCAAGAAGGTGACTGAAGCATTAAGAGACGTTGATTGGGTCAAAGCAATGCAAGATGACTTAAATGAGTGTAAATGACACAACGTGTGGATGTTGGTTCCACGCACTCAAGGGAAGACCATCATCGGTACCAATTAGGTGTTCAAAAACTAAATGGTTGAAGATGAGGTTGTGACAAGAAACAAGGCAAGACTAGTTACTCAAGATTTTTGTCAATTGGAAGGATTGGATTCTGATGAGACATTTTTCCCTTTAGCTAGACTTGAGGGAATAAGATTGTTTCTTGCATATGCATCCTTCATGAAGTTTAAAGTCTATCAAATGGATATCATGTCCGCCTTCCTGCATGATGAACTCCAAGAAGAAGTTTTTTCTGTAACAATCTCCATGATTTGAAAGTGAAGAATATCCAAATCATGTGTATCGTTTGGACAAAGTTGTATACAGTCTCAAACAAGCTCCCAAGGCTTGGTACGAGATACTGGCTAACAATCTCCTGGAGAATGGATACAAGCATGGAGCCATTGATAAAACTCTATTTATCAAGCATTTAGGGTCTCATATTATTCTTGCTCATGTGTATTTGGACGATATAATTTTTGGATCCACTAATGAGACACTGAGTACTGAATTCGATGAAGTAATGGCCAAGAAGTTTGAAATGTGCATGATGAGTGAACTAACATTTTTCCTGGGTCAGCAGGTTAAGAAACTCACCGATGGGATTTTATTTGTCAAGCCAAGTATGTCTATGACCTCGTAAAGAAGCTTGGCTTCTTCGATATTAAACCAGAAAAAACCCTAATGTCACCATCTATTACTGTATCCGTTGATCCATCTGGCACTAACATTAATGCAACAATATACAAAGCAGTGATAGATTCTCTACTCTATCTCTGTAACATCCCAAATTCATAATAAAAAAATTTCTTTTATTAAGGTAAAACTTCCCAATTATAAAACCATATTAAGAAAAACCATTTATTCCCAATTACAGTTATTGAAAATCAGAGTAATATAAGAACGCATAATCTTCATGTTGTTGATGAGTGTGTACAATCCCGACTTCGCCTTCCCACGATAACAGACGATACCTGAAAAAATAAACAACGTCATAAGCACAAAGATCAGTGAGTTTCCCGCAAATACCATAAACAAGCATGCATAACGGCCCACAATCATCGGATTAGAAAGCCCAGGCCAATCAGTCCTCGGACTGGAATGCCAACATGCAATGGGTCCAATCAGCCATCAGGCTGGAATACCCAGGGTTTGTTGGCCTACCGCCTTAGCCCAACTACTCTTCTCGAGCCTCTATGCCTACGGATTACAGTCGGCCTGCACCGGGTATCTTGGCCTACAACACAAAGCAGGACCGCCGCAATTCACTACCACCATATGTCGACATATAAACAAACAAGAATCAAGTAGGCACATAATACATGCATACACCAATCATATAACTCACTAACACCTACAAGTCCTCACACCGCACACTGTCCCGCTACCAGCTAACCTCCATGAAATGAGTAACCATAAGTAACAAGAGGTGAGAGAGCCACCCGAACAGATGATCGTAGTTTAGAGCCACAACCAAACAAGGACCATGAAAGAAAGCCTAGATCAAGAGTTCTCAGGATATCCTACATGATTACATACAACCCCTAGGGCACTCCACTAGATGATAACCAACAAGTATAGGTAGTCATAGCAGGATACAGATCTAACATATCACTATAGCATACCAACATCCTATATACCAAGATACATATCTAACATATCACTACAACATAATAACATCCTATATACCAGGATACAGATCTAACATATCACTACATCATA
Source organism: Lactuca virosa (assembly GCF_052849685.1). Classification (NCBI taxonomy): domain Eukaryota; kingdom Viridiplantae; phylum Streptophyta; class Magnoliopsida; order Asterales; family Asteraceae; genus Lactuca; species Lactuca virosa. The sequence goes on from NC_136434.1 coordinate 122,850,657, forward strand.
GAAACATCCTATATACTAGAATACAGATCTAACAGATCACTACAACATAACTACATCTATTTACCTGGATACATAACCAACAATCCAAGGAATGTATAATCATATGTACTCAGAGGTGAGATAGACACCCGGACAGATGATCGTACTCTAGAGCCACAACCAAACAAGGAACAATCAGGAGAGCCTAAATCAAGAGTCCTCAGTCTATCCTACTTGACTGCATAAAGTCCCTATGGCGTCCCTCTAATACATGATAACCAAAACTAGTGGGACGACATTGGTGCCTTCGACGCACGGTAAAACGAAAAGTCGCCTTAATTCAAGAACTCGAAACACTGAGACGCATTCCCTTTCTGCACTACTTGCTCCTACGAGGCATCTATCACCAAATCATGGAAGAATCTTAATCAATAACCCAATTCCTTTAAGTTTGACCCAAGGTCAAACTGGTCAAAAAGTCAACGGTCAACGAAAGTCAATAGTCAACCCCTCACAACGTGACCAACTATGGCTGAAGGTCTTGTATGTCGAATACAAGACTTGAGTTCAAACTAGGGAATTCAAGAAGAAAAGGAGATAAATTCTCAAGTATGAACTCAAACATCATCCAAACTTCAGATCCATAACATATTGTCACCAAGGGACCCTGAGGACCCATAAAGTTGTTAACTTTATGGAGTCCCAACACTTTAACTCATATCACCATGGATAAATATGCATAAAACCTTAGATCTAGAAACAAGGAATCAAAAATCTTGAATCTTATTTACTCACAATGGTACAGAGGTGTTGCTAGAGGTTGCAAATGGAACTTCTAAGATGAATCTATTCTTCAATGGTAATCTCTACTTCTTCAAACCATCAAAACTCAACCAAAAGTTCAAGAATCATAAAGAGAGGCTAGGGTTAGGGTTTTACTGATCTTAGAGACGAAGGAAGGTTGTTCTGGAACCCTAAAATGAAGTTTATGGGTTTTAAATATGAAGGAAACCCTAAAAGATCATGGGCTTAGGCTGTAGTGCATCTTACACCGTGAGCTCTTATTTCTCTCGTCGTGAGCTCAGCATAATTCGGGATCTTCACTTAATCACTCCTCATGTGGTGACCGGTCTATGGTTACGTCGTGAGCCTTGGTTTTACTCGAAAACCATGGATTTGACTCCTTGATGTCCTAAATCGATCCGATCTGGAAACCGGGTGTTACAATTCTTTCCTACTTAAATTAGATTTCGTTCTTGAAATAAGTTCTCACTTCCCCTCTGGTATTAACCCCTTGATCATTCGACCACCTCCTGACACCTCTATAGACTAAACGAGAGTCAAGCGACCTGACGAAAACAATGTACCTCACAACTTCCTTAATCCGCTAGAGGAAAAAACTGCTCTTTGGTCCTTAAACTGCTGGCCCCAAAATCATATCCAACCGTCCGGAAGACAAAGCCACCCTAAATGACTCCTACACTAACTAAAACTCCCAACCTGATTTCCAAAGGTCTCCTAACCTTGCGTCCCTTATCGAACATTCAAATTAGCAACTGCATCACATGTCATAGCTTCCAACCTCACACACTGACACATCAGTGAGAAATCCTTTCAACACCCACTAGACGAGGCTAAACCATCCTTCATATCCTTTATGTTGACCGAATTATGCGGATTTGATCGACTCAAAACCTTCTTGACTAAACATCGTCATGCTTATCCCGCACATAAGTGCATCGTCGCGACGAAAACCAATTGGTCACATATTAAACTAGTCCACAGTCCTAATCGGATCTGATAACCCAGCTTAGCTATTCATTGACAACATTCAGGCTTACTCCTAATCCAATAACTAACAACAACACTCAGAATTACTCTGATTCACTTACCAACAAGAACACTCGGGCCTATAAGACTTAACGGATCCTACCAAGTCTCCGGGCCGTGACTCAAACCTCCAAGCCCCAATTAAACAAGAACAAACAATGAAACCCTTATCACACCCCTCAAAATGGACTCCTAACACCCTAGAGCCTACAACACAAGCTCGACCTACAAATGCTATCACAACTAAAACTAATACAAATAGAAGGGAAATCCAACAACCGACGATGATCTTGACGTGAAATCAAAAGATTCAGCAGTTGCACGAAAGTCTTGAACTTGGAGAATCTGACTGAGAACCGCTCCTTGGCATAAGGTCTTCCGGCTGTGAGGTTCCACTCTCCCCCACTTGAGATATGCTAGAATCTGACAACTTCACAATCCTTCGGTACTCAGACTAACTTGAACTCTACCACTTGACCCCAAGCACTGATATCCTGATACACAGGAGAATCTGAACCCACACAATATTCATAAATTACAAACATGCATGCATTCCAAGAACAATGATAATTAATCCATTCATAACAAAAAATCAGTTTAACAAAGCTAAATAAGATAATTCCATTCAACTGATCTTCCAAGATTACAACTGAACTTTGAAACACAAAAAGGAATTACAGATGAATACTAATATTGCAGCAAATATTAAGTAGAAGAAATGCTAACTCAAACCTCGGTCTTCAGGCCTCCGGCCGTCCTATGACGACCGTTGGGTAACTGCCAAGCTAGGGGTGCAGGGAAACAGGCCCGCGACTTCTACCTGCAATCCATACCAAAATGACCCTCCTCACCGCACCTGCGACATACAAACAATCGGCACCTCCCATCATGATACTTCCCACACCTGCCACACTCGGAAGTCCTCCCCTCAACTGATCAGGAACCTGGGTTGATGGACTTGACATGCTTGGCCGCCGACTGATAGTGTCCTGAAGCTGTTCCCTCCTCCTGGCGCTTGACTGCATCCCGGTAAAGGTCTGGTACTTTTTAGTAGATACAAACTCTCGAATCTACATCTTGAGCATACACAAGTATCACGACAACTGTGCCTATTCTGGAGCGTCGTACTCAGGGAAGAAAAGAGCTATCTCCGTAAACTTCCTGGTGATCTCCGTCACCGACTCAGTTGTCTGCTTGAGCGACAGGTATTCTTGTTCCAATCTCTCCCGCTCCACTAGAGGAACATACTCTTCTTGGAGCATATCCATAAATTGCTCCTAAGTCACTACGACTCGCTCGGCCTGCTAAAAGCAATGGTTCACAAACTCCCACCAACCCTTCTCACCCCAACAAAGAAGACTCATCACAAATTTCACCTTCTGGCCCTAGGGAAATGAGCACATGAAGAAGCATCCCTAAAATCTATCTCGAAGCGATGATTGGGTCCATGTCGCCTCTAAGCTCTCGGTACTGCATTCCCCCGCTTCCCCTGAGATCCTGCAATGGTGACAATTATGGTGATTACAAAAACTATTTGCTGAATGGTGGCATAGTGTCGGTCAAACTCCTCAATCAACGCGGTCTTGAACAACCCAAAGAACTCCAGAATTGCCTCCCTGAATTCCTTGGCCACTCCGGTAGCAATGATCCCACGAATATCCTCATCACTCAAGCATGCTCTCCCAGTGCTGCCAACTCCTGATCCTGAACCTTCATTAACCATCATACTGAAAATACACGAAGGAAATATCAAACATCAAAACATAGTGCTCAACACACCAGGCCACACTCCTATTAGTTCCTTAGTAACCTCTACATTCCTCCCGAATCTCAAACGGATCAAGTGCTTTTGGTAGTGCGGGCCTATACTACCTTCCATACCTATCCGTAGTTGATTCGAAATTCATCCCAAGATTCTAAGTCACTGCACTAGACCCCTCCTAGGTGTGCTAACACTTACTTCCCCTACAATCTACAAATAACTTCCTAGGTACTCCTCCTAGGACCATCCTCGCTTCTTCACAACAAGTTGCTTTTGTTCATGCTTGTTGTACACAATATGGGGTCAAATAAACTATCGAATAATTGACTCTGCCCTAAGTCTACAAACAAACAAGGAATACTTTGTAAGGCTAAGTAGATCATTCCGAGGATATTAATCCCGACCATATACAACTAATCAACATACACATAGAAATCATATAATCAAGTAGCATATAGCAAGCAATTCCCTATATCATAAGGCATCACTGAAATCAGGCACTTCTATCCAACGGTTCCTATAAGAGCCCTAAATTATTCACTAGCATGCTTTTCTAACACTTCATATATCAACAAAATCAAAAACTCGGCGCATATAATAAGTATGGGTATTTTGGGAACTACCCTCCTATTCGGGCTCTGGCTGACTGTACACACCACATCTTCCTGTAAAACCAAAGTTAAGTTAAGGTCCACATTCCCGATACTAAGCCAACAATCAAACAAGAACATGGCAAGAGACCGAGTTTGTGTCCCTAACCCAAGCCTTTTATTATAAATTATTTTCGAAAAACATTTTGTGAAAACTCTCAGATCCTAGTTTGAGGCTGGATTCACACAAGTGTTCCTCCAATTCGCTCAAACCGGGGCTCTAATACCAACTTGTAACATCCAAAATTCATAACCAAAACTCTTTTATTAAGGTAAAACTTCCCAGTTATAAAATAATTTTAAGAAAAACCATTTATTCCCAATTACAATTATTGAAAATCAGAGTAATATAAGAACGCGAAATCTTCATGTTGTTGATGAGTGTGTACAGTCCTGCCTTTGGCTTCCCACGATAACCAAACGATCCCTGAAACAATAAACAACTAGGTAAGCACAAATCTTAGTGATTTTCCCTCAAAATACCACATACGATACACATACAAGGATGCATAATGGCTCACAATCATCGGATTGGAATGCCCAGGCCCAATCAGTCCTCAGACTGGAATGCCAACATGTAATGGGTCCAATCAGCCACCGGGCGAGAATACCCAGGGTTTGTTGGCCTACCACCTCAACCCAATCGCTCTTCCCGAGCCTTTGTGCCTATGGCTTACAGCCGGCCCGCACCGGGTATCTTCGCCTACAGTACAAAAAAGGACCGCCTCAACCCACTACCACCATATGTTGACATATAAAAAAACAAGGATCAAGTAGGCAGATAATATAGACATACAACAATCATATATCTCACTACCACCAAATAGTCCTCACACCGCACACTATCCCGCTACCAACTAACCTCCATGAAATTCATAACCATAAGTAAATAGAGGTGAGATAGCGACCCAAACAGATGATCCTACTCTAGAGCTACAACCATACAAGGAACATGCAAGAAAGCCTAGATCAACAACCTAATTCCTTCAAGTTTGACCGAAGGTCAAACTGGTCTAAAGTTCAACGGTCAACGGTCAACAAGAGTCAACAGTCAACAGCCCCTTAAGAAGTGACCAAATATGGCTCACGTTGTGAGCCAATAGAGGAGAAAATAATTGGGACTCATGATCTGCATGACATGACAGGCATAACCTCACGTCGTGAGATCAGTTTGAATGCCATATTGATCCAAAAACTTCTTAATCCATTAAGCCACTAATCCATCTTTCCATAAGGCTAACTAACACACCAAAAAGTCATAAAATTCAATGCTTTAAGGTCTTGTATGTACAATACAAGACTTAAGCTCAAACTAGGGTATTCATGAAGAAAAAGGAGATAAATTCGCAAGCATGAACTTAAACATCATCCAAACTTCAGATCCATAACATATTGTCACCAACGGACCCTAAGGACCCATAAGGTTGCTAAATTTATGGAGTCCTAACACTCTAACTCTTATATCCATGGATAAATATGCATAAAACCTTAGATCTAGAAACAAGGAACCAAAAAGCTTGAATCTTGTTTACTCACAATGGCCTAGAGGTTGCAAATGGAACTTCCAAGCTGAATCTATGCTTCAATGGTAATCTCTTATTCTTCAAACCATCAAAACACCACGAAAAGCTCAAGAATCATAAGGAGAGGCTAGAGTTAGGGTTTTACTGAGCTTAGAGATGAAGGAGGCTTTTTTGGAACCCTAAAATGAAGTTTGTGGGGTTTAAATACAAAGGAAACCCTAAAAGGTCATGGGCTTGGGCTGCAACACATCTCACGTCGTGAGCTCAACATAATTCAACATCTTCACTTAATCACTTCTCACTTCGTGACCCTTCTATGGTCATGTCGTGAGCCTTGGTTTTACCCAATAACCATGCCTTTGACTCTTTGAAGCCCTAAATCGATCTGATCTGGAAACCGGATGTTACAATCTCACTTCCAGCTGTCCGAATATTATGTTTGAAACCATATTATGTGCTCGCTATCAATCCAATCCCAAAGAATTGCATCTTCTTGTTGTTAAAGGAATCTTTCATTATCTAAAGCTTACACAAAAGCTTGGGTTGTGGTATCCACATGATTCTGAATTCAATTTGGTTGGTTATACCGGCTTTGATCATGGTGGATTTGGTATCGATTGAAAGAGTACTTCAGGAGGAGCTCAATTGCTGGTAAATTGACTTGTGAGTTTGTCAAGCAAGAAGCAGATGTTAGTGGATTGCTCGACCACTGAAGCAGAATATGTTGCCGCTGAAAGGTGTTGCACTCAGATTCTATAGATTCAGAATCGGCCTCAAGATTATGGATTCTCATTCACCAAGACTCCTATTTGATGTGACAATACCAACACTATATTGGTGATTCAGAATTCAGTTCAATAATCCAATACCAAAAAATCGACATCTGTCATCACTTCATCCATGATATTGTTCAGAAAGGCAAAGTTGAAATATTCTACATTCCATCCACTAATCAATTGGTCAATATATTTACCAAGGCTCTGGATGAGAAGACCCTGAACAAGCTTATCGCTAAACTCGACATGATTTCAATGACATGAACTCCATTTTCTTATGTGAAAGATACTTTTTTTTGTTTTCAACATCTTCTCTCTTATTTCTTATTTTTAAGAATTCCAAATATGAAACTTTTGATAATCCTTTGTCCCTGGAAGCATGATGTTGTATGTGACTAAATCTCTCTAAGTATCTCATCAGTGAGACCATCTGTTGAGATTAATATCAGTCACCCACTCACTCTGATTGTCTAGCATTGTCTAAACTTTCAAAGTGAGTTTGCCTAGTCGTGATCATAAAGTTATTATAAGGCTTGGGTGTTTATTTTCTTGGTTAATCGTTTCTTACCTGACTCTTTACCTAGAAACATGCTTGATATATGCATTAAGTCTCATGTTCTGCTAAAACATCGAGCATTACCCTGTGGCTTACCCTGATTGCATTATCACTAGCTTAAGAGATACTTTTCAGGTCCTTTATTGACAAAGGGTTACTTCAACTCTTCTAAAATAGAGCTTAAGGATTCATTTTATAATGCCATACACTAATAAAACTTCGAAACTTTGTGCCGATGGTTAAGCTATGTACCGTAGTTTATCACACGCACCAACCTATTCTTGCCCTTAAATTCTTCTTAAAAGCTTTATGATTCAGTGTCAAATGCCAGGCACTTATGAGAACTTGAAAAATCTATGCCTATGGGTATATCATGTAGCATGATATATTACATGCACCTATCCATTCTTGCTGTTTTCTTATAATAAAAGAAGTTAATGATTCGACGTATAAGACCATATGCTGATGAGATTTCGCAATTCTATGTCAATGATCTGTAGTATCACAACATACTATCATGATACATCTCCAACGTATCCATTATTCTAATCTATTCCGCTAAAAATCTTAAGACATTGATATCTTCCGCTGCATCTCATGACACGTTGATACCTTGTGTTGCAATATGTGATACATTTCTTTTGAAAAGTAACTCCATAACTCTTCATTGGTAACTTTCAGTCGAAGACTCTCTTCAAAGAAGAAAGTTATTTATCTAAGGGGTAACAGATATCGACATTTTCTCTCTACCTGCTGATGATGCCAAAAAAGGGGGAATGATAAAGAAATTGTAGTGCACGCTGACCATTTTGAAGATTGATTACCATACTGATGATGATAAAGGTCTTCTGGATATTGTGCCTCTGAACATTATTTATCCAGAAGCTAATCCTGAAGGGGAGATTCCTAAAGGCGCTGATAGCGATGTTGAGTCTGATGATGATCAACTCATCACAAGAAAAAGCAAGACCACCTCCTTACGTGGAGTTCATAATGCCGGTGAAGGGTTCTTTGTCCCTCTCTGCATGAAAATCCAAATATGCCAAGTTCCTTTTTCATTTTAGCAATGTATACATCAACAAAAGGTTGCCAGTGGGTGTTGAGCCAATTCAACACTTGTTCATTCGAGAGCTCGAGCATGGTATTTTCTATCACAATGGAGAAAATCAGATGTGCTTTCTACACATTGAGGAACTTCATGTTGCTCCAACTAAACATCTGTTTCATCTTCAACTGGAGTACATGGTGCATGAAGAAGTGGAACAAGATTATCTCTGGATGATCTCACCGGAGATAATTTTCAGTTGATGAAGCAAGAAATAATGGATGAAGTTGATGAATGCAATTAGAGTTAGTTTTGACATCATCAGATAGGGGAGATTTTAAGGTCGAACCTTATAATCTGTGGAGTCAAATAAATGTTGACCATCAACGCCAACACCAATGTAGTATCAACTTGTGAACCTCACCAGTGGCAACGTGTAATCACTAGTAGTAGTGTATTTACTTTGTATTCTATAATTATATTAATAGTAACTATCCATTAATTGTACCTTAGTATCAGTGATTAGGATAGGTCTGTTTACTTAGATTAGAATCAATCCCATAAATTTTGGGATTGATTGTTACTAGTTTTACTATATATTTATGTAATCGGGTTGTGCCAAAAAACCCAAAAAAATGAACCACCGCTTTGTGCCGATCTCTTTGTAAAGATAACTTATTAGTTAAAACATCTTTGTGATAACTTTGTTCCTATTTCTTTCTTGGTTGTGTCCGATCAAGCGAACCTTTAGTTGATACGAGCGTCACCGCTCATATGATGCCTCAACCTTCTAATCTTGACATGTCATATACATATACAGGCGATTCTAAAGTAATTTTTGGTAATGACACATCTCTTGATGTCTTGCATATAAGATCTTGTTAAATTACGCGTAATCTAGAATTACTTGACGTTTTAGTTGTTCCACACTTAACAAAAAATCTCATATCTATCAGTCGCGTTACTCATGACAACAAAGTTGATGTTCTTTTTCTGATAAATAGTTTCTTATTTAGAACCGAAAGACAGGAACACCTCTGGCTCAAGGGAGACTTGAAGGTAACTAATATGTGCTTTATTAAGCTTACTCGACACTCTCAACAACACTTAGATGAAAAAGTCCATGAATCGTTTTCTATTTTTCATGATCCATTCGGTCACATTGGGCACTCTATTATTTCAATTTTAAATAAGAAACGACTTTTATCTTTATTGTCTTCATCACCAAATTCATGTATTTCGTGCACCTTGTTAAATTGGAAAAATCCATTGTACTCTTTTTTCTTCAAATGAAAATTGATCTACATGTGTTCTTGGTTTAATTCATTGTGATCTATGGGGAACTGTCTATGTTGCATCAACCAATGGTTATCGTTTTTATGCAATATTTGTTGATAAACTTTCCCGTTTCTGTTGTCTTTATCTGCTGAAATCAAAATCAGAATTTTTGGGCATTTTTAAGAGTTTTAAAGCTTTGGTTGAGAACCTGTTCTCTCGAAAAAAAAAAAATATATTTCAAAGTGATGGTGGTGAAGAGTTCATTAGTGCACCCTTTAATGAACTCTTAAAAATGCATGACAATCATCATCAACCCTCATGTCCGTATAATCCATCTCAAAATGGGCAAGATGAATGCAAGATCTTAACGTGGGGTTCTGGCCTAATCCAGAATACACTGCACTTCCTAAACTAATCTATGGATCAGATCTTCAAACTACTTTGTTGAACAGATAAGAGCCTAAACGTTTTAATTTGCTTATAAATCTCCAAGTTGGGTCACTACAATAAATGATGTGATCAGTTCCTTGCACGATAATCACACTTGGGACCTTGTTCCACGTCCTCAAAATGTTAATGTAGTTGCCTCAAAATAGTACAATACAACATTGTAGTATATTCATATCTTTTAGTACCAACATAGAATTTTAATCATGAATTGCATCAATGCATAATCAAGTTAAATGACAACATTGAGAACCAGAATTAGAACCGTTTAATTCATTGTTTACAATTCTATTTCAATTTCTGCATGTTTTCAAAGTAGTATGTTATCTACATTACTTAAGATTTTTCATATAAAACCCCCCTTTCTGAGCGAAGTACCTTACGCAAAGAGGTATAGAGTATTGTTTTGTGTCTTTGCGGTTTGATCCTGCTTGCCTTGTAATACTTTTAAGTGCATTAAAGCAGTGTATTTGGAGTCTATTGTACCCCATATTATTTGTTGGGTTTGACAACTTAACAATTTGAGAACCTTGTTCCCTGTCCTCAAAATGTTAATGTAGTTGCCTCAAAATGGTTGTATTGTACCAAGTTTCATGTAGATGGGTATGTCGATCGCCTGAAAGCCCGCCTTGTTACCTAAGGATATACCGAATTACCTAACCTTGATTTCAATTCGACTTTCAGTTCTATCATTAAAGCATCTACAATAGGCATCGTTCTCAGCTTAGCGGTCATGGGAAATTGGGTTTTACATCAACTTGATGTTAAGAACACGTTTTTAAATGTTTTTCTCTCCAAAATGTTTTTTTATGGAACAACCACCAAGCTATGGGAATTCTCGTTATCCCAACCATGTATGACGTCTTTAGAAAGCGTTATATAGATTAAAAAAGGCACCGTGTGCATGGTTTAAACGCTTCAGTAACTTTGTAATTCACCTTGGGTATGCTTGCAGTTGCACAAACACTTCCTTATTTGTTCTCAAAACCATATTATACTTAATTATTTATGTCGATGACATAATTCTCATAGGAAATGATGAGCCCATGATTGCATCCTTCATATCGTAAATGCATTTCACCTTTTCAATTAAAGATTTAGGGAGACTCAACTATTTTCTTTGTTTGGAAGTCAGCTACACCCCAGACGCCTTATTCCGAAGTCAATCTAAGTATGCTTCTGATATACTTCTTCGTGCTCAGCTTCATGAGAGCAAGCCTCTTGTGACACCGATGATTTCCAGTCAACAATTGTAACGACAGGGAAACCCGTTTCCTGATCCCACGCTTTACCGCTATTTGGTTGGTTCTTTACAGTACCTGACTATCACTCGCCCGAATATTTCATTTCTAGTTAACCATGTCAGCCAATTCTTATGAAATCCGACAAATGATCACTTCCTTGTTATATATCGCATCTTGTGTAATTGTTGGGTTTTTATTAAAAAATAGTCCAGTTATATTCTAAAATTTTACGTAATTAGCAATGGAAACATTTTTGTTTGAATAAACTAAAACCATTTTATACACACGAAGGATCATTTTGCAAGAACTTAGAAAGATTAAACACAACCAAAGAAGCAGAAAGTATAACAACCTTTGAAGAATTTGGTTCTTTTTGGCAATTAGGAAGTTGATGAATATGTCTTTAAAACTCCAAGTAGAAGTTCTCTATAACGTATCCACCAAGCAAGATTTGAACCAGCAAAATATGCTAGTAAACTCTTGTAAATTAGTTGTTCATAAGCCTAGTAAACACTTGGAAATTAGTTGTTCATAAGCCTTAGAAACACATAGCAAATATACGTTCAAAGGTGAATCAACTAATGGTATTTTATCTAGCACCAAATGCAAGAAAAAGGATAGGTAGAGAGAGCCTAGAAATCTTGGTTTTGACAACCTCAAAATGAAGAGAAGAAGTGAAGAAAAACTAGTCCAAATCCTTGTCTAAAGCCTTTCTTTTATCTTCAAAACATAAAACAATAAAGTGGGAGGTATGGTTTTTTCTTACAAGCATGCTTTAATGTAATAAACAAATGAAAAGCATGTCTCCTTCATCATGAAGAAACCCACAACTATTACATGCCATGGAGACAACTTTCAAATGCTAATTTACTTTGCATAACTAGCTATTAAGATTGTAAGTAAATAGATTACTCAAAGTGTCCAAAAAGTTGTACACAACATTAATAATCATACCAATATGTTGGTAAATATTATTTCCATAAAATAATGTTTTTCCAGTTAAATACAAGTCTTGATATTTATTAATAATCAAAATTATACTAATAAATAATCAATTAGTAGTAACTTGCTATAAAGTGTGACCTTATAGGATCATATGGTATTCGCAATATTAATCTATAATGACTCTTGCACATACAAGATCTTTCAGTTATATCAAAGACACATCTCACTATGAAATTTCTTATGGTCGTTCTAATCCACATTTACTAGCATATTATGATGTTGATTAGTTATCTTGTCTTAACACTAGAAGGTCCATTTCCGTTCTTGTCTTGGTCATCTTGTCTTGACACTATAAGGTACATATTTACTCAATTTTCATGGTTCTAGTATTGTGTTATGGAGCTCCAAAAAACAGTCGACTGTCTCTCGTTCAAGTTGTGAGTCGTAGTATCGCTCTCTTGCTAATGTACCTAAAGATGTTATCTGAATTACACATCTTCTTGTTGATTTGCACATATCTTTAAAAATGGGCCAACTTCTTTTATGTGACAAGAAAGGCGTCATCTTCATTAGTGACAATCATGTTTCACCTAAACGTGCCAAAACGTATTGAACTGGATTATCATTTTATAATGGAACTTGTTCAAGCTGTAAAACTTCGTATTCAATTTGTCCCTTCGTATCTCAATGTTGTTGGTGGCTTCAAAAAAGTCTTCCAAGACCATTGTTTACTATATTTCGTTCCAAGCTCGGTGTTGGACCAAATACCACAAATCGTTTACCGGGGGGGGGGGGGGGGGGGGGGAGGGATATTGGAAATATTCCAAAAAATAAGCATGATTCTACAAGATAATATGATTATGTATATTTATTGCTCTGCATTTATCCCTTGTAAATATTACTCTTTTAATTATTGTGTATAAATTCAAGTACCCTGCTCCCATTTTTTTTTTTTTTGAAACGGCAAATCTAACGTGCTCCCAATTGGAGTACTATCATTATCCTTTTATATATATATATATATATATATATATATATATATATATATATATATATATATATATATATATATTAATTGCAAACCGCCAATGTTATAATGAAAAACAAACATTGACAATGATATTTGACTAAAAGAACAATATTTAAATAACCACAAATTAAAAAACTATTATGTTTTTGCCAAGTATTTAATTGAAATTATGAATGCACCATGTGGTTTTGTTATATTTTACTTAGTTGAATAAGATTTAATGGCGGAGTTGTGAAATTTAAGTAATGGAGAAAAAATGATACTCCAGTTGTCAAATTTTGAAAACCCACTAATGTTGAATTTTTGGTAGTTGACTTTTTGCACTGAATCATATTATCAAACTCTTTACGGAATACAAATTTTCTTCTTAAAATGATATTTTATATGAAATTGTTTTACTTTCACATTTGATGGATGTGTTTTAAGTTTTCATTTTTTTATTTAATTTTATATCTTGAAATCTTGAATGCCAAATATAACTAATTTAAAAATAATAATTTATGATTTTTCTAAATAGAAATTTCGCACCATTGACGAAAAGTTTCATTTTAGTCAATTACCCATGTTGTTTTTGACATAAAAATTAACATTAATAAATAGTTGGTAACATTTTCAAATTCTATATAGAATCATAATTAATAAGAAATCGGAAATTTAAAAGAAAAACTTATATATTTGTTATTTGGATGTGTATCGACCATATAATAACAAAAGATTACTTATGTTTTTTTTTTTTTTTTTTTTTTAATTTTAGGTCATATTTTTGTGGCAAAATAACTGAGATTTTTCGTAATTTTTCATTTAAGATCCAAATTGATAAATAAAAAACAAAGTTTTAAAAAATCTTACTTCGTCTTTTAGTACTTGGAGTTTAATTTTTATGAAAAATAAATAGATAAATATATCAAAAGTTTGGGAAACACACTTGTTGGGAACCATACTCACATCAGACATAACTGGTTAACCCACATTCTAACCTGATTTTAGTTTAAATATTAAAGTTTTTCTATGGTTAAACCCACTTCATTTCTTTTCACACGCTGGAAAGTGTGAAATGATGTATTATTTTGTTCTATAATAAGAAATTTTATTGCTTGTTACTTCACATTAATTTTATAGAACGATTAGGTACCCAAAAAGTTAATTAACTACATAAGAACTCAATTCATATAAGTGGTCAGTATAACATAAATCAAATTCAACGATTCTAGTTAAAACAGGAACACAATCACTAGAATAGAATCATAAACCAAACATCAAACCATATGTTTCAAGTCAAACAATCAACATGTTTTGAACAAGAACTAGAAACTAGGCTTTTTAGCCACATGTGGTTAAAAACAAACAAAACAAAAAGATGAAATAGGAAATGTTTAATGCTTACAAATTGAAATTGTAAGTGTTTGCAATGATTAAAATTCTTCAGATATCTCCCAAAATCACCCAAAATCGCCCAACAATGCTCGAAAAACTGTTCATGAGAACGAATGAGCCAAATTCCTCATTTTAGCTCAAAAAGTAACTGCTCTAGGGTGAACCGCATGGACAGACTCCAGACCGTGCATTTTTACTTCATGATCGTGAGTTTTTCTATCTGAACATTATTTTTGGCTCACGACTGTGAGTTTTAGACCAGACTATGCTTTTTGCTGAAACTTCAATCGACATTCAAACTTGACTCCGTTTTCGTTCTAACTTGGACCCAAGTCTTGTTGCTCAAATATATAATGAAAAGGACAAACATGACATGTATCGGTGTAACATGGACCACATTTTAAACATAATCATTTTCTATGATGATGTGTAATGACTTGGGCTATGTCTTCATGTTTTATTTTGCGACACGTCCAGTTCATATTCTCTCCATGATCTATGCTCCATCATCCAAGCTCTATACTCCTAGCTCCATACTCTGAGTTCGCCTCCATAGCTCCAATGCTCCATAATGCCTACAAAACAAATAAAAAATAGTGAAGTACCAGCCATTCTGAATAAAAACATACAAGTTCCGCTATTATCAACTAAATGCAAAGATTAAGAAGTAACATGCACTCAAAAGATGGAAATGGAAGTGCAAAATAAGTGCATTAAATGCACCAAACAAACCACTCATTCCATAGTTATTAAATTGTGAATATTAGTTAAAATCTTATTTTTTATCTTTGTGTGAAAAAACATCCATAGTTATTAAATTGTGAATATTAGTTAAAATCCTATTTTTTATCTTTGTGGGAATAAACAGTAAAATCATTATTTTTAAAGTCTAATAAACTCATTCATACACAAATTCATAGTTTAATACACAAATTCACAATTTAGTACATTCATTTATACACTCATTCACAATTCTATACATCAAATTCCAAGTTTAATACACAACATTCAAGAAATTAGAAAAAATATTCACATTATTTATAAAATACTATAACGCCCGCAGAGTCGGGCAAGACAGTTATAATATAATAAGTAGTGTTGTAAAACTCGCCGAGTTGGCCGATTACTCGGCCGAGTACTTCCTACTCGGCCCCTTACTTAGACGAGTTACAAAATCCGAGTACTTCCTGACCGTCCCTTACTGAAGCGAGTAGTTTTGTAAAACTTGACCAACTCGGTGATTAATATGTATAATGTACTTAATGATTTATTATTTAACACACACACATGAGATTATTACTACATATATATATATATATATATATATATATATATATATATATATATATATATATATATATTAAATTTTCAATAATTATTCACGAAGTGAGATCATTGTATGTTTTTCAGTTTTTGTGTTTCACATGTATCTAATTTTCTTATATATTTCAATTAACTAATGATTTTAATTTATGATTTTGACATTTACCATTTCCCTAAAAGTATTTATACATGAATTATTGAATCTGAGTACTCCCCAAGTACTCCCGAGTACGCCCGAGTACTCGATACTCGGCAGTCGGCCGAACAGGTACCAAGTAGTGAGTTCTACAACCTTGATAATAAGCGATAACAACGATATTTGGATAAAAGGTTATTTAGGATAAATGATCTTAACCAAAATTATAGCATATGTGAAAAGGATTCCGTACATATAATGAACTCTAAATATCCAACTTCGTATGAAGAAGTTATGCTTCTTCGAAGTTTCATGATTAAACCGACACGGCTCTACGTACCGTAAAAAATGAATTCTTGACTTATCAGCGTAAGCAATCTAAATGATGTCATAGTAAAATTAAAACCGAGAGAGTGCATATAAAAACATCCAAATCAGACTTCATATGAGGAAGTTATGATTTTTCGAAATTTAAGTGCAGCTGTGTTAGCACAAAAATCGAATTTTAGATCGGTTGATCGTTAGCTGAAACGATCTAAACGAGAATTGAAGATCTCATGATAAGGAGTCCGTATATATAAATACTGCCAAAAATGGACATCGTATGAGAGAGTTATGAATTTTTAACGGAGCTTAACAGTCTAAGCCTGTTGAAAATATAACTTTAAAAATAAAGAGGGAATTTGCCGACGGAGTCTAAATGAAAGTTGTAGATCTCGTCAATACCTATGTCTAAATATAAAGAACATAAAAAATGGAGTTACTGTGAAGAAGTTACAAATTTTTTGAAGTTTCTCGAGTGCACCTCGCGCAATAGAGGCGTGACGCTCATCTTCTGTAAGCTGCCACATAGCACCAACCAAAAGTTGCCACGTGTCACGCTCTGAGAGGAAGGAGTGTCGGCCAAGCTTGGGCGCGACACACACTTGGTCCGGCACGACGTTCACTTTTCCTATAAAGACTTGTAGCTGCTCATTTGATTTCCACACCAACCCAAACATCCTCTCTCGATTTTCTCCCGATTTTAACCCCAATTTCCTTTAGTTTTTAGTCTTTGGTGAATCCCTGAGGCCCCTAAGATCCCGGTAATTAGTAGCTAGCAGGTCAAAGTTTTGCCAGTGCAATTTCTAGACTTTTATCTAGGAAATCTCTGTCATGTTAGAGAAAAATCTAAAGTACCAAGGCGAAGTTTTGCCCAAATTCAGAGGCATTCACTTTTATCAAGTGAGTGCATAGTCCCTTTCATGAACATGATTTTAATACAAGTATTAATTAAAGTATTCAATATCTCTAGAAGAGTTTATATGTGATCTATATGCTTATTGACTGAAATATGCGTTAAAAACGTATTTGACGATATACGATATGCGAACTAGATATGGTTCTATATGTGTTAAGGTATATATATATATATATATATATATATATATATATATATATATATATATATATATATATATATATATATACTATTTCATGATAATAATAATAAAAGTATCATTAAAGAGAAGGACAAAGGTTTATTAATACTTAAATACTCTACGTTAAATATATATATATATATATATATATATATATATATATATATATATATATATATATATATATATATATATATATATATATATATATATATATATATATATATATATTGACATAGGATAGTGTTGCGTAGGTAGAGCTGGTACTAGGACTTGAGCATTGTAATCTTACCGAGAGATAATATAAGACTTGCAAATGAGGCTTAGAGTAACATCCCGACTCCCAGGTATGAATTTCAAGAATTTTTATTCATTATTTGAGACCAACTCGACGAGTTGGAGGCCCCAACTCGTCGTGTAGAAACCGATCAGGCCGCATGATTTATGGGACCTACTCGACAAGTTGGAGGACCCCAACTCGACGAGCAGGAGCTAAATGGGATAACCCTAATTTTTAGGGTTTGCACCCTATTTAAAGGACTTGACCCGTATCCTTTGGCCCCGCTTATCACCTCATTACCCAGATAAGGAAACCCTAGCCGTTATTTACCACTTCCTTGTGTGTGTGAGCTTAGAAGGTCATTTTTGTGTTCTTTTGGAAAGGTTTTGAAGCTTGAAGAGGTTAGAGCAAAGGGAGAAGCAGGAGATCCAAGATCTACTCTGTGTTAGCAACCATTTGGAGGTAAAAAGTCTTTACCTTGGCTTTCCATTTCATAGATCTTCCCTTATGCAAGAATATGATCATTCCTAGTGTAAAATGGGGTCATTCTCGGATTTGAGCTTGTCCAGAGGAGGTGGTTTCAGATCTGGACACCTCTAGGCCTCTATGAACATAAAGTGGTTGACTTTAGCTAGTCTTGGCCCTCCTCCATGCCCTAAAACTCTTATTAAGCTTAGTTTTAGTGCTTTAATCCCTTTAAAGCCTTGCATGCACGTATAGTTAGAAACTTTACGTGGTATCTCTGTCCTAAGAGGCTAGATCTGTAGTTTGGGGCCTTGGAGTCGACTAGAAAGGGGTGAACACGTTAAGACAGGAAGAACTCGACGAGTTGCGTAGCCAACTCAACGAGTTGATTAGGGTTTACCTGCCTTCTGGTTACTGAGTCAACTCGGTGAGTAGGTGAGATGACTGTTGGATAAGGTGTCTAAGTCCATAACTTATTTGGTATATACTTGACCCGACCCGGCATGGTCCATTTGGGTTGCACTTCACCCGAACTAGTTATGGATAATTTTATGAGAGTTGTATACTTACGATTTATTAATATATTATAAGTTATAATATATTAATATAAAGTCATGTTACCTACTTAGTTTTAATCTTGAATTAATTATGAATTAATTTAGTGATTAAAAGGAAGACTAATTAAATCATGGGCTATTATATTTATATGGTGTGTGGGCTAACACTCATTTGGAATGGGCTAAGCTTATATGGAAGTCCATGGATGATCCATGGAGCTTTTACCCATGGATCCTTGGAAGAGGAAAGGACATGGGTTATTAGGGTTTCACCCTAACCATGTACACTATATAAACAAGCTTATGTTGCATGAAAAAGACACTAGGTGTGTGTGTGTAAGTGTGGTGGCCAAAATCAAGAGTTAGCATACTCTCTCATATATTTTCCAAGTTTGGGTGATTTGTGATTTCCATTTGAGGCATTCACATTATTGGTGCTTGGCTCTCAAACTCCAAGGAATCAATAATCAACAAAAGGTATGTAATTCATCTAGTTCTTTTATGGTTAAAAGTACCCCATGCCATGCTAGATAGGTTATAAACCTTGGAAAATAATATTTTGCATGTATCTTAGACAAACATAGATCCAAGGTTTAATAGGGTTGCATGTACACTTAGGAAGTGTTAGAATGCTCAAAACCCTACAGTGGTATCAGAGCCTAGGCTTGTTTGTTTGATACTTGATGCAAAATAGTGAAAAAAAGTCGAATTTTTTGCTGTCTGCCTGATGAACTCGCCGAGTCCATGGGGGGACTCGCCGAGTTCATGTGTAAACTCATCCTACTCGGCGAGTAGGAGCCTCAGAATGCAGATTTTCGACTTTTGCTGCTGGAAATGGACTAGAAACATTACCCTAAACTGTTTTGGTGTTTTAAAACTTGTTTTAGTTGGTGTAATGGTTGTTCTAATCCATTTACAATAGCTTATATCAAAATTTTATGCTTTGTATGTGTTCATATAATTCTTGAAACTTTGATGATCATGTTCATGTTCTTATGAATTTAGAAGATGATAGGAATTATTTGCTGAATTGTTTATGATTAATTCTTGATCATTTATGTGTTTTAATGGAGTCCATAATTTGTCCTCAAGTTATGGATATCCAAAGGTCACTTCTTTTAAACACACACTTAAAACACATAAGTTACATGGAAATGAAGAGTCTTCATTTTTATGAACCTTTAATTCATAAGTTATGAAATGAAAAGTTTTGAATAGTTTCAAAACTTGTCCTCAAGTTTTGGAATTTGTAAAGTTACACACACTTTAATATACTTTAATTCCAAACCCTTAGAGTTTTAAAAATTAAAATTCAACCCTTATACTATTTATAACATTAATGGTTAATTATTATATATATGTATAAGATCAAAGTCGTCTTACCGCTAGTACGCCTTATTTACGAAGCCAGTCTATAAGGTGGGTATAAGGTTGTTGCCTATAAAATGGCAACTTAATGGGTGTCCACTCTCACCCACCGCTTGCTTGACTGGTCGAGGGTCGTTAGCCGAACGGGTAAGACAAGGACTTATAAATTCTCATTAAAAGTATGATGAATATTATAAAGTAACTAAACCTTTTATAAATTCCCAATCTTAGTTACTTTAGGAAAATGTGAATATGGTGCTAACCCATGAAATTCACACTTTGTACCTTACCAAGTCGTTGGTGGAGCGTGTGTGGTTAACCGGCACACTAACTTGGACTAGTAAGGATCACGAAGGGTGACTTAATGTTTATCATAGATCGGTGGAGCGTGTGTGGTTAACCGGCACATTGATTAGGTGATAATATTAAGGGTACCAAGTGAATTTGCATGGTTATTCACACCTTGTTTTGTGATCCTCGGCATCCCAGTCACAAAACTTGAAGGGCACAATCGAGATTGAAACATGTCATTGAAAAGTTCAATGAATCTCAAAGGAATATAGGAATTTCAAAACCAATTAAACCTAATAATTCATTTCGTTTTCATGGTGGAAATTGGTGAATCGTCATTCACCTACCTTCAAATATATTATAGCTTAGATTACGGCATCCCTCTTCTAAGTTATAATATATTGTGTTGGATCCTAGCCTTAATATTACATTTGGGTGTATTATTAAGGATTCGATATATCTAATCTAAACTTGTTTTCTTCTTTTCAGATGTCTTCCAACAACAAAGCTTTGGGCTCTAACCCTACTGGCTCCTTTTCCCTCATGAACCTTTGTGGGAGGATCATCTTTGATGGTTCCAACTTCATGGATTGGATCCGGAACATCAGGATGGTCACTCGTTACGAGGACAAGGAATATGTCCTCGATAAGGAGCTAAAGGAGCTTGATGAGTCCACTGCTACTCCTGAGGAGGTCGCTGAGTATCAGGCACATGAAAGAGATGCCACCAAGGTGGCATGCATCATGATGGCCACCATGACAGCTGAACTCCAAAAGTCCTATGAGGACTATTACCCTTTTGAGATGCATCAGGATCTGATGGAAAGGTACCATCAGAGTGCTCGTCAAGAGCGGTATGAAATAATCTCCTCCATGATCACTACCCGTATGAAGGATAGCGAACCAATCACGAGCCACATGCAGAAAATGCAAAGGTATGTGGACCGTCTAATGAAACTGAATGTGAACTTCCCTGAGGAGTTGGCAATTGATATCATTTTGCACTCCTTGCCATAGTGTTATGATCAATTTCGTATGACATACCACATGAACAAGGAGGAAGTCACACTCAGTAAGCTTCAAGGACTTCTGAAGACTGCCGAAAGTGGTCTTAAGAGTAAGTCGGTTGCTACTCCTACTCCTACTACTACCCCTGTTTTGGCTATCGGGCAAGGCAAAGGGAAAAAGAGGAAGTACCCTTCGAAGGGTACCAAGGGAAAGTCCCTTGAAGGCTCCTCATCTGGAACCAAAGGTGGTTCTATCACTCCTTCTGCCATCCCTAAGGATGCTGAATGCTTCTACTGTCAAAATAAGGGGCACTGGAAGCGAAACTGCCCAAAGTACTTGCAGGATGTCAAGGATGGGAAAGTGAAACCATCCCATGCAGGTATTTACACTATATTGTCTAATAACTCACCATATTCTAATTCTTGGGTTCTTGATACAGGTTGTGGTATTCAGATCTGTTGTGACTTGCAGGGCCTAAGAAGAAGTGAGGATGTGGAGCACGGGAAGATAAACTTAATCATGGGGAACAAGAAGGTTGCACCTGTTACCAAGATTGGAGTTTATACTTTGTTGCTAGATAGTGGGTTAAAGTTAGATTTGAATAAATGTGTGTACTCGTCTGAAATGGCAAGGAATATTATTTCCTTTCATGCTTTGTACAAACAAGGTTTTACCTTTTCTTTTGATAATGAAGTTGGTAGTATTAATGCTTTCTTTAATAATATTCTTTATTTTAAAGCATTACCTTGTGATGGTGTGTATGAAGCTGTATCGGTTGTAGATAATTTAGGAAATAATGTATTGTGTATTGATTCTTCTACTAGCTTGGATAAAGCATCTTTGTGGCATTGTCGTCTTGGACATGTAAGCAAGAAACGCATAGGCCAGCTCCAAAAGGATGGAGTCTTGGAGTCGTTCGACCTCAAGTCGGATGATAGTTGTGAGTCTTGTCTACTTGGGAAAATGACAAAATCACCCTTCACTGGTACTTGTGCAAGGGGTGAGGGTTTGTTGGACCTTATACATACTGATGTATGTGGACCATTCAAAACCGCCACAAGGGATGCTAATCGCAATTATGTGAATTTTATTGATGATTTTAGTAGATATGGTTATGTCTACTTAATCAAACATAAGTCAGAAACTTTTGAAAGGTTTAAAGAGTTTAAACAGGAAGTAGAAAATCAATTGGGCGGGAACATTAAGATGCTTTGATCCGATCGAGGTGGTGAGTATCTTAGTACTGAGTTCCTCGACTATCTTAAGGAGTGTGGGATTGTCTCACAATTGACACCTCCCAGGACACCACAGCTGAATGGTGTAGCTGAGAGGCGCAATCGAACCTTGTTGGACATGGTTCGCTCTATGATGAGTCGAGCTTCGCTACCAATCTCTTTTTGGGGGTATGCCTTAGAGACTGCCGCCCACATCCTTAATCTAGTCCCTACAAAGAAGGTTGCCAAAACACCTCATGAAATGTGGACTGGGAAAGTTCCCAATCTAGACCATATCAAGATTTGGGGTTGCGAGGCTTTCGTGAGGCGCGAGACTCATGACGAGCTCGAACCTCGAAGTGAAAGGTGTATTTTTCATCGGCTAACCACAAAAATCCTTTGGTTACCTCTTCTACAGACCCAGTGAGAATGTGGTCTTTGTGGCTAGGAGAGGGGTCTTTCGAGAGAGAGAATTTATAAGCCAAGGAGACAGTGGGAGGCAAATTGACCTTGAAGAAATTCAAGACTCGATTGGTGAAGGAACCTCAGACACTAGCAATCAACTTGAGGAGGAAATTCCTGTTGATCCAGCTGACAAGTCTATACTTCCGAGGCGTTCCACAAGGGTTAGGAACACACCTGAGTTTTATTATGGATTTCATATTACTACGGAAGGTGATACATTTATCAGTGACAATACACTGGTAAATCTGGATGAACCTAACAGTGTTAAGGAAGCCATGGCAGGCCCAGAGTCTGCTAAATGGAAGGAGGCTATGGACAGCGAGATACAGTCCATGTATGACAATCAAGTTTGGAACTTGGTTGACAATGTACCAGGCCGTAAGACAGTCGGGTGCAAATGGATCTTCAAGAAGAAGACCGACATGGATGGGAAGGTGCACACTTATAAGGCTCGACTGGTTGCGAAGGGGTTTACTTAGACTCAGGGTATTGATTATGATGAAACCTTTTCACCAGTAGCAAAGATTAAGTCTATTAGGGTTATGCTAGCCATTGCTGCATTTCATGATTATGAAATATGGCAAATGGATGTCAAAACCGCTTTCCTTAACAGAAAGTTGGCTGAGGATGTTTACATGAATCAGCCAGAAGGTTTTGTCAGTGAAGAGTACCCCAATAGAGTGTGCAAGCTTGAGAAATCCATTTATGGATTGAAACAAGCATCTCGAAGTTGGAAACTTTGTTTCGATGAGAAGGTCAAAGAGTTTGGTTTCTCAAGAAGTGAAGATGAGTCCTGCGTGTATGTCAGAGCTAGTGGGAGTATAGTTAGTTTTTTGGTACTGTATGTGGATGACATACTACTCATAGGAAATGACATCCCAACCTTGCAGGAGGTTAAGTCCTGGCTTGGGAAGTGCTTTGCTATGAAGGACCTTGGAGAAGCTACCTATATCCTAGGAATAAGGATATTAAGAGAAAGGAGTAAAAGACTAATTGGACTTAGTCAGAGTATCTACTTGGATAAGGTGTTGAAAAGGTTCAACATGCAGAATTCCAAGAAAGGAGAATTACCAATCCAAAGCAATACCAAACTGAGCAAGGCTCAGAGCCCGAGTACAGAAGATGAGATAGCTGAGATGAGTCGATTACCTTATGCTTCCGCTGTTGGTTCGATCATGTATGCTATGACTTGTACCCGTCCTGATGTGGCCTTCGCTTTGAGCATGGTCAGCAGATATCAGGGGAACCCTGGCAAGGCTCATTGGACTGCGGTAAAGAATATTCTCAAGTACCTGCGGAGGACTAAGGATTGGATCCTTACCCTTGGTGGGAGTGATGACTTGAGAGTAGTAGGGTATAGTGATGCTAGTTTTCAGACTGATAGGGATAACTTCCGCTCTCAGTCGGGCTGGGTCTTTACCTTAAATGGAGGGGCAATCACTTGGAAGAGTTCCAAACAGGAGACTGTAGCTGATTCGACTTGTGAATCAGAGTACATAGCAGCGAGTGAAGCGGCAAAGGAGGCGATATGGCTGAGGAACTTCATCGGAGACCTTGGAGTTGTACCAGCTATTAAGGAGCCTATGGAGATTTTCTGTGACAGCAATAGTGCGGTTGCCTTAGCCAAGGAACCAAGAGATCATGGCAGATCCCGACACATTGACAGAAAATATCACTTCATAAGACACAAGATAGAAGAGGGACTCCTCGTGGAAAAGAGGGTATCGTCAGATGAGAACCCTGCGGATCCCCTTACGAAGGGACTGACGAGGGTTAAGCATTTGCAGCATGTGAGGCGCATCGGGCTGAGGGACGATATTAGTTTTACAGATTAGATAGCCTTTTCTGAAACTTGTAAAATGTAATCGACGTTTGATGATGAATAAAATGTGTGATTTATTTATGAGTAAAGTGTTACTATCATTGTCAATTATTTACTATTGTTTCAGTTTTGCATGTTTTGACTTCCAGAATAATTAATTTATTCAAACCTCCACAATCGGTCATACGTCGGAAGTAGGTATGAATCAAGATTGTCATGAATTGGGATTGTAGATGACTAAAAGTGTTTAGCCATAGCAATGGTTGCTACAACATTCATGAGTACTCATAAGTTATGAGTATTGGAATAAACCCACGCTCACTTGTATCACTTCATGGAATTTATCTCGAGTGATCGTGAGACGATAATATCATATAAGTCTTCAAACCTAGAGATATGAGTTGTAACCTATGAGTTGGTTGTGCATTGATTGCACGTAAACGCATCAGTAACTTGATGTTATAAAACGTGCCTTTGTGTGCAATTCAATAAGTAGTAGAACAAGCATATGAGTCGAAGTTTATCTGTTCCTTCTAGAAAAAGAAGCGATATCTGGGCCCCTCGATGATTTTGTGTTGACCCATGTACCGGGCCCGGTCAGAACTAAATTGATGTGTTCAGTTAAGTTCTTTGTCAAACAAATCGGAAATCGAGAAACAACTGCTATACAATAAGTAAGACATTGTTCCATGTATTTGTCCGGCTGATATAATGAGAGCAGAGGATTATATGATCACTTATCTAAAATGGCGCTTCATAGTTCACAAGAGTTTTCGAGAGCTACGATTGCCGGTTGGTTCCTGAAGTAATATAGGCAAATACAGTTATTAGACTTATCCAAGTGGGAGTCTGTTGGATAAGGTGTCTAAGTCCATAACTTATTTGGTATATACTTGACCTGACCCGGCATGGTCCATTTGGGTTGCACTTCACCCGAACTAGTTATGGATAATTTTATGAGAGTTGTATACTTACGATTTATTAATATATTATAAGTTATAATATATTAATATAAAGTCATGTTACCTAATTAGTTTTAATCTTGAATTAATTATGAATTAATTTAGTGATTAAAAGGAAGACTAATTAAATCATGGGCTATTATATTTATATGGTGTGTGGGCTAACACTCATTTGGAATGGGCTAAGCTTATATGGAAGTCCATGGATGATCCATGGAGCTTTTACCCATGGATCCTTGGAAGAGGAAAGGACATGGGTTATTAGGGTTTCACCCTAACCATGTACACTATATAAACAAGCTTATGTTGCATGAAAAAGACACTAGGTGTGTGTGTGTAAGTGTGGTGGCCAAAATCAAGAGTTAGCATACTCTCTCATATATTTTCCAAGTTTGGGTGATTTGTGATTTCCATTTGAGGCATTCACATTATTGGTGCTTGGCTCTCAAACTCCAAGGAATCAACAATGAACAAAAGGTATGTAATTCATCTAGTTCTTTTATGGTTAAAAGTACCCCATGCCATGCTAGATAGGTTATAAACCTTGGAAAATAATATTTTGCATGTATCTTAGACAAACATAGATCCAAGGTTTAATAGGGTTGCATGTACACTTAGGAAGTGTTAGAATGCTCAAAACCCTACAATGACTTGGCGAGTTGACAAGAGTTTTCCCGGTTTCTGAGTTCTGAAGGAACTCGACGAGTTGCTAGATGCACTCGACGAGTTGGGTCAACAAGGACTGTTGACTGTTGACTTTGACCATGGTTGATCATGTTTGACTTTAAGGGTATTTTGGTAATTTGGGTTTTGAAAAAATTGGTCCTATGATGATTGTAGGTGTTTGAGTTTGGAGCTGTGATTCGGGAGCTTGATTCTTTCAGTTCAGTTCGACATTATGATGTGAAGTCTTCTCACTATATCAAGAGGGTCTAAGGCACCTAGGCTGACCCTTTTTGGATTGTATCCTGGTTATAGGATGATGCTATGTTAGTGATCTGTTAGATCTGTGTCCTGGTTATAGGATGATCATATGTTAGTGATCTGTTAGACCTGTATCCTGGTTAAATGATGATGTTGTGTTAGTGATGTGTTAGATCGGTATCCTGGTACAGAGGATGATGCTATGATTAGTGATCTGTTAGATCTGTATGACTATCTGTACATGCTAGCTAGCGTATGATATTATGTGTTATTTGTATGATTGGAGGTGGGTTGAGGTGGTCCTGCTTTGTGCTCTAGGCCAACATACCCAGGGCGGCCCGGATAGACTACAGACCCAGTAGGGCGTACTAGTTAGGCCGAAGGCCCGGAGAACGGTGCCCGGAAAGGGCAGAACAGACATGCTGAAGGTTCTGAGAGTGGGCCAGATAGACTGAAGGACCGGTGAGGGCGATCCAGTCATACTGAAGACTCTGAGAGTGGACCATGTAGACTGAAGGCCCAGTGAGGGCGGACCAGTCGTACTGTAGACTCTGTATATGCATGCTGTTTGTTTGATATTGTTATGGTTTGTATGGCGTTGGTATTTTGGGGGAACTCACTAAGCTTCGGGCTTACATCTGTTGATTTTGTTTCAGGTACTTCAGATGATCGCGGGAAGGCGAAGGCTTGACCGTGCACCTCCTCACATTTTATGATTTTGATTTATGGGATACTTTGGCATGAAACTATTTTGAAAACACTTTGCAATAAATAATGATTTTTGGATGTTTGAAAAAGTTTTAAATTGGCATGAATTTTATGGATGATACAAGTTGGTATCAGAGCCTTGGTTTGAGTGAATTGGAGGAACACTCATGTGAATCCAGTCTCAAACTAAGGAAAAGATTTTCAAAATGATTTTCAATTGGTTTTCAAAATATTAAAGGAGGACGCAAAGTGTACGATAAGCCAGAGCCAATAAGTAGACCCCAAAATACCTTACAGTTATTTGATATTGTGATATGTTAGAACAACATGCTAGTGAAAGGCTAGGGATCTTCAGGAATTGCATGATAAAATTGATTGATCATATGATGCATGATAGCCTAGGGTTTTCTTACAGGAAATTGACATCATTACTGTAGTTGCTTAGTGTATGCATCACGGTCGTTTATAACTAAGATCCTATAGCCTGAGAATGTTGGGTTTGGCATTATTTCCTGTTCTTGTTTGATGAAGGGATTAGGGTAGGATCAGGTATTAGAAAGTCTATTGGGTCCAACGTTATGTATGGCTAGCATACATGAGTGCTGCAGGGTTGGTGGAAGTTTCATGGATGAGTTGTGCGGGGTCAGTCGGCCAGTTATGAGATATTTAGCTTTCCTCTAGGAGTGAGGATTGAGCGCTCGCCTATGCTTATGTATATTGTTAGGACGTTGTGATGATACTTGAGACAAATATGGGTAGGTGTGGAAGGTAGTATGGGCTCGTACTACTGAAAGCACAGGACCCATACTCATAGCAAGGAAGTCACAACCCCTATGGCTTTGTTGGGAGTTGGTTCCCCATTGTTATATGGAGTATCTGATATCTTCCTAGTATATTTTCGGTATGGTGGTTACGACGTGATTTGTGACCAGATTCGGATCGGGATCAGGAGATGGCAGTCAGGGCAGACCAGCAGAGCCCGAGACTATCGGACAGATGAGGCCAGATGAGTTGGACGCCAGGATTGGGGAGATCCTGCACGATGAGGTTGCTACGTTGTTCCAGGCTTAGTTGCCGGAGATGTTTGGGTCTATCAAGACCACTATAGTGGAGTACTTTGATGTGCGCTATTCAGTCATTGCTGAGACGGATGCCGCTGTAGCTTCCGCAGCCATAGCAGCTGCAGGCAGTGGGTCCAGTCGGGATTTCCAGTACCGGGACTTCGATAACATGAAGCCTCCGACTTTTGATGGGATTTAGGACTCGATCGTATCCATGAGGTGGCTATATGACATTGAGGGATGCTTTTTCACGTGCTCATGTCCTACTGACCAAAAGGTCAGGTGTGCTCTGAACCTACTAAGGTCTGGAGCAAAGGACTGGTGGAGGCTGATGACAGGGTCGTATTCTGATGAGCAGAGAGCTGCAGTGACATGGGATCAGTTCAGGGAGATGTTCCGCTCCCGCTACATACCACGGGATGAGCCAGAGTGGCTGGATCAGGAGTTTTTGAAGCTGAGACGGGTTATAGAGTCGGTGACGGAGATCACCCGTATGTTTACCGAGATGGCGATGTTTTGCCCGGAGTTTGATTATGAGCAAGCTCAGATGACACGTTATCTGAGCATGCTCAAGACCGACATCAGACAGTTTGTTGCTACTCAGCGTTGTGATACGTTACTGGAGTTACAGGAGGCCGCTAGGCGGCGTGAACTGGAGATTGAGCTGCAGTTGAGAGAGGAGAGGCAGGCCCCGACGTAGTCACAGTCGGCGCCGAAGCGGTCTAAGACCGCCACTTCTAGGTCTGGAGGCCAGCGTGGCCGCACTTGTGGAAGGTGCGGGAAGGGTCATTCAGGAGTTTGTCGATCAGGCAGTGGGTGCCGCAAGTGCAGAAAGGAGGGGCACTTTGCGAGGGATTGCCGCCAGTTAGCCCCGGTTCAAGATATGAGGATTTGCTACCACTGCAATCAGGTTGGTCACATGAAGACCAACTATCCAGTGCTCGCTGCCAGGCCAGTGCAGGTTCAAGCGCCGGCTACACTGAGGATTACTGATGGGAGTCAAGGTAGAGCAGGGCCCCCGAAGGCTCAGGGACGCGCCTTCTAGCTCACATCCGAGGAGGCCAGGGCAGCACCCGATGTGGTTGCTGGTATGTTTCTATCCCTCATCTTGTTAATTATATTTATTTTATGCTTATATGTGTTGTACCTATGTTAGGCACGCTCTTAGTGAACTCCTTACCTGCTCTGGTATTGTTTCACTCGGCGGCGAGTCGGTCTTTTGTCTCGCAATCTTTCAGTAGGGAGTTCGGTTTGCCTTTAGGAGAGCTACAGTGTCCGTTGCGATTCTCTATCGCTAACTAACACGGTATTTCTACTTCTTCAGTCTATCGGGGTAGCGTTCTGGAGCTCTTCGGGGTATCCTTCCTGGTTGATTTGATTCCGATTCCCATGGGGGAAGTTTGTATGATAGTGTGTATGGACTGGATGAGCCTATTCGATGTCGTGATCGACTGTGAGGGTCAGCGTGTGGTAGTTCGAACCTCATGTGGGGGAGAACTGGTTATCTACGAACCAGGTTGGGTTTAGGGTTCTGTTCAGCCGCCAGGGCTCGACAGTATATTCAGCATGGGTGTGTCGATTATTTGGCGTATGTGGTGGATACGCGGGTCAGGGATCAGGTTTCGGTTTCAAATGTTCCGGTTGTCAGAGAGTTCGTTGATGTGTTTCTGGAGGAGTTACCCGGAGTGCCTGCAGATAAGCAGGTGGAGTTCAGGATCGACCTAGTACCAGGTGCGGCCCCTATTTCCAAGATGTTGTACCGATTTGCACCACCCGAGATGCAGGAGCTATCATCTCAGCTGCAGGAACTGCTTGGCAACACTTCATCTGTACGAGTAGTTCTCCGTGGGGAGCGCCGATTCTCTTCGTGAAGAATAAGGATGGTTCACACCGGATGTGCATTGATTACCGGGAGCTGATTAAGTTGACGGTGAAGAACCGTTATCCACTTCCCCGGATTGACGATCTCTTTGATCAGCTACAGGGAGCATCTTGGTTCTCCAAGATAGATTTGAGGTATGGGTACCATCAAGTTAGGGTACGGGGAGAGGACGTAGAGAAGACTGCGTTCCGGAATCGTTATGGACATTACGAGTTCTTGGTGATGCAATTTGGGCTCACCAACGCACCAACTATATTTATGGACCTAATGAATCGGGTATGCAGACTGATGCTTGATCGCTCGGTTATCGTATTCATCGATGACATCTTGGTGTATTCCAAGACCAGAGAGCAGCATGAGGAGTATCTCCGCGAGCTGCTGGGATTTTTGAAGTGGGAACGGCTTTATGCCAAGTTCTCGAAGTGTGAGTACTGGTTACGAGAGGTTCAGTTCCTTGGACACCTCGTTCACCAGGAGGGGATTTTGGTCGATCCGGCCAAGATCGAGGTGGTTATGTAGTGGGAGGTTCCGAAATCTCCCTTGGATATCAGGAGCTTCTTGAGATTGGCAGGGTACTACCGAAGATTCATTCAGGATTTCTCCAAGATTGCAGTACCCCTCACTCGTCTGAAGAGGAAGGGGGTGGATTTCCGGTAGGGCCCTGAGCAGCAGAGGGCATTTGAGACCCTCCGACAGCGAGTTTGCGAGGCTCCAGTCTTGACTCTCCTGAAGGGAGTTGAGGATTTTGTAGTGTTCTGTGATGCATCCATCACATGACAGGGAGCGGTTCTCATGCAGAGAGGACGAGTGATAGCCTACGCGTCGCGACAGTTAAAGCCGCATGAGACGAGATACCCCACGCATCATTTGGAGTTGGGAGCAGTGGTATTCGCTCTCAAGATTTGGAGACAGTATCTCTATGGGGTCCGCTATACCATATACACGGACCACAAGAGTTTGAGACATATCATGAATCAGCCGAACCTGAACATAAGGTAGCGTAGGTGGCTGGACGTAGTCAAGGATTATGACTGTGAGATCCCTTACCATCCATGTAAAGCGAACGTTGTGGCGGACGCCCTGAGCCGCAAGTCGGCTGGATCTTCTATTCCTACGATATGTATGAGGATATCAGTGGATTCTCCACTTGTGAGCTTGATCAGGGAAGCTTAGGCCGAGGGTGTGCGACAGGAGAACTGGAAACTAGAGAGAATTAGGGGCGAGATCACCAGATTCGTGCAGGATAGTCGGGGATTGTTGACCCGTTGTGGTCGGGTGTGGGTTCTGATGTCTGGTAGGGTCAGATAGATTGTACTGGAGGAGGCTCATAAGTTTCACTTCTCTATTCACCCGGAGGCCACCAAGATGTACCGGGATCTGAGTTTGAGTTACTGGTGGCCATGCATGAAGAGAGAGATCGCTTGGTACGTTGAGAGGTGCTTGACATGTAGGATGGTCAAGGCCGAGCATCAAAGGCTGCATGGCAAGCTGCAGCCTCTAGAGATTCCCATGTGGAAATGGGAGCAGATCACGATAGACTTCATCGCCAAATTGCCGAGAAAGGCAAAGGGTTTCGACGCTATATGGGTCATCGTGGATTGATTGACCAAGAGTGCCCATTTTTTACCCGTTCAGGAGAGCTCATCAGCCGAGAAGCTGGCCGATGTGTATATCCGCGAGATCATTGCTCGCCATGGGGTTCCGGTCTCTGGCGTTTCAGACCGTGATGTTCGGTTCACCTCCCGTTTCTGGCAGAAGTTCCACGAAGAACTTGGCACGCGGCTGCAATTTAGTACAACTTATCATCCGCAGACAGACGAGCAGAGCGAGCGAACCATTCAGACCCTCGAGGATATCTTACGGGCCTGCGTTATTGACTTCGGTGGGAGTTGGGACTCCTACCCACCCCTTGCAGAGTTTTCCTATGACAACAACTTTCACTCCAGCATTGGTGTTACACCTTATGAGCTATTGTATGGACGGAGATGTCGTACCCAGTCTATTGGGGCGAGGTTGGTCACAGGGTGATGGGTCAGAGCGAGGTAGTTCTGCAGACTACTGAGATGATTCAGCAGATCAGGCAGTGGTTGCAGATCGCTCAGAGTCGGCAGAAGAGTTACACCGACCGGCGCTGATCTGAATCGGAGTTTTAGGTAGGTGACATGGTACTATTGAAGGTCTCACCCTGGAAAGGTGTGATACGCTTTAGGAAGAGGGGGAAGTTGGGTCCCCGATACATCGGGCCATTCAGGATTATTGTCAGGGTTGGCACGGTGGCGTATAGACTAGATCTTCCGGAGGAGCTCAGTCAGATTCACAGCACTTTGCACGTTTCACAGTTGCGGAAGTGTATATTGGACAAGGATGCGTCGTGTCGTTGGATGACATTCAGGTGGACGAGCGCTTGAACTATGTCGAGAGGCCCATAGCTATGTTGGAGAGAAAGGTGAAGGTTTTGAGGAACAAGAGAAATACCTTTGGTAAAGGTAAAGTGGCAACATAGGAAAGGATCCGGGTGGACTTGGGAGCCGAAGGCCGAGATGCGGGAGCATTACCCTGAGTCGTTCACCGCAGCAGAGTTTGAGGACGAAGTGTAGTTCAAGTGGGGGAGAATTGTAACATCCCGACTCCCAGGTATGAATTTCAAGAATTTTTATTCATCATTTGAGACCTACTCGACAAGTTGGAGGCCCCAACTCGTCGTGTAGAAACCGATCAGGCCGCGTGATTTATGGGACCTACTCGATGAGTTGGAGGAGCCCAACTCGATGAGTAGGAGCTGAATGGGAAAACCCTAATTTTTAGGGTTTGCACCCTATTTAAAGGACTTAACCCACATCCTTTGGCCTCCCTTATCACCTCATTACCCAGAGAAGGAAACCCTAGCCGTTCCTTACTACTTCCTTGTGTGTGTGAGCTTAGAAGGTCATTTTTGTGCTCTTTTGGAAAGGTTTTGAAGCTTGAAGAGGTTAGAGCAAAGGGAGAAGCAGTAGATCCAACATCTACTCTGTGTTAGCAACCATTTGTAGGTAAAAAGTCTTTACCTTGGATTTCTATTTCTTAGATCTTCCCTTATGCGAGAATATGATCATTCCTAGTGTAAAATAGGGTCATTCTCGGATTTGAGCTTGTCCAGAGGAGGTGGTTTCAGATCTGGACACCTTTAGGCCTCCAAGAACATAAAGTGGTCGACTTTAGCTAGTTTTGACCCTCTTCCATGCCCTAAACCTCTATAAAGCTTAGTTTTAGTTCTTTAATCCCTTTGAAGCCTTGCATGCACGTAAAGTTAGCAACTTTATGTGGTATCTCTGGCCTAAAAGGCTAGATCTGTAGTTTGGGGCCTTGGAGTCGACTGGAAAGGGCTGAACACGTTAAGACAGGAAGAACTCGACGAGTTCTGTAGCCAAATCGAAGAGTTGATTAGGGTTTACCCCTCTTGTGGTTACTGAGTCAACTCGGTGAGTGGGTGAGATGACTCGGCGAGTTGACAAGAGCTTTCCCGGTTTCTGAGTTCTGAAGGAACTCGGCGAGTTGCTAAATGCACTCGACGAGTTGGGTCAACAAGGACTGTTGACCTTGAATGTTGACTGTTGACTTTGACGAGGGTTGACTCAGTTTGACGTTAAGTGTATTTTGGTAATTTTGGTTTTGATAGAATTGGTCCTATGATGATTGTAGGTGTTTGAGTTTGGAGCTGTGATTCGGGGGCCTGATTCTTTCATTTCAGTTCGACATTGTGAGGTGAGTTCTTCTCACTATATCAACAGGGTCTAAGGCACCAAGCCCGACCCTTTTTGGATTGTATCCTGGTTATAGGACGATGCTATGTTAGTGATCTGTTAGATCTGTATCCTGGTTATAGGATGATGATATGTTAGTGATCTGTTAGACCTGTATCCTGGTTATAGGATGATGTTGTGTTAGGTGCTGTTTGTTTTTTCTGAGGCAAAATGTCTGCAGTCTGCGGACCACATCTGTAGACCTCTTCAGTAGAAGAGGTGGACCAAACGTCTGCAGTCTGAAAAAAGAAGGCTGTTTGTTTTTTTAACATCTGTGGGCTACTAAAATAAACTGAAATCTAAATAAACTGATTTTTTTAAACTTCAAAGTGATTTTTTGATATTTTTATGACTTTGTTATAAATAATTAACGAATCTAGTCAACTTTTATGTATTATTGTATAAAAAATAAAAATAAAAATGATATGAATTAACGTATATATTTGATAAAACCCAACAACTTTGGTTGCAAAGTTATAACTAAACATTATAATTAGTGATCAAAGAATTTGATATATAAATGGATGGAAATAAACTTCGATTTTTTCAATTAAATCCATTAAAAACGTACCATAAATATTTTTTCTAGAGAAATTAACGATACTGTATTAAATAATGTTTTACAAAATTTGGCAAAAAAATATAAGAATATATTATGATTTTTTTTTCATATTTATATAAACAACTTCAACGACTATTATTGTAATAAATCTTTATTTATAAATTTGTCAAAAATATCATGTTTGTATCGTCGAACGTTTTTTTTTTTTTAAAGTTTTGTAATTTTTTTTTCAAATTGTTTATCATTAATAAAGTTGGAAAAAATATAAATTAAAAAAAACTTAAAAAAATTAAAGATATATATGTTTTCTTAGGCTAGAAGATGTTAGAAGACTCTGGTCCACATCTGCGCCAAGAAGAGGGCGCGCAAACATTTTTAGGTCTGCAGTCTTCAAAAAAACAAACAGTCTGCGAATGCTAATGTCTGCGCGTGGTCTGCGCGGCGCAGACAGAAGAGGTCACACAGATCTGCAGACAAAAAACAAACACTACCTTAGTGATATGTTAGATCGGTATCCTGGTATAGAGGATGATGCTATGATTAGTGATCTGTTAGATCTATATGACTATCTTTACATGCTAGCTAGCGTATGATATTATGTGTTATTTGTATCATTGGAGGTGGGTTGAGGCGGTCGTGCTTTGTGCTCTAGGCCAACATACCTAGGGCGGCCCGGATAGACTGCAAATCCGGTAGGGCGTACTAGTCAGGCTGAAGGCCCAGAGAACGGTCCAAATAGGATGAAGGCCCAAAAGGGCGGAGCAGACACGCTGAAGGTTCTGAGAGTGGGCCAGATAGACTGAAGGCCCGGTGAGGGCGGTCCAGTCATACTGAAGACTCTAAGAGTGGACCAGGTAGACTGAAGGCTCGGTAAGGGTGGACTAGTCGTACTGTAGACTCTAGATAAGCATGATGTTTGTATGATATTGTTATGGTTTGTATGACGTTGGTATTTTGGGGGAACTCACTAAGCTTCACGCTTACAGTAGTTGATTTTGTTTCAGGTACTTCATATGATAGCGGGAAGGCGAAGGCTTGATCGTGCACCTCCTCACATTTTATGATTTTGATTTCTAGGATACTCTGACATGAAACTATTTTGAAAACACTTTGTAATAAATAATGATTTTTGGATGTTTGAAAAAATTTTTAATTGGCATGAATTTTATGGATGTTACACTTAGCTTTAACTAATGTGGATATTGGGTGGCATCATCTTATGAGTACGTGTGAGACATGAGCGGAGGGTAGAACTCTGACATTCATTATCCGAAAGTATTGATTAGATTAAGTCATTCATTACGGATCCGAGAGTATGGTTTAGTTATTCATTCCTGATCCGAGAGTATGGATTAGGTATAGTCATTTACTCTTGATTTGAGAGTATGGATTAGGTAAAGCCATTAATTTATAAATTTGAGAGTATCGATTTGATTTAGTCGTTCATTCCTGATCCGAGAGTATGGATTATCTATAGTCATTTACTCCTGATCCAAGAGTAGGGATTTGGTAAAGCCAGTGATTTATGAATCCGAGAGTATAGATTATATTTAGTCATTCATTACCGATCTGAGACTATGTATTAGTTATTTATTCCTTATTCGATAATATGGAGTGGGTCGTTATAAAGGATCGCTATGTGAGGATCGACGAGATGAGGTATATTGCTTATAGGAGATGTATTTGTGTTAATGATTTTGCATATATATATATATATATATATATATATATATATATATATATATATATATATATGTGTGTGTGTGTGTGTGTGTGTGTGTCTCTCTCTCTCTCTCTTTCTATATATATATATATATATATATATATATATATATATATATATATATATATATATTAAAACATTACGGGATTGAAAACCCTATGTACACACCAGGTTTCCCAACCTGACCAACTTAGTTTCTTTGTATCACAGGTAGCGATACAAAGGTACATGAATGATGAGCGATTCAAGGAGATGTAGACTATTAGTCTAACATAGTGTAAAGTCTGGTTATGCTTATGTTTTGTATCAGTTATGACATCCCAAATTTTAATCAATCAATGGAAAATATTTCTTCGGAAATATTTTTTATAGGAAAAATTATGTATTTATAAATAAAATCCATTTTAAATAAGAATAAACAAAATGGTCTTTTCTGTCCGAGAAAATTGGGGATGTCACAAATACTTATAAATGTAGAAAAAGTAAAAAAAAATCATAGTTTACTTTGCACATTCTAATTAAATACATTCATTCACTATTTAATTTACATTATATCCATAGTTTAATACACTCATTCATAGGTTAAAGTACAACACTCACTGTTTAAGCTCTAAAAAAACTCATTACAACATTTATCCAAACACCTTAAGTAGCGTTTGGTTTGCAGAATGTCTATGAAAGAATTAGAATATGTCAAGTAATTAGAATCTGTCAGGAATTGTAATTAAATTCTGTAGTTTGATTGTTTGGCAAGAAATGGAAATGGAACCCAATTATATATTCTATTTGGTTGGAGGGAAATGGAAATGGAATGATGTAAAATGGCATAATTACCCTTCTTATTTTTTTCTTAATTTTAATTTATTTGATAAGTTATTTGTGGTGTTCGGTGATGGCGGCGACGGTGGTGGTAGCAGGTGACGATGGCAGAGGCGGTGATGGCGATTGTGGTAATGATGATGATAGATTGTAGCGGTAGCATTATGGCTTTGATCGTAGGTGGTGGTTATGGCGAGTAGTGATCGTAGCGATTATGGTGGTGGTGGTGGTGGCAGACAGTGGTAGTTATAGCGGTGGTGGTGATTGTTGGTGGTAGTAATCGTAGTCGTGGTGGTGGTTGTGATGATTGTGTGCAGTGTTATTGGTGGCGGCGACGGTTGCGGCTGGTGGCTGGGACAGTGGTGATGGTGGCAAGTGGCGGTTGTGGAAGGT
Organism: Lactuca virosa; assembly: GCF_052849685.1. Classification (NCBI taxonomy): domain Eukaryota; kingdom Viridiplantae; phylum Streptophyta; class Magnoliopsida; order Asterales; family Asteraceae; genus Lactuca; species Lactuca virosa. The sequence goes on from NC_136434.1 coordinate 122,888,259, forward strand.
GGTGGTAGTGGTAGCAGAGGTAGAGATGGAGGTGGTGGTGGCGATGGTGGTGGTGGTGGTGACAGTAGTGGTGGTGTTAGGTGTTTGTGGATGTAGCGGTTGGTGGCAGAGGTGATGGTGGCGGATGATGGAGGTGTTGGCGACAATGGTTGTAGCGGTGGCGGCAGGGGTGGTGGTGGTAGGTGGTGTTGGTAGTAGCGGTACAGTAGTTGTGGGTGTTAGAAAAGGTTAATATGGTAATCTTACATTTTCCCTCATGAATTGGAATTAATTCCATCCAACTTTTGAAGGAATTGAATTTCATTGATTTGGTGGAAAAGTTTTCAATTAGGAATCCAATTTCATCTCAAAAAGTTGAACGAAACACTAGAATATAGTGGAATTGGATTCCAATTCCATTACCTTATAGTGATCCAGACAATCACTTATGTGTATCTCATTTCCATAGCTTCCCTTTCTAACTCTACCACCAAAGAACAAATTGGAGAAAAAGATAACAAAGAAAGGAGCAGGTGGTGGTGGAACAGATCTAGTACGGGTTTGGCATATATTTCCTCAGTGATGGAACAAATTAGAGAAAAAAAAACGATTTCAAGAGTGTTGGAACAAAAAACGAATACAATATTAGCACATATGGGTTGGGATGATGGTTGAAATTTATGATTTGTGATGTTGCAAAGGTGAAACCAATGATGGGAGAACATGTATGGTGTTCATCCAACGAAGACATGATGAAATAACACCAAAACCTTTGTTAAATAGCACCAAATTCCCGAATCTACATCATATTTAACCAAATCTGATGTGAGAGAAAAAAATAGCGGTCGTCGGTGGTGTTGCAGTCGTTGATGGTGGTGGTAGTTACCGGTAGAGGTGGCAATCTTCTTTTTGTAGATCTAAAACCACCATAGAGGAAGAAGGTAAATGTAATAAGGTAGTGACATGGGAGAGATGAAACGGAGGTTGGGTTTGCATCAATGGTGGTGTTAACGTCCTCGAAGAAGGTATGTGGTGGTGGTGGTCCTAGGTGTGTGTTTTTGAAGATTGGTAGTATTGGTCCCTAACCCAAATATTTGTGTATGAAATCAATATGAAACTTGGAATAATAGAAAAAATGTTTGAGAAACAAAGAACATACTTTATTTTTCAGGTTTACGTTTAAGAATAATGATTCAAAAAGAATACACTTTCTGAATCTCTCTCTCTCTCTCTCTCTCTGAGAACTCACTTGGAAAACTCTCTATAAAGAACTCTCAACCTCATATATTAATATAAATCATCAACTTTCGACATTCGATATCGTACGATATAAATACTAAATAAACTAACAACCTACCATAAAGGTAGGAGATGAGAATCTTCAAGATTATCTTTAAATATGCAAATGAAATCTTCAATAATTCAAATCCCGAACATAAGGGAATTAATATATTCAAGAATACACCAAATTTATGATATATGGAATAGATCAAATAAGATCTTCAGTAAAACTTCTTCAACAAGTATTCTAATATATTCCGTCGGTGGAAGAATTTAGTGAATATCCATTGATGGATAAGCATCTGGGGATGGCCATTGGGGATACCATCAGGGGATGGAATTAGTGGATGACTATTTCATTAGGAGCTTTATAACACACTTCAGTAGCTTCATAAATGTTCCATACCTGATTAGCTAAGGCAACTCAGATCTGGTCTTCAGTTTCGATAGAGCAGTAGCATATATATATATATATATATATATATATATATATATATATATATATATATTTCTTCGACTGCTCCAACATTACATAAAATAAAACAGCTCCCAACACAAAGATAAATTCGCTGCCTGATGGCTCCGCTTGCTAAGTTGTAATATTCGTACTTAGTTACCCAACATTGACTTCTAACTGTAGGTTCCTTGTTCGATATCAATTAACAATAAAAATAAACAAAAGAACATAGAAGAATAACATATTAATGGTTTTCACCAAGAAAACATTCTCACCAAGAGAACGAGCACAAAGCTCTAGGGTTCGATGATCAGCCAATGATCTTGACCCTATTATATATAGAAAAGTAAATATGATGTGAATCCCTACAAACCAGGGATATCACCTAATCTACGGTAATAATAAGGTATATCTGATATCACTAAGATATCAAATCTACTAACTAAGTACATATATTTTATAATTACAAGAGATTACATAAGATATACATATCACTCTGACACCATTTTACAAACATAACTTCACACTGGCGCTTGAGAGACATTGGCACTGATTGACTCAGCGTGACTGTTTTACATCATTAGATTCTTGGGCTTAACCTTACAATTACCCCCTATCTGATGTTGTCAAAACCAAAAGTCTTCTTATTCAGAACGAAAATAAAACTTATTTACATCTTCTTCAACTTCTAGCTTGACCCAAAAATAGTCTGAGATATCAAGCTCTCTTTTTATATTGTTTAATTTCAACGATATTAAGAAGATATAGTTTTGAGAATATTTTGCAAAGACAAGACTCACAATTCTGAGATGAACCAGGTGCTTAGTGTGTGTCTTGGCAAGATCATTTGAACACCGGAAGCACATACGCTTAGATTCATCCATATAGAAGATGCCATGATCTAGTTGAAGAATGAACATGTGTTGAACTAGATGAACAACCACTGGCAGAGAGTTGTCAATAACCATGGTGCCATAGGGAAGTAGAAATCTAACACGTTTGAAGGTTCTCTTCTTAGACACTGAAGCAGATGCTCAGGATGAGGAAGGTTTATTTAAGGTCTTATGTATTAATCCAAGATCCTTAAACTTTGTGATGAGTCTCTCTAGAATAAGCCTTTGTTCCTCAACATATTTTACCTTTTGCTTGTTGATCAACTCAAGAAGTTACATCCATTAATTGTACCCAAAACTCACCAAATCTTAAGAGGACAAGACTTTAGTATATTGGCCAAAAGCTTTAACCTTGTCACCACGTCTTGTGATATACAATGTAAGCATTATTTTAGTCTTGGTCTTGGAGCATCTAACTTTTATGATTGTACCAGGATCACTTCTTCTTGTCAGTACATCTCCAAACCTGCCCCCCTCAAGTCTGGTAATTGCACTTTCTTGAATAAATTTCTCCTTTGAATCTTTCAAGTTGAACTTTTCCAATCGTTAAATATGATCAGGCATAATGCAAGAGCCAGTAACCTCCTTTCGATTCATCTTGGAATCTCACCTTTCATACATTCGATTAGTGGATTGAATGTTATCTTGTCCGACATACTCCCTAGACACTTCGATAGAAACACCCCAACATTTTCCATCTCAAAAATTGTATGCTCTTTACACTTCTTCTTGGAAACGCCAACATCAGGGGCAATTGTTTCCTTTCTTTTTTTGCTCAGAGGAACATCATCTTCATCAGTTTCAATGTCACTTGGTTTCCCTTGAGGAAGATATTGTTCCCCCTCAACATCAACACCAATAGTATCAGTGTCATGATATACTATATGAAGAGGATACACATCAATAAATGACAAGTCTATATAATATACTTCATTATCAAATTGATCAGGAGTGTTAGGAATGTCCTCAACATTAGCCTCATTTTCATTTTCATCGGTAGCAGTGCTACTGGTGAATTAGTTAACTATATTCTCCCTCTTTTTGGCATCATCAGTTTGAGTAAGTGGCACAATGGAAACAACTAGCATTTGATTATGAGGAGAAATAGTTGGAGGAGAACTCTTATGAGGAGGAGTGGACGGTAAAGTACCCGAAGGTAGTGGTGGGGGAGGAGGAAGCATAGAGGTGGAGGGTCCAGTAAATGGAGGAGAACCTTTAGAACCATGTGGTGGTTGTTCGTCATTCCCTGGAGGAGACTAATACCCATCCTCAGTTTCAGTGTCAGTTACTGAGATTATACGCTTAATTTCAGCGAAATCATTTCAATTGTAACAAGAAGCCGAGTCATATTGGAAGTGAGTTGAACTAGAGAATACAATGTAGAAAAACTTTTGTTCTGAAAGTCTATGAAATCAACAAGAAACTGGCATGGTAGTGATTCCTCCTACTAAATATTTTCTTGTGTGGGAAGAACTTATTGAATAGGGGGACGCTGTTCACGCTGAGCATATGATGTAAGATCATATTGGACTTGTGGAGCTTCAAGAGTGCAAAATTGAGAAGTTCGAACACAATTAAGAGAGGGTGTATGAACATGAGATGCATTACCTTGACCATGTGGAGGAGTCTCGGAGATATAATCAGTGTCAACATCAGTGCATGAGACATGCAACACAAAGATATGAGGGATTTTGGTGTATCACATTATTGGATTGTTGCAATAGTATAACACTTACAAGGTGTTGTGAGGTATCATTAGCGTATGGTTTTATACGTTGAATCATTTTTCATTTTTATAAGAAAAATAATTTGGGAAAGAATGTTATGATGCGTGTAATACATTCCGGTATGAAATGCACCCATCAGCATAGAATTTCGATTTTTTTATTAGTGTATGCCTTATACAGTGAATCATAAAATTTTTTGTTTGAAGCTTTGTAGGGAAAGAGTGGGTATGTGCGTGTAATATTTCACGGTACATGATATACCCATTGAAACATATTTTTTAGTTTCTTATCAGTGTTTGGTATCATATGCTGAATCATAGAACTTTAAAGAAGAAAGATAAGGCAAGAAGGGTTGGTGTGTGTGATAAACTACAGTACATAGCTTAACCATTAGTACATAATTTCAAACTTTTATCAGTGAATGGTATTATATAGTGAATCATGAAGTTTTATGATAGAAGAGATATTGTGAGAGAAAAGGATGTCTAAGTTAGTTTTACAGTTCCAGTCAAGAACCAATGATTCACCATCAATTCTTTTGATATGGAACATGACATAATTAAGAAAAAAAAACAGAAAGAACCAGTCAAAAAGAAAAAAGTCAATAAAGGAAAATATGCATCTTTTTTAGAAAGATCATAAGGACCCGATATGGTGTATCTTTTGAATTGAATGTTCATAAAGTACTTCCTCTATTCAAGAATCTTGCCGCACCAACTACTTTCTAGAAAAGAGAGACAAATTAGCAATCATTTCACACCCATAAACACATCAAAAAATAGAAATTTGAGCACCAATACTAAAAAGGAGATGTTCTTATCCTTAGAAGGTGAGATTATTCTGATGGATTCAAAGCTTCATATTCATCATAATGAGTATAGATCTGAAGCAACACAATATTTTTAACCAACGGTTAAGAAGTTCTAATCTTTGTAACCTTTGAGTTATGAAAGTCAGCAGGAGAAGACTCGAAGGAACAAAATATTATGACCTACATAATGAGAGGCAAGAATCACTGTTTTGAGAATAAATTCTTTAGATCTCAGATGGGGGGTCGGTGTACCAGTGAGAGCCTTTAAGTAAAATAAAAATACTATGCTTCTTATCTTCACCTGACCATGTCTCAACAGGTTAGGGGTCTAAGAGAAGGCAAAGAGAGCATTCAGAACATTTTGTCTAGACATGGTTCCATGTCGATGGTAAGACGCTCAGTGCCTATCACCCTAATTGTCATCTTCACACTGAAGAAGGCAGACACTGAAGAAAAGATGTAGAGCTTTCGAGAATGGTTCGAGATACCAAACTCAATGATAAGATCTTGCAACAAATTGTGTGAAGAAATCATAAGGTTGGTCTTTTCTAAAGAAAGGTAGAATGCATATCAACATTAAATTCAGAAGATAGATGATCTTGAGACTTGAAAACTGAGAGATAAGAAAACACTAGTGATTAATAATTAGAGAGACATATGAATGTAATGTATACTTCTTTGGTAAAAATGAAAGCTTGGTTTTCTTAAAGGAAAAAAATTTGTTTTATTTATTTATTTATTTATTATTTTTTTATTTTTTTAGTTTTGTAATTTTTGAAAGCAAAGCAATAAAGTATTAAAAATACAAAGAAATAAATGCCTATGAAGCAACAAACACATAAATGTCATTTTTCATGATAGCAGTGAGCAATATTTATTCTTTGAATCAGTGATGTTTCCTTCCTTCTCGTTGAATTAAACCTTGTAGCCAGCTTCACAAAGTTGACTGATAGAGATGAAGTTATGGCTCAAATCTTTGACAGAAGAAACATCCTTAAATTCCATAGTCTTGCACTAAATCGATCCAAACCCCTTAGTTCTTCCTTTGTTGTTGTATCCAAACGTCACTACATGGTCATCTGTTTCAACATAATCACTTGGGAGAGACTTACAACCTGGCATATGCCTGCAACATCAATTATCAAGATACCAAAAATGCTCAGTACCCTGCAGTGGTAAGAAACAAATTAGGATACACTGATCCATTTTTCCATGGGTCTTTTTACTAAAGAAAAAACTGTTGGATAAGGTGTCTAAGTCCATAACTATAATTGGTATGTACTTGACCCGAAAATAGCATGGTCCATTTGGGTTGCATTTCACCGGAACAATTTGACAGGATGGACTTTTGAGAAGAGGTTATTTATGATTTATTAATATATTATAAGTTCTAATATATTAATGTGAAATCATATTATTTGATTATTATTGATCAAGAATTAATTTGGAATTAATTCAATGATCAAAAGAGACTAATTACATATACGGGGACTGATTTAGTAAATCAATGATTCTTATAGTGTGGGCCTATGGTTATTTAGGATGGGCTAAACCAATAAGTTAGTCCATGGATAGTTCATGGAGGTTTAACCCATGGAGCCTAAGTAATATGAAAGGTCATTATGGTTTACATGGATGTAACCCTAGACTTTGCCACACTATAAAAGGAGTCCATTAGCTCCTAAAATCGGACACTAGTTGTTCTAAGAGATCATAAAAGCCGATTTTTGTGCAAGTCACACTCTCTCAAGTCCTCCATTGTTGATGGTGTTTTGTGAAGCATTTGAGGCATAACATTTGGGGTGCTAGGCTCTTAAAGGTTCAAGTTTACAAGCTACAACAAGAGGTAAGTTATCTAACTAGTTTTTGTTGTTCAAGTACCCATGTTTTGTATGTTAGTTAGGATAATGCTTTAGAAAATCAAATTGTAGGAATAATTAGAGAAAACATAGATCCAAAGCATGTAGGGTTGCATGTGCACCATAAGGTCGTTAGAGTGCTCAAAACCCTTTAAAAACATCATAACAGGTAGTGGGAACACAATTTAGAGAGTTATCATTTTTGGTTCAGTTCTCATTTCTTAAACGAAGATTGTGAACTCTCTTAGATTCTTCACCAAAGGTGCACTCACTAATATTATGAGATGGATTTCCACAACGATAAGATACCCTTACCCCATGTTTTTTTATTTTTGTTGACACTTTTCAAAAATTTAGGTTTCCAAAGAGTTGTAACCTTTTCATGAATTTTTGAACAAGTCCTGTAAACAAACGATTTATCTGTGTGAGAGGATGTGGAGGGGACCCGACACGCTGATGTACACAAAGATTTATCAGTGTCAGAGGAATGAGAATTATCGGTGACATGACAGTTAACAGTACATTTTGGGGATTCACAAAGTATCTCATGTGTGGTGAAATTTTCCATTAGAAATTGGAAACTTGAGATACATTTCAGTGGTTGGGGTAGGAATGTCAAATGCGGGATTTCTAATAGTAGGATCTAAAAGCAGTTAGACGGGTAGTGCAAATAGTGACACCATCTAGATTAGTCGTGCAGTGTTTATCAATGAGAGATTGATTTATTAATGAGTAGCTAACAAACCTAGACTTCAAACATTCCTATAGATCATGAGAGGAAGGAAAGTTTTATTCAGTTTCAATTTGTTTATAAATGTTGACAACCTCGTCATTATTTCCACAAAGTATTTTTTCACACTGATCAGGTATTTGTGCATCTACTATTTTATTTAACTTATGGTGAGAGTGAGACCAATTATTCATGATACATTGAAGTTCGTCAACATACATTTAAGCTTTATCTTCTTTAGAATGAAGATCAATATTGGTAATGGATAGATTGGTGACTTTAGTGTTAGTTAAAGAAAGAGTATTTTCAATGCTAGACAAAATTTCCATCAATGTGTTTATCACTAACCTAAGTGAGTGTCCTTTTTGGTTAACTTTTGAGAGATGATGACATATGTAATTAACATGATACATTTTTCGTTTTATAAGTAAGTGATGAACTTGTTTACCTGATGTAAGGATAAGGAATCCCAGTCCTGAGTCTTTGAATCCTTAGCGACTTTGGCCAAATCAGCTTCAAAGGTACTTGATCCTTTCCTTTCTTTATCAGTGATTGGAGCATCAGTGTGAGCCATCAAACACTTGTCTTTACCTCCATCTTCGCCAGATGATTCTTCATTACCCACCCAGTTTTCAACATCAGCGACTAAGATCCTTACATCAATATTCTGTCTCTTCAGAGGGGACAACAACTTCTTGTATTTTGCTTCATAATCTTCATTAGTATCAACCCTATTGGACTTGCATTCCATGGCAAATTGATCAGCTCCTCCACATTGGAAACACTTGGGGCCCTCTTTATTTTCAGCAGCAGATTTTCTTCCAGTTTCATAACCTTTAGACGCTATTATGTCAATCTTTGATTGAAATCTTTTAAGTCCAGAAGATTTTGTATCATTTCGGCTAATAAAGCTTTTGACTATCAGGGCTTCACCCTCAGATTCATCAACGACGTCACTATCGCTATTCTGAGGAGACTTCTTTGAATAGAGTGCCATAGATATGTCCCTGTGAGTGTCTCACATGATTTCCTTTCTCAAAATTTTTGTTTTTCATAATTATGAAGATTACCAAACAAAGAAGTCAATTCCATGGTTGTGATTTTCTTACTGTTCTTCAAAACATCTACGTGATGGTCCCACCTATGATTCAGTGAATCAAGAAACTGGAGAACCAAAGACTTTCTGGTCTTGTTCATATTAATTCAACAGATATCATTCACCAAGAAATTAAAACATTTGATGAAATAAGTAAGAGTCTCATTCTTTTCTGAAAAAAAAATGCTCATATCGATGATTAAGACTGTTCTTGTTAACAGCCTTTACCTCATCAGTACCTTCATAGACAACAGTCAACATATCCATCATCTCCTTGGCTAATCGACCATTCCGAACAGAGTGATAGATATCATACGGAAGAAAGTTTCCTATAGCAGCATGGGCTCTGGCATCAAGAACAACAAGATGTTTCTCTTCATCATTGAATTCATGAGCATGTTTTTCAACTAACTCACGATCTTGAACATTATCCTTCACGGGCTGGTACATAGGAACGTGAGGAATTTTTTTGAGGATATCAATCATTGAGTAGTCCATAGTTTCAAGGACCATCATTTCCTTCGACTTCCACATGGTAAAGTTCTCTTCATCGAATTGTGGAATTTTGTTACCGTAAGTAGTTTTAGTGAGATTTGAAGAAGAAGAAGAGGAAGACATAGTTAATTAATATAAGCAACCTGTTCTAATACTAGTTGTAGGTTCCTTGATCGATATCAATTAACAATAAGAATAAACAAAAGAACACATAAGCATAACACACAGGTTTTAACTAAGAAAACGTTCTCACCAAGAGAACGAGCAAAAATCTCTAGGGTTCGATGATCAAACAATCACATGGAACCTAGTATATATAGAAAATTAAATACGGTGAGAATCCCTAGAAACCAGGGATATCACCAAATCTACGATAATAATATAGTATATCCGATATCACTAAGATATCAAATCTACTAACTAACTACGTAGATTCGATAATTACAAAAAATTATATAAGATATACATATCACGCTGACACGACTTTAGAAACATAATTTCACAGTGGCGCTTGAGAGACATTGGCGCTGATTGAGTCAACATGATTGTTTTACATCATCAGATTCTAAGGCTTGACCTTACAACAACAATGAGTAGAAAAACTATAAAACTATATACATGTTTTGCATCATTAAATATATAATGTGGTCCTAACAATCTTCCTCTATTTGGTAATGGAAAAACTAAACAAATTACAAAGTTATAAAATAGCAATTAACAAGATAAATCAGTAGATTTTTGAAACTAATGATGAAACTTAGAATATAGTTTCTCCCCCTCAGCAGATGAACATCATCAGATTTCAATGTAGTTTCTCCCCCTTTGATAGAGATGTCTACTCACCCTCTGATAAATAACTTCTTCTTTCAGGTGTGTATGATTTTCTTTGAATGATCAAGTAACAACTTAGCAGATCTGATAATAATTTTCTTCCCCTTTTGGAAATCGTCAAATACCCCTGCTAATTTATTTTTGTTGTAACAGAAAAAATAAATAATAGAAAAGTCTATATGAATGAATAGAAGATGTCATACCAAATTTATAGGTGTCGATAGAAGTGGTCAGGGACATCAAGTGCATCGTGAGTCTCATATTAACTAAGTTTTAATAGACGATCATCGACACAATGGGAAATTATTTTTTGTATCTCACGTAGAATATGTTGTCAGTAGAAAAGATCACTGATACTGAGTTTCGAACCTTCATCGTTATATGGTCTATTATAAGGAATAATGAAGTCCATGTAATAAAAAATAAGGTTTAGAATAGTTTTAGGTGCTTCACATATATTATGGTTTAATAGTATAAATCATAAGCATATAACTTTGAACATGTATCTCTTATTGGTTTGAATAAAAGACATTGACAGTTCATGCGAGATGTGTAAAGAACTTTTAGAAAACGATTTATGTACAAATGGCTGTGAGGTTTTACTTTTTCATCTTTTCCTTGAGGAAATATTTTCAAGGATGATCAAACAATTCTCTCTTTAGTTGGAAAAGACCTTGCTAACAGCTCAAAGAGAGATATGTGGCTCTATAGTCTTACCATATAAAAAGTGGCCTATTGGGAAGAATTTCTAAGCGAGAAAGGTCACTAAGGTCATTCTTCTAAGGATGGATGAGGCTTTTAGGCACATACACCAAAATGATTCTAGGGAAAATTTATCAGTCCAAAATGACATGAACATAGGAGTTCACCATGTGAAGAAAGAGATTGGCTAAAATAGAGATAACGACCTTATAATCATTTTCATTTGTGACTAAGAAAATATCTCTAGGTAAAAACTAGACATTGCTATTAAGTCAACACAAAAGATGGATGGATCATTTAGCCTCATCAGATAGAAACATGAAATGTTGGGTTAAAGACTTCTGAAGTGACATCTCATCGGGTCATTAGTTGCTGGAAGACATGAGAATTAAGGCATATGCGACAACATTTATTCAAGGGACACATGATAACGACAAAAGTTAGATACTTGGCTTATGAAAGGCCACCATCGAAACATAAAAGGTACAATGATTTTAGAAAGAGAACATACTTGATGAAGTTGATGTCAAGTATTTGCTCTCCTATTGTATGCGTGCTATCAACCAACTCAAAAAATCAATCATCTTTAAACAAAATTTTGACCGATCCCTATAAATTTCTAAGCTCAATTTCACTTCTAATTTTAATTTTTCCCACTGAGCTTGTAGTTCAGTTCAGTTCAACTCTTGTTTTTTTGAGAAAAAAAAATCAGAACTAAAACAATTAATCAAAACAAACATATTTTCCCTCTCCTTCTACAATTATACCAATGCAACTGTCTTGAAATAAATATCAAGTCACATCATTCTTTCTTTTTTTAACAAACTTTCCTGCCACAACTCTTAAGACAATAATGTTGCAGTCTTGCATCCTTTGTCAACTACTATTCTTTTGAACACCTTTTGTTTTCATGCTTCATAAATTGCGTTGTTCCTTTAAGATATTGCATTTTATGACTAAAACTTCATTTCTTTCTTTTATCTAATAATGTTTGACATCTATGGTGACATGATGATGTTTACAACTTCATCAACATCTTTCATGCATCACAAAAAGAGATAATATATATATATATATATATATATATATATATATATATAATTGTTGAATGAGCAAACCATGCATATGGGAATGCTTTATCATGCAAATTGAAGAGAATTAGATGACTTGGAAATGATCACGCCATACATGCACACAAAACGTTTATATCCACCATGGCTCACTTGAAGTAGTAGGTTTGTATAGTTTACGTCACAAAAATTTTAGAACCCATGCATGTAATTCGGACTTTAAGGTTCACCCTTAATCCCTTAAAGTGTTGCAATGACAACAGACAAGTCACCAAAATCTGGTTTTCAAGTTTAAACAACAAAAAGCATTAGAGACATATTGAACACTAGGTTGTAGATTTCAGTACTCCATAGAGATCAACTACAAATAATTGCCTAAAATAAAATAACTTTTTATACATAATAAAGATATCACTGTTATAATTTTAGGGGGTAAATAACTTCTAATGTTCAATGATAATTTGAACACCAGACACAACATTAAATCCCCCCCCCCCCAAGTTGAAGGTGTAACTCCATTTAGCCCTCAGTTGAACGTTTAACACCATTTAGTTATTTTAGTGAATTCTCCCTCATATATTTCTATTAGGCTGATAGAAATATACACTTGAAAATCTTAGTTGAGAAGACCTGCAAAACACTTGTTTTTGTATTTCTATATTTAATCCAAAAATAGAAAAACAAAATAAATATAAAGACAAAATCTAAACAAATCAAAACGAAATAAATTTATTTTCTTTTATATAAGAAAGCTTAAGAAAATAATTTACAATACATACGATCTAAACTTGCTTTTGTTTGACCTGGTGTAGAACATGACAACCTAAACTAAAACAAAGAGACAACACAATCTTTGATCATAGTATTCTTGAAATTTCAGTGTTTAAACGACTTCAACTTTTCTAGTCTTGTAACAATAGATATCAAAAGGTGATGACCAAAAACTCTATTATGAAGTAGTCACATGTTTACCTTTTGTGGAACTTATGAAGCATCCTGATGTCATCAGGGATTGTAACCCCTGATGACCATCAGTAGAGCTGATGCAACCATTAATAGACAACAATTATAAATTCATCCAGAGAAACGTGATATGTAATCTGAGGAGAATGAGACAAATGAGAATTATGGACAAATATCATATTAAAATCTCAATCAATCCTAAATTAGAAAAGTCAAAGAGAAGACAAATGACACGTCAGGTGTTACGAAAGATTCATGAAATGATGAGATTAGTGAGAGCAATTATTGCAGCTTTTTCAGAAGGATATCACCCGTACATATATTACAAATCTTTTGAATTTAATGGTCATAACTTCACATTAAAAGGGCTTTCGATAATCAATACACCCATTTCCCAGTATAAATTCCAAGGCACATTGGAATTCATTCATTATATTATCTTTTTTCCTGAACCTATAAGAGAAATGGAGGCATGAGAGATTTAAATTTTGAAAGAGAAGATCATTCTAATGTATTGCAAGTTTCAAATAGATCATCAAGGACGAGTCCAATTTTTCATAGTCTCTATAACCACTTAGTAATGTTCTCGTAATATTTGTAACCCTTGAGAAATATTCTTTAACTGGAAGATACTCGAAGGAACATGAGATTACAAACAAATACATAGAAAATAAGGATCATTACAGGGATTTGAGGAAGAAATTTTATAATGATAACTTTAACTTCTTTAAAAAGGTAAAAATAGAGAAAGAAAGATTCATGGGTAGCATAGAGAACTGATGGGTTTTGAGCATAACAAAAAAAATGTATGTGTGCATGCAACCCTAATTCTTGATCTATGTTTTCTCTAATTGGATATACAACTTTTGAACACCAAATGGAAAACCCTAGGAAGAATATAATAATTTTGAAATTAATAACTAGGGTTAGAATACATACCTTTGATTGTTATTGAAGAATAACAAGAAACCCTTGTGTTGTAGAAGCTTAGAGAGCAAGCACCACAAATGTTGTGCCTCTAGTAGATCACACCCAACACTAGCAAGAGGATAGAGAGGAGAGAGGAAGAGGGAGCTTGAGAATTCGGCTATCACTTTAGGGTTTCAGGGTGCCGAAATTTATAAGCAGTAACGGTCTATTTATAGTCCAACAAGGATGCCCTAGATACCCCTAATCAGAATATAATAATATTATTTCAAATTGGTAATTATCCAGCTCCTTATTTATCCACATAGGATAATCTAGAAACCTTAGATTATCCATATGAAAACCGTCCACCTCCTTCCCAAGGAAGGTTCTGAAACCTCTTGCACAACTATTGAACAATTGCACTTTAGAGCCTGCACTTTTAATTAATTCTTTTAATCCCAAAATTAGTTCCAGTTAATTTCTAATTAAATATTAATTAAATATTTCTATTTCTAATTAATGTATTATTCTCCTAATATATTAACAAATTATTTATTTCAATTTATTAATCAAATAATAAATTCAACCTCTCTCTCCAAAAATCATCATGTCAAGTTGCTAGTTTTGAGGGCAACCCAAAATGACTGTGTTACTATCAATTCAAGTATATACTAATTATAGTTATGGGCTTAGACACCTAATCCAACAGTCTCCCGCTTGGATAAGTCTAATAACTATAGTTGCCAGTATAACTTCTAAACTGATAAGCAAATTGTAGCTCTCAAAGCTGCTGTCGAACTCTAACCTAGTTAGTTACGTGTCCTAAGATAAGCGATCATATAATCCTCCGTTCTGCATGATATCATATGGACAAATGACATAGAACATAATCAATCTCTTTATGATTTATAATGATAAATAACTTCAAATCGAACACATCAATCAAGTCCTAGACGGGCCCGACACTATAAGTCAACACCAAATCATCGAGGGGCGCAAGATATTGCTTTTCCCGTTAGGTAAAAGGAAGATATAAACTTTGAATTATGTAACGCCCGTGTTTCTAGGCTAGGCATTAATATTGACGTAATAGTCTAGGTTAACATTTGTAACTCATTTTGAAGTAATAAAGAGGAATTATGTGAATTATGTGCTTATCTGCTTAATTATTATGATTAATGAATTAAGAATAAAAATAAGCGTCGAAAATAAATAATTAAATAAAGCTGATATCTAAGGATAAAGTTGTAAAGAATCTCGTTAGAAACATTTAGGCGAAAACCTCATCGAAATCCGAGTTATAACGAAGAAGTTATGACCTGTCGAAGTTTCGCGACAAAACCGGCACGGTGCCGAATGACGTAAAAAGTGAGTTTTTGATAAAGTACTTTTTAGCCTTTGTATTATAAACGAAAGTCGTAGTGTTCTTTAAACCGAGAGTATGTATAAAAAGAACGCCCAAATCTGACTTCGTATGAGGAAGGTATGATTTTTCTAAGTTTCAGCTTAGCAGTAGACAGCTAAAAACTCGAATTTTAGATCGAGTGATTTTTAGCCGACACAACCTAAACGAGAATCGAAGGTCTCGTCAATAGTAGCACAACGGTAAAAGGACAGACGAAAACGGACGTCGGATGAAGAAGTTATGAATTTTTAACGGATTTCCTATCCCGGTCTGTTAAAAATAATAATATAAAAAAAGTAAAGTCAAAATTAGCCGACGAAGTCTAAACGAAAGTTGTAGAGCGTAATTTTACCTACGCGTGCATATAAAGAAAGTCAAAAACGGAGCTCGTATGCGAAAGTTATGGATTTTAGAAGTTTTTGCACAAAAATCAAGAAAAATCGCATAGTCATACTTCGGCCACATCACCCTCGCTGCATGCGTGCCACGTGTCCGAAATTGCTGAGTCATCCGAAGCCAGCTGGCGAGGCGTGTCGCCTTCCCTCGCATCCGAAGTGCGGTCCAATGGAGGTCCGACGCGTGCCCTTTCTCGCGTGTCCGACCTTCGCATGGTGTGCCACGATCCGAGCCTCGGACCTAGACCTCGGTCCAATCAGAGGCCAACAGCTCACCCCTTGCACGTGCGAGCCACCTGCCCTCTCTTCGGATCTGCTGCCGTGTGGAGTCTTCTCAGCCGTCCGATCAGAAGCCTCGCCCCTATAAATAGAAGGGTGCGAGACCTCCCGGGTATATTTTGGAAATTTGTCATTTTACACCCCTAAACCCATATTTCTTTCATTCTAACTTCCCCCAAAGCCCCGGTATCATACCAAACACCCGAAACACGTCCCGATGTACCCAAGAAGCCCGAGAAATTTATCTTTTCGGTTTTGAAGCCCGTCCTACGCAGAGCCCGGTTTCTCAATAAAACTCCCGGTTTTATTAGAAACGATCGTTTTAGGCAACGAAGTGCTGCCCGATTATCAGTAAATCAAGTGAGTGTGTAGTCACTTTCTCCTTACACATAGATATGAAGTATTTTCTATAAAATACGTGCTATGTGTAATTATATTAATTGTTTAATTAAGGTGACCGTTGAATAGATGTTTTATACAAGTTTTAAACTGTATATGTATTTTATCTACAAATATGTTGGGTAAAACATGGTTAGACAAAATAGTCGATGTGTGTTAAAATGGTGAGAGGCCTCGATGTTGTTGTTGTAGTTGTCTAGCGGAGTATAGATGACGACCACGGACCTTTCTAGACAGTCCAGTGGAACATAGCAGGTTCGCAACTTGTAGGTGTTGGTGAACTTAATGTTCATTGGCGTACTCCATCCCCCTCATGGTTGCCTTTAGGACATGTATGGATGAGGAGTCCCCTTAGCAGTAGTGTCCATCCCGATGATATTCCTTAGGCTAGGTCCCTTGTGATAGGTGTTTAGGGACGTAAAGTGGGGACAACAGGAATGGGTAATCAGGGTTATTGTTGATTGGTGAACTTAATAAGTTTATTATTATTGTGGGTTGAAAACCCTATATGCTCACCAGGCTCCCAAGCCTGACCCACTCAGCTTTTTATTATTACAGGTAGTGGACCCCGAGCATAGTCGGAGGATGATGAGAGATTTTTGGATTATAGGCCAGTAGTTGTAAATAACTGTTGTAAGGCTTATAATGTCTTGTTTATGCTTTTGATCTGTATCGGAACATAACATCCTGAGGTTTTGATATAAAAGGAAAATATATACTTTCTTAAAGAAAGGTTTTGATAAACTTTTATCATGTTTTGTTTTGGGGACCAATTCTGCAACATCTTTTAAAAGGATTTCTCTGACTTTATTTTAAAAAGCATAAATTGAATCGGTCTTTTCTGGCCGAGAAATTAGGGGATGTCACAGTTGGTATCAGAGCATTAATTTAAGCCAACTAAGAAATTGAAGGATTTCTAGACTTAAACTTAGAATGCTAAGTAATGATTGTGAGATGAGTGTCTATCATATTTTAGTCACGAGCAATAGTTTATTTTAGGAAAGATGCCTAAAATGCTTTTATGTGCTAAATGCTATATGTTTTCCATATATGCCATTATTTGTTCGGATCTATGGTCTGTTGCCGACCGGATCTGGAAACCTTATGTGTGTAGGATTCTAAGCGTATGATTACGAGATTAGAACTAACATGTAAACGTTTCGGAGTGATAAGGGAATTGAAATATCTATTAAGGATAAAGACCTAAATTCGCCTTATTCGGTATATAGATTATAATGGAAAGAACTCGAAGTGGTGCGGGAAATGCAAACAGAAACCAACAACCTCAACCCCAAGTGGTGGAACAGGTGCCTATAGTAGGAGCTGCACCAGAACCCATCACCATGGCTGGAGTACGAGCCATGATTCAGACCATGATGGCTGAACAAAGGGAGGAATTGAGGCAAATGTTGCTGAACAACAGGTATGAACCTTCAGTTCCTGTTGAACAACGTGAATTAAATGACGATCGATCTGAAGAAGGAAACAACAGTAGATCTGTTGGTCATAGTGAACCGCTTGTGGTTGGGAGAAATAACCACGAGGATAGAGTGGAGAGAAATGGGTGCAAGTATAAGGACTTTATGACTTGCAAGCCATCGACCTTCACTGGAAAAGAAGATCCCGTCGGAGTAATGGACTGGATCTCGGAAATGGAATTGGCTTTCATGACTTGTGGTTGCCAAGGCAAGTTACAAACCACATTTGTAGTGTGTCAGTTCAGGGGTAGTGCTGCTCGTTGGTGGAACACTCTGGGGAAAACCCTAAGCCCTAATGAGCCACTGCAACTGATTTGGGCAGAGTTTTTGGTGCACTTCAAGCGCAAGTACTGCTCGGCCCAAAACATGCTTGAGCTAGAAAACCGATTTCTGTCATTGAAGAAGGGGAGTATGACCGTTGATGAATACACAAATAACTTCACAGACAAAATGGAGTTTGCTTTGCGTATTGTTCCAGATGAGCTGGCAAAAATTGACAGATACGCAAAGGGACTTCCATGGGAGTATGCGGTGCCAGTATGTCAGGCACTTACTTTGGAGGCAGCTGTCTGGGCTGCCAAGTCTGTTGAAGATATGATTAAAGGGAGAGCCACCATCAAGGTTGAAGTTGGCGAAAAGAGAAAGTTTGAAGGAACTTCAGGCTCCAATAAGAAGAAAAAATTCTCGAAGACTGGTTCGAGAAAATTCGGAGGAGGAGCCGAAGCCAAGTGGTGTGACAAGTGCAAGAAGAAACATGCTGGGAAATGCAGCGTGGAAGTCACTTGTTACAAATGTGGAAAGCCAGGGCATTATGCCAATGAATGCACCTTCAATAAGAATGTCTGTTTTGGGTGCAATGAAGAAGGGCATATTTTGAAGGATTGCCCGAAGAAGAAGGATGTAGCAAAGTCCAATCTTCCACCAAAGCCAAAGGCGAGAGCCTTTCAAATGACACTCGAGGCTGCGAAAGAAGAAGTCGATGTCGCTTCAGGTACCTTTCTCGTAAACGAATTGCCTGCCCAAATTTTGCTTGATTCTGGAGCCAATTACTCCTTTATTTTGCATGAATTTGGTATAAAACTAGCTTTGCCTGTAGATAGACTAGTTAATGCTATAATAGTCGAGATTGCTAGTGGCAAGTTTGTACCTGTTAGCCATCGTATGAAAAACATCCTCATTGACTTGAATGGGAATAAGTTCCACGAGGAATTATTACCTATCGAGTTAGATGGTTTCGACATAGTTTTAGGAATGGATTGGCTTAGCGCCAATGATGCCGAAATATTGTGTAGGAAGAAGATAGTAAAAGTAAACCCGCCAGGGAAAGAGTCGTTTACGGTGTATGGAGACAAACGCAGAGTAAACTCTGGAATCATTTCCCTAATGAAAGCCAGAAAGTGTTTGGCCAAGGGATGTACATCATATCTAGCGTTCGTGATCGATGCTAAGAAGGAAAAGAAGGAGGTGCAGAATATTCTGGTGGTATGTGACTATCCGGAAGTCTTTCCCGAAGATCTTCCCGGATTGCCCCCTGATCGACAAGTAGAATTCCGTATCGACTTGTTACCAGGAACGACGCCGATAGCAAAAGCACTGTATCGATTAGCACCAACAGAGATGAAAGAGCTTATGACACAACTTCAGGAGTTATTGGACAAAGGTTTTATTCGACCTAGTTCATCACCTTGGGGAGCCCCGGTGTTATTTGTAAAGAAGAAAGACGGGAGCATGAGAATGTGCATCGATTACAGAGAGCTGAATAAAGCAACAATAAAGAACAAGTACCCGTTGCCGAGGATCGATGACCTGTTCGATCGGTTGCAAGGTTCGAGCTATTTTTCGAAGATCGATCTTAGGTCAGAATACCATCAACTAAAGGTGAGAGAGCAGGATATCGAAAAGACTGCGTTCAGAACAAGATATGGACACTATGAATTTTCGGTTATGTCGTTCGGACTAACCAATGCTCCAGCAGCTTTCATGGATTTGATGAACAGGGTTTGTAAACCATACCTTGATAAATCCGTGATAGTATACATAGATGATATCTTGATTTATTCGAAAAGCAAGTAGGAGCATGACAAGCATCTGCGTGAAGTGCTAGAAGTTCTGAAAAAGGAGAAGCTGTGTGCAAAGTTCTCCAAATGTGAATTTTGGATTCAAGAAGTCCAATTTTTAGGTCATGTGGTTAACCAAGAAGGAATAGTGGTTGACCCAACAAAGATTGAAGCTGTAATGAAGTGGGAACAATCAAAAAGTCCTACGGAGATTCGAAACTTTTTAGGATTAGCTGGATATTATCGCTGATTTATTCAAGGCTTTTTCTTCGATTGCTACTCCATTAACAGCTTTGACCCACAAAGGAGCTACTTATACTTCGAATGAGAAGCATAAGGAAGCCTTTGAGAAGTTACAGAAGAGATTGTGTGAAACACCGATTCTTTCGTTACCTGAAGGAGTTGATGACTTCGCAGTTTATAGTGATGCCTCTAGAGTTGGGTTAGGTTGTGTTCTGACCCAAATGGATAAAGTGATAGCGTATGCATCGAGGCAATTGAAAGAGCATGAAAAGAACTACCCCACTCATCATATGGAGTTGGCAGCGGTAGTATTCGCCTTAAAGATATGGAGGCACTATCTTTATGGTACTAAATGCAAACTTTTCACTGATCATAAGAGTCTTCAATATCTCTTTAATCAGAAGGAATTGAACATGAGGCAACGGCGCTGGCTAGAGTTACTCAAGGACTACGACTGTGAGATACTTTACCACCCTGGTAAAGCAAATGTTGTTGCTGATGCTCTCAGTCGGAAGGTAAACCTTGAAAAGAAAAGGCCAAGAGCGTTGAGAATTGAAGTTGTCTCGACAATTGTGGAAAGTATAAAGAAAGCTCTAGAGGAAGCTTTAGAGAAAAATGACCAAAAGGAAGAACGTTTGGGCAAAACGTTAGTATTCGGTACAAACAACCAAGGGTTGAAGGTATCCCAAGATAGGATTTGGGTACCTAAGAAGGGAGGAGTAAGAGATCTTCTGATGGAAGAAGCTCACAAGACCATGTACTCGATTCATCCCGGCAGTACAAAAATGTATAGGGATCTAAAACCCTATTACTGGTGGCCGTCGATGAAGCTCGATGTTGCTAAGTATGTGGCCGAGTGTGTAACTTGTGCTAGGGTTAAGGCACAACATCAGAAACTGTATGGGACTTTAGAACCTTTACCTGTACCCATGGGTAAATGGGAAGACATCACCATGGATTTTGTGGCTAAACTGCCCAGAACAAGGAACGGTCACGACATTATTTGGGTGGTCGTTGATCGCTTCACTAAGAGTGCGCATTTCATAGCAGCCAACGAGAAATGGTCTATGGATAAACTTGCGAATTCTTATGTGAAAGAAATTGTGAGGCTTCACGGTGTTCCGTTAACGATTGTATCTGATCGTGACAACAGTTTTACCTCAAGGTTTTGGAGGAGTCTACAAGAGGAATTGGGTACCAAGTTGTGTTTGAGTACAGCTTACCATCCGCAAACTGATGGTCAGAGCGAACGAACAATTCAAACATTGGAGGATATGCTGAGAGCATGTACCCAGGAATTCCAAGGTAATTGGGATGGGCATTTACCTCTAGTAGAATTTTCCTATAATAATAGTTTCCACTCGAGCATCAAGATGGCACCTTATCACGCTTTGTATGGAGAAAAGTGTCGTACGTCGTCATGTTGGTTGGAAGCTGGGGAAAAGCAGTTTATGGGACCTGAAATAGTCCATCAGACTGCTGAAAAGTTGAAAGTGATTAGAGAAAGGATGTTAGTTGCTCAAGATCGTCAAAAGAGCTATGCTGACAAGAAAAGACAATCGATATCGTTCAAAGTTGGAGATTCGGTTTTTACTTAAAGTCTCGCCGTGGAAGGGACTTATAAAATTTGATAAGAGGGGAAAATTGAGTCCAAGGTTTATTGGACCATATAAAGTTCTTCAGAGGATTGGGAATCAAGCTTACAAGCTAGAAATACCAGAAGAACTAGAGGGTATTCATAACACCTTTCATGTGTGTTATTTGAGAAAGTTCACGGGAGATGTGCCCGACATAATTCCTAATCCTGAATTAAGGTTGGATGAAAACAAGAGGTTAATTGAAGAACCTGAGGCAATCGTTGACCGTAAGACTAAGAAGTTGCGACGCAAGGTGGTCGATTTAGTGCTTGTGTGTTGGGAACATACGAATGGGCCAAATCTCACCTAGGAAACGGAGAGTGACATGATGAGTCGCTACCCGCAGTTGTTTGTTGATGTGTGATTTCGGGGACGGAATCATCCTCAGGGGGAGAGAATTGTAACGCCCGTGTTTCTAGGCTAGGCATTAATATTGACGTAATATTCTAGGTTAACCTTTGTAACTCATTTTGAAGTAATAAAGAGGAATTATGTGAATTATGTGCTTATCTGCTTAATTATTATGATTAATGAATTAAGAATAAAAATAAGCGTCGAAAATAAATAATTAAATAAAGCCGATATCTAAGGATAAAGTTGTAAAGAATCCCGTTAGAAACATTTAGGTGAAAACCTCATCGAAATCCGAGTTATAACGAAGAAGTAATGACCTGTCGAAGTTTCGCGACAAAACCGGCACGGTGCCGAATGACGTAAAAAGTAAGTTTTTGATAAACTACTTTTTAACCTTAGTGATCTAAACGAAAGTCGTAGTGTTCGTTAAACCTAGAGTATGTATAAAAAGAACGCCCAAATCTGACTTCGTATGAGGAAGGTATGATTTTTCTAAGTTTCAGCTTAGCAGTAGACAGCTAAAAACTCGAATTTTAGATCGAGTGATTTTTAGCCGACACAACCAAAACGAGAATCAAAGGTCTCGTCAATAGTAGCACAACGGTAAAAAGACAGATGAAAACGGACGTCGGATGAAGAAGTTATGAATTTTTAACGGATTTCCTGTCCCGGTCTGTTAAAAATAATAATATAAAAAAAGTAAAGTCAAAATTAGCCGACGAAGTCTAAACGATAGTTGTAGAGCGTAATTTTACCTACGCGTGCATATAAAGAACGTCAAAAACGGAGCTCGTATGCGAAAGTTATGGATTTTAGAAGTTTTTGCACAAAAATCGAGAAAATTCGCATAGTCATACTTCGGCCACGTTACCCTCGCTGCATGTGTGCCACGTGTCCGAAATTGCTGAGTCATCCGAAGCCAGCTGGCGAGGCGTGTCTCCTTCCCTCGCATCCAAAGTGCGGTCCAATGGGGGTCCGACACGTGCCCTTTCTCGCGTGTCCGACCTTCGCTTGGTGTGCCACGATCCGAGCCTCGGACCTAGACCTCGGTCCAATCAGAGGCCAACAGCTCACCCCTCGCACGTGCGAGCCACCTGCCCTCTCTTCGGATCTGCTGCCGCGTGGAGTCTTCTCAGCCGTCCGATCAGAAGTCTCGCCCCTATAAATAGAAGGGTGCGAGACCTCCCGGGTATATTTTGGAAATTTGTCATTTTACACCCCTAAACCCATATTTCTTTCATTCCAACTCCCCCAAAGCCCCGGTATCATACCAAACACCCAAAACACGTCCCGAAGTGCCCGAGAAGCCCGAGAAATTTATCTTTTCGGTTTTGAAGCCCGACCCTCGCAGAGCCCGGTTTCTCAATAAAACTCCCGGTTTTATTAGAAACGATCGTTTTAGGCAACGAAGTGCTGCCCGATTATCAGTAAATCAAGTGAGTGTGTAGTCACTTTCTCCTTACACATAGATATGAAGTATTTTCTATAAAATACGTGCTATGTGTAATTATATTAATTGTTTAATTAAGGTGACCGTTGAATAGATGTTTTATACAAGTTTTAAACTGTATATGTATTTTATCTACAAATATGTTGGGTAAAACATGGGTAGACAAAATAGTCGATGTGTGTTAAAATGGTGAGAGGCCTCGATGTTGTTGTTGTTGTTGTTGTTGTAGTTGTCTAGCGGAGTATAGATGACGACCACGGACCTTTCTAGACAATCCAGTGGAACACTAGCAGGTTCGCAACTTCTAGGTGTTGGTGAACTAAATGTTCATTGGCGTACTCCATCCCCCTCATGGTTGCCTTTAGGACATGTATGGATGAGGAGTCCCCTTAGCAGTAGTGTCCATCCCGATGATATTCCTTAGGCTAGGTCCCTTGTGATAGGTGTTTAGGGACGTAAAGTGGGGACAACAAGAATGGGTAATCAGGGTTATTGTTGATTGGTGAACTTAATAAGTTTATTATTATTGTGGGTTGAAAACCCTATATGCTCACCAGGCTCCCAAGCCTGACCCACTCAGCTTTTTATTATTACAGGTAGTGGACCCCGAGCATAGTCGGAGGATGATGAGAGATTTTTGGATTATAGGCCAGTAGTTGTAAATAACTGTTGTAAGGCTTATAATGTCTTGTTTATGCTTTTGATCTGTATCGGAACATGACATCCTGAGGTTTTGATATAAAAGGAAAATATATACTTTCTTAAAGAAAGGTTTTCATAAACTTTTATCATATTTTGTTTTGGGGACCAATTCCGCAACATCTTTTAAAAGGATTTCTCTGACTTTATTTTAAAAAGCATAAATTGAATCGGTCTTTTCTGGCCGAGAAATTAGGGGATGTCACAACTTATATGCTTGTGCTATTTACTCACCAAATTATGCACAACAGTACATTTTGTAACATCAAGTTACTGATGTGTTTACATATCATCAATGCACACTTGATTTGTAAACCACGACTCATATATCTACGTTTAAAGATTATAAGATATTATCGTCTCAGAATTACTCAAGATAAATTCTATGAAGTAATTCTTTGAGTGTGGGTTAATCCAATACTTAAATCTCCATTTCAAAGTACTCATGCATATTGCAGCAAAGCTATTGCTATGTTTAAAACTCTTTAGAGAATCTACAATCCAATTCATGATAGTCTTGATTCAATACTTACTTCCAAAAGTTTGATCGACTGTGGATGTTTGAATAATCTAATTATTTGGGAAGTAAAACATGCAAAATGAAACACAATAATAAACAATTGACAAAAGCTAGTAAACAATACTCATAAATAAATCTTCACTATTTAATCATGAAAATTCAATTACATTTACTTTGTTACAAGAATCTGAATACCTATCTAACTGCTAAAACTAATATCATCTTTCAGACCAATGCTCCTTGCATGCTGAACGTGCTTAATCCTACTCAAACCCTTTGTGAGGGGATTTGTAGGATTCTCTTCTGATGATACCCTCTTTACGACGAGGTGTCCTTATTCTACTCTATGTCTGATAAAATGGTATTTTCTATCGATACGTCTTGATCTACCATGATCTCTTGGTTCCTTTATTAAGGCAACCGCTCCTTCATTATCACAGAAAATCTCCATGAGCTCCTTTAGGGCTGGCACAACTACAAGGTCTCTGATGAAGTTCTTCAACCACATAGCCTCCTTCGATGCTTTGCTTGCTGCTATATACTCTGATTCACAGGTAGAATCAGCCACCGTCTCATGTTTGGAACTTTTCCAAGTTACCGCTCCTCCGTATAAGGTAAACACCCAGCCAGATTAAGAAAGAAAGTTGTCTCTGTCTGTCTGAAAGTTGGTGTCACTATACCCAGTCACTCTTAAGTTATCACTGCCACCAAGCAAAAGGACCCAAACCTTAGTTCTTCGCAGATACTTAAGAATATTCTTGATAGCTATCCAATGAGCTCTACCCGGATTTCCCTGATATCGACTAACCATGCTCAAAGCAAAAGTCACGTCAGGGCGAGTACATGTCATAGCATACATGGTCGATCAAACTGTGGAAGCATATGGAACTCGACTCATTTCTGCTATCTCTGCATTATTACTCGGACTCTCAGTCTTACTCAGTTTGGTATTACTCTGGATAGGCAGTTCTCTTTTCTTGGAATTCTCCATGCTAAAGCATTTTAACACTTTATCCAAATATGTACTTTGACTAAGTCCAATTAGACTTTTGCTCTTGTGTCTCAAAATCCTTATCCCTAGAATATAGTCAGCCTCTCCTAGATCTTTCATAGCGAAACACTTTCCAACCAAAGACTTAACTTCTTGAAAAGTTGGAATGTGGTTCCCTATAAGGAGTATTTTATCAACATACAACACGAGGAAGGTTACTATACTCCCACTAGCTTTGACATATACACATGATTCATCTTCACTTTTAGAGAAGCCAAACTCTTTGACCTTCTCGTCAAAGCAAAGATTCCATCTACGAGAAGCTTGTTTCAATCCATAGATTGATTTCTCAAGCTTACACACTCTATTAGGATACTTTGCATCCACAAAAACCTCTGGCTGACTCATGTGAACATCCGCAGCCAACTTCCCATTAAGGAAGGCAGTTTTGACATCCATCTGTCAAATTTCATCGTCATGAAACGCAACTATGGCCAGCATTAACCTAATATATTTAATCTTAGCCACTGGCGAGAATGTCTCATCATAGTCAACCCCCGGGGTTTGAGTAAAGCGCTTCGCAACTAGTCAAGATTTGAAAGTGTGTACCTTTCCATCCATGTCGGTCTTCTTCTTGAAGATCCATTTTCACCCAACTGTCTTACGACCTGGTACATTTTCAACCAAATTCCAAACTTGGTTGTCATACATGGACTTGATCTTGATGTCCATTGCATGTTTCCACTTGGAAGACTCAAGGCCCGCCATTTCTTCCTTATAGTTAGAAGGTTCATCCAACGACTCGTCAATTGGTTCAAGTGGAATTATATACTTCCTCAGGTTGAGCCCCAACATTTTCAAAGGTTCCTTCATCATTTGACTCTTGAATTTCTTCAAGATCAATTGTAATCCCACTGTCCTCTTTGCATATGAGCTGTCTCTCGTGAAAGACTCCCATTCATGCTACGAAGACCATGTTGTCACTAGGTCTGTAGAACAAATATCCAAATGATTTTTGTGGGTAACCGATGAAAATACATCTCTCACTTCGAGGTTCAACCTTGTCGTGAGTCTGTAGTCTAACGAAAGATTCACAACCCCAAACCTTGATATGTGATAACGAGGGAACCTTCCCTGTCCACATGTAGTGAGGTGTTTTGGCAACCTTCTTAGTTGGGATAAGATTAAGAATGTGGGCGGCAGTCTATAAGTCAAACCCCTAGAATGAGATTGGAAGTGAAGCTCGACTCATCATGGAACGAACTATATCTAACAACGTTCGATTGCGCCTCTCAGCCACACCATTAATTTATGGTGTCATAGGAGGTGTCAATTATGAAACTATTCCACATTCCTTGAGGTAGCCGTGGAACTCGATACTAAGATACGCACCGCCTCTATCGGATCTAAGCATCTTGATTTTCCTGCCCAGTTGATTCTCGACTTCTTGTTTGAACTCTTTGAACTTTTCAAAGGGTTCTGACTTATGCTTAATTAAGTAGATATAGCCATATCTGTTATAATCATCAGTAAAAGTCACATAGAATCGATTTTCATACCTTGTGGTGGATTTGAAGGGCCCACATACATCTGTGCGTATGAGATCCAACAATCCCTCACCTCTTTCACAAGAACCAGTGAAAGGTGATTTCTTCATCTTTCCTAGTAAACAAGATTCACACGTATCATCTGAACTTAAGTCAAATGATTCCAACACTCCATCCTTTTGGAGTTGGGCGATGCGTTTCTTGTTAACATTTCCAAGACGACAATGCCACAAACATGCTTTGTCTATACCATTAGAAGAATCGATTTGAAAATCACTATTTCCTAAATTGTCTACAATGATCATAGTTTAAAACACACCATCACAAGGTAAAGCTTCAAACACCATTTTTAAAAGCAGAAATAGAGCCATTCTCATTATCAAAAGAATATCTAAAACCTTGTTTAAATAAAGCATGAAATGAAATGATGTTTCGTATCATCTATGACGAGTAGCAACAATTTATCAAATGCAAACCTAACCCACTACTAAGCACTAAGTTATAAACTCCAATCTTGGTAACAAGTGAAGATCGCCTATTGTCCATGATCAAGTTCATGCTTCCATGATGCACATCGTCACTTTTTCATAGCCCCTGCAAATCAGAACAAATGTGAAAACCACATCCTGTATCAAGGACCTAAGAATAAGAATATGATGAGTTATTAGATAAGATAGTGTAAATACCTGCTGAGGTTGGCTTCACCTTTCCATCCTTAATATCTTGCAAGTACTTTGGGAAGCTTCGTTTCCAATGCCCTTTTTCATGATAATAGAAGCAAGTAGCCTCTTTGGGATTGGAGGTAGGGGGTGCGTCAGAACTGGCCTTTCCTTTGGGTCCATTGCTTGATGACCCGACTTGGGACTCTCCCTTCCAATTATGCTTTGGAGGACCTTTCCTCTTCTTCCCTTTTCCTTGCCCAATGGCCAAGATTGGAGCAGCAGCAGGGGTGGATGCAACACCTTTTCCCTTCATTCCTCCTTCAGCAGTTCACAGGAGGTTCTGAAGTTGAGCCAATGTGGTTTCTTGGTTGTTCAGATGATAAGCCAAGATAAATTGATCATAACAACTGGGCAATGAGTGCAAGACTATATCAATAGCCAATTCCTTATCAAATTTCACATTGAGCTTTAGCAAGTGTTCCACGTATCATTGCATTCTCTGCACGTGGATACTGACGGACTCTCTATCTTTCATCTTGCTAGTGATGAGGGACTTTACCACCTCATACTTTTCTTGAAGAGCTCTTTGATGGTACTTTACCATCAAGTCCTTGTTCATCTCGTATGGACAGTAATCCTCGTAGAACCTTTGTAGCTCAGGAGTCATAGTCGCCACCATGATGCAAGCAACTTTTGTTGCATCATTATAGTGTATCCTATACTTAGCTAGTTCTGCAGCAGGTGCTTTGGTTTCATCAATATCGAGAAGTTCTTTATCGAGCACATACTTCTTGTCCTCGAAACGTAGAGCCATTTTGATGTTTTGCATCCAATCGTTATAGTTGGTGCCATCAAAAGTTACCCTCGAGCAAATGTTCAATAGTGAGAAGTTGTTGTTAGAGGAGGAACCGGAAGCATCATTTGGAGTAGACATCTAAAAGAGAAGAAAGAAAGTATTGGTTAGATAAGAATAATCATCAATATAACACCCAAATGAAATATTAAGGCTAGGATCCAACTAAATAATTCACAACTTAGAAAAGGGATGCCATAATCTAATTGCAAATTATATAAAGGTAAGTAAATGACGATTTACCAATTTCACCTCGAAAACGAAATTTTGAACGAATTAGGTTTTTTAATAAAATTTCTAGATCTTTTGAGATTCATTGAACTATTCAATGCCATGTTTAATCTCGATTATGCTCTTCCATTTGTGATTGGGATACCGAGGATCACAAACAAGATGTGAATAACCATGCAAATTAGCTTGGTACTCTCGATGTCATTTATCATCTCATTTTAATGTGTCGGTTAGCCATGTGCGCCCCATTAATCAATGATAATTTATGAGACACCTATTTCCACTCTTTATTAGTCCCTATTAGTGTGTCGGTTAACCACATACGCTCCACTAACGACTTATAAAGTGCAATATGCAATCTCATGGGTTAGCATACAAATTCACATTTTTCCTAAAGTAACAAAGATTGAGAATTTTATAAAATGAATTTAGTTACTTTGTAATTCATTATACTTATTAATGAGAATTATTTATACTATCAAACCCGTTCGGCTAACGACCCTCCACCAATCAAGGAAGTGGTGGGTGAGAGTGGACACCCATTCAAGTACCATTTTATAGGAAGTTTCCTTATACCCCCGTTATAGATCGGCTTCGTGAATGAGATGTACTAGCGGTTCAACTGACTTAGTCTTATACATATAGTAAATATTAAATATTACACCCAAATGAAATATTAAGGCTAGGATCCAACTAAATAATTCACAACTTATAAAAGGGATGTCGTAATCTAATTGTAAATTATATAAAGGTAGGTAAATGATGATTTACCAATTTCACCACGAAAACGAAATTTTTAACGAATTAGGTTTTTTAATGAAATTCCTAGATCTTTTGAGATTGATTGAACTATTAAATGACATGTTTAAACTCGATTATGCTCTTCTATTTGTGACTGGGATACCGAGGATCACAAAAAAGATGTGAATAATCATGCAAATTTGTTTGGTACTCTCGATGTCATTTATCATCTCATATTAATGTGCCAGTTAGCCACACGTGCTGCATTAATCAATGATAATTTACAAGACACCTATTTCCACTCTTTATTAGTCCCTATTAGTGTACCGGTTAACCACACACGCTCCACTAACGACTTATGAAGTGCAATATGTAATTTCATGGGTTAGCATACAAATTCACATTTTTCCTAAAATAACTAAGATTGAGAATTTTATAAAAATAATTTAGTTACTTTTTAATTCACTATACTTATTAACGAGAATTATTTGTCCTATCAAACAAGTTCGGCTAATGACCCTCCACCAATCAAGGAAGCGGTGGGTGAGACCCATTCAACTACCATTTTATAGGCAGTGTCTGTATACCCCCTTTATAGATCAGCTAAGTGAAATACACATACTAGCGATTCGACCGACTTAGTCTTATACATATAGTAAATATTAAACATTTAATTTTACATATAGTATAAGGTGTATTTTAAACATTTCAAAATACTAGGTTTAATTACTATATTTCAAAAACTAAAACGTTTAATTTAAATTTAAAATTAAACCATATGATTTAATAATTATTCATTAATTAAACATTTAATTAGTTTATTAAATCAATTTAAGGATTATCCAATTAAATTAATCAAGATAATTTAACCCTAATCCTCTCCCCCTAATTTTCAAAAATCATGGGAGGGATAAATTTTTTTTATAATTATCCAATTAAACAAGTAAAAAGAAAATTACCAAAAAAATAAGGAAAACCCTACCACAACCCTAGGATTTTCGAAAATAGCTTATTTTCGGGAGGAATGCGAGGATTTCAATCCTTGCCATTTTCGAAACCTTGAGGGTTATGGAAACCCTAGTTCGAAAATTTTAGGGCAAGGGAAATGGTTAAAACCCTTTCCTTAGTTTCGAAACATAGGGTTCAAGAAAACCCTAAAATTGAAAATCCCTAAGTCCAAAAAGGTTTAATTGCCATAAACCCTAATTGATCAAATTCAAACAATTGCAATCCATTCAATAGAAAACAAGCCAAGGCTCTGACACCAATGATGGGTTTTGAGCATAACATATAAAAATCTATGTGTGCATGCAACCTTATTTCTTCATATATGTTTTCTCTAAATGAACATAAAACTTTTGAACATCAAATGGAAAACCATAGGAAGCATATACTAATCTCAAAATTAATAACTAAGGTTAGAATACATAGCTTTGATTGTTATTGAAGAATAACAAGAAACCCTTGTGCTGTAGAAGCTTAGAGAGCAAGCACCACAAATGCCGTGCATCTAGTAGATCACACCCAACACTAGCAAAAGGATGAGAGAGGAGAGAGGAGAAGGGAGCTTGAGAATTTCAACTACCACTATAGGGTTTCAAGGTGCCGAAGTTTCTAAGCGGTAAGGGTCTATTTATAGTCCAACAAGGATTCCCTGGATTACCCTGATCTGAATATAATAATATTATTTCAAATTGGTAATCATCCAACTCCTTATTTATCCACATGGGATAATCTAGAAACCCTATATTATCCATATGAAAATTCCATCTCCTTCCCTAGGAAGGTTCTGGAACCTCTTGCTCAACTATTGAACAATTGCACTTTAAACCCTGTACTTTTAATTAATTCTTTTAATCCCAAAATTAAATCCAATTAATTTCTTATTAAATATTAGTTAAATATTGTTATTTATATTTAATATATTATTCTCATAATATATTAACAAATTATTTATGTCAATTTATTAATCAAATAACATATTCAACCTCTCTCTCCAAAAGGCATCCTGTCAAGATGCTAGTTTTGAGGGCAACGCAAAAGGACTGTGTTACTATTAATACAAGTATATACCAATTATAATTATGAGCTTAGACGCCTAATCCAACAAGAATTTCCTAAGAAATTAGTCTTGACACCGATTCTTTATCAACTTGTCTATGTAGATAGAGGTCACTTGGTTCGAAGCAATCTTCAACAGGAGAATTTGGAGAAGCAAGATCTTGCTTTGAAGATTGAGGGTTTATCATTTCGTAATGACTAGGGCAAAATCGTAAACCAAGTAAGTTTGAAGAAGAAGACATCAAAGATCTAATATATAGGGATCTTTAGAAATTCCCTTTATGCTCCATTGGTATTTTAGTGAATGGAATTTCTTTGAATGAATGATCTGTTCATTGAATTTTGTTGATTTTCTTTTGATTTTAGCCACATATATGTGTAGCTTGCTTCTTTACACATTTTTATAATGTTGAATGTGATTCAATTACTTAACTGTTAATTATAACTAAAAACCAACATAATTACATGCACACAAATATATATATATATATATATATATATATATATATATATATATATATATATATATATATATATATATATATATATATATATATATATATATATTTGTGTGTGTGTGTGTTTGGGAAAAGTGAATATACATTACAGCCCCACCTAAGCTTTGGTACTAAACCTCATGAAAATACGTTTTTTTACTATATAAAGATGGCGATTAGGGGATTCACGATTAATACTTGAAGATGTAGATTCAGGATCGACGCAATAGTTTTTATAAGGAAGCAAGAATATTGGTTATCTTTGACCTTCATGACAGTGGAAAACAGTAATGTTCGTTGGGATGAAGTAATAAACGATAATGGAGGAAAGAAAATATGGATGGTAAAACGATAATAGAGGAAAGAAATTTTATCATGAACGATATATTACTAAGTGAAAAACAAATCGAGTATTTTTACTAAGTTAAAATGACATATTTTAGAGGTTTAGTACCTGAGCATAGGTGAGGCTGTAATGTATATTTTCTATCCCCTATATGAGAAAAGTGAATATACATATATATATATATATATATATATATATATATATATATATATATATATATATATATATATATAAACACACATACACATAACAGTTTACAATGGTATAGAATCTCGTTGGATTTTAATGTGATAAAAAGAAACTTCAGTGAATGAAACCATAAAGAGAAAAGTTTCTCTGAGTTCAAGATGCATTACTCATGAATTATAGACACCCAAATTAGTTTGAGTAGAGAACAACTGATGTGTTTGTTTAAACCATCCGTTTTAATATTTAGAAATCCGAACTAACTTAACCAACTAAAACACAAATAGACAGTGTATGTAATCGTGTAATAGTATAGTAAAGTAAGTAGAGTGTTGAACTTAGGGAATGAAAATTTCAAAAAGAAAATAACCGCTACTAATTAAACTGTATCAAATAAATATGAATTGGGGATTTTTTTATCTAATTTTGCAATTTTAGGAAAAAATTAAATAACAATTAAACAATTAATTAAAATTACTTTAAACTAAAGCAAGCAAACAGAAAACAATTTTAAATAAATATTTAGAAGCACTTTCGTTTAACTTCGAATCACCTTTACCCTATGGTTGATTTATATTACAATAGATTTTTTATGTGGTTACCAAATTAAAATGTTACTAGTAATATTGTTCCAATTTTCTAGTGTTTACCAATTTACGATCTACTATTACAATGGTCAAGCAACAAGTGAACACCAAATTGATTTTAAGGTTATTTGGAATATAAATGACAAGATCTAATCATTACCTATCTATGATCAAGACAACAAATTTAAGCATATAATATAATTATGAATGCTCTCTAACACAATTAAAATTACTAAGTATTTTCACCTAACCCTAAGATTTGTTCTATTTCTAAATATAGTAATTTAGTGATCATAAATAACTAGATATCAAGTTCATAAAACTTGAAAGGTCATCTAACTACACCAAACTTGCAGATAAATGATAAAAATTAGAATTTTAACATGATAGGATATTCATCTATCAAACACAAGTAAAAACCACATAAATTAATCCATAAAACTCAAAATCAATGCATAATATTAGGGTATTTAGCCCAAAACTAAATTTGAAAAACACATAAACAGAGAGTAGACTAGAATATGCATGATGTAAACTAGAAAACCGAATGAATTATGATGTTTTTCGCCTTCAGATGTGTCAATCCTTGATCTTCGATCGATTCCTTGCCTTCCTAGGGTTACTCTGAAGGTTTTCATCGTCCTTAGTCACATATAACATAAACTCTCTATAGCACTCCTTAGAAATTTGACATAGAAGTCATATTTATAAGTTGCCAAAATTATGTCGCTGCTTCGTGGCATAATGCTCGCCACGACATGGGAGACACTTTTTCTTCGAATGCTTTAAGTCTTCTATGTAGATCAGCGGTAGGCTTCCATGTTGGACACATCACCATGTCGTGGCATGTAAGTTCCAAAAATTAGCTTGATGTATCAATCAGATCCACTTGATGGTGTGGAATCCCAATCAAGTGGATGATGCAAGATAGAATGGAGAAGAAGAAGAAGAAGAACTTGATGAATCTCTATGATGTATTGAATAATATTCAATGATGTTCCATACACATGAGATTCACACACAAACACACACTTCTGCTCTCTACTTTCTCTCTCTACAATATGATTATGAATGAATGCTTCTCTCAAGGCCTATACCCACTCCTCGTTCCTACTTATATATATATATATATATATATATATATATATATATATATATATATATATATATATATATATATATATATATGGATCGCAAACCCAAGGCCCAAACCCAATGCTAGACCGAAAACACATGGGGTTTCAGTCCAAGCTACAATTAAACCAAATATTATTTTCGCCCAAAACTAAAAACAATAAATGCTTAGAAAAACAAAGTATAAACCATATTTTTGACCCAACAATCTCCCCTTTGGTTTATAGCTTTATTTTCTTTGTCCCAACAAACTCCCTCTAAAAATGTAGCTGGCTTTTCTTGTCAATCTTCATTTGGAGCATGGCTTCCGCTTTAATCTTCAATTTCTTCACAACTTCAAGATGAGCATATGAATCTTCTACGTGAATGACTTCGTCTTGAACATTTGGGCTTCTCTTCAAAATTTGACATTGAACGCACGTTAGGTGTGGAGGCTTCATGTAGAGATTCTTGAAAATTGGCGCTTTCAGCTTGAGAATCTTAAGAGAGAATATCAGAGAGAACGAATTTTCTAGATCACTTCAGCAGGTACATAGATATCAACAAATTGATTGAGGAGGCTTCAATGCAATCTGTCACATAATCTTCAAGTGCAGCTTCACCTTGCTTCTGGGGTTGAAAGATTGAATGTTAAAAGAATAATCTTCATTTCTTGTTCCTTCGAATGAGAATTCTTCGACAATCACGGATGAAGCTTTGGCTCAGAAAATCTCGATACAGTCTCCATGAGTCTCATCTACATCTGAATTCAGTTTTCAAGACAAAGAAAAATTTGAGATAAAAACAAAACTAAAAGAAAACTTAGCACACAATATTTTTGGATTTTTCATATTTTCTGAAAAAAATAAAACTTAAAGAAAAAAATATTTTTGGATTTTTTATATTTTCCTGAAAAAGAAATAAAAAATAGAAATAACACTATTTTTGGATTTTTGGTTTTCTGATTTTTGTTTGGTTTTTTTAAAATTTTTAATTCTCCCCCTAAATTTATGCATAGAGGAAAACTATGATCAAATTTAATAAAAACAAAAATATTTGGGGTCAAAGTTTTCAAGCAATTCAATCTCGATTATCAGCACACGCCTACATGTCTAGATCTGATCAATCACTGATATTGTGGTCCACTTAAACACAAAGGATGTTGACAAATTGGACAGGTTAATAGTGACAAGAGAGTTGTGCCTATATACTTAAATAGACATTTAGCTGATGACGACCAAAGATATTGTTGTCCACTTAAATTCAACAGCGAGATCTACAGACAACCTTTTAAATTGTTAAATTTTAGATGCACTAGAACGTGTTTCCCACTCCCTAATATACCCCGGTAATCAAGAACTTCCAAAGAACTCCTTACTTTAGGTGAGTATTCAATCATTTAGAGAGAATTCAGATATATAAACGCATATGTTGTATCCCAGGTCGGATGTCTTCCAATCACGCAGAAGGAACAACATATGACTAACATAGATAGAGGATTTGAGAGATAGTATGGTGCATATGCTGTGTCCTAGGTTGGATCTTCCGATCATACAGAGGGAACAATATATAGCTAACAGACAGAAAGAATTGCATAAATAAGAAGATGCATAGAGATAGAGTTGCATATGTTGCATTCCAGGTCAGATATGTTCCAATCACACAGAGGATGCAACATATGACTAGCAGACAGAAAGCAAGAAAATAATTTCCTACAGACCTACTTTATCAGAACCCCTCAGTCGCCCTATCAGTACCAGAATTAAGGACATGAGTCCATACATCAAGGAAATGTTGAGCCATAATTCTAGATAATTAACTTTTAGTGTATCTCGTAGGTTCCCATGTTTATCTCATTGCTCAATCTACCCGAGCGTCGTATGGTCAGTCCAAATGAAACTATCTAAGTTTGTATTGTCTAGTCCTTTCATTTTCAATCTAAGTCTAGTCCTTTTGAATTCTTTGTGCCTACCAGCACATTGAACACAAAGTCTAGACAATTCGGCTTTAGTGCATTACACACATCATAAATTGCCCTTTAGCACTATACTTCATAGCACTTCCCAATTAACAAAACTTTCAAATGAAAAACTATAAGAAAATAAAATATTGTCTTCAAAATGAATCAATTTAAGATAAACTCAGGAGTATCGAGAAGAAAACTCAAACTGTAAGTCACCGATTGAATTTGCATCCAAAAGGTCTGAGAACAGCACGCATAATCTCAGAACAAATCTGAAAATTCTTCACATCGTTAAGCACAAAACCCCATGTGTGATCCTTTCCTTTCTTCCCTTCCTACAGAGGACACATACTCTCAAACAAAGTTATGAATGTTATACAGTTGAGAGATGTCCCTTATCATGTGCTTGGAATAGCCACTATCAACAAACCGGAGTCTGATGATATTCCTCCATAGCCGCTTCAGCACAGTGCGGGATCAGTTGGTCTTTGGAACCCAGTCCATTTTGAAACTGGGTCGACCTTTGTCATCTTTGCAAGGTACTCTCTCCTATAATATATCCTGCTTATCACAAATATAAGATGAAGAAATGTTAGAATCATTAGACGATTTGAGAGATTGAACCTTTGGTACCTATCTGTAGTTGGTTTTAGCCCATTTCTTGTTTGAGATTATGGGTGCCTTGGCACTTGATTTTGAACTTGAAGCCGATCTTCGAGATGACTTTGATCTAACTGATCTTGGTTTCACTGGAGCATCTCTTGGATTGGACTTCATGGCCATCATTCCTTTCTTGACTTTGGGATTTTGATTCTTGGCCTTCTGCGCGTTCTAGTCGCCATTGTTTGAACGTGGCCTCCAAGGGTTTCTTTTGGAAAAGCTCCCTCTTTGTGTGTTCCGCCATCCTTGTGCATAATAGGGAACGTATGCGCGATTAGGACAATTTCTGGCAATGTGTCCAGGTGTTCCACAGTGAAAACATGTCTTTTTCTTCACGTAGGAATTGTTTCTGCTTGCCCCTGGTAGAACGCCCTTGCCTTGTCTCTGATTGTTCCCACAAGCACACTTGCAACAGGCACTCTGTTTAGCTTGAATTGGTGGCCTATATTTACCAACAATAGGTTGATTAGAAGTAACTGAGTTAGAAGCAACAGATTCAGAGTTCAAGGAGACATTGGTTTGACAGTCAACATAATCAATAGAACTAGAAGTAGTTATGTTCTCCTTGTCCTCATCTTCCACTACTTTACCTGCACAAGAAGTAGAATCATTAGTATCCTTCACCTCAACACCCTCAGTTGGCCCTGATTGTTCAGTCTTAACTGAAGCTGGTGAAGGGGGGTTGGCCATACTGAAGATGTGCTTCATTTGCAATTTCCTCCTCGTTTAGTGGAGTAGAAGTGTAGTTATCACTAAAAGAAGGTGGAACATAGTGATACCCTAGACCCTTGTTTTGATTATCTTTAAATTTTAGTTGTTTCTCAATCATAGTCTCAACTTTCTCACTTGACACATCAAACTTTTTGAAGTTAAAATCTGCATTTTCAAATTTGTTTTTCAATGTGTCAAGCTTGGCAGTTAGACTGGCAAGCTGTCCCTTAACATAATCATAATTCACACATTAATTACTGTATTCTTCTTGAAGTTTTCTAAAGTCCTTTGTTTTGGCCTCTAGTTGTGCTTTTAAGGGTTTTTAACCTTTCCTAAGTGTATATCCTTCATATTTAAGGTCCTCATTTTCCCTTTTTAGCAAATCAATTTGTTCGCGAAGAAATTTAATCGTAGCTTCACAAGATTGAGAGTATTAAACTTCATTGACCGGAATGTTTGCGGAACTCATTGTTTACAAAAAATTCCCTTTGACTTGAAACCTAGAAAGTCAACCTTAAAAGTCAAA
Organism: Lactuca virosa; assembly: GCF_052849685.1. Lineage (NCBI taxonomy): Eukaryota > Viridiplantae > Streptophyta > Magnoliopsida > Asterales > Asteraceae > Lactuca > Lactuca virosa. The sequence goes on from NC_136434.1 coordinate 122,926,653, forward strand.
TTTAAAAAGTCAAACTTAAAAGTCAATTTTAAAAAGTCAAACCGAAAAGCTAAACTTGAAATTTTGAAAGTTAAACGAAAAAGTCAAAGTTTAAAGTCAAAGGTCAAACTTGAAAGTCAAAGTCAATTTTTTAGGGTCAAAAGTCAATTTAGAAAGTCAAAAATTAAAAGTCAAGGTTTTGGGTTGAAAATGAAATTTTAAAATTTAAATTAATTGATTTTTGGGCTAAAATTGTTAAAAATCCGAAAATAGGAGCGAAATTTCGAAGCTATTTGATTTAATTAGGGAAGATGTTTAACATGTGGCTTGCTAGACCAAGTGGTAAGGGCGTGGGTTGTGTATGCAAGAGACCCATGTTGCTGAACGAGAATAGGAGATGCTGAACCGGAAATGCGAGATGCTGAACCGAACCGAGAACTCTCGCACGAATGCTTGGACCGAACACGTGCTAGAACTCGGACCGAACACGTGCTGGAACTGCTGACCGCAAACCGTTTGCGACTGTAAACACTTCGGTTGTAAACGCTTCTTCGGTTCGGCTGTAAACGCTTCTTCAGTTCGACAGTAAACGCTTCGTCGACTGTAAACGCTTCTTCGGTTCGGATGTAAACACTTCTTCGGTTCGGTTGTAAACGCTTCGGCTGTAAACCCCTCATAGATTACGACCAAAAACAACGTTTTTCACCTTTTTAAGCCCAAAACTCAATCAAAAACTCGTTTTTATGAAAAACTCGAAGAACAAACCCCCAATATTTTGTCAAAAACTATCCAAAAACGTAAAATCCTTCAAGAAAAAGTGCAAAAATGCTCCAGATCTTGCCAAAAAGATTGATACAATCCAAGCTCTGATACCAACTATAAGTCCCAAAAATTAGCTTGATGTATCAATCAGATCCACTTGATGGTGTGGATCCCAATCAAGTGGATGATGTAAGATAGAATGGAGAAGAAGAAGAAGAAGAACTTGATGAATCTCTATGATGTATTGAATAATATTCAATGATGCTCCATACACATGAGATTCACACACGAACACACACTTCTTCTCTCTACTTTCTCTCTCTACAATATGATTATGAATGAATGCTTCTCTCAAGGCCTACACCCACTCCTCACCCCTAATTCTATATATATATGGACCGCAAACCCAAGGCCCAAACCCAATGCTAGACCGAAAACACATGGGTTTTCGGTCCAAGTTACAATTAAACCAAATATTATTTTCGCCAAAAACTAAAAACAATAAATGCTTAGAAAAGCAAAGTATAAACCATATTTTTGACCCAACATGGCACGCATGTGACCACGACATGAAATCCATATTTTGCACGATTTCTTCTCTTAAGTCCCTCTTGATGAATGTTTCAAATATCCAAGTCTCTAGCTTGTCCACTTTTCTTCTTTTCCTTTGAGAATTTCATTTTGGCTACAAAATAGATTTCACACGTAATAAGTACCAAATATGTCAATAAATAGCCAAAATATAGTTAAATGTACTTAAATATTGTTTAGAATATATGACTAATTTTAGCAATAGAAAAATACCCTATACTTATATTTTGTTTTCCCACAAGCAAGACTTATTTTAATACATCACATCAAAACTTTGTTCACCAATATCATACAAAACAATCCGAATCGAACTCACCAATTACGTCTCGCCTCAATGCATATATTTGTGTCTAAAAGATCCTAAATACTTCCCAAATCATAAATATTCACAATCTTCATAAAGGTTTCCAACTTAATTTGAACAACATTCGTTTTTGTATTCCTACCACCTATGCCATTTTATTTACCACATTTTCAAAAGTTATTGCTAAATTCCAAGTGACACGACTTAAAAAGAATATATATATATATATATATATATATATATATATATATATATATATATATATATGTAGTAGGTGTGAGACTCATGTATTACATGAGTTTATTTAAAAGAAAATTTAAATATAAAATTCAAAGTATTTAAGAAGTTTGAATATATAAGAAAAGTGAGAAGAATATTGAATTATAAAAATTAAAAGTGTTTTTTTTTTTCTCTTTTAAATTTAAAAAAATAATTTAGATAAATAAATAAATGAAATTAATGAAACTTTAATTTAGTAATTTTGAAATTAAAAGGAAAGTCCATGAAATTGATATGCATTTATTATTAGATTTAAATAATACGTGGAATTTAATAAAATAGAAAAACCATAAAATGACATGTGGAATAAAAATTAATTTAAAATAACCATAAAATTACATGTGGCAAAATGAATAAGAAAGTGACATGTGACAAAAAGATATTTATTTATTAGAGTAGATATATATATATACACATGTAAAATATAACTAAGCTTTATTGCTTTACACTATTTTATGGAGCATTTTTTTTTCACTTTTTTCACGTTTTTATTTTTATTTTTTCTCAACTTTTTTCCATTTCTTTCAGTATTTCAACTTTCAAAAAGAAACAAGCAAATAATATTAACTTTGTTTCTATTACTACTATAGTTCCTGACTTTTTAAGAAAATTATTAGAGTACTCGGAATTTCTAAGGCCACTAATGAATCTCATGACTTTCGATGAAATCCATGTAACGATTTTCTTCTTATCCATCCAAGCTTTTATAATTACGTGGGTAAATGCAAACATCCCCCCCCCCCTCGCGGAAGGGGGGGGGGGGGTGAGGGAGTGAATGGTCACCGAGTTTTAATGGCCACATATTGGCTCCACTCCTGAACTGTTACCTATATAGTATATATAACTATACTCAAAACAAAATTAAAAGTAAATAAACTTGGAAACTTGACTCACTCTATTTTAATAGAAATGACTCAGGAGATAAATCGTCACCCGATAGGCTTTTTATGGGGTCTATATATTCACAATGCAAAACATATTATGACCCTCAAACTACACAAGTTCATGTTTTTGTCTCATGATTTCACTAGAACTGGGATGCCATAAATATATTATAACAAATTGGCTTAACTAAATTTTAGATTTCTCATCAAATCGTCCTATAGAACACCAGCAAACTAGTCCTAGTCCTAACGCAATAATATCAAAATTTTTAATTTTTCTATATTTTTTAAGCTAGACCATTTTTCAATTTTTTTTCTTTTTGATTTTAATCTATCTAGCCTATATTTTTAAATCTAACATGCTTGTTGTCCTTTTTTGATCCCCTACCCCACATTTATTTCATACAATGTTCCCATTGTATGCATAAAACAAGTAAAAACACATAAAAAGTTAAAAGTGAAAAAAAAATGAATAGACTCCCATAGGGTAGTAGCGGAGAGATCGAATTGATTGTTGTGGTTAAGCGTAGACATCTCGAATGTTAGCTAGAAACTAGAATTTTGTTGCTTCTAAATTTGCCGGAAAAATGAATCAAGACAACAGACTTCTGACTTATGGTGCAACATACACATAAACCTGCAATGAACAGTAACCATGATGTGGGAAAGTCTCAACCATGTCGTGGTGTCAAATGTGAGAAAATCTGAATCCCGATCAAAAGTGGCACCACGACGTTGCAAATGTGACACCACGTCGTGGCGATGAAAACTGATTTTTCTGGAATCGCGACCAAATGTTGCTCTACGACGTGGCAATAATGCCACCGCGTCGTGGGTACTGGTAATTCCAGAACTATGAATATCTCCAAATATGATATTGTGTATGTGGCACTCCTCATGTAAAAACGTCATAAAGCTTAGAATAAACTCTATGAATTCATCGAATGCTTTAAAATCTATTACACGAACTCGATGCGCAACCCACAGTTATCAAAAGTTGTGGCTCGCGATTATAATCTTCAAACTCTCTCTCGGTATTTTACTTGAAATTTAGACTCATTATTTCCTCCTAAATTCTACGAGATCAAAATGAAACAAAATCCAAGAGTAATACCAAGGAAAGAATAATCATTCAGTTACAAAATAAAAATAAAACACACCAAACAAAATAAAATTAAACATAATCTAAAATAAAAAAAACTTAACAAATAAAACACAAAGACTAAAAAGGATAATCATAAGTCGTCCTCATCTGATCCACAAGCTCCACTTTTCCCCGCTCCATCTCTATGGGGTGCACACAACTTTTTCCATGTTGGGATGTACGGAAATCATTGTGGAATGTGTTTCGGTCGAACGAGTCTCATATGTGAAAAGATAATATCATTTAAATTTCAAATGTAAGTCACTCCTACATGTATGTTATCCAAAAATTGCCCAACCATAGCTTGAAACGGATCCATAGGTTGCCCAACCCCATGGGGTATATCTCGAGTTGTTTCGCAGGCCAGTACCTTTGCCTTTCTTCTTTGGTTTCGATATAGTTGTGGGTTAGGATCGATGACTTCTCCCACCGACACCTCTTGATCATCAATCAAAATACAATATCTAACCCCAATATTGACTACAACTCGCATAGTCTCTATATTGCCAACCGTGAGATGATGACTCAAGATAAGTGCTAAAGTTTGAAGCGTTTCCAGGTCAAAAAAATTCCATAATATCGAGCTAGTCTAGTCTCAAAATGTCCCCCACAAATGGAACTTCCCGTAGGCGAACTTACTGCCTTCTTACCTAAGAATCGTGCCAAAACATAAGGGATGTTGCGTAATATCCTTGGTGTCAGAATGCTCCATAAGTAGAATAGGTTCAAACTTGGAACCTTGTCCCAATGCCTCTTGTGACTAATATAAAATATGATAAGGCGGTCGAGGAATCGATGGATAGGAGAACAAATTTTTCTCTCTTGTGAAGACATGGGATCATACAACCTATTAGCAACCGTAGTCCAAAACTTGTAATCATGAACCATGTCTGAAAAATACTGATGCTCGGCTCATAAATATGTGGAAAAATGAGGAGTCATAGTTGTTGGATAAGGTGTCTAAGTCCATAACTATATTTGGTATGTACTTGACCCGGTTTAGCATGGTCCATTTGGGTTGCACTTCACCAGAACAATTTGGACTTTTGTGAAGAGGATATTTGTGATTTATTAATATATTATAAGTTATAATATATTAATATGAAATCATATTGTTTAATTAGTATTGATCAAGAATTAATTTGGAATTAATTTTGTGATCAAAAGAGACTAATTAAATAAATGGGGATTGATTGTGTAAATCATTCACTCTTATAAGAGTAAATTACTAAAATCGTCCTTATGGTTTGGTCAAAATTACACGTTTGGTCCCTAACTTTTTTTTTGCACTCGGATCGTCCATGTGGTTTGATTTTATTGCGTTTTTCGTCCCTGTGGTTTGGTCAAAATTACACGTTTGGTCCCTAACTTTATGTATGTAAGGGACGAAAAACACAACAAAATCAAACCATAGGGACGATTCGAGTGCAAAAACAAAGTTAGGGATCAAACGTGTAATTTTGACCAAACCATAGGGACCATTTTAGTAATTTACTCTTCTTATAATGTGGGCTAATGATCCATGATTCCTTATGTTAGGCTTAACCCATGTGGTGACCCATGGATACTCCATGGAGGTTAAAACCCATGGATCATGAGTAATGTGGAAAGTCATGCACATTAGGGTTTACATGGTGTAACCCTAAGATAACCTCACTATATAAGTATACCCTTAGTTATCAATTTCGACACTAGTGTGTGTGTGTGCAAGAGTGTAGCCGATTTTGTGAGCAAAGGAATTCTCTTCCAAGTATTCCAAGTGTTAGTGGTGATTTGTGATTCCACTTGAGGCATTCACATTATTGGTACTAGGCTCTTAAAGCTCCAAGCAACAAGCTACAACAAAAGGTATGTTATCTAACTTGTTTTATTACCCAAGTATCAAAGTTTTGTATGCTAGTTAGGTTAATACTTTGGAAAAGAAAGTTTGCATGTATAATAGAGAAAACATAGATCCAAGGTATTTAGGGTTGCATGTACACCTTAGGAGTGTTAAAATGCTCAAAAACCATCAGTGGTATCAGAGCCTAGGCTTGTTTTCAATTATACTTGATGCTACTTGCTTGGAAATGTTTTGAAAATCGATTTTTTGCACTCTGGAAAGTGGACTCGCCGAGTCCCTACACAAAACTGCCCAACTCACCGAGTTTGTTCATACACTCGACGAGTCGGAGCCCCTGAGTGAAGATTTTCGAGTTTTAAGGATGGAATTGGACTATGATCATTACCCTAAACTATTTTTGAACTTATAAACCTATTTTTGATGTGGTAATGATCATGCTTATCCAATTCAAAAGATAATTGTCAAAATTTCATGTTTTGTATTAGTTTATATGATTAGTCTAATTAAATGGAATTTGTTTGATTTGAATTATCGTGTTCATATGAGTTTAATCAAGAACTTGAACATGCTTGTTAGTTTAAATGATGATCTTGATGATTTTAATGGACTCCATAACTTGTCCTCAAGTTATGGAATTCCAAAAGTTTTTCATTTAAATGAATCATTAAAAGTCATAGGTTATAGAAAAACGAAGAGTCTCATTTTAAAAGACCATTAAACTCGTATGTTATGAAGTTGAAAAGTTTTTAAGAGTTTCAAAACTTGCCCTCAAGTTTTGGAATTTGTAAAGTCACACATTAATACTTTAATTCCAAACCCTAGAATTTTAAAAGTTTAAAATTCAACCCTTATACTTTATAATATTATAAGTTAATAATATACATATATATATATATATATATGTGTGTGTGTGTGTGTGTGTGTATAAGATCAAGTCAGTCTTACCGTTAGTAGGCCTCATTCACGAAGCCGGTCTATAAGGGTGGTATAAGGTTACTGCCTATAAAATGGCAGTTTAATGGGTGTCCACTCTCACCCACCGCTTCCTTGACTGGTAGAGGGTCGTTAGCCGAACGGGTAGGACAAAGACTATAATTCTCATTAAAAGTGTAATGATAGTAATAAAGTAACTAAACTTTTTATAAATTCCCATTCTTAGTTACTTTAGGAAAATGTGAAATTGATGCTAATCCATGAAATTACACTTTGAACCTTACCAAGTCGTTGATGGAGCGTGTGTGGTTAACCGACACATTAACTTGGACTAGTAAGGGTGGCAAAGGGTAGCTTAATGTTTATCATAAGGTCAATGGAGCGTGTGTGGTTTACCGACACATTGATTAAGGTGATAATTGACATTAAGAGTACCAAGTACATTTGCATGGTTATTCACACCTTGTTTGTGATCCTCGGTATCCCAGTCACAAACCTGAAGGGCATAATCGAGATTTAAACATGCCATTGAATTGTTCAATGAGTCTCAAAGGATCTAGGTGTTTCAAATCCAATTAAAACTTAATTAACAAATTTCGTTTTCATGGTGGAAATTGGTAAATCGTCATTACCTACCTTCAAATATTTTGCAAGATGGATTACGGCATCCGTCTTCCAAATTTTAAAATATTGTGTTGGGTCCTAGCCTTAATATTTCATTTTGGGTGTTATATTAAGGGTTCTTGATATCTAATCTAAACTTTGTCTTTCTTTCTTTTCAGATGTCTTCCAACACTGCTTCGGGCTCAAACCCTACCGGCTCCTTCTCTGTCATGAACCTTTGTGGGAGAGTCATCTTTGAGGGGACTAATTTCAATGATTGGATTAGGAACATCAGGATGGTCACTCGCTACGAGGACAAGGAATATGTCCTTGACAAGGAGCTTAAGGATATCAATGAGTCTGCTACTACTCCTCAGGAGATTGCTGACTTTAGGGCACATGAGACAGATGCCACCAAGGTAGCTTGTATCATGCTTGCCACCATGTCTCCTGAACTCCAAAAGTCCTATGAGGACTTCTACCCTTTTGAGATGCACCAGGACCTGATGAAAAGATACCATCAGAGTGCTCGTCAAGAGCGGTATGAAATCATCTGCTCCATGATTACAACAAAGATGAAGGATGGTGAACCCATCACGGGCCACTTGCAGAAAATGCAAAGGTTTGTGGACCGTCTGCTCAAACGGAATGTGAACTTTGATGAGGAGTTGGCTATAGATATTATCCTACACTCCCTACCTCCATGTTATGATCAGTTCTGCATGACATATCATATGAACAAGGAGGAAGTCACTTTGAGCAAACTTCAGGGACTTCTGAGGACTGCCGAAAGTGGTCTCAAAGGTAAAAATGTTGTAACCACTCCTACTACTAATGCCCCTGTTTTGGCAATCGGGCAAGGTAAGGGAAAGAAGAGGAAGGCTCCTTCCAAGAGCCGCAAGGGAAAGTCTCTTGATGGATCCTCTTCAAGTGGAACCAAAGGAGGTTATGCTACTCCCTCGGCCAACCCAAAAGAAGCAGAGTGCTTCTATTGTCATGATAAAGGGCACTGGAAGCGAAGCTGCCCCAAGTACTTGCAGGATGTTAAGGATGGGAAGGTTAAACCCACCCATGCAGGTATATATACTATTCTATCTAAAAAAATCATCGCATTCTAAATCTTGGGTTCTTGACACGGGTTGTGGAATTCACATTTGTTCTAATGTGCAGGGCCTAAAATGAAGTAAGGATGTGGAGCACGGGAAGATAAACTTGATCATGGGGAATAGGAAGGTTTCACCTGTCACCAAGATTGGAGTTTACTCTTTATTGCTTAGTAGTGGGCTATAAATAGATTTGAATAATTGTTGCTACTCGTCTGAAATGGCGAGAAATGTTATTTCTTTTCATGGTTTGTACAAAGAAGGTATCACATTTTCGTTTGATAATGAAATTGGTGCAATAAATGCTTATTATAATGGTGTTTTTTATTTTAAGGCATTACCTTGTAATGTTGTATATGAAACTGTGATGGTTGTAGACAACTTAGGAAATAATGTGTTGCATATCGATTCTTCTAATGATTTGGATAAGGCATCCTTGTGGCATTGTCGTCTTGGAGATGTCAACAAGAAGCGCATAGGCCAACTCCAAAAGGCTGGAGTTTTGGAGTCATTCGACTTAAGGTCGGATGACACTTGCGATTCTTGTTTACTTGGAAAAATGACTAAGTCACCCTTCACTGGTTCTTGTGAAAGGGGTGAGGGTTTGTTGGATCTCATACATACCGATGTGTGTGGGCCCTTCAGAACCGCCACAAGGGATGTTAACCGCTTCTATGTGACTTTTACTGATGATTACAACAGATATTGCTATATCTACTTAATCAAGCATTAGTTGGAAACCTTTGAGAAATTCAAAGAGTTTAAGCAAGAAGTGGAGAATCAGCTGGGCAGGAAGATAAAGATGCTCCGATCTGATCGAGGTGGTGAGTATCTTAGTATCAAATTCCTGGACTATCTTAAGGAGTGTGGAATTGTTTCGCAGTTGACGCCACCTAGGACACCACAGCTTAATGGTGTGGCTGAGAGGCGCAACCGAACCTTGTTAGACATGGTTCGTTCCATGATGAGTCGAGCTTCGTTACCAATCTCATTATGAGGGTATGCCTTGGAGACTGTCGCCCATATCCTTAATCGAGTCCCAACTAAAAAGGTTGCCAAAACACCTCACGAGATGTGGACAGGGAAGGTTCCCTCGTTAGCACACATCAAGGTTTGGGGTTGCAAGGCTTTCGTGAGGCGCGAGACTCACGACAAGCTCGAACGTCGGAGTGAGTGGTGTATTTTCATCGGGTACCCGCAAAAGTCCTTTGGTTATCTATTCTACAGACCGAGTGACAATGTTGTCTTCGTTGCGAGGAGAGGGGTTTTCCGAGAGAGGGAACTCATATTCCAAGGGGACAGTGGGAGGCAAATTGATCTTGAAGAACTTCAAGGGTCAAGTGGTTAAGGAACCTCAAACACTAGCGATCAACCTGAGGAGGAAACTCATGTTGAACCGATTGACGAGTCCTTACCTTTGAGGCGTTCCAGTAGAGTTAGAAATACACCTGAGTTTTATGGTTTCCATATTACAACTGAAGGTGATACATTCATCAGTGATAGCACACTGGTAAATTTGGATGAATCTAACAACTACAAGGAAGCCATGGCAGGCCCCGAGTCTGCTAAATGGAAAGAGGCGATGGACAGCGAGATTCAGTCCATGTATGACAATCAAGTTTGGAACTTGGTTGAAAATGTATCGGGTCGTAAGACAGTCGGGTGCAAATGGATCTTCAAGAAGAAGACCGATATGGATGGGAAGGTACACACTTATACGGTGCGACTGGATGCGAAGGGCTTTACTCAAACTCCGGGAGTTAACTATGATGAGACTTTTTCACCAGTAGCGAAGATTAAGTCTATTAGGGGTTGCTAGCCATTGCTGCATTTCATGACTATGAAATATGGAAATGGATGTCAAAATCGCTTTCCTTAATGGGAAGTTGGCTGAGGATGTTTACATGAGTCAGCCAGAGGGTTTTGTCGATGCTAAGTACCCTAATAGAGTGTGTAAGCTTGAGAAATCCATTTATGGATTGAAACAAGCATCTCGTAGATGGAATCTTTGTTTCGATGAGAAAGTCAAAGAGTTTGGCTTTTCGAGAAGTGAGGATGAGTCATGTGTATATGTCAGAGCTAGTGGGAGCATAGTTAGCTTTTTGGTACCGTATGTGGATGACATACTACTCAAAGGAAATGACATCCCAACCTTGTAGGAGGTGAAATCCTGGCTTGGGAAGTGTTTCGCTATGAAGGACCTTGGAGAAGCTGCCTATATCCTAGGGATAAGGATATTGAGAGACAGGAGTAAGAGACTAATTGGACTTAGTCAAAGTACCTACTTGTACAAGGTGTTGAAGAGGTTCAACATGCATAATTCTAAGAAAGGTGACTTACCGATCCAAAGCAATGCCAAACTGAGCAAGGCTCGGAGTCCGAGTACAGAGGCTGAAATAGTTGAGATGAGTTGATTACCATATGCTTCCGCTGTTGGCTCGATCATGTATGCTATGACTTGTACTCGCCCTGATGTGGCCTTTGCATTGAGCATGGTCAGCAGATATCAAGGGAATCCTAGCAAGGCTCACTGGACTGTGGTGAAAAACATTCGCAAGTACCTGCAGAGGACTAAGGATTGGGTCCTTATACTTGGTGGGAGTGATGACTTGAGAGTGGTGGGGTATAGTGATGCCAGTTTTTAGACCGAAATGGATAATTTACGCTCTCAGTCGGGTTGGTTATTTACCCTGAATGGAGGAGCAATTACTTGGAAAAGTTCCAAGCAGGAGACTGTAGTTGATTCAACGTGCGAATCAGAGTACATAGCAGCGAGCGAAGCGACAAAGGAGGAGATATGGCTGAAGAACTTCATCGGAGACCTTGGAGTTGTACCAGCTATAAAGGAGCCCGTGGAGATTTTCTGTGACAGCGATAGTGCGGTTGCCTTAGCCAAGAAACCAAGGGATCATGGCAGGTCCAGTCACATCGACGAGTAATATCACTTCATAAGACACAAAATAAAAGAAGGACTCCTCGTGGCAAAGAGGGTATCATCAGATGAGAACCCAACAGATCCCCTCACGAAGGGACTGAGTAGGGTTAAGCATTTACAACATGCGAGGCGCATTGGGCTGATGGATGATATTAGTTTTAATGATTAGATAGCTGATTTGAAACTTGTAATAGATAGGATGTAATTGACATTTGATGTTTAAATAAAAGGTGTTTTTTATTTACTAGTATGGTACTGTCTCATGTCAATTGTTTATTATTGTTTCATTTTGCATGTTTTGACTTCCAGAATAATTGGATTATTCAAACCATCCACAGTCGATCATACTTTGGAAGTAGGTATTGAATTAAGACTGTCATGAATTTGGCTTGTAGGTTGTCAGAAATGGTTAGACATTGCTATGACATTCATGAGTGCTCATAAGGTCTGAGTATTGGATTCAACCCATGCTCACTTGTATCACTTAATGGAATTTATCTCGAGTGATCGTGGGACAATAATATCATATAATCTTCAAACCTAGATATATGAGTTGTTGACTATGAGTTGGTTGTACATTGATAGTACGAAAACGCATCGGTAACTCGATGTTATAAAACGTGATGTTGTGTATGATTCAATGACTAGTTAGTGCAAGCATATACTGTCGAAGTTTATTTGTTCCTTTTAGTCCTTGGAGGATTAAAAGTGATATCTTGGGCCCCTCGATGATTTTGTTTTGACTTATGTGACGGGCCCGGTCAGAACTAAATTGATGTGTTCGATTAAGTTCTATGTCAATCAAATCAGAAATCGAGAAACAAACTGTTGGACAATAAGGTTGACTGTGTTCCATGTGTTTTTCCAGCTGATATCTTGAGAACAGAGGATTCTATGATCACTTGTCTAAAATGGTACGTCTAAGTTCGACAAAGGCATTTAAGAGCCACGATTGCAAGTCGGATCCTGAAGTCATACTTGCAACTATAGTTACTAGACTTATCTAAGTGGGAGACTGTTGGATAAGGTGTCTAAGTCCATAACTATATTTGGTATGTACTTGACCCAGTTTAGCATGGTCCATTTGGGTTGCACTTCACCAGAACAATTTGGATTTTTGTGAAGAGGATATTTGTGATTTATTAATATATTATGTGACAACCAGAAATTTTCATTCTTGTAAAAGTCAATATTGGTCAACAAAAGTCAAACTTCTCATTTTGATCTCTCTTATATTAAGTAGATTTATATCTAAAAATTTGGCTTAAAAGCCTTTAATTCAAAGGTGTTGTGTGTTTAAGAAGGAAAACTTTTAGAACCGAAAACCTTCGCATCTTTTTCTTCTTTCTTTCCTTCGGGCCGCAAACGGCTTCTGAGCCGCAAACCTCGCATGAGTTGTGAACCATTCCTCGGACCGCAAACCTTTGGATTCTATCTCCTCAAAAAGGGTGTACGACCGTAATTTCGCATCTTATCGTCTCGAGATGTGTTCTCGGCCGTGAACCCAACCGTAAACGGTTTGCTGCCGTGAACTATTCTCGGCCGTGAACTTCCCCCTATATATAAGTGTTGACTGATTTTACCTCACTTCTTCACTTCTGACCGTGAACTCAAGCATTCTCTCTCAAGTATTATCAGCCAAAAACCCTTCTCTCTCCTCAAGATCATAAGATGTACCTTCCTTCTTGTAGTTCTTATGGAGCTCTCTTGATTTCAACCTTGATTCATCATCATTCGTCAAGAACATTGGGTCGTAAACTCAAGAACATCAAGTTTTCTTGGGCCGTGAACACCCAAATTGGGCTGTGATCTCAAGAACACCAAGTGTTCTTGGGCCGTGAACACACAGCCTGACCGTGAACAGCAGGCAACCCTCCATCTTTGCTTCTAACACCCTTATTTGTAAGTTAAACTTGCAAATTAGTTCGATTCCCTATCATTCTTATGATTATATTCATTAATAGGATACATATATATTATATGAATCGTGTTTAGGACTCGTTTTGTTAGCAAGACTTCACTTGTGGAGCTAACGTCCTATACCAAATCTTCTATCGAATCCCCAACATAAGGTGAGTTCATACCCCCATATTTTTCCAAGCTTTTTAAATGTTTTTAGGGGGAGGGGGGATACAAGTAAAACACAATAAATTTTGTGTTTTAAAATATAATGTTTTTCTTATCATTATTATGTATGAAAACATGAAACTTGTTAAAATCATGGACATGAACTTATAAACTATAGTAGGTATAGTTTATGGATCAAATGAACTATTTTACAGAGTCCAGGTTAAAACATGGAAATAAACTTATAAACTATAATAGGTATAGTTTATGGAACAAAGGACTTTTTTCACAAAATTACTTGTTATTTAAAAAGAGGTTTTTATTACTTTATGTAACTTATTAATACAGGATTGTGAACCACTCGATGTACTATTCATGGTACGCGTTAGAATCCTAATTATAACCAGAGTCTCCTTGAGGGAGAGCGTGAGTTGGTGTATAGATCTATACAGGACTGACTATGTATTAGTATAGTTATAATGAATATTCACAATAAGTATTAACTAATTATTTACATAAAGATATACTTTTCCTAAACTTTCCCAAGGGATATTAACTATATGATACTCAGTATATACAATAAGGTTAGATAAAATTGAAATCCGATAGACAGTGGAATGTGTAACTTCCGCCTCATTTCATGTTCCTTGTTTAGTTGTGAGCTTAGGACAGATTCACCCATTCAACTGTCTGTTCGATCTCGGTTATATATAACTCGTATGTATTAAGTGATCATAGGAGGGTAGTATCGCCGTATCAGGTTTTCCGGGTAAACAAGTCTTCAGCCAGTTTAACTTATCAACAAAACTAGATACCCTTAAAGTAAGTATAGTAATTATACTTGTGCTTTTCGGTATCGGAACGATTAAGACTAAAAATCTGTTTTATAGAAAATATAGGATTTTCTGTGGTAAACGTCGTTATTTAAAGGTAAACAGTTTTCGATAGAACTTTCTGAAAACAATAACAATTATTACTGAAAACAATGTTTCACAATTGAGTAAGTGAAACTAGAAACTTATTTACTAAATAAAGGTTTGATACTTATTATCAAATTAGTATAACATAAGGACCTTTAATAGTTAATTCTGTAATTTCTTAGTTTATACATCAGAAATATATATAAATAATATCCGATAGGCAGTGGAATGTATGACTTCCGCCTTACTTCCTGTTCCTTGTTTGGTTGTAGGCTTAGGGCAGATTCACACATTCAACTTTCCGTTCGATATTAGGTTATATATAGTTAGTATAAACTAAGTGATTGTCGAAGGAACTATTGTAGTTACCATTCTACTAAAGAAAATATAGGATTTTTTGGAGGAACAAGCGAACTTTTCCAAAGAACCAAGAGTATACTTTTTATAACAAAAATACTTATGAACTCACCAACTTTAATCTTGACACTTTTTCGAAGCCACTTGTATTCTCAGGATCGTTAGTAGACAGGTACTCTCTCTCAGACGCTGCGAAGACGGAGTTTTACATCTTAACTTTTGTTTTACTTTTAATACTATTCAAGTAATGTTTTGAACACAATGTAAATATTATATTATCAATACGATGGTTGTTGTTACTTTGATTACTATGATGCATGTGTTGTGATACTTAACATGAAGTCATCCACCCCCGAACGTTTCCGCCGTTCCGGTTTGGGGGTGTGACAGATTGGTATCAGAGCATTGTTTATATTGAACTAAATATATCAACCTATAAAATATATACAACTATAAATACAATGGGGCTGAAGTGCTCTGACTAAAAGTATACTTTTAAAATATAATAATATTTTTATAAAAGTATATATATATACACTAGAACAAATATCACAAGAAGAACAAAACAAAAGTATTTGGATGTTGGACACTACAGTCAAACCTGGACAGTTTTGTAATCATATCTGAAATAAATATAGCCTGATCAACTATATTTATTTGAGATACGACCAACATGTGTTTGGGAGTGATGGTGGTGTTGCAGCAAGTCTAAAACTTACCAACCCTATATATAAAGAAATACTAGAACAAAACATAAAGTTAAAATACTACATGAGTATTTTAAGTACAATAACTAACTTATGTGAAAACTAAAAGACCTTTACTGGTAAGGTTATAATTACTGAGTGTATACATAAGGTTATATATAATTGAGATTTTATAGACTTAGAATTTGTGATTTTCACTCTACTTCCTTTTCCTTTGTTTGGATGTGGTTTTAGAGTAGGATCACTTATTTGAAGGTCTATTTGATTTGGATTATATATAGTCTGTATACACTAAGTGATTATAGAAAGACCTAGTAAGGATCATTCTCGTAAAAGTTATTTTTAATAAAAATATTTTATTAATCTCGTAGATTCTTTAGACATTCCCGTTCTCGCGAGAACAACATAGATAGATGTAACCACCCCATTACAACAGTCATCAGAGGAGTTGAGGCATAACCAAAAGAGGGTTCATGAGGAGGATTCCGAGAAAGAAACAGTTGAGGAGTAAAGAAACTATAGAAATCATCAAGTGCCTTTACCTTATTAAGGGCACTGATGAGAAGTTCGCATGAACTTTCGGGATTCAAACTCTCCATTATGAAGTAATGTGGGATTAGTGCCAAAACCTGAAGTATGACGGCACGGGAATTCAATATACCTACGAAGGAGAAGGACACCATATAGATACTAGGAGAGAACAAATCTTTACCGCCAGGAGTAGAACAGAGAACAGAGGGAAGCCACGCATGAAACATGCGAAGTGTTTGAGTACCTTTTGCGTCACTCTAATAGCTAATAAATTGATACAACCTACTGAGTTAGTGATTATACTACTCATGTTAGGTATTAAGCTTATCGGCTTTTTCCGTCACAACTAATAACAGTAAATCGGATCACGAAATCTCATTTGAGAGTGATTATTTATAAAAATTCATGAGTCTGTTTTATATAGACTCTGTTATGAATTTTTTTCAAACCTTTTTGAAAGTTGGAACATGATATCCACCAATCTAAGATAACTTAGTTCGGACGACGCTCGGTTTATAACCATTCTAAAGACTTACTTATGCTCTTTACCAGGACTGCATTATAGGGGTGTAGTGTGACATCCCCATTTTCACGCCAGAAAAGACCGATTTTGTTTATGCTTTATAAAAATCAGAGTACTTCTTTTGATAAAAATGTTGCGGAATTTGTTCCCAGAAAAACATGATAAATACGTTATCAAGCATTTTCGAAGAAATGTATTTTTATTCATTTTAAAACTTTGGGATGTCATCGTTTACACTAGTGATCTACATCTCTTTTAAATATCTCAATGTAATGTAACTTCATATCGACACCTGTGATACAAATAAACTAAGTGGGTCAGGTTGGGAAACCTGGTGAGTACATAGGGGTTTCAACCCACAATAATATAATTATTATGTTTAATAATCAAACAATTAACCCAATTACCCATCCCCATTATCTTATTTACTCTTAAGGATCTACCCTAAAAATTAACTATTTCTTGTTCATTCGTTCCTAAGGATCATCCTAAGGAATAGGCACGAAATCCATCATTGCCAGGGTTTACTCAACGCGCACTAAATCCATAGTTGCCAGGGTTTGCTCAACAGACACTAAATCCATAGCTGCCAGGGGTATTTCGTTTATCAACAGTATCGTTTCCGAGAATCCACTCGCAATACATGTCAATGGGTTTTTATCTCGTTTATCGACAGTATCGTTTCCGAGAATCCACTCGCAATACATGTCAATGGGTTTTTAGAGTACATCTAGTGAATACACAGTTCAAAACACCTACAGGTTGCGAGCCTGCTAGTGTCCACTGGACTGTCTAGAATAGTCCGTGGTTGTCATCCATACTCTGCTGAATGACGGGGCCAACACATGGGTAAAAGGCTTCTCTCATGGTTTACCTCTCACCCTTATCTCATGGTCTATATCACTTCTCATCATTTTATTTTTGTCACACAACAACTATTTCATCTACACATGTTTTACCCAACACATTTTGTAGATATAAAATACATATACAGTTTAAAGCATTTAAAACATGTATAAAAATCTTTCACCCAGCACAGACGGCAAGTATACAGACAATATGCACACATAGCACGTAATTTATATTAAATACTTCATATCTATGTGTAAGATGAAAGGGACTATGCACTCACCTGAAAGGTGGTGACTCGGAACTCGGACAGCGCTTCGTTATCTCAAAACAATTTTCCCTTGACAAAACCTAGTATCAATACCACTAGGGTTTAGTCTAACGTTAACCGCGACTAATTAATAGTTTAGCTATTATTATTATTATTATATAAGCGTTAAATAACACTCAATATAACTCATAATAATAGCCCAAATAATTATTTTAAGGACCTAATAACATTACTATAATTATTTAAAAGTTATATTAAAAATTGCATAGGCGTAGCTCACTTACAGCGGGTTTTATTAAAAACCGGGCTTTGCTTGGAGCAGCATTTCCGAACCGAAAGACCCTTTTTCTCGGGACTCCGGGAGCCTCAGGGCTTCCTTTGGGTGCTAGGGATTTTCCTAGGGTTTAGGGGGCTCAAAATAGGCTAGAGAGAGAAATATTGTAGAGAGACAGTGAATTTTTGGTGTGAAAATCCGAGAAATTTCGCCTCCTATTTATAGGCCGGAGGTCCTCGGACTACGCGGGGCGAATCCGCGGACGCGGCACGTTCATCTTGAGACGTGTCGCTTCGCTGATGGTGCATCGTGGCTGCTCCTCGGACCGCAGAAGGCTTGGCGTACGCGCAACGCTCCCTCCTCGTACGCAGGGCGTACCTCGTACGCGAGGCGCTTCTTGGCTACGCTGGGCGTCTGAAGTACAGGTGTCTGAATCCGAAGACCAGACCGTGATCAGCAAGCGACGGCCCTGATTGAGCCACGTCATCAACTTCACAACAGATTTCGCAAATTCAAACTCTGACTTCTAAAAATCATAACGTTTGCATACGAGCTCCGTTTTCAACATTCTTTATATACACGCGTAGGCGGGAACGTACTCTACAACTTTCATTTAGACTCCGTCGGCTAATTTTGACTTTATTTTAAAAGTTATATTTTTAACAGGCCGGGACAAGATTGGTCCGTTAAAAAATCATAACTTCTTCATCCGACTTCCGTTTTCGTCTGTCTTTTTATCGTTACGCTACTATTAACGAGATCTTCGATTCTCGTTTAGGTTTTTTCGGCTAAAAACCGCTCGATCTTATATTCGAATTTCGGGTTGTACACTGCTAAGCCGAAACTTCGAAAAATCATAACTTCCTCATACGAAGTCATATTTGGGCGTTCTTTTTATGGACGCTCTCGGTTTAACGTATTCTACGACTTTCGTTTAGGTCGCTAAGGCTAAAAGTCGCTCTATCGTAAATTCACTATTTACGCTTCCCGGTGCCGTGCCGGTTCCGTCGCGAAACTTCGACGGGTCATAACTTCTTCGTTATAACTCGGATTTCGGCGTTCTTTATATGTACGGAACCCTTGAGACATATTCTACAACTTGGTTAAGATTATTTATTCTAAATAATCTTTTGTCAAAAAGTTGTTTTTGACCCCTATTATCTCCAGATTGACTAGCCCGGATCTACGGGCGTTACAATTATCTCCCCCTTAGGATGATTACGTCCCAGAATCATCAACGAAACGGGGCTCACATGATGACTCAATACGTTATCTCTTCATCCTAAGTAATAACCGTAACTTTGATGTTTCTTCGAACGAGTATCTAACTCTTGGACTCGTTGACTGCAGGCGGTGCTCAATCTTGCACTTGCTCCCTATCTTACGTTAGACTCCAAATTATGACCTTCAAGTCACAATATCAATCCTCACTGGATAAAAACTTAAGATAAGCTCTTTTATTATTACAATGGAACGATGTGTCATATTCTAATGACCTATCATCATATGTTGCAACGCTTAGACTCAGGTCTCTTAGAGTCAAATTCTAGAACAGACTATACCTTCCTTCATGTTCTAATGGGATATAATCACATCTTAAAAGGTAGCATTCCTAGCTACAAGCAACTATCGCGATACCTCTACTGATCGATTTGATTGTCTTTCACTTCAAGCTTCTAGCTTAAGTCAGATGCTACATTGGACTTGGTTCTCTGAACCACGTATCATACTCACCGTAGTCGGACTCAATTCGATATGACCACCAGGGTCGAAATAACAACAATCTTCTTAGTCATTACCGAATCGATGGTAACGACATGCTTGAATAAAAAGGAATCAATTACTAGCTTCTTGGTAACCTTGTGACTTTCCCTGATCCAAGCGTGAGTCCTGTGCTTCCGGTAGTATATGCATCTACTACCTTTCACACCTACTCATACTCGTTCCAAGTATTGTCTCGTAGTCCCCAAGTCCTAAAATCACAAAACAATTAACACATACGAGTGTGTCCAAATAAAAAAAATTTCCCTAGACTCTACTAGGACTTCTTCCATGCACATCTTCAATCATCAATTCTGCTTCAACTCGGTTGGTATTGGAAATTCAAGATGATAGGAAAACTTTATGGATTACACCAATCATTCTATCATCCCGCCAATCAAATGTGTACATTCAGATGTACCGTACTTCTCTAGACGTATTGCTATTTTATCAGACGTATTCTAAAGGCAAGATACCTCTCTTATGATATCTTCCGATAGGTATCATTCACTATCGTAAGCCATCTCATTTCCTCTATTTTCTCATTCTATCATGGTTCGCATCACTTCCTGAACTTCTGCCATTGTGATAGGTTTGGGTGCAGGCGCAACGACCGATGCATGACCCATCACATTCTCAGGCTCAGGTTGTCATCTTCCTCGAATATTTCCTAGTCTGTCTTCACCATGACGTTTTGTACACCCAAGCAGACGTTCTTTATATGTACGGAACCCTTGAGACATATTCTACAACTTGGTTAAGATTATTTATTCTAAATAATCTTTTGTCGAAAAGTCGTTTTCGACCCCTATTATCTCTAGATTGACTAGCCCGGATCTACGGGCGTTACATGTAGGTCGAAACATTGAGAACCATGTAACAAAATGAAAAATATATATGTATATATAAATAAATAGAATACAACTAGAAACACCCATCGTTGCTCGAGCTCGTTTTCTCATCGTGTAACAGAATCATGCCTCCAAAGAAACGTAACCAACCCACCGGCAAAACATCAATCCTATAGATAGATTCAGCTACCTTTCAAGTTGCGGTCACAGCCGCCGTAGCAACTGTCATGGCTCACCTTAATGATAACAACGCAATTGTTAGTGGAAATGTTATCGGAACTCCCAATCATGGTGATAACCAAGTACAGCATCGAGTGCCTGTTTGTAAAGACACTCCAAACCTCAAACCTAATATCCTGAAACGAAAGTTCGAGAAAGTGAAAGGGAGTAGTTCAACTCAAGGACCTACCGAGGGGCAACAAACCGAGGCAGTCAATATCCCCATCGGCCCTGCTGTCCCAACACCGACCACAACGTACTTAGGAAACCTCCCACACTACAGCAAGTGCAACTAGCATTATTATGGAGTCTGCCGGGAACTGTATTGCAATAGATGCAACATGAAGGGGCATACCGCCCGCATCTGTAGGACTCCGGTCGAGTTCATCACTTCAACCACCAATGTTGGGATCAGTCCAATATGTCATGCATGTGATGAAATAGGACATAAAGGAGCAACGATGAACCTTCTAGGATTTTGGTACGTTTTCTAAAACAACAATAATTAAACATCGAGTTTTCACAAAAAATATTTAACAATTAAAATTCAAAATCGTAAGTTAACACATCGTTCATATAAGAACTAAGAACCCTTGCAGGGAAGCTATGATGGCTTAGTGTATACATTAGGGTCATTTATAATTAAGATTTGTAGGCATAGAGTGAGTGATTCCGCCTTATCTCATGTTCCTTGTTTGGTTGTGGATTTAGGGCAGGGTCACTCAGTCGACTGTCTTTCCAATCTTAATTATACATGACTTGTATACACCAACCGATTATAGAGGGATCTAGTAGGGATAAAACAAGGATAAAACAAATACTTTTTACTAATCGACTTAACAACCGTTACGATAAGAAGTTATGATGTCATGGATTAGTTTGGTCCTCACGTTACCAATTTCCTATGCCACGTAATGATCCTTCGCCTTAAACAACCGACTAACGAGACTTCCATCACTCATAACAATAAACTAGATACGAACCTCAAAATCGTCTTTCGCTTCAAAACTTCAGAAGTACCCATGCGAGGGGTACCACGTCTTCCTAGCTTATTCCGTAGACAAGAAAAATTAAAGTGAAAAAAACACCAAGGGTATTCTAAAAGTCCGTGACTTCCCGAAATATTCCCAACAGACCTTTTTGGAAATACCACATATGCAGCAAGTCAAGTTCAAGCACAGAGGCTAGGGAAAATACGGTTAACCTATCACTGTTAAGTGTATATGTAAGAGTGGAATATAATTAAGATTCTATAGACCTAGGATGTGTGCTTCCGCCCTATCTCCCGTTCCTTGTCTGGTTGTGGACCTGGGGCAGAGTCGCACATCCGACAGTCTTAATAATCTTAATTATATACAACTTGTATACACGAGGTAATGATAGATGGATCAGGTATAAATCCTACTATGAACTTCAGGACAAAAGCGGCCCAGAACTATGAATTGACATCATACCAGTTGGATAAACATAGTTAAGTAAATCAAACCCACCTACCTTCTACCGATCAAAACATCAGACGCAAAAGTGAAGATCCGCTGGAACACCAGCAAGGATTAGAAATTCACTTAAGAAAGAGAAGTTCCAAGGAAATCGAAGTACTCACTTCTTTCCAAATTCCTAGTAGCCAGTCAGAATTCAAATTTCGGGACGAAATTCCCTATAACGGGGGGATGACCTGACAACCTGAAATTTTCATTATTGTAAAAGTCAATATTTTTCAACAAAAGTCAAACTTCTCATTTTGATGTATCTTATATTAAGTAGATTTATATCTAAAAATTTGGCTTAAAAGCCTTTAATTCAAAGGTGTTGTGTGTTTAAGAAGGAAAACTTTTAGAACCGAAAACCCTCGCATCTTTTTCTTCTTTCTTTCCTTCGGGCCGCAAACCTCGCATGAGCCGTGAACCATTCCTCGGACCGCAAACCTTCGGATTCTATCTCCTCGGAAAGTGTGTACGACCGCAATCTCGCATCGTATCGTCTCAGGATGTGTTCTCGACCGTGAACCCAACCGTAAACGGTTTGCTACCGTGAACTATTCTCGGCCGTGAACTTCCCCCCTATATATATAAGTGTTGACTGATTTTACCTCACTTCTTCACTTCTGACCGTGAACTCAAGCATTCTTTCTCAAGTATCATCAGCCAAAAACCCTTCTCTCTCCTCAAGATCATAAGAAGCACCTTCCTTCTTGTAGTTCTTATGGAGCTCTCTTGATTTCAACCTTGATTCATCATCATTCGTCAAGAACATTGGGTCGTAAACTCAAGAACATCAAGTGTTATTGGGCTGTGAACACCCATATTGGGCCGTGAACTCAAGAACACCAAGTGTTCTTGGGCCGTGAACACACAACCTCGCCGTGAACAGCAAGCAGCCCTCCATCTTTGCTTCTAACACCCTTATTTGTAAGTTAAACTTGCAAATTAGTGCGATTCCCTATCATTCTTATGATTATATTCATTAATAGGATACATATATATTATATGAATCGTGTTTAGGACTCGTTTTGTTAGCAAGACTTAACTTGTGGAGCTAACGTCCTATACCAAATATTCTATCGAATCCCCAACATAAGGTGAGTTCATACCCCCTTATTTTTTGAAGCTTTTTAAATGTTTTTAGGGGGGAATACAAGTAAAACACAATAAATTTTGTGTTTTAAAATATAATGTTTTTCTTATAATTATTATGTATGAAAACATGAAACTTGTTAAAATCATGGACATGAACTTATAAACTATAGTAGGTATAGTTTATAGATAAAATGAACTATTTTACAGAGTCCAGGTTAAAACATGGAAATAAACTTATAAACTATAATAGGTATAGTTTATGGAACAAATGACTCTTTTTACAAAATTACTTGTTATTTAAAAATAGGTTTTGATTACTTTTTGTAACTAATTATTACAGGATCGTGAACCACTCGATGTACCATTCATGGAACCCGTTAGAATCCTAATTATAACCAGAGTCTCCTTGAGGGAGAGCGTGAGTTGGTGTATAGATCTATACGAGACTGACTATGTATTAGTATGGTTATAATGAATATTCACAATAAGTATTAACTAATTATTTACATAAAGATATACTTTTCCTAAACTTTCCCAAGGGATAATAACTATATGATACTCAGTATATACAATAAGGTTAGATAAAATTGAAATCCGATAGACAGTGGAATGTGTGACTTCCGCCTCATTTCCTGTTCCTTGTTTGGTTGTGGGCTTAGGGCAGATTCACTCATTCAACTGTCTGTTCGATCTCGGTTATATATAACTCGTATGTATTAAGTGATCATAGGAGGCTAGTATCGCCGTATCAGGTTTTCCGGGTAAACAAGTCTTCAGCCAGTTTAACTTATCAACAAAACTAGATACCCTTAAAGTAAGTATAGTAATTATACTTGTGCTTTTCGGTATCGGAACGATTAAGACTAAAAATCGGTTTTATAGAAAATATAGGATTTTCTGTGGTAAACGTCGTTATTTAAAGGTAAACAGTTTTCGATAGAACTTTCTGAAAACAATAACAATTATTACTGAAAACAATGTTTCACAATTGAGTAAGTGAAACTAGAAACTTATTTACTAAAGGTTTGATAATTATTATCAAATTAGTATAACATAAGGACCTTTAATGGTTAATTCTATAATTTCTTAGTTTATACATCAGAAATATATATAAATAATATCCGATAGGCAGTGGAATGTATGACTTCCGCCTTACTTCCTGTTCCTTGTTTGGTTGTAGGCTTAGGGCAGATTCACACATTCAACTTTCCGTTCGATATTAGGTTATATATAGTTAGTATAAACTAAGTGATTGTCGAAGGAACTATTGTGGTTACCATTCTACTAAAGAAAATATAGGATTTTCTGGAGGAACAGGCGAACTTTTCCAAAGAACCAAGAGTACACTTTTTATAACAAAAATACTTATGAACTCACCAACTTTAATGTTGACACTTTTACCAAACCCCTTGTATTCTAAGGATCGTTAATAGACAGGTACTCTCTCTCAGGCGCTGCGAAGACAGAGTTTTACGTCTTAAATTTTGTTGTACTTTTAATACTATTCAAGTAATGTTTTGAACACAATTTAGATATTATATTATCAATACGATGGTTGTTGTTACTTTGATTACTATGATGCATGTGTTGTGATACTTAACATGAAGTCATCCACCCCCGAACGTTTCCGCCGTTTCGGTTTGGGGGTGTGACATATTATAAGTTATAATGTATTAATATGAAATCATATTATTTAATTAGTATTGATCAAGAAGTAATTTGAAATTAATTTTGTGATCAAAAGAGACTAATGAAATAAATGGGGATTGATTGTCTAAATCATTCATTCTTATAATGTGGGCTAATGATCCATGATTCCTTATGTTGGGCTTAACCCATGTGGTGACCCATGGATACTCCATGCAGGTTAAAACCCATGGATCATGAGTAATGTGGAAAGTCATGCACATTAGGGTTTACATGGTGTAACCCTAATATAACCTCACTATATAAGTAACCCCCTAGCTATCAATTTCGGCACTAGTGTGTGTGTGTGCAAGAGTGTAGCCGATTTTGTGAGCAAAGGAATTCTCTTCCAAGTGTTCCAAGTGTTAGTGGTGATTTGTGATTCCACTTGAGGCATTCACATTATTGGTGCTAGACTCTTAAAGCTCCAAGCAACAAGCTACAACAAAATGTATGTTATCTAACTTTTTTTGTTACCCAAGTATCAAAGTTTTGTATGGTAGTTAGGGTAATACCTTGGAAAAGAAAGTTTGCATGTATAATAGAGAAAACATAGATCCAAGGTATTTAGGGTTGCATGTACACCTTAGGAGTGTTAGAATGCTCAAAACCCATCAATAGCTTCATTACGTCCATCAAGTCCCATACTCCATGCAAGCTCGACTATACTATACTCTTGATATTAACCACCAAGTTGAAAAGTGAGTTCTTGGAGAAAGTGTGGATCCTCGGTTCTCTATTCAAAGTTCAAGATGACAAAAAATTCAACACATAATTCTCGATGGAAGGGTTATTCCTTTTCAAATAAGTGTCGCCACCCATTGCATATAGCCGAAAATCCTTCCCCAATGTACACCTTTGTCAAGTATTAATTGAGATGCTCCTTAACCCCATTATTTTTCAACCATGCCCAATCGATGATATGTAAGATGGAAAAGTCCCTGTTGTAAAGCCATCCGATTCTTTTGTTGTATGTCCTCAATTGGTCTTGTGAATGTCTCTTGGGAATTGGTAAAACAAGTGCAAGTTTGATACATTCGAGTTTCTTGGGATTGCTGATCAGGTCTCCTTTTGGGTGCCATGGTACCTATAAAATAGTTAAACAAAACATAAAAAAACCCAACAAATTAATTAAACAACATAAATCATGTTATGTGAACCCAGTTCCCACGTCGTGACAGTAAGGTCACCACGACGTGGCGAGTCGACGAATAGGAGGGTCCAAACAGGAGCCTATTATTGACCATAATCTCTAATAAAATTCAAGGGTTTTGTCTAAAGGCAATTATAACCATACTAAGCATAACATGCATCAAGATCTCATAGTCAAAGTTTCCGATTTTTACAAACCATGGCCCTAAAATCAACCCTATTTTCATAAATCAATCGCATAATTGTCGAAATTAAAAGGATTAGGTCTTAGAAATCATACCATGGATATAAAGTAAACACAAATTTAGGAAGAAGAGAAGCATAAAGTTTCAGTTAAGTTTGATGGGGAAAAAGAAGAACATGTCGTGGCTTTAGTTGTTTTGAAAGTGAAAATTGAACCAAATCTAGGGTAAAGTCATTTTCTGGTCCCCCCATTCGTCACGTCGTCGCAAGTAGGCGACCACATCGTGGTACTTAAACCACATGTGTTTCAAACCAGACAAAATTCAAATCTCACGTCGTGGCAAAGCCTGTGCCACGTCGTGGGTTTTGTAACATGTAATTTTCTTTAAAAAAAATCTTTCATTAATAATTTGCCACAAACATGTTTCTAATGACCCCACGCTGAACCAAAGTCAAACAAATAAGACAAGCGAGTGAATTATCCTAGAAAAATAAAAATGAAAAACGAAAAGTAAAACGAAATATAATTGAAGGAAAATGCAAACCAAACTGCAGGAAGCCTACCCTATGTGCTTCTTTTGTAGGAGTCGTGAGCAGGACTCCTTCCCACTCTACATTGTTGTGGTTGGGAGCAGGATCTCCCTGTTTAGCTAATCGTCATTTTTCAAATTCTCCTTTTTCTTCTTCAGGTAGGCTCCTTCCTCGTGTTGGCGCTTGACTCCATGAGTTTTTCCAGTTGCATCCTCACTCTCTTCTTTCTTGGTTTCCTCCATTTCCACATCTGCCTTGTCTAATGTGGGCTCTTTTCTCTCATGTTCCAACTTTTCATCACCGAACTCTTCTTCTTCTTCACTAGTATCTTCTACTTCATAACTACATCGGGTGTATGCGAATACTTCAAATATGATTTGAACCAAAGCTCAAGGATTTTTATGGAAGCGATACAGCTTCTTAGATGTTTTATTGAAAAATATGGTAAAAGAAATATGGATCTTCATCTGGTGTTCATCACCCTTGAGAAGCATCAAGTAATGTTCCTTGTGAAGTGATTTTGAGGATTTTGGAAGCTAGAGATGCCACATGAGATATTTCTTTTCCATTCAAGATATGTATTCCTGATCTACGATTGTGTTTGGACCCTGATGTGAGACAATTTCCTTCTAGTTGGAAATTAGGCTCCATCAAGGTTTGACTCTCAACTAACATCTCTTTACTATTGGAAATGTGAATCCATTTGTGATAAGTATTGATGGTCTACAACCTTTGATCCAGGGGAAGTTCCTTGGTGCATGCCTTTTTCCAATGACATTTAGTTGGTGGCTAAGTCTAGGAT
Source organism: Lactuca virosa (assembly GCF_052849685.1). NCBI lineage: Eukaryota > Viridiplantae > Streptophyta > Magnoliopsida > Asterales > Asteraceae > Lactuca > Lactuca virosa. The sequence continues at coordinate 122,954,273 of NC_136434.1, forward strand.
TGATTTAAATGCTCGATTGGGCTCATGGAAATCCATATTAAAAAAGAAAGGGATATGGATCAACACTGATAGAACATAATATCTTTAGTGTAGTTATAATAGGAGGGGAACGATAGGGAGTAGAAGTATATATAGGAGAGAAAGCTCTTTCCAATAAGGATATCTTTAAGTATTTGGGGTCTAGCATCGCTATGGGAGGGGGTGTGGAGATAAAGATAATCTATAACATTAAGGTGGGTTGGTTAAAGTGGAGGGCCGCCTCCAGATCTAATATTATTTGATACAAAATTCCCGTTAAAAATGGAAGGGAAATTTTATAAGATAGCGATTAAGCTGTCATGATGTATGGATCTGAATGTTGGCTGAGCAAGAAAGACCACGAGAAGAAGATGGAAGTTAAGTAGAAGTGAAGATGTTGATATGGATTTGTGGTAAAATCTTGTTGGATAGAATATTGAATGTGGCTATTAGAAACTCGATGGAGTGGCACGAATCATCAAAAAATGAGGGGAAAGGCATTTGAGGTGGTATGTGTAGTGATATGTGGCTTCCTATGATGACATTAAGGAAAATTGGGAGATTGATGATTGATGGTAAGAGTAGGAGAGGACATCCTAGAAGAAAATGAGAGGCTAATGTGAAGCTAGATATGGAGAAACTTGATCTTTCTAAGGACATGGCCACATTTAAGGGTATATGGTGCGTAATATTATAATAGATGAGTAACCTACTCCCCCTTTTTTATATGATCTTTATCTGTTGATCCTTGCTCCATCCCTCTGTTGAGATGCTTGTATTCTAATTTAATCATGTTATGTTTCTATTGTTCACATGGACTTAGTATGCATTTGTTTTCCTTTTTTTAGGTTCTCATCTTTGTACATATGAGAGGACATATATGTAACACAACTGCTCTATATTTGATGAAGATATAACTGTCAACATCTACTACTCTATTTGAATGAGATTTACATGGGATGATGTTTTCTTGTACGAGTGATTAATACTTTAAAATTATTAATAATAGGTATATAAAATCTATGCATTATTAACCATTCAAATCATTGTATATTTTGTACTGTAGCATGCCCATTATCATTTGGGAAATCTTCAGAAAAGTCCTAAAATTTTACCCTAATTTACGAAAAAGTCTCAAACTAAAATTTGTTTACGAAAAAGCATGAATTACCGGTAAAAATGGCGATTTGACCCATTTTTTCCGGTTTACCGGTTTTATTACTTACATGTTTCACTAAAGTCCCATTATTTTACCCTAATTTGCTAATAAGTCCCAAAATAAAATTTACTAATGATTTGACCCTTTTCTTCATATAACATACATTTTATCGGTTTCACTGCTGACTTAGACACCTAGTCATTAAATTAGCTGATAAAATGAATATGATGGATTATATAATGTCACATTTACTGTAAAATTTGATATCCATCTCATCGGCTCATTTGTGACTATATATCTACGTCAGCAATGAAACCAATAAAATGTGTGTTTCCAAGAAAAAAGGGCAGAAAATGAGTTGATGTCTGATGAGATGGATATATTGGGTTACATAAGATTAGATAAACAATTTGATATTTCTTATAAACGTAAAAAATAACGCAGTTGTTGTTAGTTTATGTAATTATTGTAGTCTTCGTTGGATGCATTTTATGTTCCAAAAAGATATACAATACATCAGGATATCAAGTTTTATGCTAAACATAACATTATATAAGTCAACATATCCATCTCATCATCTCATTTAATGACTAGGCGTCCGGGTCAGCAATGAAACCGATAAAATGTATGTTACATAAGGCAAAGGGTCAAATAATCAGTAAATTTTATTTTGAGACTTATTCTCAAATTAGCGTAAAATAATAGGACTTTAGTGAAACAGGTAAGTAATAAAACCAGTAAACCGGAAAAAAGTGTCAAATCGCCATTTTTACCGGTAATTCATGCTTTTTCGTAAACAAAATTTAGTTTGAGACTTTTTCGTAAATTAGGGTAAAATTTTAGAACTTTTCTGAAGATTTCTCTTATCATTTTAGTAAAATTGTAAAAGGAAAAAAGAATTGTAATTTGTAAGAACTTGTTAAAAAGGAAAATTGCAAAGTAGAATATGTATACAAATTTAAAACTTAACTCGTTTGTCCAAAGCGATTATTCTTGTTAATGATTGTCTTTTTTGTAAAATTATCTGAATATAATAATAACTTTACTCCCATATTTTAAACATATTTTAATTTTTTATATAACGAGTGTTGGAAAAAGGCACATCCTACCTTCGAAGAATCCTTCATGAACACAACTTCATATTTCAATGTATTGAATGATTTCAACCCACCATTGATGGATCATATTAAAAATTAATACCAAAACATTTTTCCAATTGGGCAAAAGATAATTTGACTTCAATATAAAAATTAATAATATAAAAATAAGATATAAAGAAAAAAAGGCGAAGAGGCCAAAGTGGAGAATCCCATATTGTTTTGTGTTCGTTCACAAAAAATGGGATTTTGGGTCATGTTTTTGACTCCATCAGATTTTCAAGTTGCAAAGAAATTATGGGGTTTTGAATGTTTCTGTTTGGTGGGTATTTTTGGTCGTTTCAAATATCAATGAGTCTTTTCATTGGTAATGTTTGATACGTATACATCTTTTTATTATAAGAGAATTGACCATCTATTTGTAATTTTATATTATATCTACTAGAATATGCTTCATTGTAAATGGATAAAGATATGAATGTGACCATACAAAAAAATTACATGATTAAAATTGAACTCTAACATATTAATGCATTATTTGTATAAATGTTAAAATGTAAAGTAAATGCATAACTATCTAAAATGGATCTAATATATACATATAATTGTCTCCATAATACAAGTCTTAATGGTTAAGGTACATAACATAGAACAAAAATAAATAAAACAATAATAACATTTGACTTTAAGAGTATAATTGGTAATCAAATCAAGATGTTATAAAGGCTTACAACAGATTTTATATATAAAATGAAATTAGATTTGATAGTTAATATCAAATTTTAGAAATTTAAAAGTGACAATAATAAATTATTGAAATTAATAATCTTACTAAACATGAAAAAAGTTTAGGAAATCACATATTTTGTCATAAAAACAAGATTAAACATCACGGAAATGAGGAAAAATTAAAATTGAAAGTTATAATGGACGTTTTTGGCGACCATGGATATCAAACCGCCTTCAACACCATTTATCCTTCTATCATTTATCCATATAAGCTTCTATGACGTCTTCTGTATGATCCACATCAGTACAAGATTTCATAAAAAATATCATTGGTTAACAACACAACACTACCAAAATATTGTTAATACTTTGTAATTTATCCAACCTGACAAGTTCATAAAAAAACATGTACCTAAGTTCAATAGGAATACAAACATATATAAACATATATAAGTATAAATATGAAGCTATCTTATTCATATGCAACACGTTTTTGCCCTTGGGTTTGTAAGCGTGACCACCAGACAATAAAGTTCAATTTTGGAAATTATGTAAATCATTTTATTAATTTTTCACAAATGATAAATATGTTTAAGCATTAAGTTTCATTGGTGTGCTCGTTTTTCTCTTACATACCATCAACAACCCTGCACGTCATAAGCAGCAATGCTTTACATCAAATTTTATTTACTCCTGCAGAAAATTATATAAAATCAAATATATGAAAAAATTGAAACCCTACGAAATCTATTTTCTTAAAAGGTTTAAAATACACATAAATCTTGTTCAAAACAAAACTTTAATCTATAATAATTGATTTATCAAACGCAATTTATATCAATTGAATAAAAGAAAATGAGAAAACAATTTCCCTAATGGCTGGTAAAGTATATGGTTTATGGAGACAACATGATTTGAGATGGAAGTTAAGACTGAAGATCCGTCATAGGATGCTTTGATGTACTTGTGAATGTCAACCTTTTGGTTGACCACTATCAAATAATTGGCAAGTTGAATTTTAGATAAATATTAATAAATTATTTAATTTTATTTAGTCTAAAGCTCATGTTAGTTATAACGCTAGAACTTTATTTCGGTTCACCCACGTTTTATAATAAAACTACCATGCATGATCAAGATGATTTGCGTATCTGATAGTTTAATGAAAACAGTAATATAATAGTTGATTTTCTAAAACCAACGATTTTGTGATATTACACTATAAGACGTGAAATGAAAAAAGATACTATTAAATTATAAAAGTTGTATCTTTTAAAACTCACATGAACTCAAATGTGAATCGCATAGCACACGGCATGGACTTCTCTTTTTTATAGCTATTTGTTTGATACAAGTTACCTCTGTTTAATAGATGTACCTTGGGGGATATCATTATTGCCGAACCCAATGCCTACATTTCTTTTGCGGCAGTGACGAAGACCGGATTTTGTTTTAAGGTATAAAAATAATTTACAAAATATAAACAATTAGCAAAATACTGAAAATAGTAACAAAATGTAACAATATATGATTTAAAAGTAATTGTTCGTTTAAGTTGGAAGTAACTGATTAATTAATATAATAAAAAATATTAATATACAAACATAATGAACGAGAAATTTACTGTGGAGATTGAAATGCAATTTGATCTATTCAAAAAATTGTTAATTCTTTAATCCAAAATGTCTCAATTATTTCATTCATTATGAATTTAAATTTAGAATAGAATGGGTGGTGTTACAATATAGCCTTAACATTTTTTATTCAAAAGAAATATAAAACTTATATATAATATTTCACCTCAAATTTGTATGGGGGTGGGCCAAGGCCTACTCTTGCACCCATGTAGCTACACCACTGCTTTGCGGGTAAAAGAGTAATCGAACAAACCTTGAATAAAATACTACCCGAGGGTTCACAAGCGGACGAGTATTTATTCCAGAAGGGCTTATTCGATCTAATCGTACCACGTAATCATTTAAAAAGCACTGTTGAGTGAGTTATTTCAACTATACACTTTCTTTCATTTGAATCAAAATTAGAACATTAAGTTCAATTATTTTGAACAAACAAGTAATTAGTTTATCGGAAGCCAAGTTAAAATTAGACGAATGAGGTTTTCTTTGTTGGCATAAGATCTAATTATATAAAGAATCAAAAGTCAAAGAAAATCCGCCCCTTGTAAACAAAACAAACATGAATAAAAGTTCATTCATATTTGTTCGTCTAAGTTAACTGAACAAACGAATGAATATAAACAAATAAAGAATAATTTTTTTATTTTTATTTTCATTTGTTTAACAAATTACTTTATCTGTGTTCGTTCGTTTATTTCCGTCATGATACTAAATGGAGATAAACAAAAGAACATAAACGAACATGTATAAATATAAACAAATATATACAAACCAATCAAAATAAACGTAAATATTTAAATTAAGAAACATACATGTTGATTTCATCACTTATAATATGTTGATCGCACTTAGTAATGTTACTTTTGATATTTTTACGAAATTTAGAGGTTGTAAACTTAAACCAATCTTACAAGCTTCATTTTTACTCCTACATGTTTTATAATGTTATACATTAATGTAATATATTAACGATTAATGAATGAACAAATTCGAACCCTGTCGTACGACGATCTTTTCCAATAACGTAGGGCAATTAGGGGGCCATTTATATTTACATAAGTAGTCATATATTTTGGGTAATTATCTTAATTAGTTAATCCTAAATGTTGTATCTTAAAGGTAAATGATACTAATATGTTTTTGATTGGATAAATACAATTAAAATCAGAGCTTTGAAGAAAAAAAATATTGGAACAAGAATGGAGCTCATAAGGATCAAAGTCAAAACTTACCAAAAAACTGGAATACGCGACACAACATGCCAATATCGCAGAACGATCAAACATTGGAATTCGAAAACCATCATGAAACATCACAATCCGCAACACGACAATTATCTATCAGCGCCGCGACATCCTTAATTCTATAAATACGAGAATTTTCCATCCTAATCAATATGATGGAGATCCCAACTCTCTATTACGAAAACCTTCCAGAAACACTCTAAATTCGCATTTGAAAATGAAGAACAAGGTTGAAGCACAGATCGAAGCTCTGAAAGTATAAAAAGTCATTATGTTTGCTATAAACTATTGGATTAAGGTGTCTAATGATGCGAATGCAAAAGGCGATTTGAATGAAAAGCATGTTGGATATGAAAATGTTGATGGATGCGAAAAGAGTATTGGATGCGAATGTTGGAACCTGAAAGTGAACCTCTAGCAATCCTAAGTCCCAATGTCATTCCGAAGTCAGATGGTGGTCCGAAGTGAAGATTGGTCCGGAATCTATTCTTGTCCGGACTTGAATATATGTTGGTGATAAGGAGATCGAGAGTGAAGGCATTCCGGAATGGATGTTTATGTCCGAAATGTTTGCTGTTGCGAGATCAATATTTTGTCTTAGTGCATTTAATGTAATTTGTCTTTTGTCTGATTTAACATGTCATAAGACTTTGCTTTATTTGTCAAACACGGATATTCAGAATGTGTAAGATATGTAACTCTTTTATCCAGTCCTTTGATTGTAATTGGTTAGTACCATGTTTCATGTACTCCTATTTATAGGAGCTTTCAATGTTAAATCAATGACGGATCATTTCTCACTCACTTTTAGCAATATCCAAGTTACTTCATCTTTCTGAATATTCTTTCAAACATTCTTCTTGTTCTTCATTTATTATCTTTACCTTAGTTCTCATTCTTCATTTATGGCTTGAACATTTGCTGAATGCATTAACTCAGATTTGACTGGTCTATCCAGGCTTGACTAGAACATTTATTAGTAAGCAGACATTGATCTTAAGCATTTACTCAAGGTTTGAGTTTTCAAACCTTGTCCCTGCGCATCAAATCATTTTGATCTCTCAACGAAAGTAGTGTCGGATGCGAAAAGGTATCAGGTTACGATTGGATGTGATCGATCGCAAGCCATTACAATCTAGAGTCGTTGGATGCGAACGAGGATGGGAACCATTTCGGAATGCGCTTAGCTGTGATGCGTTGCGACTGGTTCCGAACTGTCAAAACGTCTCGGAACGACGTGTGACTAGTTACGATCCTCGTAGTCAATGCGAACAATGTCAGAATGTGGTTAGATGCGAACGTCGAAACTCTAGTTGCGATTCTTGGAATTCTACAAACTTTTTGGGAGGAGCTTCCATGGCTATTGATGTTGGCTAGAGCTGGAAGATTTTAGAGACACTTTTGAGTTGTTTTTAGCCTTTATTTAATAGTTTTTTTATTTATTTAGTAGTTTCCTTTTATTTTGTAATCGTTGCTAGGCTATAAATAGCCCCCAATGTCGAACATTTTGAATTATTGATTGAAGGAATTGAATTTTGAAGAAATTTGTTCTGTTAAATTGCGTACTCGCCCCTTTGTCAATTCTAGGACGTGTATTATAGGTTGATTCGAATTCAAATCAACAGGTCTTGATTTGTCTTCACCGGTATTCAATGTATAGGTCTAGATTGTTTATCACATCTATCTTTTCTTGTCGATCAAGTTATCATTGTTCTTGTTTTCTTATCATATTCCTTATTTTGCAATGCCTTCATAAAATTAGAAAACCCAAAAGGAAATCAACCCCCCGTATTAGTATCATATGTGGTATCAAAGCTAAAAATTACTACCGAGTTTGTTTAAAGATTTTAGTTTCTATTTGCTTTTTGTTTTGGTGGAATTCGATTTGTTGCTGTGATTTTCGTATTTGATTTTTCTGCCCAGATTTTGCTATTGGTGTTGTTGAAATCGCATCAGGAGCAATGAATTTTGAAGATCCAAATTTTCTGAATGCCTTGTGAGAAACTATGTGTGGATTGCAAGAAGAAGAAAGGCGACATGCTAGGCGTGGACCGTTAAGGATTATTGAAGATTGCAAGATTAACGAATTGCTTGAGTACATTGGTGGAGCCGATCCAGAAATTTATTTGGAGTGGGTGAGAAAGATCGACCGAACTTTTGAGTACAAAGAATTGGACGATGAGAAGTGTTGTAAGTATGCAATATTGAAGTTGAGTGGAAGAGCCTCGCTTTGGTATGGAGGTTTGAAGACTAGGAGACCTCTTGGAGGAAAAGAAAAGATTACTTCTTGGGTGTCCTTGAAGCAGAAACTTCGGAAGCGATATGTGCCAGTTCACCATAAGACGACCACCTATAGGAGGATGGTGGATTTGAAGCAAGGGAAGTTGAGTGTGGGCGAATACATTAATGAGTTTGAAAGTTATCACTGTTGGGAGACGTTGAGGAGGTCGAAGAACAAAATATGGCATGTTTTCTTCATGGGTTGAATTATAACATCTTTGGTACGGTGGAACTTTACCCTCTCTCTGATTTCGATACACTTTATGGCCTTTGTTTGATATTTGAATCCCAGACGAAAAAGGGTTATGAAGCGAATTCTAGTTTGGATGTTGCGAACACCAAGACTGACGCCTCTACTTATGTGGATGTGAATGGTTTTTCAGCTGTTGGTGCGAAAGGTTCATCGTCGATTCTTAAAATAACTGTTCCAACCAAAGAGATGAAGGATGTCAGTTTTTCAAGAGTCCCATATTTCAAGTGTCAAGGTTTTGGACATTATCCTTGTTGGATTAGGTGTCTAAGCCCATAACTATTTTGGTATGTACTTAACCCGATTACGAGCATGGTCCTTTTGGGTTGCCTTCACCATAGCAACTGATAGGATAAACTAAGGAGAAAGAGGATTAATTATGATTTATTGATATATTATATGAATGATATATTAAAAGAGAAATCATATTGTTTAATTAATATTAGTCAAGAATTAATTAAGAATTAATTTTGTGGCTAAAAGAGATTAATTAGATAAAGGGGACTGATACTGTAATTATAAGATAATTACATAAATTAGGCTAATGGACTCCATAGAAGTTGGAGTGGACGAAATCTATGGGGAAACCCATTAGAGTTCGTCCAAGGCCTCTAAGGTGGGAGTCCATGGGCTGCTTAGGGCCTAAGCAGTCAGATTAGGGTTTCCTAGTTGAAAACCCTAATAGCCTAACTATATAAGGAACCCCTAAGGTTCCAAAAACGTGTGGAAGTAATCCCTAAGGGTTCTTAGACGTTTTTGTGCCTCCTCCTCCTTCTCCTAAGTCATCTTGTTGCTCATGGTGTTTGTGACTCCATTAGAGGTACAACATTTGAGGCACTAAGGTTTAAGAAGTCAAGATCAAGAAGGTTTTGAGATTGTTATTGCTATATAACAATCAAGGTAAGATCTAAACCCTATTCTTATGTTAATATCATTTATCATATGCTAGATCTAGGGTTTATGAGCTTTGGATGATTCTTGCATGTATATTACACAAACTAGATCCAAAGCTTTAGGGTTTGCATGTACACCATAGGATTGATGTAGTGCTCAAAACCCATCAGTGGTATCAGAAGCCTAGGCTGTTTGTTTGATGTATTTGATGCTTGTATGATCATTCTTGGCATGAAAATCGAATTTTGTGTCCTCTGCCTGACTGACTCGGCGAGTTAGTGGATGAACTCGGCGAGTCAGCCAGACTCGGCGAGGCCAGTCCCTGACTCGACGAGTCCAAGGGTCAGACAGAGGAAATCTCGGGATTTTTTACTGATTTGGCTATGGGATAATTACCATAAACGTTTTTATTGATAAAATCTGATTTTTATTGTTTTGGTATGATTATCCTAACCCAAATAGAAGATAATTGTCATTTAATAAGATATTTATTGCCTTATATGATAAACGTTAATTATTTGTATTATTTGATGTGCATTATCTTGCTTTGAAATAGAATTAGGTCAAATTTAGATAATAACTAATTATTTGATTAATTAAAAGTATTTGTAATTTAATCTATATGGTTTTGAAAAAGTTTCAAAACTTGCCCTCAAGTTTTGGAATTTAAATTTTTTGATTAAAAGTTCTAATTTTAAAAAATGTTAAATTCTAAAACCCTAGTTTTTGAAAAAGTTCAAATTACACCCTTATGGTTTTATTAAGTTAATTAAATGTATAATTAAAAGAGAGTTAATAAATCTATAATGATATGGTTTATATTTAATTAAATTAAAAAGTATAATTTGTAAAATTAAACCACCTAGTATTTTAAAAGTGTAAAATACACCCTTATACTATATATAAAATTAAAAGTCTAATATTATATATGTATAAGTAAAGAGTCAGTCTTACCGTTAGTAGGCCTCATTCACGAAGCTGGTCTCTAAGGGGTGTTTAAGGAAATTGCCTATAAAATGGCGATTGAATGGGTATCCACTCTTGCCCACCGCACTCTTGACTAGTGGAGGGTCGTTAGCCGAATGGATAGGATAGGACACAACCTTCCATTATAAGTATAATGAAATATGAAGTAACTAAACGCTTTTATAAATTCCCAAATCTTAGTTACTTTAGGAAAAAGTGAATTTGATGCAATTCCATGGAATTACACCTTGTACCCTTGTCGAGACAATTAGTGGAGCGTGTGTGGTTAACCGACACACTAAGTTGGGATTGGCATTGGTGGCAAAGGGTGACTCGATGTTTGTCATAGATCGATGGAGCGTGTGTGGTTAACCGGCACGTCGATTAGGTGACTGTAACATTGAGGGCACCACGTACATTCACATGGTTATTCACACCTTATTTGTGATCCTCGGCATCCCAGTCACAAATGAAGGGCATAATCGAGATTAAACATGCCATTGAAAAGTTCAATGAATCTCAAAAGATCTAGGAATTTCAATTCATTTAAAACTTAAACCTTCAATTTTCGTTTTTCATGGTGGAAATTGGTAAATCGTCATTTACCTACCTTCAAATGTTCTGCAATTTGGATTACGGCATCCCTCTTCCGAGTTGTAGAATATTGTGTTGGGTCCTAGCCTTAATATCTCATTTGGGTGTTTTATTAAGGACTCAATCAACTAACTTGAATTTTCTCCCGTTTTGTAGATGTCAAAGTCTAACAACTATGGTCTTCCTGAATCCGATGGAAAAAGTTTTCCGCTTGAAGATGATGTTCCACGATTGGATTGTGGAAATCGAAATCATGCTTCACTTCCTCCACCTCCTCCGATAATTCTCCCTGACCCACGTGTTCGAAAACTTGAAAAGTTCAAGGTCACTCAAGCCCTATTTGCAAACAAACACGAAGATGGAAAGTCTGTATGTGCTCATGTCTTGGATATGAAGTTGCATATTGACAGATTGGGAATGTTGGGTGTCGAAGTCTCTAGGAAGCTGGCTGTTGACTTGGTTCTTCAATCACTTCCTGACTCATATAGTGAGTTCATTAGAGACTAATATATGATGGACCGAGATGTGACCCTCATTGATTTGACTTACTGGCTTGTTGCTGCTGAATCAGAAATGATTTGGCGGACTGGTCAAGCGAATTTGTCGGATAAATCAATGTCCCAACCTGCTATGGACAATGGCAACATTCGAAGTCCAGAAAAGTTTTCTCTATGCAAGAGAAAGGCTAAGTCTGAGATAGTCCCTTGTGCCATTCCCAAAGAATCTGTGTGTTTCTACTGCGAAGAGAAGGGGCATTGGTTGCGAAGCTGCCCTGACTACCTGAGAGATCTAAGATATGGGAGAGTCAAGATGTATGACTCTACTTCAGGTAAAATCCACTATCTAACTCTATTAAGTTCCTTTTTCTAGATTCTTAATACATGATGTGATAAGATTACATTTGGTGTTTTGTAGGATCGAAGAAAAAGGAAGCTTAAAAGAAAGAAGTGAGTTGAATCTGGTCATGAAGAAATGGATTTCGATCGCATGATTCAAAGATCGATTTTTTAGCTGCTACTTTAGAGTTAGGACAGATTGCTAAATAATATTTACATAGTTTTCATTTGTAATCGCATTGTAAGGACAAGATTTTTCCGCAATAAAATAAATTTTGATTTTGTCTTATTTATATTTCCTTGCAATGGCTTTTGTGAAAATTGGTGTTTGAATGTTTCTGTTGTTAGCAATATTGTGAATGGATTTGATTCTTAATTATGTTATTTGTGGTAATGTCAAAAATTTACCAAATAAGGAATGATACTCATCGCCCAAGTTTCAATTGGACAGAAACTTGGAATCATGCAACTGGTATTGTGTGATGAATGAGAACCTTCGTATTTGGGAAATTGAGACTAATTCCTTGTTCACATATAGATGTGAGTCAAGTGATGGACTAGGAGATCTAGTACGCATTTTTGTGTACTGGGTCAAGTCCGCCACAAAGAACGATAAAATATTCGTCATGATTTGCTAAAAGATTAGTAAATGTGGTTATACTTAAAAGATTAAGTATGATTCTGAATCGTTGAAAAGGTTTCAATAAATAGCAGAACGAATAAGAAGAATCAATTAGGCAGAAAGATAAAAGTGTCTCCAATCAGAAAAGATGGGAGAGTACTTAAGTATCTATTTTATGATTAACTTAGTGATTTTGAAACCGTATCACAATTGATCCTCTAAGGACACCTTAGTATACTAGTATGGCTAAGAAGAGGAATCGTAAATTGTTGAAATGGTTAAATCAAAAGGTGAATCATACTTCGTTCCAAAATCAAGTCTTAGAGTCGTACTCCAAGATTGTGATTTGAGTGACATCATCTTAATAAGGTTTATAACACACTCATCAAATGTGAAGTAGGGAAATGTTTTCTTGCTATTGCACGTTTGAAATTGGTAAGTTGTAATGTCTTGGATAAGACAAAGACCAACTAAGACCAATTGTATGTAGTATTTGCCTTGATAAGGACCCACACTAACTCTTGAATATTTGTTTTTGTCTAGAAATGTTTCTTGACAAGAGAATCTTATATGTCAAGAGGTCAGTGGGAGTCTAAATGATCTTGAAAAGTTTCAAGAACTAATCAAGGGTAAACCTATTGTTAAACACTAGCACACGACTTGAGGTTTGTAACCTATCGTGTTAACACATTTTTGTTTCTATGCCATTCAGTTTAAGTCAACTATGCATATGAGTTCTATGAGTTCTCAATTGATTGCATAGAGGCAGGGCATCCTGATATATGGAAAGTACATTGATAGGTAGGGGTGAGCTGCTCGAAGACTTGGAAGCAATGGTGGGACCCTTTATGGCAAGAAATAAAGAATGAACAAGTTCTGTCCATAAGAGTTTGCATTTGTCACAAACATTATCTTATGATTATAGTTATGACAAATTCACATGGATAGGAACACATACACCATAAAATCTAAGTGTCATAAGGTTTCCCTCCTTCATGAAAATGATTGTGAGGAAACGCTTTCACTAGGAAGATTTTAATGAGATAGCGATTATGTAAATTGCATTCTCAAATTCGATTATGACTACGACATCCCTCTTCATAGTTCGAATTGTGAGATTTGGCAATTAGTTTGAAAATTCAAGACTTATTGCTATAAGTTCTAGAATTGTTTAGACACACATGTGAACTATATAAGGAAAGGTGTATGAGTTGTTTTCTAGAAGCTTAGATAAAAGATTGTCGAAGCGTATCGTATTAGAAATATGATCTTTGGAAATCAATAAGTATTGTTTTCTAGAAGTTTAGCAGATTTCTGAATACATGTCAAAGCTAGTGGGAGCATAAGTGTTATGCTGGTAAGGATATAATCATCATGGTGGGAGCATGATTATTATTATTATTATTTTAAGTATTGCAAGTTAGCAATATTAATTATAGAAAACAACAGTTTCACTTTGCAAAGTTGCAGGGGTTGAAAGTTGTTATGCTATAATTAAGGGAGAGAATATTATACTTCGTTTAAAAATCTAAAGGCGTGGATTGAGAAATTTTAATTAAATTTAGTCAAAGGACATATATGGATGTTATGTTGAAAAGATTCAACATACGGGAATCCTATATATAGCAATATTATAGCAAGAAACTGGTAAAGTATCACGTTTTTCATTATGAATCATGCCCCATACGCTTCGGGTATAGGTTCGATTGCATATGCTGTAATATTTGACTATTCTAAAATGCCTAGGGCATTAAGAGGGAGAAAGGACCAGAACCAAATATGACTGAAATTAATTAAACAACTGTCAAGAACAATCTGAGGTTCGCCAAGGATTGGTCACTTGTGGGCAGTTGGAAGTAGAGTATTGGATGGAACATATCGACATTATTATGAATAGATATGATTCTATTTAGAATGAGTTGTCATATGGAAAATATGGAAATGTTTCCATATTGGGAGTTGGACGTTATGAATCTATGACTAGATTAGAAACTTTTATGCAAGAAGGATGTTCAAAAGAATGTACTTTGAACGTGAGACTTCATATCTATGGAATTGTCTTGTAATAATCTCCAATAGAACACTTTGTAATTTCGTTGGCAAAGTCTTGGTGACTTTTGTGCAATAAGATTACAAAAGGATCATTGCATAAAATGTTAGAATCTAACATATTCTAGTAGTGGCGAGAATTTTGTGTTCTTACACTAACGATAAAGATTAGGGATTGTGAAATGAGCATCGTTGGAAATGTTTTCAATTGATCTATTTCACAAAGTATGGACCACATGTAAACATAGTGTGCATGCTTGGAGTATGGGACAACTGTTGTTATAATTAAAGTAATAAGTTGATTACCCGAAACAACGAATAATGAGTAATCAATATGGTGATTAAATAAAGGGTTTTTATTTATACTCAAAAGTTTGGGGCCATATTGGATTCGATTATTATTATGTTTCACTTTGCATGTTTTGACTTCCTGAATAATAAGATTATTCGAACGTTCCACGGTCGCTCATACTTTGGGAGTAGGTATGAAAGAAGATTGTCATGAATTGGTTTGTAGATTGACTAAAGTGTATTAGACATAGCAAAAGTTTGCTGCAACGTTCGTGAGTGCTTATGAATAAGATTTGAGCATTGGATTAAACCCACACTCACTTGGATCGCTTCTTGGATTTTATCACGAGTGATTGGTGAGATGATAATATCTTATATTCTTGAAATGGAGACGCGTGAGTTGTATTTACAAGTTGGTTGCACATTGATAATATGTAAACGCACCAGTAACTTGGTGTTATAAAACATATTGTTGTGTGTGATTTGATGAGTAGGTACAAGTGAGCATTGAGTCGAAGTTTATCCGTTCCTTTTACCCAATGTGGGATAAAAGCGATATATGTGGGCCCCTAGATGATTTAGTGATGACACCGAAGCGCTTGGCCAAGCCTGGACTAAGTTGATGTGTTCAATTGTAGTCCGTTGTCAGTCATCATAAATCGGAAATTAGGAAACAACACATGAACAGAGAGTATGATTTAAATCCATGTCTCAGTTCATACAATATCTAGAATGGAGGAATATATCATCCCTTATCTAAAGGACACGTTTCTGATAAGATCAGAGTTCGACAGCGGCTTTTGAAAGCTACGATTGTTGATCAGGTTTTGAAGTCATACGCAGAATAGTTATTAGACTTATCCAATTGGGAGACTGTTGGATTAGGTGTCTAAGCCCATAACTATTTTGGTATGTACTTAACCCGATTACGAGCATGGTCCTTTTGGGTTGCCTTCACCATAGCAACTGATAGGATGAACTAAGGAGAAAGAGGATTAATTATGATTCATTGATATATTATATGAATAATATATTAAAAGAGAAATCATATTGTTTAATTAATATTAGTCAAGAATTTATTAAGAATTAATTTTGTGGCTAAAAGAGATTAATTAGATAAAGGGGACTGATACTGTAATTATAAGATAATTGCATAAATTCGGCTAATGGACTCCATAGAAGTTGGAGTGGACGAAATCTATGGGGAAACCCATTAGAATTCGTCCAAGGCCTCTAAGGAGGGAGTCTATGGGCTGCTTAGGGCCTAAGCAGTCAGATTAGGGTTTCCTGGTTGAAAACCCTAATAGCCTAACTATATAAGGAACCCCTAAGGTCCCAAAAATGTGTGGAAGTAATCCCTAAAGGTTCTTAGACGTTTTTGTGCCTCCTCCTCCTTCTCCTAAGTCATCTTGTTGCTCATGGTGTTTGTGACTCCATTAGAGGTGCAACATTTGAGGCACTAAGCTTTCAGAAGTCAAGAACAAGAAGGTTTTGAGATTGTTATTGCTATATAACAATCAAGGTAAGATCTAAACCCTATTCTTATGTTAATATCATTTATTATATGCTAGATCTAGGGTTTATGAGCTTTGGATGATTATTGCATGTATATTAGACAAACTAGATCCAAAGCTTGAGGGTTTGCATGTACACCATAGGATTGATGTAGTGCTCAAAACCCGTCAATCCTAATGTTTGTCCAAACAGAAGGGTGGTAACCTTAAGTGATGCTGATGAAGTTCATGATGGGTTACTTGTGGAAGAAGAAGGAGTTAATAACACTTTTGTAAATAAAGAAGCATGTGAAGGAGAAGAAGAAGAGGAAATGTATGTAGCACCAAAGTGTGATACGATTTTGGTTCTTAGATCATTGCAAACATAGGTGGTGCAAGTTGATTGCGATCAAAGAAACCAATTGTTTCATATAAAGTGTCATGTGAGGGATAAGCTGTGTAGTTTAATTATCGATGGTGGGAGTTATATGAAAGTTGCTTCTAGTGAGATGGTTGCAAAGTTGGGTTTAGTTACTATTGATCATCCTAAGCCATATGCACTTCATTGGCTAGATAATGACAGAATCAATGAATACGAGTTGAGACATAATGGTAAATAAAATTGTGTTATGGCCTATGTCTTCCAATAAAGTGAGATCGATGCTTAACAAGAAGTCCAAGAAGCCAAACCTTGCCATGTTGGTTAGCAATGGGGAAGTGGAACAAGTTTTTGATTAAGAAAATAAGATGGCTAAGGAGGACTCAAAGGTGAAGGAGATTGCGAAAGTACAAAACTTTAAAGGTGATGAGACAAAGAACGAAATGGAGTCTGTGAAAGTTGATTCTCAACCATTGCTTAAGATGAATGCTCAATCTGATGCTTGTTCGATGTCAAAGGTAGTTGAAGAAGTGTTAAGTCCAACTGCGGTTTTGAAGAATGATCCTAACCAGATTAAATCTATTAATTCTTTGCTTGATGTTAGTGATGTTGAAATTGGTGTTAAAAATAATTTGGGTTTGGAGAAAAAGATTGTTGATTTGTCCGAAAGTGCGATTTGGGTTGTTGATGATCGCATGGAATTGAGGACAATTCCTTTTAAAGGGGGAGGGAATGACGTGAATGCAAAAGGCGATTTAAGTGAAAAATGTGTTGGATACGAAAAGGTTGATGGATGTGAAAAGAGTATTAGATGCGAAAGTGGTGTCAGATGCAAAAAGGGACCAGGTTGCGATTGGATGCGACTGGATGCGATCTATCGCAAGCCATCATATTCTATAGTCTTTGGATGCGAATTATTTCGGAATGCGATTGGCTGCGATGCGTTGCGACTGGTTCCGAACTGTCGGAATGCCTTGGAACTACCTGTGACTAGTTGCGATCCTCGGAGTCAATGCGAATGGCGTCGGAATGTGGTTTGATGCGAACATGGGAACTCTAGTTGCAATTCTTGGAATTCTAAGAAATTTTTGGGAGAAGCTTACATGGCTATTGATGTTGGCTAGAGCTGGAAGATTCTAGAGACGCTTTTGAGTTATTTTTAGCCTTTATTTAATAGTTTCTTTTTTATTTATTACTTTCCTTTTGATTATTAGTTTCCTTTTATTTTGTAATTGTTGCTAGGCTATGTATATCCCCCAATGTCGAACATTTTGAATTATTGATTGAATGAATTGAATTTTGAAGATCTTTGTTCTGTTGAGTTGCATACTTTCCTCTTTGTCAATTCTAGGACATGTATTCTAGGTTGATTCGAATTCAAATCAATAGGTTTTGGTTTGTCTTCACCGATATTCAATCTATAGGTCTAGATTGTTTATCACATCTATCTTTTCTTTTCGATCAAGTTATCATTGTTCTTTTTTTTTTCTTATCTTATTCTTTATTTTCCGTTGCGTTCATAAAATCAGAAGACCAAAAAGAAATCAACCCCCCGTATGCGTATCATCTAAGCTCATAACTAAATTGGTATAAACTTGCAAATAGAAGCAATTCATTTTTGGGTTGCCCTCATAACCATAAATAGCGAGAAATGATATTAGGAAGAGAGAGAGAGAGAGAGAGAGAGAGGGAGATATGATTTTCTAATATATTATGTGATTAATATATTAATTGGGCATAGATATTAATATCTTATTTTGTTATGTGATTAATAAATTAACATGAGATAATAGTTAAATAATTGATTTATTAATTTATATGGTTAATAAACTAATAAGAAATCAATTAGAATTAATTAATTATTAATCAGAACTAATATGAAATTAATTCGGGGTTAATTGGAATTAGTTAAAGGTGCAAGGGGTGAATTGTAATTGCTCAATAGTTGAACAAAAGAAGCCATTGTAGAACCCTCCATGGCATGGACGGTTATAAAGAGGTTCTTAGGTTTTCTGGAAGCCTCCTCGATGCAGATAAGGAAATAATTTGAATTGGGATTATATCTATAATTTAATCAATTGAAATCTTGCTTGGTTTTCAAGTTACTAAACTATAAATAGGACCCAATGGCTCATTATGTTCGTTCATGCCTTTACCTACAAGGTTATGAGCGAAATTTCTATCTCTCTCCTCTCTCTCCTCTTCATTTTAGGGTTTCTAGGGTTTTGGGTGTGAGCCATTAGAGGTATCATATTTTTGGTGCTTGCTTTCCAAGGCTTTCAAGAAGGAATTTTGTTTGGTTATTTACTATAATAATCAAAAGGCATGTAAACCCTTACTCTATGCTTATTATCGATTATTATAGAGTTCCTCTAGGGTGCTTGATGTTCATAGTTTATTGAAATCAAATGAAAAAACATAGATCCAAATACGTTGCATGTGAACTTAAGAGTTAAGTATTTTTCTGCCTCATGCAACGATTTATTACCTATAAACCCCATCAGGGGTATCAGATTCATAGTTTTCTAGTTGATTATACATAGTGAATAGATCAAAATTAGGGTTTATAGAAATTAAACCCTAATGGGCTTGAATTTTCGCAAATGGCTAGGGTTCTTGAAACCCTAGCCTCTACCCCTTAAATTTCGAAAATGGCTAGGGTTCCTTGTGGCTTTCTACTTTCCTTAATTATTGTTTTAATCGATTAAAATAGAATAATTAAAACTGGATAACCTATACCTTAATTTTCGAAAATTAGATAGGGTTCTGGATTAAGATTAAATTTGAATTATTTAAATTAATTTAATTAATAATTAATTAAAGGATAACAATTAAATCATAATTGGTTAACATTTAATAAAATTAAAAAGTTTAATTTAGATAATTAAAATTTTAAACCTTGTATTTTGAAATGTTTTAAAATACACCTTATATATATATATATATATATATATATATATATATATATATATATATATATATTAAAAATTAAGTACTATATGTATAAGAATAATTCAGACGAATCGTTAGTATGCCTCATTCACGAAGCCATACTATAAGGTGGTATAAGGAAGTGACCTATAAAAGGGCCGTTGAATGGGTGTCATTTCTCACCCACCGCTCCATTGTTTGGTGGAGGGTTGTTAGTAGAATGAGTTTGATAGGACATAACCTCATTAAAAGTATAATGATACAAAAGTACTAGAACCTTCTTTAAAAATCCCACTCTTGTTTCTTTAGGAAAAATGTGAAAAATTTGCTAATCTACGAAAACACACATCATGCTTTATATGTCGTTAGTGGAGCATGTGTGGTTAACCGACACATTAAATAGGGACTATAAAGAGATACACTTGGGCATCTAGAAAATTATCATTGTTGATGGAGCGTGTGTGGTTAACCGGCACATCAATATGAGATGATAAATGGCATCGCGGTTATCAAGCGGGCTTGCATGAATATTCACATCTCGTTTGTCATCCTCAGCATCCCAATCACAAAAGTGAGAGCATAATCCGAGAGTAAACATTCCATTGATAAAATTCAATGAATCTCAAAAGATCTAGGAGTTTCTTAAGATTGGAATTGGTAAAATCCTTAGGAGTTTCATAAGATTGGAATTGGTAAAAGCCTTGCCTACCTAAAGAATATTTGAATTTGATTACGACATTTCTCTTCAAAGTTCGAATAAAAAATATGGATCTCAAGCTTAATTTAAATTTATGGGTTAATTATTAAGGATTAAATTTAACGAACTTGAATTCTCTTTTCTCCCACTTTTAGATGTCTTATGAAGATATAAATGGTCTTCCTCATTCTTATGGAAATGGTCTTCCTCAATCTTATAGAGATTGTCTTCCAATTTCAACTCAAGGTGAAATTGTTATCCCTTCCTTAGTAAATGATGGAACTGGACATCATCTCTCTTCAACTCTTCTACCTCCTCCTCCCGTGACTCTCCCAATGTCATGTTTTCCTCATGTTGAAAGATATGAAACTACTCAAGCCCTATTGGCATGTAAACACAAATATGGAAATTCTGTATGTGTGCATGATCTAAAAATGAAATCGTACATTAACAAATTGGTAAGAATGGGTATCGAATTTTTGATTGAGCAAGCCAATGATTTGGTTCTTATCTCGATTCATAAGTTATATGGTCAATTTTTTAAAAACTTTCATATGAGAAATCTCGATGTGACCCTAACTGATCTGAATGAGATGTTGATAACTGTAGAAACAAAGATGCTTAAGAGTACAACTGAAGCATAAATGCTTGAAGGGTCTAATCCCAAAAGTACATTGGACATTAACGATGGTGACAATGGTGGTCCAGAACAGATTTCTCTTCCATGTGTTAATCCTAAAGATTTCATTTTTTTCTACTTCCAATTGAAGGGACATTGGTTGCGAAGCTTCCCAAAGTACCTGAAGATCTCAAAGATGGTAAAGTCAATTCGAATGACTCTACTTCAGCTACATTTATTATCTAACTCCATTGTTTTATAAGTTCCTATTCATAGACTCTTAATACATGATGTGATAATCACATTTTTATAATATTGCAAGATCTAAGAGAAAGTGGGAAGCAAAGTGAGCTAAATCTGATCGTGGGGGATTGAGTTTTGTCACATGGTTCGCTGATCGGAATTTAGAGCTACTTTTAAGGAGTTAGAATAATTTAAAAGATTGCTATTACTCTTAGGAGATGTCTAGAAACATAGTTTTTTCATTTTGTACGTTGTAAGGGAAAGTTCTAACTTTTCGTTTATTTTCAATAATAGTGAAATTTTGGTTTATCTGGTTGCCTTATTTTATATTTCCTTGCAATGAAATTTATGAAAGTGTTGGTTATGGTTCTAATATTAGAAATACTAATTATGGATTTGATTCTTATGATATGGCTTGCGGTATTGTCATAATTAACCAAGTGATAAGGATTCTCATCAACAAGTTTCAAATTGGACAAAAACTTGGTGCCATGCAATTCTAATTCTGTGATGCATGAGAATATTGGTCATTGGAAAATTATGACTAATTCATTGATCACATGTTTATGTGAGACAAGCGAAGGAATCATGGATCTAATACATGTTTATATGGATTATTCAGTTCCACTACAAAGGACGATAACTCTATTCGTTACGATTTACTGATGCTTCAGTAAATATGGTTGTGCTTATGAGATTAAGAATAATTATAATACCTTCAAAAGATTCAACGAGTAGAAGAATGAATAGAACAATCTATTAGGAAGAAAGATACAAGATTCTCCAATATGAAAAGAAAGGAGAATGCTTTAGTATCATGTTTATGATCATCTTTGTAAATGTGAAATTTTATCACAACTGACTCGTCCAAGAACATATTAGTGCAACTGTATGACTAAGAAGAGGATCCGAACATTGTTGGAAATGGTTCGATCATATATGAATTATACTTTGTTCCAATCAAGTTTTAGAGTCATACTTTAGTAACTACAAATCGTATTTTGAAACTCATTTCATACTAACAAGGTTTATAACACCTCGTAACATGTGGAGTAATAATGTTTTATTACTCTAGAACATTTAGAATTGGAGTTTTGATGTTTTTCATTGATTAAGAAACAAAAGATAAACTGAGAACAATTCTATGAAGTGTTTTATTGTTGGGAATCCACACAAACTTTTGCATATTTGTTTTAGCTCGTTAAAGGAATTTCCTTTGAGAGAAAACTCATATGTCAAGTAGTCAGTGGGAGTCGTATTGATCTTGAAAGTTTCAAGAGACAACTAACAATAAACCTTTTAGTTATCACTAGCACGCGACCTAAGGTTGATAACATGTCGTGTTTGATTGAAACATTCTTATTTTTGTGCACTTCTAGTTGAGTTAGCAATGCTTATGAGTTTTATGTTTTCATTTAGCTAAAAAATCAAAGCACGTTGGTCAGTGAAAGTGCATTGATCTGTACTTCAATAAGAAAGTCAAGAGTTCAGTGAAAGTGCAATGAGTTTTATGTTTCTATAAGTTCTGAAAAAAGGTTAAACACACATATATGCTATCAAATGAAGGTGTATAAACTAAAGAAGTCTATTTGGAGACTTATTGAAGCTTCACATAACGGAAATATGTAATTCAATAAGAAAGTCAAGAGTAATGATTTCTAGAAGACCAGTTAATTTTTGGGTACATGTCAAAGCTAGTGGGAGCGTAATTGTTATGCTAGTTGTCAATATAGTTCATATGGAAAATAGTTTTCAATTTACAAATTGCAATGTTTTGAAATTGTTTCGCTATAGTAGACCTAAGGGAAAGGGCACTCATGCATTCTTTTCGAATCTAAAGGTTTAGATTGTATAGTTTGATAGAACTTAGTCATAGACATATATAAATATTGTGTTGAGGAGGTTCAACATAGGAAATTCCATATATTGAAATATTATAGAAAGAGATTGAAAAAAAGTTGTTAAACAACTATGAAGAACATTCTAAGGTTATACCAAACGACTGGTTGCTTGTGGACAATTAGAAGTATGATATTAATTTGGATGAACCATAGTGACATGATTATGTATTGAGATGATTCTTGATCAGAATTGATGGTCATATGGGAATATGGAAATGTTTCATAGTGGGAGATGGTTGAAAAATCTACATGTGAGTTGGAAACTTTAATTCAAGAAAAGTGGTCAAGGAGTGTACCTTGAATTTGAACTTTCATTACCATGGAATTGTTTCTAGTAACAAAGTTCCAATGGGATATTCTGTAATATCAAAGACTCATTCTTTGAGACTTTGGAATCTTGATATCATAGGAGATTAATGCATGTTAATTTGGAATTCCATCACATCTTGAATAGTGATAAGAATTTGGAATTGTGAAATAAGCATCACTAGAATAATGTCCAACAGAACTGTTCACAAAGGAAGGACCATAGAGAGGCATAGTATGCATGTTCATAACATGGCATGACTAATGTTTAATTCAAGTGGTTAGTTGATTACTCAAAACATTAGACAATGATTAAAGTCGTAATTATTATGGTGATTAAATAATAAAGATTATTTATATTCAACAGATTTGAGACCATAGTTAATTAGTTTATTATTGTATTTTACTTTGTATGTTTTACTTCCTGAATGATTTGATTATTCAAAATTCCACAGTCTCTCATACTTTTGGAAGTAAGTAGTGAATTAAGACTGTCATGAATTGAATTGTAGATTGTCTGTGAAGATTAGACATTGCAATAAGATTGCTACAATGTTTATGAGTACTTAGAAAATAGGGATTTTAAGTTTTGGATAAACCCTCGCTCAGAGAACTACTTCAAGTATTCTATCACGAGTAATTGTGAGACGATAATATCTTTTATTCTTAAAACGGAGAAATATGAGTTGTAATTTACAAGTTATTTCTTTATTGGTATTATGAAAACGCATCAGTAACTTGATGTCATAAAACGTAATGTCATGCATAATCTGGTGAGTAAAAGATACAAGCACATAAGTCGAAGTTTATTCGTTCCTTTTTCCTAAAAATGAAAGGGGATATCTTACAGCCTCTCGATGATTTGTTATCGAGATCTTAAGAGTTTGGTCGAGCTCAAATTGAATTGATGTGTTCAATTAGTAGTCCGAATTCAGTCGTCATAAATCGGGAAATTAAGAAACATAATCTTGGACTATGAGATTGATTATGATCCATGTCTCATGTCTATACGATATCTTATAGAACTAAGGAATATTTGATCATTTATCTCATAGCTAATGTCTGATTAAATCAGAGTTCGGCAGTGGCTTTCGAAAGCACTCTTTGTTGTTTAGTTATACTTGCAATTGTAGTTATAGACTTATCTAAGTGGGAGTCTGTTGGATTAAGGTGTCTAAGCTCATAACTAAATTGGTACAAACTTGAAAATATATGCAAAGTCCTTTTTGGGTTGCGATTATAACCAAAAATAACTAGAAATGAAATTAAGAGAGAGAGAGAGAGAGAGAGAGAGAAATGATTTGTTAATATATTATGTGATTAGTATATTAATTGGGAATAGATAATTGATGTGTTAATTTGTTATATTATTAATAAATTAACATGAGAGGAATAGTTAAATAATTAATTTGCTATTTTATATAGTTAATAATTGAATAAGAAATCAATTAGAATTAATTAATTTATTAATGATAATTAATCTGAAATTAATTGGAATTAGTTAAACGTGCACGGGTGAATTGTAATTGTTCAATAGTTGATCAAAAGAAGGAAATCTAGAACCCTGCATGGAATGGACGGTTTTTGTAACACCCGATTCAAGGTACTTTTCATTTTTTACCCTTGGTGTGTAAATATTTTGCAGATTTGGTCCCTAGGGGGTAATTTTGCCATTTTTGGAAATTTGGGAGTACGTTGGGCGTAATTCTCATACGCAGGGCGTACGCACCCAGGGGATAAACCTTAAATTTTAGGGTTTAGACCCAATTTAAACAACATTATGACCCATGATCCTCTCATTTCTCAGCCTCTATTGCCCTTTGAGTCCCATTTCGAAACCCTAGCCCATCTTGAGGAGATTTGACCCTCTTGTGTGTGGTTTTAGTGTGTGTTGGTGATATTTAAGGAAGAAGAGCTTGGAAGAAGGAGCCTTGATGAAAGGAGAACTTGTAGATCCATATTTCACACATCATTTCCAGCTTCATTGAGGCATAGAGCTTGGAACTTGCTCCTTATATGCTTAGATCTAGTCTTTATGAAGTTTTGGTCCCTTCTGGTCCTATGATGAGATCTAGTGGGGTTCTTCCACTCCATAAGTTAGAAGTTGCTTCTCTTGATGTTTTTGAGGCCCTACTGCATAAAGTTAGCATCTTGATGGTTGTGGATCAACCATGCATGTGTTTGGGTCCATTTGGTGAAAGTCGAATGTTGAATGTAGGGTTTGGGTTCCATTAAGCCATGCAAAGGCTCCAAGTTCATGAATTTATAGATTAAAACGTTCCACAAGGATTAGATCTGAAGTTTGGACGTTTGGTTGCAAGAACTAAGCACTTAATGGGAAAAGTTCTTAATGGGAACGTATGTTGGACGTATGTAGGCGTACGCTGCGGCTACACTGTTGAGTCCCCGATCCAGCATGCGACCTAGTACGTCGGGCGTACGTCTGGTACGTGCAGCATACAAGGCCTCATCTTTGGGCTTAGCGGTTTGAGCCATTTTTTTAGGCTATTAGGGGTTGTAGGCCTTGTTGGGCCACTAGCCTTTCTGACTTTGGGCCATTGTTAGGCTTTGGGCCTTCCTAGATTTGGGCCCATAATGGGCTTTGGTCATCATTTAGGATTTTGGGCCATATTGGGCTTTTGGAGCCATTGGATTGGGCCTCGGTTATTGGGCCAGGTAAGGAAAGGGTAAAATGGTCTTTTACCCTAGGATTTGGACAAATGAAATAGATTTATAGTTGTATTTTATGGCCC
Source organism: Lactuca virosa (assembly GCF_052849685.1). Classification (NCBI taxonomy): domain Eukaryota; kingdom Viridiplantae; phylum Streptophyta; class Magnoliopsida; order Asterales; family Asteraceae; genus Lactuca; species Lactuca virosa. The sequence goes on from NC_136434.1 coordinate 122,980,261, forward strand.
AATTGTTAATTGGGGTCTTATTTGATTAATTAGCACGGGTACTTTCCGGATCAGCAGTCCGAGCATTTATCTGATTTTCAGCAGCTTGAGGCGAGTCTCCTCACTATGCTAGGCGGGTCGAAGGAACTAATGTCGGCCCATGATTATTATGATTATGATGCTAGTTGTTTGTGTGACTCTTTCAAGTGTAGTATGTGATATATATACCAGGCAGGGTCCGATGCCAGACGAGGCTTGATGGGTGTATTGTATGCTATTTATATTAGTGATTCTTGCATGTGTTTATGTGTCTGTATGAATGTCGGGCGAGGCCCGATGCCAGGCGGGGCCTGATGAATGTGATGGGGTGGGGCCCATCTCATGTTACTGACATATCTGTTTCGAGCGGGGTTCAATGTCGGGCGGGGCCTGATGGTTGTTGGGCATGGCCCATTGTATGTTTGGTATGTATGGTATGAGTTATTTTGGGGAACTCACTAAGCTTCGTGCTTATGGTTTTCAGTTTATGTTTCAGGTACTTCCGGATCGAAATGGAAGAGCTCGGGATGATCGCATCGCACACACCACACCTTCCGTTTATTTGACTCTGATGTATTGAGATGATTGATTGATATACTCTAATTTTCTTTTATGGTTTTATGAAAACGTTTTGGATGATGGTTTTATTATTATTAAAATGAACTTTTTGGTCTTAAATTTTGGGACGTTTAAAATTGGTATCAAAGCCTTGGTTTGAGGGATTCAGGCAGACTCTCGGGTGTGTCTGAACTCAAACTGAGTATTTGGTAGATTTTTCATAAAATGAATGTTCTATAATAAGAATTTTCTTACAAAAGAAAGGGGCGTGGTGCATGCAATCGACCGAGATCAAGTAACTTTCCAAACTACCCATACATGTTTTATGTTATACATTCAATTATGAATCTGTGAATCACATGATAAATTAGGGCTAAGGATCTACTCAGGATTGCATGATAGAATGCTAGGAGAGATGCCTTTGTATGTCTGATGTATATGCTTGTAGACTTGCATGCTAGTACTGATCAGTGAGTGATAGGATGGCCTGATTAGGTTATGCTTGATTTCGATTACTCGCTGCTCGAATGTTGCTTGCTTTGTGCTTTTAGGAGTTCCCATTAACTTCAGCTAACTAGTAAGCGAATATGCTAAGTTACATATTATTGAGACTAGATAATTTTAGAAGGTTAGCTTTTAACTCTATTACGCAGCTCTTGTTTGAGTCTGACCGTTGTAGTGTGAGACCTTTCATTCGAAGAATTATCTGGTGTCAGTGATATGTAATTGTATTCATGAGCTAGTTAAAGGGTGATAGGGGGAGTTCCTTCTACAGCTGATGGCAGAAAGTAGTGTGGGGGTTGCCTTAGGAAGACCTAGGAGGTGATTCGGTGCTGAGAACCTTATCTTATTGAGAATTGTTGGTTTGATAAGGAAATGCCATGGAGGGCTAGGGGCGATCCTTGAGGAAAGTTTAGATAGATGTGGAAGGTAGTATGGGCTTGTACTACTATGAAGCTGTGATGATACTATGAAGCTTGTAAAGTATGGGATACCTCGATGTGTGTATGTGTGTGTGTGTATATATATATATATATATATATATATATACATATATTTGTGTGTGTTCTGATGGTTTGAATGGTCTATTTTCAGTATGGTGGTCACTCGAGGAGCATCTGGTAGTGGTTCTGGTGCCGGTGAGGGTTCGGGTTCGAGCTCTAGGCCCGGACATTTGGATAATCAGATGCGGGATTTCATTTCATCAGAGATTAGCCACGACATTCTAGAGCAGACTCCTGTGATCTTTGGTACGATCAAGGAGGGTATCATGGAGATTCTGGATGAGCACATGGGCACTTTCATTTTGAGATGGTGTCGATGATGGGAGCTCGCACTTTGACTTTCTGTGAGTTCCGAGCATGTGGATCCCCAGAGTTCATCAAGAAGAAGGACCCGATTATGAGCCAGCGTTGGTTGGCAGACGTCATGTCACACCCCCAAACCTGAACGGCGGAAACGTTTGGGGGCGGAGGACATCATGTGCAGTATCATAACAATTGAATAGTAAAGAAAGTAAACACAACCATCATATACATAATAGAAAAGTTACATCATTGTAAGCATTACATGTTTCCAAAAGTCTATTACAATATGATGTTCAAAAGTTGTGTTTAACCTCTTAGCGTCAAATCTTCAAAAGCTGTTGCTAACCTATTTTTACTGATTTCCTGAGAATACAAGTTATTTGAGAAAAAGTGTCAACATTTAAGTTTGTGAGTTCATAAGCATTTGTACAAATAAATGTATGCCATTCAATGAGATGAAATCATGTTTGTTTCTAGAAAATCCGATATCTTCTATGAAATGAGTTGTAATTCGTTTCATTGTAAAATGAGAGTTTTTAACCCGGAAAATCCTATATTTTCCTTAAAGCTGATTTGTAAACTATTTATCTGTAAAGTAATCGTATTTATCCCGAAAAATCTTATATTTTCCGTAAAACTGATTTGTAAACTAATTGTTTTTCAAGTAATCGTATCTATCCCGAAAAATCCTATATTTTCCATAAAGCTGATAAACTGAACTGTAGTCTTATATTGTTCCAAGACCAAAAGTACAAGTATAAAAATCATACTTAATTTAATAACCTGTAGTTTTATTCGTGAATAAAATCGTTTGAAGAGCTGATTATTTACGTAAAATAAGTGTACTATCGATTTCACGTAAAAATAACATATTTTTCGTTTATCATGTGAGTTTTCATAACCGTGCTATTAATGAATTGCCTGCCTCGACGTTCTTCAAGCGTCAAAATGATATGACGTTTGTCACCCACAACCTGCCGGTCGTGCTGTAGCTAACAGCCAGGGTGCGGGATCATCAGTCCCGTATAGATCTATACACAAGTATCACGCTCTCCGAGAGGAGACTCTGGTTATAAAACAGAACTTCCATGGATACCTTTGATAGGTACAATGAAGACGAATGACTCACAAATTTCCAACGAGTTACGTGTTTTGTTAATGAATTTGTTTTACATGAAGTTGTTAATCCTTTCGTTATGATTATAATATATAAAAATAATCGTATTTTTATATAATCGTTTCTTTGCCCTAAAAGGGTAAAATGATGTGATGTTTCTCAAACTATACCTAATACAATTTAAAAGATAACGTTTTATTGAAAATGATAAACGTTTCGTTTTAACATGTTTTGCATATAACCGTTTGGAATTTGGTAATACGTTATGTCGCATGTTTGATATTCTTACGTAAAAGATATTTATACGTAATTAAATATAAACCATAATTTGTATATTAACACAAGTCTCTTGTGTTATACTTGTATTCTCCCCCTTAAAACATAGAAAAAGTTATGAAAATGTAGGGGTATGAACTCACCTTGAGTGTGATAACGATTTTGTTAACGGTTTGAAACAGAGACTTCGATTTAGAACACATAACGATAGCCATATCCTAATGTTTAAACACATATTAATGTGTGAATATTTGATAACAATTGTAAGAGGTGATGAAAAATACATGGATTCTAATGGAAGCTTACTAAAATTTATGCTTGTAAGGAAGAAGAAAATGTCTCCTGGAGTAGTTTACACTTTGTAAATGAAAGGAAATGTGGTTTGCTATTTGAGAGAGAATGGGATTGTTCTTTTTTACTGGATGTGGTAAATGAAGAAGTGATCTAATATACACCTTATATATGAAGGAAACTTAATGAGGAGGTTGAGTTGACGTTTACATTGGTAACTGGAATTATCACCTAAGGAAGCTGAATTAGGATAAGATATTAGATAGTTAAGGGTGTTAACGGATGAAACATTATATATTAAAGGGGTTTTTTGAATCTAATAACTCCTAAGGAATGATTTTTCGCCCATAAGGTCCACAAGGAAGGGGTTTACGCCTCATAATGGGCCCCCTTATTGGTTTTTCGCCCTTAAAGTCCAAGGGAAAGGAGTTTTCGCTCCTAAGGTCAAAGAGGAAGGGTGTTTTCGGATTTGAGGTCAAGGGTGAAAAGTTTTACGCCCAAGGCTTCTAGAAGAGGGGAGTTTTCGGATTTGGCATTAAATAAGGGTGGTGTTTTCGGATTTGGTCAACGAAAACACCAATTTGGATTCTTCCAATCTGTAAACTCTATATTCATTTAATTACTTTGGGTGAAAACACATATATGAGGTTTATTTATGTTTTAAACCCTTAGACTTTCAACTTATGCTTATTTATAACACCCTAATTTAGCTTAAATTTAAATAAGCGTGCACTATTGGCATTTAAAGTTCCTATAACAACAAGTTAGGTTGTGAATTTACTTATACATAGTTGTAGCCTAGACTTTTATTAATTCAAAACAATGGGTTGTTATACGTCAGGAACACCTTCCAATCTAGCCTTTGTCCTGAGGAGGCGAAGGTCCGACTTGCATCCTATCTTCTGAATGACAGAGCTCGAGACTGGTGGGAGGAGGTTGGGCATGCCTTGGGAGGCGAGACGATTGAGTCGATGACTTGGGAGGATTTTGTGACGAGATTTCGGGCTGTGTTCGCACATGTGATTGACGTCCATAAATTGGTGAGGGAGTTTCAGGATCTTCGCCAGACTACTGAGACGGTAGCAGAGATCACTGCTATGTTCCGTGAGAGGGCGTTATTGGTTCCGCAATATGTGGCAGACGAGGAGATGGAGAAGGAGAGGTACCACAAGATGTTGAGGAGCGATATCCAACAGTTTGTAAGTCGATCCAGTTACAGGACACTGGAGGATATGATTACGTGAGCCAGAGAATAGGTGATTGACTTGGAGATAGAGAGGAAATGGAAGACGGATCAGGTTCAGAGTTCAGAGGGTTCGGGAAAGAGGCCCAAGGTTTTTAACTCGATATCGAGGGGCCAATAGGGTTGGGGCCGCTGTGGTAAGTGCGGCAAAACACACGATGAGGCATGCGGGGTGGCTGGTTCTAGCTGCTTCAAGTGTGGAAAGATGGGCCATTTCAGCAGGGATTGCACTGCCACCACCACCACCTAGATATCTGATCTGATTTGCTTTCATTGCAATCAAAGGGGCCATAAGAAGGCAATTGCCCGAGTTTAGTAGCAGCGGGACCAGTTGCAGCACCCGCTCCGGCGACCTTGCGGATTATAGATGGTCGACAAGGCAAGGCAGAGGCGCATGTTGTGAGGAGCAGGGCTTTCCAGCTGACAACCGAGGAGGCTCGTGCAACACCAGATGTGGTAGCGAGTATGTATCTTCTCCTTATCGCTTTATTTATTTTTATTTTCTGCTTATATCTGTGTGTTTTGTTTTAGGATCGTTCCTTGTGAACGATATCTCTTCTTTGGTATTGTTTGATTCGAGGGCTACCCGATCCTTTGTATCTCTTGCCCTCAGCAAGAGGTTTCCCGATGCTCCGGGGGAGCTGGATTTTTCATTAGAGGTTGAGATTTATGACTATCGGCCTGTGCGAGTATCTAGGGTTCATCGGGGTTGTATCCTGGAGTTGTTCAGCGAGCGGTATCTGATCGATTTGGTTCCTATTCCCCTGTGTGAGAGCAAGGTTATAGAAGGGATGGATTGGCTGAGCCCCAATGGGGAAATGATTGATTACGGGCAATAGTTGGTGCGTATCCGGGCCCCAAATGGGGGAGAGTTGGTGATTCAGGAAGAGGGTGTTCTGCGCGGGCCGGTTTTATGTTCAGCAGCTAGGGCCAGCCGTCATCTTCAACAGGGTTGTTCTGGATTTGTTGCCTATGTTATGGATACGCGGGAGAAGGGTAAGGCGACTGTGGTCACTATTCCAATTGTTTGGGAGCATCAGTATGTGTTTCTGAATGATTTTCCTGGGGTGCCTCCGGAGAGGCAAGTGGAGTTTCGGATTAACTTGGTACCTGGTGCGGCTCCGATAGCCAAAGCACCTTGTCGATTAGCTCCCCCAGAGATGCAGGAGTTATCTACAAAGTTGCAGGAGCTGTTAGACAAAGGATTTATTCGGCCGAGTAGTTCGCCATAGGGGGCGTCGATCTTGTTTGTGAAGAAAAAGGACAGGTCACATCGGATGTGTATCGATTACCGGTAGCTGAATAAGCTAACGGTGAAGAACCGTTATCCACTCCAGAGGATTGACGATTTATTTGACCAGCTTCAGGGTGCATCTTGGTTTTCCAAGATTGATCTGCATTCGGGTTATCATAAAATAAGAGTCAGAGAAGAGGATACGCAAAAGACGGCCTTCCAAACTCGTTATGGTCATTACGAGTTCGTGGTGATGCCCTTCGGGCTCACCAGTGCTCCAGCCGCATTCATGGATCTTATGAATTGCGTATGCAGACCCATGCTAGATCGGTCTGTGATTGTGTTATTGATGACATTCTGGTGTATTCTAAGACACAGGAGCTGCATGAGGAGCATCTGAAGGATGTATTGGAGACCTTGATGAGGGAGAGACTGTATGTGAAGTTCCCCATGTGTGAGTTCTGGTTGCGCGAGGTGCAGTTTCTGGGGCATCTTATCAACTAGAACGGTATTCTAGTTGATCCGTCCAAGGTCTAGGCAGTGATCTGATGGGAAGTTCCAAAGTCTCCATATGATATTCGGAGTTTCCTTGGTTTGGCAGGTTACTATTGGAGATTCATTCAGGATTTCTCCAAGATAGCGGTCCCTTTGACTCGGTTGACGAAGAAGATCGTCACGTTTCGTTGGGCGCCTGAGCAGCAAGCAACTTTTGAGACCTTGAGGTAGAAATTGTGTGAGGCACCGATTCTGACCCAGCCAGAGGGTGTTGAGGATTTTGTGGTTTATTGTGATGCGTCGACCACGGGTTTGGGTGCAGTTCTGATGCAGAGGGGTCACATTATTGCATACGCTTCGAGGCAGCTGAAGCCTCATGATGCGAACTATCCTACACATGATTTGGAGCTAGGAGATGTGGTGTTCGCCATCAAGATTTGGAGGTATTACCTCTATGGGGTATGTTGTACTATCTACACGGATCACAAGAGCCTGAGGTATTTGATGGATCAGCCGAATCTGAACATGAGGAAGCGTAGGTGGTTGGATGTGGTGAAGGATTATGATTGTGAGATCCTTTACCATCCGGGGAAGGCCAACGTGGTGGCCGATGCTCTCATCCACAAGGCGGTCGCGGCTCCGATCAGATATATGTGTTTGAGGATGACAGTTATTACTCCACTCTTGGAGCAGATTCGAGAGACTCGGGTTGAAGCTATGAAGGAAGAGCACTGGAAGAGTGAGCGCATAGTAGGCCAGGTGGCTTCCTTCGATTATGATAGCTGGGGGTTATTGACCCTTCATCGGAGGGTGTGGGTTCCATATTTGGGTGGGGAGAACTTGGTTTTGATGGAAGAGGCACACAATTTGAGGTTCTCTATTCATCCCGGAGCAACAAATATGTATAGAGATATTCGGCTTAATTATTGGTGGCTATGTATGAAGCGAGATGTGGTATGGTATGTGGATAGGTGCTTGACTTGTAGGCAAGATGCAACCATTAGACATTCCCATTTGGAAATGGAAAGAGATTACTATGTATTTCATCATGAAGTTGCCACGAACAGCGCGCAGAGTGGATTCGATATGGGTCATCGTGGATCAATTGACCAAGAGCGCGCATTTCATTCTGATTCAGGAAAGTATCTCTACAGAGAGGTTAGCTGACATTTACATCAGGGAGGTTGTAGCACGACATGGGGTTCCTGTTGCAGTGGTTTCAGACAGGGATGTCCAGTTTACTTCCAGGTTTTGGAAGAGGTTTCACGAGGAGCTGGGTACCCGACTGCATTTCAACACAACTTTCCACCTGCAGACTGATGGACATAGTGAGCGGACTATCCAGAACCTAGAGGATATGTTTCGGGCATGTGTATTGGATTTCTGTGGGAGTTGGAATACGTATCTCCCTTTGGCGGAGTTTTTGTATAACAACAGTTATCACGCCAACATTGATCGACCTCCTTTTGAGATGATCTATGGGAGGAAGTGTATGAGTCCAATATGTTGGGGTGAGGTCGGTCAGCGAGTCATGGAGAGTACTGAGGTGGTACTCAAGACTACCGAGTTGATTCAACAGGTTCGGGGTAGACTCCAGACAACACAGAGTCGGCAGAAATGCTATGCTGACAAACGCTGATCAGATCTAGAGTTCCAGGTTGGGATATGGTTCTCCTGAAGGTATCACCTTGGAAAGGTGTCATCCAATTCAGGAAGAGAGGCAAGCTGGGCCCCAGGTATATCGGTCCTTTTATGGTTTTGGCTCGGGTAGAACGGGTTGCTTATCGCTTGGATCTACCCGAGGAGCTTAGTCAGATCCATAACACGTTTCAACACTCTCAGCTACGGAAATGTTTGGTTGATGATTTGAATGTTGTCCCATTGGAGGATATTCAGGTGGATGATCGCTTGAAATATATTAAGAGACCGATTTCCATCCTTGAAAGAAGACGAAAACCTTGAGGAACAAAGTTGTGGAATTAGTGAAGGTGCAGTGGCAACACCGAAAGGGGTCTAAAAGGACGTGGGAGCCCGAGGACGAGATGAGGGAGCATTACCTAGAGTTATTTTCAGCGGTGGACTTCAAGGACGAATTTTGATTCAAGTGGGGGAGAATTTTAACACCCAATTCAAGGTACTTTTCATTTTTGACCCCTGGTGTGTAAATATTTTGCAGATTTTGTCCCTAGGGGGTCAGTTTTGCCAGTTTTGGACATTTGGGAGTACGCTAGGCGTACTGCTCGTTCGCACCAAGGGGAGAAACCCTAAATTTTAGGGTTTGTACCCCATTTAGACAACATTATGACCCATAATCCTCTCATTTCTCAACCTCCATTGCTCTTTGAGTCCCATTTCGAAAGCCTAGCCCCTCTTGAGGAGATTTGACCCTCTTGTGTGTGTTTTTAGTGTGTGTTAGTGATATTTGAGGAAAAAGAGATTGGAAGAAGGATCCTTGATGAAAGGAGAACTTGTAGATCCATATTTCACACATCATTTCCAGCTTCATTGAGGTATAAAGCTTGGAACTTGCTCCTTACATGCTTAGATCTAGTCTTTATGAAGTTTTGGTCCCTTTTTGGTCCTATGATGAGATCTAGTGGGTTTCTTCCACTCCAGAAGTTAGGAGTTGCTTCTCTTGATGTTTATGAGGTCCCAAGTCCATAAAGTTAGCATCTTGATGGTCGTGGATCAACCATGCATGTGTTTGGGTCCATTTGGCGAAAGTAGAATGCTAAATGTAAGGTTTGGGTTCCTTTGGGCCATGAAAAGGCTTCGAGTTCATGACTTTATGGATTAAGACGTTCCACAAGGCTTAGATCTGATGTTTGGATGTTTGGTTGCAAAAACTAAGCACTTAATGGGAAAAGTGCCTAATGGGCGTGTAAGTTGGGCGTACGCAAGCGTACACCGTGCATACGCTATCGAGTCCCCAATCCAACACACGACCTAGTACGGCAGGCGTATGTCTGGTATGCACAGCGTACCAGGCCTGGTCTCTAAGCTTTGCGGTTTGGGCCATTTTTAGGCTATTGGGCGTTGTGGGCCTTGTTGGGCCACTAGGCTTTCTGACTTTGGGCTATTGTTAGGCTTTGGGTCTTCGTGGATTTGGGCCCATAATGGGCATTGGTCATCATTTAAGATTTTGGGCCATATTGGGCTTTTGGAGCCATTGGATTGGGCCTCGGTTATTGGGCCAAGTAAGGAAGGGGAAAATGGTCTTTTACCATAGGAGTTGGACAAATGAAATAGATTTATAGTTATGGTTTATGGCCCAATTATTAATTGGGGTTTTATTTGATTAATTAGCACGGGGACTTTCCGGATCAGCAGTCCGAGCATTTATTTGTTTTTCAGCAGTTTGAGGTGAGTCTCCTCACCGACCCATGATTTATTATGATTTGGATGCTAGTTTTTTGTGTGACTCTCACAAGTGTAGTATGAGATATGTATACCGGGCGGTGTCCAATTCCAGGCGAGTCCTGATAGGTGTATTCTATGCCATTTTTCATAGTGATTCTTGCATGTGTTTATGTGTCTGTATGGATCCCGGGTGGGACCCGATGCCAGGAGGGGCCTGATGAATGTGATGGGGGTGGGGGGCATCTCATGTTACTGACAAATTTGTTCCGAGCAACGCTTGATGTCGGGCGGGGCCCAATGGTTGTTGGGCATGGCCCATGGTATGTTTAATATATATATATATATATATATATATATACGGGATGAGGTATTTTGGGGAACTCACTAAGCTTCGTGATTACAGTTTTCAGTTTATGTTTTAGGTACTTCTGGATCGAAGGGGAAGAACTCGGATGATCGCATCGCACACACCATGACTTCCGTTTATTTGACTTTGATGTATTGAGATGATTGATTGATATACTCTGATTTTAGTTTATGGTTTTATGAAAACGTTTTGGATGATGGTTTTATTATTACTAAAATGAAATTTTTGGTCTTAAATTTTGGGACGTTTCAGTTTTGGAGGGGTTCTTAGGGTTTCTGGAAGCCTCCTTGATGCAGATAAGGAAATGATTTGAATTGGGAGTAAATCTATTATTTAATCAATTCAAATCGTACTTGGTTTGCAATTTACCTAAACTATAAATAGGACCCATTGGCTCATTATTTTCGTTCATGCATTTACCTACAAGCTTAGGAACAAAATTTCTATCTCTCCCCTGTCTCTCATACTTCATTCTAGGGTTTCTAGGGTTTTGGGTGTGAGCCATTAGAGGCAACATATTTTTGGTGCTTACTTTCCGTGACTTTGAAGAATGAATTTTGTTTGGTTATTTACTATAATAATCAAAATGTATGTTAACACTACCTCTATGCTTATTTTCGATTATTATAGATTTCCTTTAGGGTGCTTGATGTTCATAGTTTATTGCTATCAATAGAGAAAAAATATATCCAAATAGGTTGCATGTGAACTTAAGAGTTAAGTATTTTTTCCACCTCATGGAAATATTTATTACCTATAAAACCCATCATAACATCATGTTTAATATACCTTATTCAGTTATTTTCTGTGTTTCAGTAGAAATTATGGGCTAATACCCTTAGATTTTGCTTAGACGTAGATAAACCTTACTACTATGGTTTGATTTATTGATTGGATTTATAAAAAATTGATTATATATTATGTTTGATTAACCACATTACCTTATATGTTAAAATTTCAATTTTTATTACTTGCATCTGAGTTATATATGGTTTAGATGACAAATCTGGTTGTATTAACTTGAATCTTAATTGGTTTGTGATAATAAAATGTTAAGACTGGTGATTGATTGAATCCTAAGGTTATGTAACATAAGCGTAAACTTAAATGTGTAAGAAAGATTTAGTTAACCATACTTTATTGGGATTAATTTTCATGAACAATGAAGATTAACCACTAGATTAATTCACTCATCGAACATTAAATTGATTATTTAGTAACTCTTACATAACCTTTGCATTAATTATTTAATAATTATTAGTAGTAGTTAATCTAAACATGATTTCTAGTCATTTTACAGATTGGTAATCAACTTTATTAAATCCATTGTACTTTCAATAACTGGACGATAGAAAAATAAGAGGATTCGAAATCTAAGTAGAATTACTTCAAAATTATTGTTTCAAACTTTCAATCAAGTTCATTGTTTTATTTGTTCGTTTGCTAGTTCGTTAATCAAGTCTAATCTAAGTAACCCCTCCTCCCCCCCCCTCCCCCACAATTTTACGTTCTATTTATAGTTTAATTAATTGTTTTATTTTCTTATTCAAAGTTACCACCGATTCCCATAGTATGTTCGATATCCTTACTTGTCGCAACTATACAAGTACATTACTAGGTACACTATCTCTTTGTTTCGGTTAAGTTGAGATAAATAAAAGTTTTTATAAATTTAAAACTCGTGAAAATAATAAACAACAAGTTTTTGACTCCGTTGTCGATGAACGATTCTAACTATGTTTTAGATTAATTAGCCATTAATTATTTTGTCATTTTTACGAGATTTTTCCATGAAAACTTATTTTTCTATTAATTTTATATTTATGAAAATTTCAAATTATCGATGTGACTCCTTTCGGTTCTCGACGCAACTTTGTTGATTCCAGATTTATTTCTGTTTTCGTTTTTTGTTCATCATTACCTGTTTGTTTTCTGTTGTTTCATTTGTTTATGACCAGAGCATATGCTTCAAATACGATACTGACTTTTGAAGAGCCTAAACAAAAATTCCATAAAAGAAACAAAGGAATTAGCAACAAATATGAATCCGGTTATAAGTCCATACCTAAATTCGACATGGGGTATGTAGTTGACATAACCAATATCACTTTGGAAGAATATGTCAATTGCACTAGAAAGGGCACCGACCTAGGCCTAGTTCATCCGACAATTCCTAAAACAACCACTTTCGAGCTTAATGGTCAGTTTTTGCACAAGTTAAAAGAAACTCTATTTTATGGAAAGGATCACGAGGATACGCATAAACACATCGATGAGGTGATTGAGATTATCAATTATTTCAACATATGGAGAGTAAATAAGGGTGTAATCATGTTAAGTTTATTCCCCATCATGTTCAAGGATGTCACAAAGACATGGGTGAAGTCATTGCCACTAAATTTTATTACGAGGTGGATCTATCTGAAAGAAAAGTTCATTCAACAGTTCAACCCACCTACAAAAATGGCCAAGATGAATGTCAAAATACAACATTTTCAATAATTAGATGAAGAATCCCTATACGAGGTGTGGGATAGATAGAATAAATTGCTTTAGACGTGTCTACAACATGAATTGAACGTTCACCAAGTTGTTCAGAATTTCTACAATGGGATCAATGTATATACGAGACAATTGGTTGACTCATAGGGTCCTATTACAAAGAAGAATATGACCGATGGTTAGGAGATTATTGAAAGACTTGTGAAGCATTCACAAAAATGGCACTCCCCGAGAGCGGTGATAGTTCTGATGTTTGGCGGCCTTAAATGCAACACTCTAATCAAATTATTCATGCCATTCAAGTTAGGTGTGATAATTGCAGCAATCCACACCTAACGAAAGGTTGCGATCTTTATGAAAAAGGAAACATGAAGGTCCAAGTGTGTTACTCGAGTGGTGATATATACGACATGGATTGGAGGCAGCCAAAAAGAGAACTAAAACCATACAATAAGTACATGAAGAAAAAAGAAGAAAGGTATAAACAAAAAGTCAATGCATTTTCCAAAAAGAGAAAGGAACAAATGAGAAGAAACCGAATCCTAAGACTATTTTGGCGTGATTTTTCAATGCAAGTGAAAAGCATCATGTTGATAATGACGCCACGTTAAATGACCAACAAGTTGCTATAAGGAATCAACAAGCCTCAATCCTTAACATCAAGAAGCAAGTGGGAGAACTTTACCAATTCATTCATGAGCATTTACCTAGAACATTGCTAAGCAATACTGAGACCAACCTGAAGGCACACATAAAGCAATCACAACATGGGGAGGTGTAAATTCTGATCCTTTGATACTTGCTTATTTTAATTCTCCATATGATATGCATATCTAAAAATAAGTCATAAACGACTCAAGGCACGCCTCTATTACGTCTTAGCGATGCGACGACCAGACTATCGCGCCACAATGGATTGATCAGAATCTGGAAACTCCATCTATAAATTCATATTGACCGCCGCCACCATATCCGGAAATACAAAAACAATATGAGCTAGAACAAGAATACGAGAGATTCCTAGAGCATATTGGTTTACTTTCCATCAACATTTTGTTCATTGATGCAATCAATCAAATACCAAAATATGTAAAATTTCTTCAATATCTTCTAGTTAACCGGGGGAATATGGAAAATATATCAAGTATTATTCTTACTAAAAGTGTTCATCCACTGTACTGAGAAATATTCCTCTCAAGATGATAGATCCCAAAACCTTACACTACCACGTGAATTTGGAAACTTGATCAAAACTAATGCACTAACTGATTTTGGAGCAAACATTAATTTAATGCCTTATTCTTTTTTTCAAAAAGCTAGGTTTTGCCGGAACTAAAGTTAACGGGAATGAAAATTCACATGGCTAACAAGATGGTGACTTATCCAAAAGGCTTTATAGAGGATTTGTTGGTGAAGATCGGGTCATTTGTATTTCCGATTGATTTTGTGGTTCTTGAGATGGAAGAAGAGAATGAAATCCCTATTATTCTTGGCCGACCATTTCTCAGCACTGCCCGAGCCTTAGTTGATGTATGCGAGTCTAAGTTAACCTTGAGAGTTGGTATAAAAATCATTAAGTTTGCTATCAACATCATGTTTAATATAGCTTATTCGATTATTTTTTGTTTTTCAGTAGAGATTATGGGCTAATACTCTTAGATTCTTCTTAGATTTAGAGGAACCTCACTACTATGGTTTGCTTTATTGATTGGATGTATAAAAATCTTGATTATATAGTTTGATTAATCATATTACCTTATATGTTAAAGTTTTGATTTTTATTACTTGTATATGATTTATATATGATCTAGACGATCAATATGGTTGTATTAACTTGAATCTTATTTGGTTTGTGATAATAAACTAATAGCACATAGTGATTGATCAAATCTTTGGGATAGGTAATATAATCGTAAACTTGAATGTGTAAGAGAGAATTAGTTAACCACTAGATTAACTCACTCATAATTCGAACATGAAATTGATTATTTAGTAAATTACATGACCTTTGCATTAGCTACTTAATAACTATTAGTATTAGTTAATCTAACCAAGATTGCTGGTCATTTTACAAATCAATAAGGGTATTTGAAATCTAAGTAGAAGTTTAATTTAATCAAAAAAACCGCCCAATTTTATGTTATGTTTATTGTTTAATTAATTATTTTATTTTCTTTAGAGATGGATCATCGATCAACATGGCTTCAAGATGGACTGCTAGGGTTAACTTTCATCAAGTAAGTGAGGATGCTCCCTCTATTTATGTTACGAAGTTTCCAAATTGTATCGAAACGATTTATGGAGGATGTATTATAAAATTAGGAATGTTGATGTGTTTATTTCCATGAAATTTTCACATATGGGAAAATAATTTTGATTTGTGAGGATTACTATGGTTAGTGATGTTAATGTAATTTTGAAAAAATTACATGATACGTGGTTTGGATTTTATAAGCTTTATGCTACCATTCTGATGTTTACTAGAGGAAAAACAGAGTTTAGAAAGCTAAGACTCGTGATGTCTAAGGTGGGAAAGTTGGATTCATCGGCTGTCTCTTATGCAAATGTTGATAGGGTGGATTGGTTTTGAAAAAGAAAAGGGTAAACTATGAGACATTTATTAATAGAGAAAAAAACCTTGGAATAAAGAATTCATGTTTCCAGAAAGATTTGAATGGTTGACATTGAGGGTGTCCCATTAAGAGTATGTAGTAAAAATGTTTTCTAGAAGATTGTAGCCAAATAGAGTGCGGTGATTCATATAGAGGACAATCTTGGAGAGGATGTCTATAAAGTTGTATGTATGTACAACTTATGAAATGATTATTTAGGAAGTGTTGCATGTACGTTTCAATGGTATAACCTTACGTGTTAGGGTGAAAGAGGGTTCAGGTTGGATTCCTACATTTTTATTGGCTGGTAATAACTCCAACAAAACCGTAATAATGTTGTCGGGTATGTTGAATGAGTGGATAATGATCCGACAGCTCCTTTTATTACTATTAGAGCACTATCAACAATGGCTATAAGAGAAACTTCATAACGTCGACATATTCTCAGCAGACTAGTCTCCTTACATCTAAATATTCAGCGAACGCACATGCTTCCATGTCGATGCAGCCTTCAACAACAGCTAACAAAATGCCATTTTCAACGACTTCTTGACCTCAATTATCCCATACTTCGGTGAGTATTGGTGAAGCGATAGAGGATGGGGGGTTGGGTACTAGGATTTTCTTTCTCACCCTCTAGGTTTTTCTCTAAAATTTTCTTCGCATTTCGTGGGAAATAAGAGTCATTCCATGAGAAATTTTCATTTAGGTTCGATGATGAAGGAATGTACAAAAAATGGAAATGAGGAATATTTTTGGCTACATGATGGAAAGGGGGTCAATAATATATTTACGATTTGATTGATAGGATAGGTGTTTTTTTTAGAAAGAGATGATAATATATGTTTTTTTAGGATAGGTGTTGCAGACGTTAATAGATGAATTTTCTATCCATTAATATTCAAGGAGCGGGTAGACATGATAAACAATCTTGAATTACTTCTTTATGTCGCAAACATATGTTGAATTTTCTGGGGATTCGGGACACATAGATGAAATGTATTTACTTATTCACAATGACATCATTTTAGGGGAACTCCGCTTTTCTTTTTTACAAATTCTATTTGTCGAGGTCTTTCTGGTGGTATCTTGGCTATTTGGGATCCAAATGTTTTTTAAAGGAAGAGAGTTTTCGTATATGACTTCCTTACATCTCTTAGTCATCATGGTTTATTGCCACATGATCAATAGGGTAAACGATAACTATGTAGGTCTATACTTCAGTTTATGGCTGTGGTAGGGGTGAAGTTGTGCTGATGGGTAACTTTAATGAGGTTCATGATGATTCAGAGAGGTTGGGGTCTCAGTTTCATCTAGGGTAAGGTACGACATTTAATCAGTTCATTACTGATTCAGATCTTCTTGATGTTTCATTAGGAGGTCCTCATTTTATTTGGTGTGATAAGTGGAGTGAAAAGTTCATCATGTTGGATTGTTTCTTGATTTCTAATGGCATGTATGGAGTTTTCCTCTACCTGTCTGGTATGGTTTTGGATAAAAACTTACCAAATAAGCATTTGATTCTTTTGGTTGAGCAGATTGTTAATTATGGGCCATACCCCTTTGGCCTTTTTCATTCCTGGTTGTGATGGATGATTTGAGGAGGTTTTACATGATTCATGGGTGTAGAGTATGAATAAGGGTGGTAATCCTTTAGTGGTTTCTTAAAAGAAGTTACAAATTCTTAAAAATAACATAAGGTTGTGGAATTTAAATAATCGTCAGAAGGTAGTGACACATAGGGTGTGCTTGCAAGAGAAGATTGATGAGTATGACTCAATTCTTATGGAGTCTGATGGTTTAATGGAGATTACGGAGACTACGGTAAGAGCCATCAAGGATTTAAGGGGCTTGGATTTGAGGGGATGACAATTCCAGTTTCTTCCATGGTAGTATTAATCGCAAACACCGTCAGCTTGTTATTAGAAGGGTCGTGATTGATGGGGTGTGGGTAGATGATCCAGGTTTCATGAAGGAAGATTCAAGAAGTTTTTTCAGTCCTTGTTTGCTAGGCAACATGGTTGGCATCCGAATATCAAACCTAGTTCTTTTTGACATTTCTGTGGTGATCAGATTCAATTTTTCAGGCCCTGTTTACTAAGGAGGAAATTAAAAGGACGGTTCGGGATTGTGGGTGGGTGAACCACTAGTCCAGATGGTTTTTGTTTTTGTTTTCTGAAACGATATTAATTACTTGTTTCCGATGATATTGTCACTTTTTTCTTGCATTTTCATGCTCAAGATTTGATTCCTAAAGTGTGCAATACCTATTTCTTTACCATCATCCTAAAGATTTGTAAGCCAAATTCCATAACGGACTTGTTCCTTATTAGTATGATTGATTGCCAATACAAGTTTATTGGCAAACTTTAATTAATAGGTTGGAAATGGTTATTAGCAATGAGGTTTGTATGGAATATTCAGTTTTTATTAAAGGTTTACATATCCTTGATCATCCTTTTCTTTTAAACAAGGTTGTGGCTTGGTGTAAAGTTCAACAAAGGCGACTGAAGGTTTTCAAGGATGATTTTGAAAAACCATATGATTCACATTCTTAGGAATATCTTCTGATTTTTTTTCACATTATAGGTTTGGGTCTACTTGGTCTGGATGGATTAGAGCGGTGCTTAATTAAGACATATATTCGGTTTTGATGAACAAGTCTCCTACTAATGAGTTCGATATTAATAAGGGTTTGAGGTTGGGGACCGTATTTCCCCATTTTTTTAAAGAGGAGTATCTCACATTTTTGTGTTGATGATGCGGTTTTGATCTGTGAGTAGGACAAGAAGAATGCTATAAATATTATTTGAATCCTAAGGTGTTTTTTTTATGGATTTGGAGCTTAAAATTATTTTGCTGAAAAGCAATTTGACTGGAGTGAGGGTGTTCTTTCCTAAGGTGGAGGTTGTTGCAAGCATGATAGGGTGTGATGTTGCTCAGTTACCTTTTTACATTTGGGTGTTCCGGTGGGGTAGAATATGGAGTTGATTGATGTGTGGGGGTTGGTGGTTGATCCATTCACCAAGAAGTTGTTAGTATGGAAAGCAAAGATTCTTTCTATTAGGGGTCATCTGAATTTACTGAAATTGGTCCTTATTCATTTGAGAAGTTACTTTATGTCTATATTTAAGGATTTATTTATAGTTCTGAGGCGTTTGTGAGTCTTTATGTCCTATATTCTTTAGTGTGTGGATAGGGAAAATAAGGATACATTGGATTAAGTATGATAAGGTTTTGTCGAGTCGAGGTGATGGTGGTCTGAGTTTGAGTAGGCTTTTTTAACAGGTTTATGTTTTTTAAATGGAGGTAGAGATTCTTTCATGGTCGAAATGTGTCGTGGGTTACGGTGCTTAAGACCCTCTATGGGTCGGATGGGAGATACATGTTACTTATTTCTTTAACTTCATGCAAAGGGCGTTGGAATGTTGTTCTTCCTTCGTTGGGCCAGCCTTGGAACTCTTGTAACACTATTCATGGTACAATCCATCAACTATTTGTAAGCATAATACGATTCATCAAGAGTCATATCAAACAATGACTTGTATCTCTATCCAACTACACTCCTTGTGGAAATGTTCTGGGTAGAGACAACTCATGAAAATCCTTCACAGTTCCTTTGATGATCGATTCAATTTTTGACTGAGATGCTCACAATTCCTATTAGATATGAGCATCTCATCCTATTATGTAACACTCATAAAATAAGGTCCCAATAATTTCATTTTAAATTATTAAATAAACCATAGTTATCAAAACATAAGTCAAAGTATCTCAAAACATTATCATCAGAGTTCCCAAATCAAACATCAGAGTAAACATCCCAGGCTATACCTCATGGTGTGTGCAATGCAGTCATCCCGAGCTCTTCCCTTTACTACCGGAAGTACCTGAAACCAAAACTGAAAACCGTAAGCACGAAACTTAGTGAATTTCCCCCAAACTACGACATACCATATACAAAACATGAAACTAGGAGATACGGGCCCCGCCCACACTCGAGGAGATTCAGTCCCCGCCCACACTCGGATAACGGGCCCCGCCCTATGATATACGGGCCCTCCCCACACTTAGTGAGATACGAGCCACGCCTACACTCAGCTATCTAGGAGATACAGGCCCCGCCCACACTCGGCTAACTAGGAGTTACGGGCCCTGCCTACACTAAGCTAATAGTGAGATTCGGGCCCCGCCCATACTCAGCTAACTAAGAAACATAGACAAGTATCACACAGATAACAAGTATAACAAAATCTACCAATCCATTCCATATCCATACTCATGTAATGCTAAGATATGGGCCCTGCCCATACTTAGCTACTAATCAGCACACATACTATACACGGGCTGGCATTGGTGCATTCGACCCGTTCAATCCAGGAGGAAACTCACCTCAAATGTCGGATGAAAGCTGAAACGTCTATGCCCCGCAATCAGCTCTACCCAATCCCTGAACCAAACAATCCCTTAGCGTCCATTTCATACTCATAACCCATTAGGGTCAACCATGGTCAAAGTCAAGTCTAGGTCAAAGTCAAAGTCAACGCTCCGAGTTGACTCAACTCGTCTAGTTTACCCTTTAACTCGTCGAGTTCCCATGAATCACAGAATTGTGAAATCGCGATCCAACTCGTCGAGTTTTCCTCCAACTCGCCGAGTTCTTCTTTTTAAACAGAGTTGGGATACTTCGACCCAACTCGTCGAGTTCCTATATGAACTCGTCTAGTTCTTCATTATGTTAGCCCTTCTTAATGCATTAAGCCCTTATTCTTCATATCTACACTCTATACTCAAGATCTAGACTGGAAATGCCCCTAGAAG